>NW_019091194.1:3785629-4412426 GCF_002217175.1 Folsomia candida | reverse complement strand
CTTTCATATGCATATGGGCATTGGATCAAGGAAATTTGAGACGATAAATTTTAAATCATTGTCAAATCAGGTATATTTCTAGCATTTTTCAATCCTTTGGACGGGTCAATAGTCTTCTGACGAGTTTTATTTCTAGGACTCAACTTAAGTATGTAAATGTTATGCCGGTGCATTGAATATTCACCCAAACTAAAGTAGTTGGCTATGTAGAAAGTGGGGAAATGAAGAAGAATACGAAAGACGGAATAAATGGCTTCCGGTAGATCTTAAGAATACGCGAGGCAGGCAGTCCATGGACAACAATGGAGATGGACAGCACCAGCAGAAATGGAATGACTGCAACTGGTGATAAAGAGAAGAATCGGCCCAGTGGACAATTGAATCGAAGAATGCTGAATTGAGTGAATAGTGTGTGGTGCGGATCCGGTCAGGTCAATATAATGCGAAGCAATGACCAAGGTTCCTTTTTCCTACAAAGTAAATATACAGCATTGTCGAAATACATACATACTTGCAAAGAGAGAGAGAGTTAAAAGAGGTAAATCGGAATCGCCTGTCATAGAATCAAATTGAAAAGCATACTGCCCATGTTGCTCTTCTGATAACCCATCAAGTTGGCTGATGAACCCAGGGATTGGCGTGGAGTGACCATCCATCACAAAAGTCTAGAATTTTCACGATATTTTGTCAAATTTCATAACTATGAAGTTTTCAAAATATCCAAATCTTTATAAATTCTTATCAATAATTTTAATATTCAAGTATCATAGAATTTGTTTCCTCCCCGTACTGCCTACAAATTGCTGGAATTTTACATCATTCCCATCTGACGACACGACCATAAATACGAATGTGCAAATATCCAGGGTGGGTATTAAATACTTTTGCTTTCTCAAAGAATTTTTTCTTCTTCTATGAACGGCTTGCTTTCCATGCTAAAATCCTGCCTTGCTTTCTCTTCCCAACCTTGAAGGACTGACTGCAAATGCATGAGAAATTTGGTGAACAAGGATAAAAATGGACCATTGTCAAAGTTGGATCCATTTCACCATATATTTTTATTCCGCCCGTCTAGCTGACTATGTTCGGGGAGCTGTGTGGTGAGTGTTCCAAGTGGAGGGAGGAAGGCACTGCGGAAATTCGGAGTTTTGAGGAGACATCCGGGACGTTTAGTTGTCGGATAAAAGCACCCGTTTCCTCTCTCTCTCAGCTATCTATCCAAATGTCCTTGGAAGTCGAACTACGACTTGTCTTAAGTTATGCAACAAGAGTATACTTTGGCTGGATATTTATTATTAATCGGTGCTATGTACATAGTTTCTTGTGCAAAATCAGGCAGAATTTGTCACTGCTTTCACCATTACATACAGGATAATTTTACTCCAAAATAAACAACCCCCCGATAATTCTGCCCTCAAAGATACACTGCCATACTCCATGATCTACTCATTACTATGGATCAAAAGCCATTAAAAGAATCAGAATAAAAAGTCAAAGGTCCATTAACGTTTTTTTTTATTTATTGCTCTGATCGCGTTTTTTACTTACTGCGTCCCCATATAAAAGTAGTAGGTACATCGTGGCAGCTTCCCCCGCCGAACAGAAAAGAACACAACATCGAGGAACTCGCTGTTCTGTTCTGTTCTGTTCCATGGCATTATTATTGTTGCCATTGTTGCCTCTCTCCCTCAATGTTTTGTGTTCCTCCACCAAACCATTCATGTTGTGTGTTGTTCCGTTGGACGTGTTTCATCAACATGAGAATGGATAGGAAGAGTGCTTTCCCATCATCATCATCTCCATCCCTTTCACCAAGCAATGCAAAGTTGGCATACTTTCCATCCGCTCATTGTGTGCTCGTCTATTAATAAAAAGCAATAGGAAATACATAGTTAGCTACTGTTAGAGAGTCGAAATATTGCTTACCACCACTACTCGAATAATAATTCATTCACTCACTTGTACATAAACATAGTCGCATTTCGGATTGGAGACTGCGGTGAAAGCATTGCATAATTTAGGTGATGACGACGCCACAGCAATTTTTCGTTGTTTCTGGTTATCATTATTTGCAAATTCACGACTCGGGTTACCTTAATCAATAAACCAAAAATATATACGTATGTATTGATGACATATTCGCCCCCTTCAACTTTTTTACTTGGTTCGATCTCCCCCAAAATCCGCCACTGTCGTCTTGCCCTCCTTCGTTATGATCATTCACTTGGATTCCCGTAAGCTGGATGGACGAAAGTGAATGCAGGAGAGGGATTTCCTATTGTTGCTGCTCCCCGTGTTCTCCTATTCTTCACGTCATTGAGAGGATGACAATTGAGATGGAGAGAGTTGGCGTTGGGATTGCGTGGGGTGAGTGAGTGAAGTACATAGTAGTCTCTTGTCTCTTTAACCTTTCTCCATTCAACCCCTGATCCAACCTTGGTTCCCGTTGTGATCAAAATCGTTGCTCGTGGTAAAAAAGAGTGACGGTATGAGGGCAATGTGTAGGAAAAATGATAGGTCAAGGTTAAAGGTCAACTTTACTTGAGAAGAATTCTTGTTGAGTGAGATATTTCAGCTTTAGAAAGTACCGCTCACCAGTCAGCACCACCGTTTCGTTGACGAACCGGAAGTCAAGAACACGGGAAAGTTTTTAAGTACCATCATCATTGTCCTGTCGATAAACGGGGTTCACTTATTCCGTTGTTTTCCATTAGTTTTTTAGCCTTCGACACAAATAAATAGTCACGATTTGAATAAGTTGGCCATAAATATTGTTAATAAGGTCAGTCGGATTTCCCTTACAGCTTCCTCTTTCTTCTCTCAGCACAGTTGGTTGGTAAACTGCTCGTGTCTCTTTTTTGATCTCTTTATCAATCAGTGAACCTTGGCTTGAACGTTTTGTTTACTTTGACTAAAAAACACATAAAAAGCTGTTTATTGTCAGACTCCCTTTCATTCGAGAGGAAAAAAACAATTTATTTTGTTTGTGTCATTATTCATTCGACAACTCAACGCTGTACATAAATACGTATACGTACATACAAAATTAATGGATTATGGCTGAGATTCATTTTATTATCTCTTTTATTAACGAAGAATTGAGCTATGTTTTGTATAATTTATTGGCATTTGCCCCAGAGTCAAATTATAAACTGAACGGCTTTATTTGTCCTGGTAAAGAAAAATGTAATAGATATGGCAGTGGTCATATAAATATGTATCATCGTCCACAAATGAAGACTCGTATGACTCCATCTTGAATTTTGGTGAAAAGCCATTAGCCTTTCTTTCGCCTATTGTGAGGCATGTTTTTCTCACTGCTGCTAATTACGAAAATGATTAATGATCCGTGTTGCTTGGCACGGCCCTTGTAAGATCGAAGCGAACGATGATCGGTTGTGTTTTTGTGCGTAGCCAGTGGCAGTTCTATACAGTAATCAGTAATAAATAGTATTACGACTGAAACATAGAGGTTGGTCTCTTACCGATATTAGCCTCATTTTACTAATTAGCTAACACTTACTGAAATTCTGAGCGTAAATTACTTAAAAAAATAATGAATGAATTAATTGATTGATTCACGAACTGATTTTCTTATAAATTCGGAATCGTCAGTATTTTCTGTCACTTCAAAATTTTATAAATTTTATGTCCCCACCAAAAAACGAATGCATGCAAAATTGGTAGCTGTTCCGAATTCGACGTAATACAGCAATATCCATCCACCGCGCAGTGAAAGCAAATCAACCAGTCATTGTTCCTCCCATACACCTCCTCACTATTGGTTATTATTCAGAATGTCAAGTTGCTAATGACCATCGCATCCTACCCAGTATGCTCTGCACTATTGCTGAAAATAATGCGTAAACGGTTGAATAGGTCCATTCTCTCCGCAGATTAAAGTTTGGCCGTCATGCTGTTTTTGTTTTGATTGTTTTGGACCTGCTTCCCTCTTTGTCTTGGTCACAGGCAGGCAGACAGGCTTAAATTTCTACAACAAAGTCGGAGCATTTGTCCCCATTATTATTTTGCCTCTTTTGGACCATCCTCCACAATCAGATGGTCAATTAGCAGAAGTTAAATCTGGTATAATTTCACAACAATTATACAAAAAAAACAATTCCTGTTAATACAGACACACGTGGACCTGCTTATTTTCTAGTTCTCTTTGAGGAAGTGCTGCAGACTACACGTCATCATACATCTTATTCGCCTAATGAAGAAGGAGTTTGCATTTATGGCATGATGGTCACTCTCACAATCAGCCTCACACTTCTCATAATAGAATTGATTGACTTGTTAGACCTGCCCAGTGGATTTATCAAACCTTTTTTTCCACAATTTCTATCACCTCAAATACATAGCACAACTAATTGCATTGACGACGACAACTCAGGTACGATTAACAAGTGGAATTAATCGCATTCATTTATAGGAAGAGACGATTCAAAAGGAAAAGGCAGGCAGAGACTTGGCCATTGGGCGGAAAATTATAATTAATCGTTTGCCTTCTCTTTATTAGGTGGTTGGCAGAATTGAACTGACATTGCGTATCTATTATGCCTCTAAAATAACAATAATCAATGCAGTTATGTGGTTATTCAATCTTGTGAGTTGACTTGTGCTATCATCATTTCAGTCCAATCGACACTTTCAAACGAAGAATAAAGGACGGGTGGTGACGGGTTAAAAGAATTGCTGCTAATTAATTTCATTCAACTAGTAAAGCACGAATCAAGCAGACGTGGTTTTCACCAAACGTATGTACGTCGTCAGCACATCACGTCACTTGTGACATGATCAAGATGTTCAAGTAAAAATTACGATTGGAATATGTATACTTCAACAAAAACAACCATGTTCAAATATTATTTGGATGCATTATTTCATAAATTTTACTGGATGAGAGGGTGGACACATTCGCTTGTTTATAAAAAAATATGATAAGCAATACTTCCAAAATATTGGTGGCTGGCAGCATGTGCACCCAATTCCAGCAGGACTTTCTTCCATCACACCCGCAGTGAATTATGACGATAAAGGAATTACAAACAGTCGTTGTCATCGAATTGGGAGTTCATAGCAAGTTTAGTTTATCTGGTTGGGTGCCCGTCTCCTGTTTTCTATTCTCTCGGCTTAAATCGTTTTTCATGTCTCACTGACTTCCTTTTTACTCAAGTTTCCAAAATTTAATCCCTCCTTTGTTCATCCTCCAATTCCCTCTTTACCAACACAATCAACATGAGACACAAACTGTTCGCTGTTGCTGTTGCAAATACTCTGCAAAGTCCGGTCGTCCCCATTGTCCCCCCGCTTCGTGTCCCTCAATAATATGGGAAGAATGAGGGGTAAATGCGGTAACAATATTGTGCACTCACTTTTGTAACTCTATTACTCCCGATGCACAAGCACAAAAAGGATATATGAAATAACTCAAGTCTTACCATTCTCCCATTTTTAAGATGGAATTGTATACAAATTAAGCCTATTTTCTTTAAAAAAATATTAATTTCATCGGCACCATTTCATAGTGAGGGAGGAGATGTGATACTGTATGAGAGACGTCTAAGAAATGTCACTCTCCACCCCGTCCAAAATTCTATTGTACTGACAAGCCTGATTTTTGCCGAAATCTTCTTACTACACAAAAGAACCAATGGGTTCGTTCCTACACGGTAGGAAATAATTTAAATTTCTCCATTTTCTTAAGAATTTCAAGCAGACTTTAGGTTTTCTTTTAGGCAGAAAGACTTTAATCCCCTGAAAGAGACATGCAGAGCAAATATATATTCACATGTATGTACATACGCTACATCTTTGTCTCAAATTGTACACCGGCACTTGCATCGGTGTCGTAGAGTGGTTTGTCTTTGTGGGATTGAGAAGCTCGGCCAGATTACGCTGCATAATAAAAGTAGCTGCGTGCTATGTAGTAAAGGAAAATAGGGAAAGAAAGGAATAAGAAATAAATCCAATTGTTCAACTGCTCAATCCAATGAGAAAAATTATTTGTTACAAACTTTTGGAACAAACAACTCCTCAGCTTAAAAAGAAAGGAAGAAAAAGGAACAAGAGACAAAACACAGGTGTTAGTTTTCATTTGTTTAAAGTTTTAAAGGCTTCAACTTTATTGTTATTGTTATTGCTTGCATGGCAGAGTTGAGAGAATAAATAAGAAGGAATACATGGACCGCATTTCAAGAGGACATTATAACGTTCAAAAATGATTGATCAACTTGGTAATGCTCCAAGTTTTTTATGTAGTGACAATGTTGTACGGAGTGCATGTTGCAATTGTAATGATAAATTTACTCGTTCTATTTGAGGACGAGGAATTACGTGCACGGTAAAATTATCAAGATGCATTTATTATGCGATCTCTGAGCTACGTATGTAAAAATAAGTCTTCCAATTAAAGCGCATCATAATGAGAAAGGTTTAAAGTATCGGTGCATAAGCGTTACAGTCGTTTTTTTGTTGGATTCTCAGCAGACTTTGAGACGACGATGGATGGTATTTATCAGGCCTAGAGTGACGCTATGTTTTGGATACATACATATGTATTGAACACCTCACTTTGACCTTCTGACTTTGAAATTGTATGCGTACAGATGAGAAAATTCCCCTGAGAAGTGGTATATGTACGTAAGTAAGGCATTTCATTTTGTGTGTATTTTTTTAAATCAATCTATCTTGAAAAAATAAGTAAGATTATATCTGAAAGATAAATAATTCTAGTACAGATATGTAGTACATATGCATAAATATGCTACGTGAATGGCAAAAACCAAGTTTCATTCACGCGAATTTTTGTCCACCGTATTTTTAGCAACAGAAATCTGTTTCGTTTCCAGATAAAAAAATAAACAATGTAACCTTTCCACCACTTACTAGCATTTTACCGTCGGATGAGCTTCTCGTATTGCTTGACAACATTTGCTTATTCTTTCACCAGAAGCTAATCTTACACCTCTCACTTAAAAAAATCAAAGTAATTTCTACTTTCAATTACAATATATTTGCATGTTACACTATTCATAATGGTGGAAACTTGTTGCTGCGGTTGTTGCACGGTCGCGCAAGGAACTGCGATCATTGCCGTATTGGACATTGTAAAAAGCATCCACTCTAATAAAGCGTTAGTGTTAAGTCGCTGACTGAGTCCCTGTGGCTCTCAATGCAAGTTGCCCCGTAGAGGAGACAAAGAGGGAAAAAATTTATTTTTGCATAAATTTTCATACTGCATGAGTCTCACTTCGCCTGCACGTGACTTTCACGTACGTTCACTTGCCATCAAGCTCAAATTAAATGTTTTAATATATAAACACAGTGTGCAAGTAAATTGAGTGTGCAGTATACATACATACATCACATCACTCATCAATAGTGGTTATCATGATAATGGATCTTAATAAACACTATTAATTAATTATTTTAGTTTGAGAAACTCCACCCACAGCGAGTGGCATATCAATTCGAATGTATTTTTGACGCTGAATCCAACGCCGTCAATAGTTTTGACCTGCGAGGCCCTCGTGACCTTGCCGTGACCGTGGGGGCTAAATATGGCTTATTCGTGATGTCGCATATCAATTCGAATGTATTTTTGACGCTGAATCCGAATCCGTCAATAGCTTGGCGTTAATTGTAGGAGTTAACGGGGTTTATGGAACTTAACGGGAGCGTGAAGCGGGGGAATTTAAATAGTTAGCTATGCAGTTACTCCCACGCGACGGGAATTTAAGTAATTAGCCATTCAACTACTCCCACAGGGGGAAATCAAATTGTACTGTGACCAGATTAATTAAAATGCAGTTGACCTGGGCAAACCCTCACTCTGATGTGTGTATTTGGTATGACAAAGTCTCCACTGGGAATTATTTAAAGTATAGTATGACGGATTTTTCGCTTTGGGCACACCCCCCACTGGAACCCTAGAACCCGGCCTTGGCCGGGCTAAACGCTAGTTAACAATATTTTTTTATTAGGTTTCATTTTCATTTTGTCAACAAATATATTACAGATTTTTGGTATTATCAAAATTGTGTCGGGGGGTTTCACAGCTTTCCTCATGATATCGCAAAGTGAAACAATTTCTGAAAAGGAATATCCCGGCTTTAATAATTACCGTAAGATTTGCGGTTTCTTCTCAACTGGGTAACAAATTTAGTAAATTTACTATGTATGTATATAGGCGCTGGATACATCACGTTTGAACTTGGTAGTGTGTTTATGGCGTTAATGTACTTCATCGTATCCTTCCTGCTATTCCAGGGATATAGAACGGTCCGTTCTAATACCAAATAACGCAAATTTAAAGGCTAAATTGTTTTAATAATATTTAATTCTAGGAAAATCCACGTCTTTGCAAACCATGGCTGTACTGGAATTATTTCTCTCTCGGACTTTTCGTCTCTTCAGGACTGATTGTTTTTCTCGTCCTGGCGTTTCGTGCCTTATTCCTTGAGGGATTGCTATTGATACTTATCATGGGCATGATTTTCTCCATTTTGCTGTACTTTGTGTTTGTCGTGCAAAGATTTGTAACGGAAATTACTGAGTGAAGATCGGCATAAAAGTACATTCGTAATGTTTACTGTTTACTGAAATTTATTAAAATGTCGCAAATCATCAGAAAAAAATCTGCTTTTCAGATCAAGACACGTGTCCATACTGCGCTTAATCCTGTTAATACGCATTCAGATGAGAAATATGCATAGACAAAACTTTTTTAAATTTAAACAATAATTTTCTGCACTAACAATTCCTTGCAAAGATTACATTTACCACAATTGTTAATTACTAAAAGAATTAAAATACAACTTTTAATCTTCACAAATTGTGTGCTCAATGCGTTTTATTTTTACCACTTTTATATATTGTCATACTCTCAAAACTTGGTGCAACAGCATAATAAATAATTGCAACGTCATTATCTACATGAAAAGATAAACCGTAAATTTGAAACAGAATTAAACAAAAAATTTAAAAATTTAAAACTATATGTCGTAACTTAAGTACAAAAAATCCCGAAGAAATGCAAAATTGCCCTGTTTCACAGATTACACATGCTGGAAATATACCCCCAAATTATGTGCATGTAAAATGTAGAAAGAACAAAATTAAATAAAAACATTCAATCAACTTCTTTAATCGGTTGGCTTAATAAATGGGAAAGCCACCCCGTAGAAATGAAATATTTCTTCAAATTTCATCCCACCCAACCCTTCTTCGCACACCAAAAAACTACAAAGTTTTTAGGGAACAATTGTTCCGGATGGAGACAAAAGGTGCAAATGGAATGGGACAATTTTCTTGAGATTTATTTTTCTTCTTTTCCTTAGTTCTCGCCCAGTAGTTGTCTCTCTTTCTCTCTCGTCCATTATCCAAATTCACTCCTGGACTCGTCACTCAATTCTTCCCTCAGTCTGACTGAGTGAAGTCGAATGCTCAAATTAAAAGTAATGAAGAAAGAAGAAGAAGAAGCAAAAGGAGAAGATTGAATTTTGAGAATAAAGGCCTTCTTCTCTTTTTTCTTAATTATTTCTCCAAGAAAGGCCGATTCTTCGGAAAAACGAAGAAGAAGAAGGAATGAAACGAAACTACAATCCAGGAAAGAATTAGAGTTTTCATAGAACGGTGGACAAATTGAATGGAGGATGCATTGTGTCGTCGGATATAGAGAGGAGGACATTCAGCCCGAAGAATAATAATAGAAAAATCATATAACGTTTGCTACCAGTGTGTGAGATAGCTATCAGACAAGGAAGGAAGGAAGGAGGGGTGATAAATAGGGTATGATATTTATTGCAAATAAATACCGTGCAAAATATTGGTAACTTGAGATTCTGCAAATTATGAGTATACATATTATTGATATGCAAAGACTTAATTTTTAGTCCGAGTCAGGGCTTATGTACTCATCATGGTTGTCTGTCTGTCTATCGATTACGCTGATCCAATCGACTTGAAATTTTGCACACACGTAGAAATACACGGCAAAATGTGTGGAAGAATAAAAAGTTGATGGTACCCACCTGACTCGGGCCAAAGAAAGCTGGTTTTTACATTGTAGAAATTGCATATAAATTGTGTAACGATCTAAACAACGGCTTCTTCTATCAGCGTCCTTCCTCCATCAGCATTATCAGATTAAACAGGATCGATAAGGACGGGGACAAGGCGAGATGCAAAATCCAACTCACCTGACAACGTGTAATTAGTGCTGCCTTAGATGACGCAAATAATCCGTCCCATCTGACGCATCATCACTTCAATTCCTTGCTATCTTGATACCACAAAGTACATTCATATCGTCACAAATGAGGATACTCCTCCTTTGTTGGATTTGTAAAGGAAGATACTTTTCGATGTAGATCCCTCTCCTCGGCTGACAATAGGACGTGGTAATAAAGTGCATTGAACAGATTGTGTTGTTGTGATTATGCAACCAAGTTGTCCTGTCTGCTGGTTACTTACTTATTTAGCTGGTTGGTAATAATATACATACATTTTACGAGTACATGCACATGAAGCTGTGAAAAGTGTTCAACGACAGGGACCACATCCATCCATCAGAGATGCAGTCGTCATGATAAAGGCCGGATTTATATCTCGGCTTCTATTTCAATTTTATCTCTCTCCCATTGAATATCTATTTAATTGTTCCGTCCTCTTTATTCATGTCTTCTGAAGCGACTCCACTCAACATGTATTGTACAGGGTGGTACTTGATTATCAGATTTTCTCATCTTCCTTTGGGCAAGCCGAGAAAAATTCATCGAGGGTCGACCGGAACGTTCAAATATTCAAAATCATCTGAGCCCTCTGTTAGTCGTGCTTTGTTTACTCCCGATTAATTAATTAATTAAATATATCGGTAGAAGAGGATATGACTTGATATACTTCTTTATTACGCAAGCTTAATTAATTATTAATTAATTTTACGTTTTTCAATCCGAGTAAGTCAATTTAGTTATAATTTGGCTAAATAAATATATAGTGGCAGACCATATATTTATATAAATATATAAATATTAGTCCGTGGCAGACTTTGTAAAATTTCATTAAATTTTTTTTTGTTTTTGCAGGCTGAAAAAGTAATGACCTTGTCCTTTTTCATTTTCTTCGGTTGGTGAGTGACAACTCGTGATTATTTGGTTGCTTATTTCAGAAATTTATATTTGTTTATTACCAGAATCAGCTTCCTGCGTTGTGTAAGAAACTAATCGATTTAATGTAAGAAATCAAAATCCAGCGGCTGTCTTCTTCGATAAATTAAACCAGTTTCAGTTTTTCAACTTTGCCCAAGATGGAACCGCTGCAGATGCAAGCGCTTCAAGATCAATTGGCGTTAGCTCAGCAACAATTGACCTTAGCTCAGCAGCAGTTAGCCACGGCTCAACAGCAATTGACCTTAGCTCAGCAGCAGTTAGCCACAGCTCAACAGCAATTCATCTTGGCACAACAACAGTTTACTTTAGTCCAGCAACAATTAACCGAAGCTCCAGTACAGTTACCTGCAGCAACTGCACCACCGCATGACCAGGAGTTGTTGGACTGCTGGGAGTGGGATTCTGAAACGGGAGACCCAATTGTTCCACCCGCGCCTGTACTGTTAGCTGGACAAGGTCTGCAAATGGTAGATGCTAATTCAACCACTTGAGCGAGGTGAATCTAATAAAATTTAACACTTAGTTTAACTTTATTAATGATAATTAGTTTAACTTAATCAATTTTTTTATCCAGGATGGGCTAGATACATCCCCCAGTACAGTTTCGAATGCGACGGCCGCTACTTTTTCCCAACCACTCCTCTCTTCAATGAATTTGTAGATGGGATGCATAACAATGAAGTGGCAGAGTTCACTGTTAATTACCAGCTCAATGTTGAAGATGGATCAGGTCGTCAGCAAAACAATGGAAGGAGAAAGTCACGACAATCTCTTGTTTGTATGATTCTGAAAGCCGACCTTAAAAAGATTAGTGTGGTTGATGATGGCATCGGATTAACAATCACGAAGAATAATAATCCCCTGCTTCCATGGGATCCACCAGGTGGAGCAAACCAAGAATTTCCTCTACGAGTAACTATAAACAAGACCCCCAGGCCAGTTGAAGGTATTATTGACTTCTGCCAATTCCCAGAAAACAATTCAAATACATTTTTTTGTTTCTAGATATCATTTTGGATATAAACAGAAATGCCAGATTTATGATAACGGGTCCTGGAACATTTAGTTGTAGAGAATCGCATTGCGTCGTCACGAGTCCACTTTTGACTCGGAGTGCTTCAGTTCAGTGGGGAACCCAGCAACACCAGGTTTGTCATCAACAGAAACGCTACACATGTCGTATGAATGATTTGGTGTATTTATGCCATTGCAACGCTTGCCTCCAACTCCCAATTCCGGCTTGGACAACTTATATCGGAGAGTCTTACGTAGTAAGAAATAAATGATAAAATTCATTGTAATTATTTTAAAATATAATGCCTTTTGTACTCCATAGATTGTTGGTAAAAATGTACATGCACGTTGGCATAACCACCTGCTATACCTGACCAATTTCGGAAACCGAAACCTTTACACAATCGGGTCGGCCCTTCTGGACGATGCCGTTGCCGTAATTCTTGGACCTCCACCAACGCCTGACGTTCACGATCTTCTTAGGGATATTGCCGTCCATTTTACCTGCATCCACGCTGATACTGATAGACGCTACACAATTCTGCAACAAGGTTTTGGCAAGAATGCCGCTCAGAGGAGGGCAGCCGAGAATCAGTGGATCATTCAGTGTGGAAATGGTGTTTACGACGAACAAACCGGTTTTGGAAATTTAAATCTGTAAAATCAAAAACGAACATGGTAATATCTCACTCAGCAATCTACAATTCGCAAGACATTTCTATTTAAAGTACTGGTAGGGGTACTTTGAATGAGTATTTCCACAGCAAAATTTATGAACCAAATCTGTGAAGTCAATTATTCAGTTTTATGTATGACAAAGTCTTCATGTGATTCGTTTTTTACTAGCTAATGTCTGTCGTTTCAAATTGTCTTCTGAAGCGATAAAATAAAATACTTGTCAACCAACCATGTAATTATGTGATCTGTTCTTCCTTCGGTGACACAAAAACATGCATCATCATATCTGCGGATTATATAAATGCAGGAGATTTGTAAAATATGCATCGCGGAAAAGTGCACTGTCTGCAACATATAAACACGATTTATGCAATTATTTATTTGCGAAATAAGTAAGTTTCTTTACACCGATATTTTTTGGACTTTATGCTTTTATTTTATTTTTTGCTTGGACGAAGTCGTACTTCAATAATAATTATAATTACTGACACAGATAATACATAACAATAATAATTAAATAGTTTAATATATAGTAATTGCTAAACTCTTGAACTTTTTTTCTTTTTCTTGTTCGATACATACATACGCAATGTGAATGATTATTACTTAAACATACGTACTTTCTACAGTTACAGACACGGGACTACATCCTTTTTTTCGGTTTCCGGTGAATTGAATTGATGAAAACCGTTGAGTCGGGAGGCTCAATTCTTGCAAGGAATGATGTGATGACTATTAATCTAATACTATTACGTCAACTCTCTCCTTTCTTCATGAGAGAGTGCGTGGTTGCAGTGATAATTGGTTTGGTTTTATAATATTTAATTACTATTTTAATATATTAATTAAGAATATGAATGAATTATTAGCTAACTTTCCTTCTTAATTAACGCTAATTAATGCTCACAATTTCAATAATGATACAAATTATAATTAGGAATATGTAGTTACGCGATATTTAAACTGTACACGTATGTATTATGTTCATTTACATATGTACATATTATTAGATACACCTCTAAAGATAAACCATCCCCTCGAGAGATGATTCTTCTCATCATTTACAAATCTATGAAAGAAAAATTGCAGTTTTTTTACCTTTGCTATATTCAATCACATTATGAGAATGTGTACTAATTACAAAGTTAATTAAACGGTAACTGATTCTTCAGCTATGATTTTTAAGTTTATAGCGTAATTAGAAAGAGATCATCATCCAGACACGTAAATAGTGTGTGTTAAGGATACAACAATGAGCAACTTTGTCTCTTTTATAATAACTACAATATGCTGCATATTATGTTTTTAGTTTATATACGAATATTTAACACTATAGTTGTCCTACTGTGTAAAGTAAATGTTTCACTCAACTCAACCCAATCAATACCCAATAAATTTCTACAAGGTAAAAAAGGAAAGTGTGAACCATCTAATTTATCGTATTTTCAGCTGGAAATTGATTGGGTGAGACACACCCAATGTCTACAAATGTCAGATCTAATTGAATTTGATTGTGAAACGAGTTGCCAATCCTGCAAATGAATACGGAGGTCTTGTCGTGTTACCTGCTGTGGTTCTTTCTTAGGCGTTCTTCGACCACGTTTTATTTTATCAATAAGTGTTTGCAGGGAATGTGATAAAGTCAATTGTCAAAAGTATGCATATGCAAATACGTGGCGAGTGAGTGAGTGACCAACACCAACACAATAATTTCACAACCAACCAATCTAATCATCTCAGTATTTGTAATGTATGTAGTTTCTACATTCGCATGTGTACAAGGTGTAGGTCTGTAAACGTAACCGTAACTATTATCACCAATAAAATTATGAAGAAGTTGTAATTGTCACGTAATTGTAGTGGTATAGTAATAATGCATATATTCGAAATCTATGAATGTATGTGTACACTTTAGTCAAGTTAATACGTACGTACATGCCACCCGACCAAAAAAGTTACCAACTATTTTGAAATACCACTACTCCCCGTTGCGTATAACTACTTAAAACCGGTCCATTTGCTCTTGATTGTATTTCTTAATTTAACGATCCAAAATAAAACGAAATCAAAATATGCTCCATTACAAGAAAAGTAGTGAATAACTAGCATCAGAAAATTACAAAATTGAATTTTATGAAATACTTTAAAAGAGAACGGGCAGAGCTCGGCGAAAGTCTCCACTCGAGTTGCCGGAAGTGGGGGCAGATCCCGAACTCTGATGCGACATTTGGTACGGGTTTTGTACCCCGGGGTGTTGACCGTATTGCGCCATGTGAGCCAAACTGGGGGCCAGACCGCTTCCATGCGGTCCGTTGGGGAGACCGGCCTGGTTAAGTTGGGAGTAGTAGGAGGCAAGGGAGGAAAAGTGGGGTGGAAATCCGGGAGCGGAAGTGGTCATAGTGGGTGAGCTGCCAGAGTGGTCTTGATCGGGTGTGCCGCCGCCTCTATGTTGCGATGATGATAAGTTGTGTCCACTGCTGTTGGAATGTTTGTTGTTGTGATGAGCACCTGATGAGGGATTATTGGAATTCTGTTGGAGAGGGTCCGGCGTCCCGGTTGAACCGTCATGAGAATTGCTCTTGGGAGAGTCCGATGCGTGAGACTTGCTCCCACTGTGGGTTAATTCGTACCGATCGTTCGCATTCGATGTCGGAGTCGACCCTGTAACAAAAAAGGGGAAACTTAGCATTTCATCGGACGTTATGGGGCGAAGCGACTACTTTTACAAAAACGAATCATGACGATGAGAGAGGTGTTAGATGGTAGAGAACCAACCAAACATTAACACTTGACGAGAACATATTCTCACCCACTTATCACCAAACGATACCTTATAACCCTTACCAAACAGAAAAAAATGAGATGTTCGTACATACCCATAGAAAAAAAGTTATTGTAAAATTTCAACATCTGCTAAACACACGGCCTGTAAAACACCACCGACTGACTGACAGCATCTAACATTGACATTGAATTGTACTAATGAAAAAAAGCTTTTGTGAAAAAACCACACCGACCTTTCCATCAGTTAGTAAATAAAATATAACGTTCCTCTGCAAGCCATTCCACCACACTTGAAAAAAAGTACAAGCATGTGTGCTAGCAGCAGGCCAGGCACTACTCGTACCTACTTCTAGTTATACTTTTGTGATTCAAGCCAATATTTAAACAATTTGAATGGAAAAGTGTGAGGGTAATAGGCCATCATTACACACAATGCAACCAATCGAGTGTCGGCCAATTCATGTGATAAGATCACACTCGCGAGATAATCATGTGTGTATTGTGTGTCTGGAGAAAGAAAGGAGGAACAAGAGTGAAGTGCATATGCATAAAACACGAGTCCAGTCTGACTTTCTCAGAGAGAAGGGAAACCATATGTCAAGTCAGTCAACCTAATAAATGAAATGAGCAAGTATGATGACTTCTATTCAGGACAAGAATACCAAATTACCTCCGTGGCTCCGTAATACGGCACAAGCTCGACATGACAAAACCAAAGGAGGAGGAAGGAAGAAGGAGAGTAAAATGAGACAACATGCAGTGATGAGGAGCCATTCTTTCCAACAAATATTGACAAAGAGGAACAGCACGACCAAACAATGCATAATAAGGTTCGATAATAGAATAAATAGAATAAATAATGGAATTAGGAACGAGCAGAGGAAGAAGACAAGTTCGGTAGGTGGTGATGTGATGGGGGGACAAATGGCATGCACATGAGAGAAAAGCAGAAGGGTTAATTCGGGTAGAAATATTGAGATTTTCTGAATTTTTGACCAACTATTTTCAGACAATTCTGATCTAAATATTCGACCTTATTCTCACATCTCATTTCATGTTCTGCTACATACGATACATACATTTTTAAGCACGAGAGTAAAGTTAAAGGTACGTACTTACCAGAAGGTGTGAAGTGCTTGTTGGGGGAAATAGTCCCGCTGTCAAAGTATCTCGCGTTTCCAGAGTCCAGATAACTCTTCCCTGCCGCTTCCTGCATATATTTCGCCGCAGCCGCCGCCACCGCCTCGGCTGAAGGGTACATCGAGCTGATTGCCGAATATCGGTACTTATCCTCCATCCCGGAATAAGCCTTCATCGCATCTTGCATCGCGGAGGGCGACGTCGCGGCAAGATTCGCCGCAGCAGCGGCCAAACCTGTAAATAGAGAAAAGAAAAGGTATTTATAAATACTTTTGGCGGTCGAGTTTTTCTGCTGTTTTTTTTTCTCTCTCCCACATCAGTCATCCCAATAATTATAAATATTAGTCAGGATGGACTCGACCTACACTTTTTCAAATCCCACCCGAGGACTTCCAAAAGTCAAAATGACCTCACTCCACCCCCCTCACCTGCTGAACAACCACCTGCCAAAAAATCAAAAAAACAAGGATTGAAGGTCGCCCCACCACAAAGACCCACTACTGTTGATTGGGAAACCAGGCTGACCTTAAATGAGGACCGTGAGATTGGATTTGTCAACTCACAGGAAGACTTTGAGCCGTTATATGGCGAATGTAAGGTGTTTTTTATACATCCTTCTAATCTCACAATTACTAAATTCACTTAAATATGGTAAATCGACTCGTAGGTCCACCCACTCTCTCCTCGTCCAATACTCTACCCATGCCGACCCGAAAGACTCAATCTCCTCTTTTCGCAATTAGACAAGGGATTTTTCATCTCCTTCAAAATTGTTGCTACTAATGTTCAATATATGGTTCCAATTTATAAGACTGTCAAGGTTGGAGAGAATGAGCAACAGGTTTTACATGTTGAAAAGATGGAAAAAGTGGGTGCGCAGATGAAAGTTTATGATAAAGTTATTATTTATTGGATTTAAAAATTCTAAAAATATTTGAATAAATGAACTATTGGTCTTACTCGTGTTGTGCATCGCGGAGCCAAATCCGGCGGCAGATCCGTAAGCGCTGTTGTAATAGCTGGACATTTGAGCAGCTCCGGGAAGGCCTGCTAAAATTTGAAATAAATAAAATATTTAGGAATTTAGCTACAGCTTTAACTTATTTCTAATGTCGTGGCATACATAATAATAATCTGCATGCATTATTATCCCTTTGAATCGAGAGATGCATCCAAGTAATTCATAACTTCCACCAGTTTCATACATAAGATTACAACCATTAACAAGTAACCAGGACCATATTGTTCATGTAATTTTTGTCCATTCATACATTTCATTGAGGGTACAATGGCACAATTTAAACTGGAAATTCATTACATATTCTTCAAGTTCCTCATTTGAATTTCAATGACTGCATGAGCTAATGTTGCAGAGTTTATTTCTTTATTCATCCCCAGCATTTTCCCATCTCGCACCACACACTCCCTCCATCCACCAAATCATAATCATAATCGTAACATAACACTAAATGTAATCATAACTCAATTCCTGTATTTCATCCTATTACGTTTTTTCACTTCACCCAACTGCGAGTATATTAAATGATGTGACCTTGTGTCTTGTGTCAATCCATACGCTGCTTAAGACTTACACCACCAACGCAATGCATGTAACTGGACAAATGGACCACATGTATGGAAAAGAATGTCATACTTTAAACCCTCATCAATTTGAAAGCCAGCTAGAAAAATGCCATTTTCTTCTCATACCATCATCATAAAACTCACCTTGTTCGTCCCATAATGGGACATAACTCATCATTTTACTAGTTACTACAAGAGTTAAAATTGCTTCATTCCATCCATCCATCCTCTAACCATGACTTCATTACTCTCCTATTATTCAGTTCACATTCATTGAATAATGAAGGAGCATCCTGCCTGCTTGATGATGAATTGGTGCAGCAAGATGTAGTATGGACAACATATGACAAACGTGGACATTTTGAATTCAAACTAAAACTGTGGCTTAACATAAAACCAAACCAGCAAACTTTTGTGTCACCAATTCTTCACACTTGTCCTCTACTGAATAAGCGTGTGTACATTATGATCGATCCAACCAAACAACCTTCCTTCGTTCCATTTGTCGTCGTCGTTGTCCCCATTTTTTTCTTCTTCTTCAGTTATTATCTTATTAGACATTTCCTTTGAATTGTATTGTTGCTCTTGAGGAGAAATGACAATAATATCCGAAGAGAATGTAGTAATGTGGGGACAATACTCAACCCTACTACACTATTTGTGAGAATAGTCTCAAATTCCCTTCAATTATTCTTTGCCAGCAGTAGCAGCAGTGGTAGTAATACATTTTGTACACATATTTCTTTTCTTCTCAGTCTTCTTGGTCTTCTATTTCTCTCCTCGTCGCAATCCATCCATTCCACGATTTCACTAATACTTTACTTTCCTCTCCGTATTTCTATCCCAGTTTATTTTGCCAAGAAGCCTGGGTGAGTAAAGTGAAGCCTCGAAATGCCCTGGCTGGGTTTGCTGGGCCTGTTGAGGGTTGAGACTGTTCGTTCCCATTCTTCTTTCCCAATTCAATAGAAAGGAATTAAAAAATTGACACTTGCATACACGCGATACAATGGGACACAATACCAGCCCACAGCCATCTCGAATCAAAATACTCCAATCCCGCACCAAATCCTTTTCCCATTTACGAATAATAATTGAATAGAAAAGTAGACGTAATACTAGACGAAGAGAAGAAGAAGTGTGATGATGACGATGATGATGAAGAGGAGGAGAGAAAAGCCAACAAAGTAAAACCAATCTTTAAAAAAATGTGCTCAATCTCGTCAATTCTTTCTTTTTCGAATTCTCCCTGTCCAATAATATTTGACTCTTGTTCCCCACAGAAGTAAAATCCAAATTAATACTCTTCGCACCCATGTAAATACATACGTCAAATCCCTCCTCTCCGGACTAAGTAGCATTGAACTGCCTGCGTACGTACGTTCATATTATGTTGATAACAATTGGGAGCAAAACGTGTAATTATTTTCATTACAATCACCTTTAGATTCACAATTCTATTCTAGTCTGAGAATGACTTGGCAGTTCGGCCTTATCCTCCTTAACGTCACACCAACAGTCAGTCAGTCATCTCTCATAATGCTTACACACTTTGGTTGGTTGACTATATGCAAAACAACAATCATAATTATTCGGAAGTAAGTGGTGATGGTGATTTACTCGGCTTTTGCTGCAAACAGAGAAGAGATTCTATTCAGAAACGACTAACTATTTGTCCGCCCACTCATTTCGAGTTTCAATTAGTCGACTCAATACCTTCTCTGTCACTTCGATTAGTCGGATAGTGTCAGGAGGAGGCTGTGATTAGTATGTAGGGCTACGTAATGAAATGGAAGTAACGGAAAATCCGTCCTCCTCAGAGTGTCATCAACCTCACCCAGCACAATAATTATCCAAATAATAAAAACTTTAATTCTCCCGTGGACAAAAATAAGCACTACCCGAAATTAAAATGAGAGGGAGAGAGAGGTTTTAAGGGTGCCCTGGACTCTCGTAAAATCTCGCAGTTTCATTCACTCAAGAAAATAAACAAACCAATGTTGAACCAATATTTCAATCACTATTCGCACTGGGAGCAAATTAAAATTGAAGGGTTCACTCACTCAGCATCAGCACCCATTCTTCACCCTGCTAACCCTAGCTGTTTTTAATCACGGGGATAAAAATAAGTAAAAGTATACTTTAGAAATGTGACCAAATGAAGGCTAATTCCAGAAGAGAGAGGGCATTATAAAAATTCTACAACACGTTTACACTTTCCTTTAGATTGAAAGAATATAATGATGAATGAATGGCACCCGAAGTTCGTGTGGACATTGAATCTCGAGACCGTGGTGTGGTGTCCATAAGAAAACGGGAATTTTCAAGCCTGTCGAAGGTTTAAGAAATACTTTGGTAGAGAGAGAGGTTTAGTTGTTGGGCGGATGGAGAAATACAAGATTTTCCTCTCTCTCCTTCCTGTCCATGTCTTCTATTGTGTCTCCATTTCTCCCAAAATCCAATCCAATTTCCCAACAATCCTATCGGGTCATCGTCATTATTCCCATTCTCATCCATCATTCACTCAACTCGAGCCGTATTCAAGCCTTATACATACGGCTAAATACGTCCTTTAAATAAATACCCATCCAGTCACCAAACCTCCAGTCCACAAGGATGAATGCTGTAAAGTAATGCTGCCACAAGAATGGGAGAAAGCTGAGGAGGAGGATGAAACTCAATGCAGTTTAACTTTCTTCACATTTCCTTGTTCTTACGTCAACAATCTCACTCCTTTCTCTGCTCCTGGTTCTCATTCAGTCATAATTTTCTATTTAAGTATATCTACAATCGGTTTTAACAACGAAATTAAACACCCCCGCACTCAATCTAATAGTAAATAGCAGACGATTTTCCAGCTCATCGGTAAATGTTAGCAGCGAATCGAAGCCAAAATCCAAACGAAATAAGAGAAAGAATCCATTGTGCGAGGAGGGTCACACTTAATCAGCCAAGTATTTGACTGATTGACTCGAGGTGAGCGAGGCTGCCATAAAATAAAACAGCGACGGACGACGAGGATCCCTCTCCGCCGTCCATCAATCCGGTCCTTTTATAGCAAATTCAATGCAATTCAATCCAATATGTCAAACAAACTTAGGTATAAATACACGAGACGAAAGGAACATTCAGACATTGTGAATGCGAACCATAATGTTCTTTAAGTGGGCTTCTTTCTCACCATAAAAGTCGTCCGTAGTGCTGCATCTTCCCGCACTTGTTATAAAACATTTTCCATCCATATTTTCCTCAGTCAGTGACATTATTCTGTAAAATGTGACATGGAATTGATACGATGGGACGAGGCCAACTGTTGTATTGTTTTGTTCATAACTGACTGAGTGACATCGCAGAGATGGTGGAATTAATACAAATCGCCCGACTTTGACACCACGACACGACCCTCACCACTTCAGCCTTGTCAGTTCGCTACTCATTACGCCAAATCCACTCTCTGGGGTTGACAATAATAATAATCTCGCTTTCATTTATGTGTACATTCGAAGAGGTTGGTCTCGCTTTGGTTACCCCATCGACTTGTTTTATAGCTTCGACTGACTGAGTGGGATTTGGGTTCGGCTCACGTATCGAATTCCGTCAATTAGAATTCGTCACAAGCCACAGGCGGCTTAGGAGACTTTATTATTAAGTGTTTTTGGTTTTATTAGCAATTTCAAGTCAGTCGCCTTTGTTTTCCATAAACCGTTGCTAATTCCATTTTCGGTGGTTCTTCTCCCATCAAGCGAGAGAGGAACAGATTTTTTGTATCATTTCAGTGTCATTCATGGTCAGGTCACCCTTTCCCTGTCTGGATGCAAATTTCTCTTTCAAAACAAAATCCAAGCCGGGATCCAGGTGCAAAGGAGAAAAATTATTAAATGGGCAAAGATTTCGTGTTTTAGACTCAAAGAATGGGAAACGAAACGATATTATTTGGCTCCCATACTTGGAACCTCAGACCGCTTCATTACCCTCTGTGCGACCTTATCTCACTCACACCTTTGTTGTGAGTTGTTGTAACATAATATGCCTTGGTAAGCTAAGTAAGCCTACTGAAGAAGAAGAAGGACTATGTACATACACTCCATATTCGTCACTACGAAGGACATGGTGGACAATGAAGGATCTTTTTTAAAAAAATTGAAATCTCTACAATATCACATTTCCGAAAATCCACGGAATGACTTTTCCAGTACGATTTGGAGGAATCGAGATTTGTTAATAATTTAATAACTCGAGACTTTTGAGAGAGCAAAGTTGTAACAAGTTTGCGAGACTTGAACGCAGAGAAAAAATATTAATATTACGAGAAAGACCAGGTGTAATGCCGAAGGCGTTTTGTCAAATCTCAGCAGCAGTTTGTGCAGTTGCTGCAGAAGTGTAGTCGTCATATAAAAATGCCAATGTCAAGGTAGTCACAAGCTACTGCGGCCATTTGGTGGACACTTATTTCAGTTTTCTCATTGCTTTAAAGGAAACCCAGAAGAATTTCATATTGTGCCGTCGTCCTCCATGATTTTTCATACTTGTTTCCACGTGGTGAATTACTTGCATGGTTTTATTTTATATACACACCTTCCATCTTTTAAACATAAAAGCTGCGTAGTTTTCAAAAAGGTTAGGAGAACCTTGTGTTATTTTATGGCAGGCAAAATATGTACGTACAACTCTATTACTGGAACCATTATCCACACCTTGCTCGGTTCGGCAATCTTTCAGCTACACAAACTAATAAATGAATGCATCCTTTCTGCTGGTTTTGAGAAATTCGGTCATAAAATTCATCACCGGTGATCATATTTAAGAAGAATATAGATGTTTCAGCAACCACTTTGTTGAGAAGAAAGCTAGCTACTAAACTTTTAAGCCAAAACCCTGACCTTTTGTCAACTTAATTACCTGAAAGAAATATAGATTGAGTGTCATAAAATTGAAAAGAACAATTGTGTGCAGGACCAATTTAATAAACAAGGATGAATCAGTTGTTGGTGAATTTCTCTAATTTGTCAAGGACAGGTCCTAACACGGGGAAGAAGTAATAGCAATAAAATATTAAGGAGGTAAAACATTGGACAATTACAAAGATGATACCAGTTTGGGGTACTTTTGACACTCAAGTCTGTAATAATTTCACCTTTATGACAGAACTGGCCCACAACATAAAATAAGTTGACAATAATGTTTGCAACTTTGCCGATAAACCTTTTAAGATAGGGACACATTAAGAATCGTAAAATTATTTTGGACAAAAATCATAACAATTGCAAATTTTCAAAGAAAGAGGAGAAAATTTTCATTATTCTGCTTTGGGTGTAATTCAGGCCGAAAAGGCTCTAATAAAAATTCACCGAAAAAATGAAATAGATTTCAATATTGTTTTCATCTGTGGTGCATTATCAACTAATATATCTTTGGATTCCTAGTTAAATGTATGTAAATACACTCTTGGGTCTAAATTTCTACTCTAACCAGCCCTGCCAACCAACAATGCAATACAATACAAAAATTATAATGAGTCTCATTCCCACATAAATTGTATAAAATACTCAAAACTACGATTCCTACATACTTGTCAGTTTGTATTGAGCAATAACAATTTTAAAATCTTACATGAACATTAAGAAATGACCATTATTATTAATTCATGAAGACCAACAACTTAACTTTTCTTGTCCGAGTATCAATTCGAATTAGATATTATACACCGCTTGAATAAGGCTAATGTCTCATTTATAGTGAAATTGTCGGTAAGTCTCACGTAAAGACCAGTTTAATACATACTGTTGGCCGTATAGGAATCCTTACTTTTGACGGGAGGATGATTTACAGCCTTGTTTTCACAGAGAATTAAACCTTTAACGCTTCCGAGGGACATCATCTCGCTCGGTGTTTAATGCAGAGAAGACAAAGGTGAAATGCCTTTTGGTGGTGTGGTTCAACCCAACAAAAGGTGATCGCAGTAGTGGGAATTAAGAATAGTTAGAGTCACTTGGCCACTTGACGTTTGCTGCCAAAAACATGAAAATGAACTATACATACACTAAACATTCAGCAATTCCAATTTTTATTATTATTCACGTTTGAATATCTTGTTTGCAGCATCCCTGAGAAAATTTTTTAACCTGCTCGACTCGTAACAAATTCCCAATCTAGTATGTACCTTAAGAAGACCTACTCAATCATATTAATGACGTTGGCCTGTCTGATTATGACATAAAACAAGGAAATTAACAAAATTCAATCTCTTCTTACATACATTACTTCCACACAATCATAACCGTCAAACTGATTATTATTTTGTACAATGCATTACACATAATGGTACGCGAATCATGATGAGATGATTCTTTTCTTGATTTGCATGCACAACAACACACAACTCGCTTCATTAAAAAGGTGTAAGATTGTTCTCTTCTAATAAAAATAACAACTAAATCAGAGGGGTGAGAGAGAATGAGTGTGTAACAAAAAAAATCACGCCACAATAAAAAAAATCAGGTCATACTTATGTAGATATATACTCTCGACGGTGTATAACACAATCAGCCCGGTGCCATTTTAAATCATTTCAAAATCAGAATTTCAACAACTGGTGAGTGAAATAATGACAATATGCAGCAGCAACAAGAAATGAGATCTCTTCTCTATTCTCCATTACAATAAACTAATATTTCATATCCATATGTCACTCCTAAAAAGGAGTCTTTCTTATTGGTTTGTCTGATGCATCATGTTGTTCCACATTTCACACTAAAGACGTCCCAGTTGGTCTTCTTGCGTTCTTGGTTGGTCAGTCAGTACATGTGTGTATTTATTTGGAAATGGAATCTGACCATGTCCGCCGACTGCTCAGTCCAAAAGTCAGATAAAATAAAATCAAAACACAAGATTCACTCAAGAAACGATATCCTTTGGAGATGCAGTTCAAGTTAACAAACAAGACGCAACTGACAGGAGGGCAGTAATGGATGACTTTATGTGTTTAGGAAGAAGGAACTCATAAATTCTCATTTGAACATTGAGCCCACTCCACATAGTTGAAGAAATTATTGTTATAGTATGTGTTATAGACACTTCAATAAAAGTGTGGACTATGGAAGAAGACTTGAAAAAATAAAAAAGTTGAACAAACAGCAACTGTTACTGTTCAGCAAGAAAGAGTAACAATGACCCACGTATAAATGCTCACTCCTCAAATTCATTGTATTCTACGAGACACTGGATGAGACAGAAAGATCGTAATTCTTGCTTTTTTTCTCCAGCACTTTGAGAGAATTGGATTATTGCAAAAGTTGGTTTTGGCTTTATGACCAGAAGAGAAAAAGACTGCTGTCCACGTCGTCTATTACTTACAAGACTAATACTTGGCTGAAACTAAATAAGTCACGTCAAGATCCACTCCTCAGTACCATTACGGACTTACTTCCCGTTGCCATTTATTTTCTAAAAGAAGCCAAACCCTGGATTCTTTTTTATGTATTTTGACTATAAACTATTTCCTCCATTTCTCACCTTACGTATAGGCGCACAAAACATTGCCCTAAAAAACCGAGGAAATAAGTTTAACTGACAAAAAAGTGGCCCAAAATACGACGATTGACCCACCCATGCTATATATTTCAACGGGTATGTATGTTCATACAACCTCATGAGCAATTTAAAATAATCCCTATTCCAAAAGTCACAATTTATCTCTTACAAAAAGACCATTTCCAATATTGTCTACTATACGTACCCATACTCTTGTGCGAAACATGGTGTGCACACCGTAAACTTTGTGTCTTTAGCTCAACTTTTTTTCAAATAATTTAAATTCAAACCTTTTCCCAACACCTTTGTCTGACATTTCATTTTGTTTATGGGAATTGTGATGTGGGTGAATAAGTGAGAAATGGGGAAAGAAACTTTATTCTTTTGTGCGTCGTTGTTCCCGAGTAATTTATGACTTTTAGTCAACTCTAAAGTCAAATGTGATGGCTTATTTTATATTTTATAGTGGAATGGATGGATTTGCATGATTTGACACAAACCGAGAGACAAGATGTGTACGTAAAAGTAAAAGGTGTGAGTTTGAGTTGAGTCTTCATTTTTAATAAGTCTCTCAAATTCTCTCACGGTTATCAACAAACAAAACAAACAGGATCGAATCAAAAGCACTTGAAAAGTTGAGTGGCGAGTGGGTTGCCATTGATCATCGTCATATTAAGATGAGTAAATAGTGTTGCCTATCTATATACATATATAATTTTTTTACAGTACTTTTACTGATTTTGGAGTATTTTTTAAACCTTTGTTACACTCCTTACTCATGACTCGGTTGAATTAGCAGCAAATAAATGTATCCATCATCATCATCATCATATGCATCCCCTCGTAAATGTGTACCTCTAAATTTTATAAATTTAACTGTCCGGTCCTGCAATGCCAAACTGTCTTTCCGTCCGGGAACAATCAAAAATTTTTATTTTGGACTTTCCTTCACAATGGAGAGCAAACAATGAGCGAGAGAGAAAGAAATGTAAAAAATCGAGGATAAAAGACAAGAAGAGAGGAGATGATGATTTAACAAAAATGGATGGACAAACATGAAACAGGAAGACACAAAAAATTATGATAAGAAGAAGTGTGAGCTTCAAAAGGAGTGAGTTCCGTCAGGAGAAGAAGACTTTTTACCGTCGTCGTCCCGTCTCAAGCTGCTTATTAGAAATAAATACTTGTTGGGGTTTTAAATACAGTTTGTTTGATTTAAAAGTGCAACGTTTTCGTTGGGTGACAACTAAGAAATCCGTTACAGATCAAATCTACTCCAAAATTTCCTAAAATCCAGTTGATATCACATTTCAGTTTCACTCCTTTTATTTAACCCCACCATGATCTTATCAGTGCGGCTTCAAGTATTACGTGCCAGCCTTTACTTAATTGTACGAAATATTTACACCATGAATGGCATAATGATTCAGATAAAAGTTCACAAAGCGGGACAATAGCGTCCAAATGATCTCAACGCTTTCAAGCCTCGTTCGTAACGTGTTTTCTGTCTTCTTGTGAGACGACGACGTCCCTTCTTCTTCATAAATTGAATTATCACGATGAGTACTTTTGTGAGGTGAAAAGACCTTCAGTTCTTCTCGCTTCCCTTTCACATTTCAATTTTCAATCCAACAACTAAACATTTATGGCAGCAGAGCAGAGCCCCCAGCAGAATATCAACGGCTCTCCTCTCATTCATTCAACTCGATCCAGCCAGCCAGCCAGCAAATAATAATAATCACATCACAATAATAATAATAATAATGGTCATATAATCAGCCTCGCATTCTCTTTCAGAGAAAACAGTTCCCTTCATATAACGTCATTCATTCCATCTCTTTTACCAATTATAATACAACCTCACTCACTCACTCACACTTAGCACAATGGGAAAGGGTTTAATAAATGAAACAGCGAATAACCAAAAGCAAGGTGAACTTATGTTGAGAGATAAGCGAAACGAAACTTGTTTTATTTGGTCCATTTCTTTATTTTCATTGGAGCAAGGGACAACAATGAGGTGTTATTTTACTTAATTGTATCCGATTCCAAATTTTAAAGAGGTAACAATGAAACACTCCAAAACTTGAGAAAAGTAAACATTTACTTTTTATTCCTTTCTTCATCGCCAAGAATATAAGTGTAATTCTCTCTTGTGTTGTGTTCTTTCGTTTCAAAATCAGTGAACTTTTTTTCCAATGACGTTGGGATTGGGATCATGTGCATATCTCTGAAATTTTAAAGTGCATATGTATGCACTTTAAATTTTGAGGTATAAAAACAAATATGTAGCTACTAAATCCACAACTGCTCCCGAGTTGAATTTGCTGACCATTTATTTTTACAAAAATTCATATAGTAAATAATACCTTGGTAAAGGTTTCTTCTGCAACAAGGCGAGTACTTATTTTGCAGAAGGCCAAAACACGCACGTCTCACTTTATCCCTTAATTGAAAACCAATCGTTATTTTTTTCTCAATAGAAATCCCAAATTCTTCTCGTCGTGTAATTAATCGTGCAATTTTGCAATTGGACGGATCTCGCGTTGACCAATGAAACCAACTTTTGCAAAGTGGCGAGTCATTCATTCATGTTTCTCTCTCACACCGTCCGTCTATCACTTTTTTAGTCTTATTCTGCCTGCTAGTGCTCATTTCCGTGTCTCGCGTGAATCATGATAATGATTACAAAGTTAAGTATATAATATAACCTGCGTAAAGTTTGGAATTAATTTATTCAATCAATTTTTCCTTGTCATTCTCCTCTCCGTCCACGAGAAAAACGACATGCGTTTCGTGCAGTTCAAATCTTCAAAATCAAGTGAATTTTGTTAAATTGAATCAAGCAACAAAGCCACACAATAAATAAAATTAATATGAAAGTTGGATTGCGACGCACGTTTCGAATTGGTTTAGAAAAGTCCATTAATACCTCACTACTTGAAGTGAGAAGGAAGGAGGCAGAGGCAGAGAGACAGAAGGGGTATAAATAATTTTGCAATAAATCACTACAAAAATGGCAACCATAATTAAAAGACGGAGGGAGCCCTGTTGTAAATTCAGGCTATTCACAAACTCACCTGGGAAGAGAGAAATGATAAATTGAACATTTGCTCGACTAAATTAAATTAAAACTTTTGCATGGATCTTGTAGCTTTAAAATTCGTGGAGCTTATATACTTATTTAGAAAACTAGGTACAATTTCTGTTCTTCATGCATTCATTCATTCATCCACACACGTGAATATGCAGTCGGGAAGTACATAAGCACAGTGGCCGCGGACAGAGGGACAATGTCCCCACGATTATTCGATGTCCCCATCATCTCCCCACGTTATATAAACCCCTCCCTCCCCTATCCCACAATGTTAACGTCACCAGATGCCCCCACAGCTTCCGCGGCCACTGCATGAGTAACATGACGTTAAAAAAGAAAGGGCGAGCGGAACGAAACAGAACACGGGAGCTGGAAATCGTGAATGCCCAGGTTTTGTAATGCATATTTTAATATGGTGAATAAACTCGTATAATGAATACCTAATCATTTGACCCCTCGTGGATGTGGTGTTGGGTTAAAACATGACCATATTACGCCATGTCTGGCTACTGTGTGTGTATGTGCTCCCGTTAAAAATGGCACTTCGTGTCTAATGAATAAATTCAGGGAGCTGGGATATGACTTCATCCAATAATTTATAGGGGTTATTTTTCAGTACCCTTCATTCAATTCAACCGAGGCAACAGCAGCAGCCGTCGGCCAGGTCTTTGTAAAGTATTTAAATCTCATTTTTGTTGTTCCTACTTCTTTTTTCAGCAATTGAGACCGAGTGCAGTAATCACACTCGCTGCTTTTGATACCAATTCAATTAATGATGTGAGTGAATGAATGAATTGAACAGGTATGAATAAGTTGGAACTACAATATTTGAGGTAGAGCAAACTTTTAAAACATTTGGATGGTATAACTGACCCTCACTTTCAATCCTCTTGATTGACATGACAGGCTGGAAGAACATACATTTTGTGTGAAAAGTGCACTGAATAATAATAAAAATAAAGTACCTACAATACATAAATATGCATTCAAACCATCTTTAATCAAACAACTGTTTTCCTCTCTTCTTCTGCTGCTGTTCAAACATGTTGCACCAACTAAAACCAAACTTTTTATGTTGGACCGACATAAATACGTACATAGAAAAATCACTCGCATTTAAAATTGCACCACTACTGCTTCCTCGCTTAATAATAATAAACTTTAGTATGTACAACTTTGCACGCATTGCGTTTTACACAAAGGGCAACAAATGACAAAATAATCCTGGAAGTTTGCATTTTTTAAAAAGAAGTCCATCACGCTACGGAAATACCATCCTCGAATAAATAAAGTACACAAACAACAAGTCACACCATTTGGATGTTCGACAAAATTCAAATCAAATCATCATCATGACATGCATTCTATGTACGACACGAGTAAATACATTTTTAGAGAAGAGAGATTCAATTCCGCTCCAAATTTCCAGGCCTCCAAACAATCTATTGCCATTGTCAATTGCGTTATTCAAGTCCGTGTTTAGCAGGGTTTGTTTGTCGAATCAGAGAGGTCTTAGACGGTGATTGTATGGTGTGTGTGAGTGAAGAGACATGCAGATATGTCACATTTTTGTCATATTTATCCATTCCAAAGGTAACATCATGTGTCACTGTACAATTTGTTGCTTGATGAGCACAATAAAAGTCATGTCGCTCCAACAATACGGCGAAACAAGGGAATGAGTTTTGTATTTGAGGAGAAGAGCGTGACATGAAATCAGGTTCTTTTGATTCAATAATAAAATAAGGGACACAATACAATAGTGTGCATTTTGAAATTTACATCTATTTGGGTTGTCAAGCTCCATACTTTACGTTACGCACAGGTATGTACGGATAATAATAAATATAATAATTGTATGGATGGATATGGATGTAAATTTTGGATTGACATTTGAGATATGGTGCAATTCGCTATCTATCGGTATCCAAAGACTCGACTCGATCCCTATTTCGTTCGGAATTTGTGTTCATGTCGTGACAAATATTTCTCACTGAATCTAATCTAGCAGAATCAAAATAGTTGGTGGAAGGAAAGTATTGATAAAAAAGAAAGAGTAAGGTCCAATTCCGTTGGGTTGGTTCTGCTTATTTGTCAAATGTCTCATCTCATGTACCATTCCTCGTATTTAATAAGGGTTCATTTGTAGGTGTTATCACGACGAACTAAAGATGATATTACTCATGTTATCCCATCTCCTCCTCGTCCAGGCAATCGTTTCCCATCTAATAATAAACAATTTGAACGACCATTCTCCTCTAACGAACACACTTTACTGGTCCATTACTACTCCTGCTTGATACGCCATTTCATTATTTCATTGTCCCTTCTCGTTGAGTTGAATGCTTGTCAATTATAAATCGACGAATTTAGTTCATTTCCATTTTCTGTGTCTCTGCTCGATCTGTGTGGTTCCTGTTCTTTTCTCTACGGCAGGATTTTCACCTCCAATCCACCAACAATCGATGGATGTGCATCTATCTAATAACAACTGCTTTTTTGGTTGGACACGCATTTTAATTTTCCTCGATGTAATTTATTTAAAAAAAAACACAATGACATGCACTCCCTGGTCTGGTCCAATTCGAATAAAAAGGAAGAAGAAGAAGACTCTTTGGTTTTCAATTGTTCAAGTAAAAAGGACAACAATTGAATGCACCGTTAGACTCAATTTGCTGCATCAAGGTTTAGATTTATTTTTTTTCATTGTGTACTTATCAACAGTGTGAGAGGAGAGAGAAAAGAAACTTGAATATGTTGTGTGTTACAAATGCGTGTACTTTTTTTCAAATAGGAGGATGAATAACTAAATGGATGGTTGACAGTAATTACGCATAGATTAATCATGTCATTAAATTAGGAGATATTTGGGAGTAAAAATAGCCCGAAATTTCTACATTGCTTTAATGACAGCTAATTTCCTAGGACAGTGGCAAACACTTGGAAAACTTTGTATATATTATTATTCAGTACATTTTTTTCACCCTTCTCCGCCCTGTCACTGCCAAGGTAAATTATACAAATGTGCATATATGCAACTAAATAAGTGGTAATTTTTTAAGTGCGAAGGTTCTTCCTGTACGGATAAATCTGGATTTCTTATTTGCGTAAAAACTTTGATTCAGGTGCAAATTTTGGGAGAATTTCATTTCAATTACAATACAATTTTTTTTGTAAATGTCTGTCATTTTTTTAGAATGAAAAGGAAGAATTAACAAGTTTTTTGATGCGAGATACATACATCCATGTGTCTGTTAATACTGGTTGGTTCGTCCATACTAATTAATAATTCATCACTTTTGTCCCACCACATTTGAATGATGAATAGTAATTGACATGAACAAATCATTTTGCAAAGGAGGGTTGAAACATGGATTTAAAAATAGGAATAGATAGAAATATAAACCGCACAAACAAACAAATCATCGTTTGATTCAATCCATCCAGTCAAATATTCAATTTCAATCCAGTCCTAATAAATCTATTCAAAAGTGCAATTGTACATATTTATCTGGATAATCCACACACTATTCAAGTGTTCATTATATTATTTGCATAAAGACCTTGTACTCTGTGGACGCAAACGAACAGAAGGAACACGTACACAGATACATAAATGGCTACTAAATTTTCATGTAAATCACAGGAAATAATGACTGAATAAAGTTTTGATTATAGTTATGATGCAATTGAATAATTACTTGGGAGACCACAACCCCATTCTCCGCCGCTAAATGCGTGGCAAAATAATGAATCAATTTCCCAGTGTTTTTAATTATTAAGGAATGCAAACAGGATAAATTTGTGGTCTCAGCATCAATTTTTAAAGCAAATGTATCAAAATGTATGTCCTAGCAGGAATTTTCGTTTTGTTTTTCTTCCTATTCACAAAATTCAATCGGGGTTCAAGAATTGAAAAGGTATGGGAAATGCGTAGCCGCCCGCAAGTACAAAATATGTATGTATAAGTACATACCTGACACTGGGAGGGATTCCTCTCGGAAAAAATAAGTTAAGTGACACGACAAGACGGAAAGTCTACCTTCTTCTTCTTCTTCTCATCCCTTGGTCCATCCATTCATCCTCCTTAAAAATTATTTTGTGACTCTACTGCTGTGAGAAGAAATGTATTTCTTGGCATAGAATTTTGGACGCAAGTCGTCGACTTTAAAACCAGGGACACATCTTATTAAGTAAGTAAGCTCAAGTCATCTACATAAATACTTGTATTCCGCTGCTGCTGCGGAAGGCGCTAGAGTGTGAGAAGGAATGTGGTCCTCCAAAAACCACGCCACCAACTTTTTCTTGAGCAAAGGGCACAGAAGATACGAACGTACGGACGGACATAATAGGTAAGAAAAGAACATGTGAAACAACACGGATTTGTGGAAGGCGAGAGGACACATGGGCAGAAGACCAAGGTGGGTTTATTCAGCCAACTTAAAATCGAAATCATTTCCACAAAGGTAAACGGTAGCCAGGAATTTCATCGGAGCCACGCTGACTGGCAGGGTTTTATAAGAAAAGGCAAATCCCAAAGTCAAATAGGTTCTCGAGTAATAAAAACACCTTTCTTTTTTCTAATGGTTTAATATCCATCCAGTCTTAACTTAAGGAACATGTTGGATTGAAGAGTACTTTTATGTATGTATTATTGAACTTGATATAATAAGACGGTTTATTATGGCAGGCGCTTAATCTCCTTGTTCTTCTCCAGCCTGATTTCTTCAGAAGAGAGGAATGAGATCAGGATTTTTGGGTGGATTGACTGCTGCATCATGCAGTGAAAAAATCAGAGACATGCTGAGCACAAATTCAACATTTCAAAAAAATGCGATCCACAAAAACCAAAGGGATATGATCTGCTGAGGGATTGCGATTGCATTCTTGAGTTCATTGAGGATTATTATTATTATTGATACAGCCACTATTTTTCCTTTATAAATGTCACTACTACACGACATGCCTGCAGAGAGGGTGAATGTCATATTGGTGCTTTAATATTAAGACCCACCAGCAAAACCCTTCACATATTATGTACGTATTTATAGGCAGTAGAATTACAGTGCACAATGTGCAATGCAATAGTTAATACACCACCCGTGTTTTAACAAAGTGAGAGAAATTGAGAATTTCGTGGAATTGATGACTTTCTAGCAATAACTTTGCTCACAGAATTAAATATTAAGGCGAAAAGAATGAAATTATTGTTATGAATGCAGCCTTTTCTTCACATCACTAGCTAAACGGTTATTTTGTATGAAAGGGAATTTACCTACGAATTTACCGACGACGACGAGGACATATGAAGAGAGGCAGTTACCTTAAACACCTTTTACAATCAACATTCCCATTCACCATTGAGGAAACGATGAGGGTAATAATAAGTCAAAATCCGAACCGAATGCGACCCAACCTTTAACTTCACCTTTTATTATATTCTTTCTTTCTTCCCTTCTTTGTCCTCAACAAAATCCCGGCATGCCTGCCTGCCTGCCATTTGTTTCTCGAACACATACTTTACTTTGTCTTGTCTGCTTTTTCAAAAATTTAACCGTGACCGCAGCAGCCACCACAAGGCAAGAGTTCATATTATTTGTAGGAGACCAACCTCCCTCCTCGGAAGAATGGTGCAGGTATGTAAGAGAGCCATTTTACTTTTTAAATAAATTAACCCTTGTGCCGAATTGCACTGATTCAGCAGCAGCTTGACTTTACGTACGTAGAAAGCAAGTGAAAAGGTATGTATGTGCGTATGTCCGAGCAGTGTCAATGGGGTCTCTCACACACAGTTCATCTAATAATGGATGGTGTGTGTTGGTAAATTAAATGTCTTCATTAGCTTTCATGCGAGCAGATTCACACGTTTTGTGCATCTTTTGCTCACTCGATGGGATGGGTGAGTTTGACAGATTTGTTGAAAAAAAACTACTGAGGAATTTAACATTCCACGACCTACAACCTGCAACTGACACGAGAATGATGAAAAATAAGTCGAATAATAATGATATGAATGAACCCACGGAACTTTTGGTTTACTTGCTCGACTTTCTTTTCAAATGGGTAAAACTCATTATAAATTCCTCCACTCGTCGTATATTTAGTGTTTCGTGGAAAGATAACACTTTGGTGTGATTTTTATACCGTGGAATGTTCCTTCATGAGGTCGATGATGACGATGAAATGAATATGAAGTTAGAAAACTATCTGCCTTGCAATGCCCCATCGCTTACCGACACCACGACATTTTAATAAACCCAACTACTCACCCAACTACTTTATGGCGCATTAGATCACATAAATATCAAAGAAGAGATCAAACGAATTGTGCCCAAAAGGGGTTAAAATAGTTTCGAAAACAGTTGTGGTGTGGTGGTATTTAAATAATGAGACAAGGTCGAGGCAAAAAAAGAAGTAAATTAAAACCGCACACATCACCACACTGTGTACGCATTCTAGTGTAATGCTACATTATGTTGGAATAAAACGATGAGATTAATACGAAGTGAAGGTGATTCACCATAAAAACTACAATACGGTTCATTATCATGTCACTTAAATCTGATAAGATGGTGTACCCATCATATTTAAGAATGACCAGTTTTGTTACATTTGCTATTATGCATATCTCGTCTCATTGTCCATCGTGTGTAACAAAGTGAGAAACTCGTTTCGCCAAAAATTATGCAAACTTTTAACCCTTAAGTGAAACTGATGGAGTCATTTTGTACAGAGATGCCATGATGTGAATAAAAAAAGAGGATGGTTTTGCTTACCTCGGAGAGCATCCATGGGGACACTTGGATAAGGGAAGGAGTATGGGTAACCCTCTTTCTTCAGGGTTTTTGGTTTCCTTCGTGGCCTGTACTTGTAATCGGGGTGATCTTTCATGTGCTATATACGAAAACGTAAAATTTCGATAAGCTCACATTACCATTATCTTTTGGGGAAAAAATGATAACCGAGTTTTGATTAGTACCTGAGCTCTGAGACGTTTCGCTTCATCGATAAAGGGACGCTTTTCATCCTCCGATAAGCATTTCCATTCTGAACCCAATCGCTTCGAGATTTCAGAATTGTGCATTTTTGGATTTTCTTGAGCGATTTTCCTCCGTTGCATGCGCGACCTGCAGACATTTTATTATTATAATTATCATGTAGACTTTAGATAACATCATGCGAAACCAGATCACTTCACTCCATTCGAACAAAATATTACAAAAAATTCTTCACTTACCAGACCATGAACGCGTTCATGGGGCGTTTAATGTGGTCATCTCCCGAACCGGCGAGTCCCCCCATGCCCCCACCTCCTCCCGGACTGTGGCTCTGTTTCCCCCCGTGATGGTTCTTACCACCTCCCATCATCCCCATGCCCATCGAACTCTGAGGACTCATCAGCCCAGAAGACGACCCTGACGAGGATCCCGTCGAGGGTGGGGTCAAGTGAGCAGTCGTTTGATGCTGGGAACTGTGATGGGAATGTTGTTGGTGGAGGTGGTGCAGGGCAGAGCCGATCCCGTGATGACCCATGAGTGAGGTGGGTGGGGTGAGACCGTGACCTGCAGCGAGTGAACCAAGCATCGGACTTCCCCCGAGGGAATGTGAGATACGAGAAGACAAATTGTATCCGGAAAGGCCGTCGTCACACATTTTTATGCGGTGATGATGATGGTGAGACGCTTCCGAGGGGTCAAAGTAGGAATCAATTTTGACGCTTTTTTATAAAACACTAAAAGTTCAAGATTAAATCCACAATATTGCGGATAATATTCGCACGAGATCACAAACAAATCTCAACTTGAGACGTTAAAACAGTTTCAACTACAATGTCAAACTTTACAGAATTCACCACTTTTTCCCAAAATTCACACTATTTCGTACGAATATCCAAAAAAGTCACAAAACTAGCCAGTTTATTTTCATATATTGCAAAACCACTTGTTTTTAATTTCAATCCTGAAATTGAACCTGTACTATTTTTCAATAATGCTTGTATTATTTCCTCTGTGCACTTTTCAATGTCGTGTGTGACACTGTGAGTGAGTGAATGCAGACACTGGATAAATGGAGGTATTATTACGACCACGACTGGGAATGATGACGACGACGACAAGGACCGTGTAAGGAGAGCTTGGAGCGTGTAGTACAACTACCCTCGTGGACAGATTGAGAATGAGCAGAGAATGGAGTTTTGTGGAAGCTTGTCCCAACAAAATGCTCAAAATCTGAGAGAGGAGAAGGTACCTTTTTCACTAAAGCAAAGCAGCTCTTCTAAAGCATTGTAGGAATTACCGTGAGTTAAGCTTAGCAGAGATTTGGTCGCTAGCATTGATAGAGAATAGACCATTTTTGAGAGAGAGAGAGATTCCTATCTGGTTCCGATGGCTTGGTTTTGTTTGGTTGGGGCACGGCACAACCAATCCTTCTAAGCTCTTTATTCCTCCCATTGTTTCTATCTCGCTAGTATCATCTCGAATCTGAAGAAGATGAGCAGGAATCAGGTCCAATGAAATCTGCCTCCTCGAATCCTCAGAATGCTTATGGTAATCCCTTGTTATCATCTTTTGTCTAAAGGTAAGTCTATAATGAATTTGTAGCCGTTTGTGTAATCGTCACTAAATAACGTTACATGGAAAATATTCCTGTCTCAATTTCGATACGGTGTGACATTTGACAAAGTATGTAAACCGCATCATAATTTCCCACATTTCGATGTAATATCTGTACTTAAAAAATATGTTGAAACTGAAATATTCTAAAAAAGTCACTGCATATGCGGTATGAAATATGCACGTACTTAAGAAAGAATAATATCGCACAAAAAACTGCATTCATTACATTCTCTTCTTTTGAATAGTCATAATCATCCAATGTAGTCGGCACAATGTTGTTTTTCATTCGCGGAGAATGGCCAAGATTAACAAAACTTTGGATAGTGCTGTCGCATGCAACACACCATTGCGATAGTATAGTAAACGCATTATCATCATAACATATAGATCCATTTCTCATCTCTTTTCACGGTACTGAATTATTTTCGATGCAATGCAATCCATATAATGCAAGACTTTGGTCGTAGTAGTCGCATTTACGCAAGTAAGATGCAATTAACGTTCCTTTACACACCAACCCTCTCAAGTTGTGTCGCCGTGTTGCATAAAAAGGTGCAAATGATTTTAGCAAAGCTTTAATACTCACTCGCAGGCTTATCTCAAGCCAGGTTGTAAAAATATTGTCGAGTTGATACACACAACAACTTCGTTCGTGTTGTGTGCTAAGAGAGAGAGCTGAATAAAGTAAATGGTGATTTAAGAGAAAAGAAGGGAGGGTCTGGCGTCGTCGGTTGGTGGAACGGATCTTTGGGCACTCCTCCCCATCGGGTTGGCAGAAAAAAGCCAGGAATCCGGCCAATTCTCATCTCAACCCTTTTCTGCGCTCGCATTGTTCCCCTCACATCTTGCCTGCTTGTTTTCTTAAGGAGACCCGTTTCTCTGTCGCCGTTAAAGAACAAGAAGTTTATTTTTAGGAAACTCCTGGAAATTATGGAGGAATTTTGACATTTCTGACCGTTTTTTTAAGACTGAAAATATTTTAACCAGCTTAAAAATAAGTTGACTTGACACACTTGGACTAGAATGAAAACTGAGTCTAATGTTGTGAGCAACTAATCCAAAATCAGAGTCTCTGTCTCTCTTCTACTAAATGCATTTCAATCCTCCATTTGCCCCATTGTAGTTTTGACAATGATGATTATTTCTTGGCTTTAGTTTGGCTGTAAATGGTTAAAAACGATGATGATGAGATTATCGCTTGTAAACTTTTATTTGTATTTGTGCTCATTTCAAGCGCAACAATTACATTCAACATTGTCCTCATTTGTATTCCTGGCTTACGTGCATTTACCATTGTTGCCCTCCTCAATGGCTCCGTCCGTCTATCCTCTCGTCAAAAATGGATTTTTCATATTAGTATTGAGTGAAAATGAAGCCTTATTCGAAAAGTGGAAGTCAAGTACGTTCAATCAGAGAGAAACGGATCCCATTTAAATGCACAAAGTGGTGGTGGTGGTGTCCAATATTAAAAAGAAATTAAAAAGACCTACAGCAGTCAAATGTGGAGAGTGCGTGGTCTAATTTTTTTTTATAATCGGAATAATTCTATTTTTCGTGTAAATGATTACGATTGTTGTAAAGCAAAGCAACGAAACGACCACCACGAGTTGTCAAACTTTGTTGGTTTGTTATTTAGCCTGTATCAATAATATGGGATGCTTTGGGCAGGTTATTCAAATGTCATGTCATGTCATTTTGACGTGGTATAACATGTGTAAAAAGGAACACGTACATACATATCCGTGTCCATTAAGCTTCAAAAAGAAGAAATTTCTTGTTAAAGTTAAGCTTCCAATGACAAAAGAAATGCTTAAATTTAACCGACCCATGAACCAACTGGTTCTCTTTTTGGGGCTATTTTTGATCTACTTTTTTTTAGGTTTTACAGGTAAGAAGGGATCGATAACAATTCTTGGAGTTTTATTTATTGACGACTTTGGAAGCTTACTGTGTGAGACAAGGGGTAAGCGCTGAGTATTATATAAATACATATTTTTCAGTGTAATAAAGGGTGGACAAATGGGCTAATTTGCTAAGAATAACAAGCACCTAAGGAGAAGTAATTATGGTATTTTAATATATCTAATGTTACCTTTTATTGAAATTATGAAGTCACAGTTAGAAATTTTCTATATATAAATAAATCTATACCATGCATATCTCCACACTCTTAAAAATTCGGTATTAAAATTATACCAAACGGTATTCATATATGGCTTTGCTAAAGTGTAATTGAAAAGTAATAGGTTGTAGTTATAACTCGGTATTAAAGTTTACCATATCGGTAGCAAATTTTTACGATCCGGTATAATTTTAATACCAAGCGGTAGCAATTTTAATACCGAGAAAATCAATACCTGTCTGACTATACCAGATTTATAACAGTGTTCAAATCTTGACATCCTGCTAACCACAATTTACACCAACCCGAATAAAATTTATGTAAATCTGATCTGGTCATTGCCATCAAATGTAAAAATAGTCCATAAAACCATTTAAGGATTTCAATTTAAAACCCAACTACTATATATTTTTATACTCATTTTTCACGACAAGAATGAAGAATTCTTTACCTTCTTGTTGTGTCCAACTCCAACCAAAAAGTCCTTTTGCTTTTACTTACCACAATAATTTTATTATGCAGTAAAAAAAATCGACAAAATGAGTAACATAAGGATGCGAGCTTTACGCTTGGCGTGGTTCAGTTCAGTTAGTATTCATAAATTCACAATATGACACAATTCACAACATAATGCGATTCTCTACAGACTAAAGCTCTTCTTTGGCAGAGAAGAGAGACCCAACTTGAGACTCAATGCTCTCTTATTCACGCGCATTATAATGCATATTTACACCCCTCTTGTACTTATTATATTCGGACAGACGGGAGGTAAAATGCTTATTATCCTTTATTTCTTCACTGTACGATGTACCCTCGATGAATGCGAGGGATTCATGTATGTAGGTGGATTTAGACTGGTTAGCTCGTTACTTTTATGTAGAGTACAACAACGAAAGAAGAAGAAATAAATCGAGATGAATCACTGACATAACAATCGTCCACAAAAGCACGGAGTGCAAATATGACGAAAACGGATGAAATTTCTATTTCACAATTTACATACACTGTTAAAAATCTGGTCAAGTCACATACTTGTAGTAAATTTGGTAGTAAATTCATACCGAATTGGTAACAGTTTGTTTTTGAGTGGTATATGTTTCATTCCTACCACTTGAGTAAACGGTAATCCGCGTTATTACCGGAGCCATGTATGTATTCCGGTCAGTAATGATTTAATACCAGTTTTCTAAGAGTGTATGAGGTGAAAATGTGTGCATAAATTTGTGAAGAAACTTAAGTCCAAGTCGAAATATCGTTGGAAGAACATCATGTTGTACATAATTAGTAGAAGACAGCCTTTACAACAATAATAACAACCGTCTTTTGTACCGGGACAAAAAATGTGACGCTTACTTATTTCCATATCTCACCTTTGTAATAATTAATGCATTACAAGAATTCACAAAACATACAAAGACCAGCAAAGCATGAGAGTCCATTGGACCGATAATGTGGTTTGGTTAGGTTATCTTGTCCAGTCTTCTTTCACTCTCGGCGTTTCGTTGTTCATTGCAACAAGATTCTTTTATCGCGTTCTGTATTCATCCCTTTGTTTCATAGTCTTCTTGCTGACTGAATAATCCACCTTTATTATTTTGTATATCACACATTATCGTGATGACCAGTGGTGTTGTTGAAAAGCGTGTCGTTCTCATTCAAAAGGTAAAATCATATGCACATGTTTTACGTACCTATTTCGAGTGGTTGTGCATAATAATGTGTGACTTATCACAGGGGGCTGCTGGGAAAAAAGCTGTCCGAAAGAATATATCATGCTCTTTTACTTTTACTTATATTTACACCTTGAATATGCATAGTTGGTATTCAGCAGCACATCTCCATCTCATTTAGCACTTTGATTTAATACAAAAGTGAGAAACTTTACTGGCTGGGAGAAGAGAAGAAAATAATTAAATATTATCTACCTCCATGCCTAAAGTCACCTTTATAAATATATATTTTTGTATAGTGACTGGTAATTGCTTTCGAAATGTTGTTAATTGAATTTCTCGGTGTAAAAGAACTACAAACTGTGATGAAATCATGTCGAATAATAAATATGTATGTGGGGTTTCTTTCGGGAAACAATTAAAGATAATTATTGGGTTCACTCACTGCGGAAAATATCATCTGTGCAATTAATACCTCACCATGAAATGCTTTGTTTCACTGTTTTAGCGCAACTTGCCCATTGATTATTATCATCACGGGACAAAACTTGGTCACCCAATGACCGCACAACGTATTTAATCCACGCATGGAAGGCATGATTTTGATGTCGAAGCCCGATATGGAATTAAAAGAGTGATGAAATAATAAAATGGTTGATTGGTTTTTAGTTGGACTTGTACATGTAAAAGTGGTTGGTTGGCTATGTATGGTACTGACTGACTGAACCCCTTCATCATCATATACTTTACCGGCTTCATTTTAATTTCCCCTTCAATTTCCTTTTCAATTTGGGCCTGTCACACCACCGCCGATGATGATACGATGATGTGATCGTTGTGCGGATAAGGTGCACAATAAAATATAATGTACACAATCGTATTCATATTTATTCATATTCGCATATTGTGAAAATTACTTTTGCTATCATTGTTGCGCACACAAATGAGTGGACTTGTGTGTCCTGGTTCCAAAAGTTTCAAATCGAATTAAACGTGTCGTGATTTTGGCCGTGATAATCTCTGCGTACATATTGCGGTCTTTATAGTGTAACAACGAGACGATATGGTTGCGGTTGTGCTGTGGCCAATCATGGAAAGAATTGAATTTTGAAAGCCTTTCTCCCATTATCAGGACAGACTAGAGTCACAAAAGTCGGAGAATGGGCCGATACAAATAAATGTGTATGCATGCAAATCAAAAGAAATAAGAGAGGAGAAAATAATACGTTCTGTCAAGTAGAAGATTGAAATGAAATCTGAACGAGTTATAGTTTATACAAATAATAATTGATAATAGGGTTTGATTCCGTTGTAATGAAACAATTGGAAAATATTTACCTAAAATAGAACGAGTATTACACAAGTGAAATGAAATCTATCTATTATTTGTGTGCCGTTTGACAATATTTATCAGTCAAACCACACTACACGATACATAAATACTTACGACGAAATAAATTCCTACTTGTAAAATTCAAAGAATTTGATCAGATATCTTTCACCTCTTCTTCTCATCTCCAGCTAAAGAAGATTGTATGACGACGATTGTATCGGAGGAGAACGCATTATTATTTACTATACAGTTTACTGCTTTGATCAAATTGACGTCCTGCCCTTCTTGGTTGGTACTTAACCGAAATAAATAAAATTGAATCTTTAAATCTCTACTTGCATTGCATTCCAGATGAAAAAAAAATGTCCAGCCTTTTCATACTCTTTTTCAGCGTTATGTATTTGATCGGGTATCTTTGCATCGCTTTCTTTTTATCATCTTTCATCAGCAATTTATTGAAGTGGATCGATCCCTACTTGTGCTTATTTTTACCCTTTCGTTAATTTGATCTGTATTCTCTGTGGGCAGAAAAGTCTTGTAAAAATTTCAACGATCGTGTTGTTTAGTTGATAAAGCTTTTTGACATTGTACAAGCAAGTCCTTCTTGTCGCATACTTGCATTCATCAAATTTTACAAAAAATTGTGTACCGAATCCATGTTTTCAAAATATTGAAGTTCCCCTTTTGCTCTTTTCTCGACTTGGCAGCTGCCTTCTTAGTATCTTAATAACCTAAATATGTTTGTAGTATACCCATGTCACATGTACTTGAGAACCCATACGTACACTTGAACTTTATTGAAGTGGTGGTTGGTTTGGTTGGTGCGCATTATGATAACTTCTTTTTTTCATAATTATTTATGATGATAATTGAACATGAAATTGAGACTATGAACCACTTATGACGACCACACTATGAATTTAGGTTTTTGAAGAGATTTGAAAAAAATGTAGCAAAAAAACAGGTTCAAGTACTTGTTCACATTTCTGTAGAGTACACATTCTTGTGGTTCGTTTGTGGTATGGTTTGATTTTAATCCTTTAGAAAGATCTGAGTCCTTGTCCTTCCTTCCTTACTTTTCGATATCCTCTTCTCCTCTCCTGCTCCTGGTTTGGTACGAGGACGTCGATCACATCACATCCAAATAATTTTTTCCTCTTATACAAAATGTTGGAATTGAAAACAGAATTAAAGCAGAGGACAAAAGATGAGAAGAGAGGAGAGCACCGCTTTAATCGCATTAGTCCTTCAAGCATAATGTCACATTCATTCCAACCATTCAACTTGAGTTCATTTATCTCTCCAAAACCAGACCAATCTCGATTCTCTCTTGGCATCAGCCCAGTCTCTGAATCTACAAATTTGTTCTCATCTCCTCTCTTTTTCATGCAGAACAGAACAGAACCATCTCCCAATTTCCAAATTCAAATCCTTTCCGTTTCACTGAAGTGCACGGCCACGGCTTCCTCCAGATCCAGAGACGGTTATTAGTGAAAGGAGGAAAATTGTTGTGGGACTAAATATGTAATGAGAAATAAATAAATAATATTATGCAATTCGAAGCAATATGTTTCATAAGACAAATTATTACGTGTTTATTTTTTTTCTGCAGAAATTTTCCAAATCAAAATTTGTAACGATCAAGTAGTTTATCCATCTCTCGACCATATGACATATGACACCCTTCTTGACGTATGCATGTAGTATCACTTCTTGTCTCTGAAAGTCCACAACACGCACAACAATTGACAACGCCAACAGAGAATTAAAGTGAGTAATGAAGTAAATCAGTGCCCATTATTCTTACAATAAAGGAAAACTAGGGGATAAGCTGCGCTCATATTTTATTCCGAACCCTTGGATGGCTTTACCTGCCTGGCTAAATAAATGTGATACCCAGCTAAATGATGGTTTTTAAGCCGGGCTTGCATACGGAAAACTGCGTTATGTTGGGTGGAGTGGAACGTGGAAAAAATATTATCATGCTTGGTTAGCCCTCCATCCTCCAAAGCTAAATTGTTATGAATGAGCCTGGGTCAAAGAGGAGAAGAAGGGACAAAATCTCATATTTTTAGTGTTTATGCGTAATGTAAAAAGACGATTGAAAAACAGGGGGACCGATGATAATAAAGAACATTACCATTGTGTCAAGTGAGTGAGCGTATCTTTCGCATTGAACGTGACACATACCACCTGACTACTAGGTGACTGACTGAATAGGTGATGGGAGAGGATTTAGTTTTAGGCAGTCGAAATTACACAAAGGTTCAATGCTTAAATCTCCACCAAATAACCAAGGGACACAACAAATGACAAACACAAATCACAAAAGAAAGCAAGAATGGGCAGGCAGGACGGCTTATATATCTAGCAGTACGTACATATGATACATGGCTGACTGGTAACTAAAGCGTAAATAAGCAAAGGTATACATATTGCTTTGTGAGTGTGGCGAAATGAATAAGAGGACAAGATGGCATGAAAAATTTGGAGACCGTTTCAATGAGATGAGCACAAAACTTGGCATTTCAGGTTTTGTTTATGGAACCCATCTTTTTGTCCTCGGCTCATGTTTGTTCTGTTTCCTATTCTACTTTATTGTGAAATTGACACATGTACAAGGATTTAGATTATGTATGGATGGGTAAAATATAATATCCAGAACTTTAGAATTATCAGTGGAGGCTTTTCCGTGTTTTGTGCAAACACTTATACGTACACACCGTTTGCATGTACGCTTCTTATGAATCATTTCACACACGTCATACATTTTGCAGTAGAAATTTCTCTTCAGTATTTTACTTCTAATATTAACGGAGTGTTCCACAAATCAAATCAGCTCAAAAACACACTCTTCAAAAACACTACATCGTAAATGACCAGCGAGCCACGCCGAGGACATAACTGTCAGCTAAAACTGTGGCCATAAATACGGAACCAGTAATGCAGTACATACGTACGACAATTAAAATGCACCTCCTTTAAATTCACACGCACACACAAACTGGTGGACGTTTAGCTAAATAAAAGCCTTGTACATGTACATACTTTATGTAATAAATGGCCTTTTTCAAACTTGTGCTCTGCCTCACTTGAGCCGACCAACCAACCCTTTCGCTTGCTTTCTTTCTTCTATTACTGCTGCTGCTGTTCTGAATTGTCCAATTCAACTTACAATTCAGGAACATGAAATGCACATATTTATTTATTAGTGCGACCATTGTATTGTACAAGTGAGACTAAGTTTGTACTCAATTGTTCGGAAATGTAAAAAACAATCTTCGCCAAGGGCCATAAAAAGGACTCGAGCTCTGTTTAGCTGGCCTGGCATATGAACCGGTCTGGTCGGTGAGTGAGGTGAATATCACTAACTAAGGGTCCATAACACACCCTATGGAGAAATGCACCCTGATCGTGTATAGTGGTGTGATGAAGTTAATGTAGTATTGCTAATGAAGACTGACATATGGCATGATACAATGCTGCCTGGGATATGTTTTATGGCTAATCATTGGTGTAATCAAGCGATTTTTATTTGATTTATTTCTTCTTCCTTTTATCCGAGGTTATTATCCGTGCCTAAATACTCGCTAAATACGAAGAGAGGAAAAAGAGACCAGGCAGGCCTTTGATTCCTATGACCGAAAGGAATAATAAAACAGAATGGAGAAAGGGTGGCATTATGTAATAAATACAAGGAACGTTTATCCTTATGCGCTTATGTATTCCGTCCTAATACGACGACTCCTCTGTAGTATTGCTACCCTTGTGAATTGTGTGACAGAACAATACAAATGCAAAGAGTACACACAACGGGCTTATAAAAATTCTGCTGCTTCACAAACACATCGTCGTCGTCGGGTGACTCTCTCGAGCTGGACGGACGGACGGATTGGATGGCGAAATCTTTTTTATTAACAGTTTTGTTACCTGATTGTAATCCGCTGTCATGCTTACTTAAAGTTGGAGTGCACCTTGAATCTCCTCAATTAAATTTTACGCGTAGCAGAATCTCCTCTCTGAGGATGAGAATATGAATATTGTCGCATTCACGGAGTGTTTAGGGAGTAATTGAAAAATGGGTTTGATGGGTCGGAATTAATTATGTCTGTCAAGATTCCTTGATTTAGGAGTATGGTAAATCCGCTTCTGTTTTATATGGAGAGACGGCTATCGAATTAATAATGTAAACGAAAAACTGAGGGATATTAAAAGAGATTATTTTTAATTACACACATTCTCGGAGATTATTAAACTTGAAAATGTTTAAGCTGGAATAAAAACCAAGTTTAAAGTGAGAAGCGAAAGACATTCCGGAATTTTGAAATTAATTACCACCGTAATTACCTTACCGGCAACCATTTAAAATATTTATGACCAAAGTTGTGTACGTAATACAGCGTGAAAATGAGATCTTGTCAGAATTGAGGAGACAACGGTATGCATAATTTCATAATGAAGTAATTAACTAATAAAGTTAAAGGGATTTTCTAATTGCCCGGATACTACGTAAGTAATACACAAGTGGGAAGCATGCTTACGTGTATAACAACGAATTAATTAAGTTACACTTCCCATCCATTATTTCTCATATTGATTGCAATTGTTGCGTAACGAGGACCATTGGGAAGTTGAATTGTGTTCGGAAATTTACTCAAAGTCATTCTGGCAAATTAATCAAAGTTTCCTCTTCTTCAATGAGACTTCACTTTACCAGTAAATAAGTAATTACTGCTTTGAAAGCCATTTGTCTCGAAGTAAATGTAAAGCATCCGTCCGCATTCACTCGATATATATGTACCAGCCAAAAATAATGCTTGAACAATATTACTACTCCTATTTTGGTGGAAATTCATAGTAGTCAACAAGTAACAACAATCTGTCAGGATGGCTAATTGTTCCATTTCCTCTGACATCTTGTTCTCGGACTCTCTCAGCTCAATTGCACAACATCATCATCATAATCATCATCGTCACGAAACAAGGCGAACTTTGTTCAAGACCTAAAATTGAGCAAAAGCCAGATTCGATTCGCCTTAAGAAGCCATAATAATAAAGGTGATTCAAGTACACACAATTAATCGAGTTTACTCCTTGCAGAAGGTATTGAGGTAGCTACACTATTACTACAAGTGGAAGAACTTCACATATCTTCACAAAGGCATAATCTCCTTCTCTGGAGATTTCGAAACAACTAAATCAGAACAGAACAGAATTAAGAAATGTGTGTGGAACAATGGTGTAGAATTGAACAAAACTCTTGATAAAGGGAAAGGTGAGATGACTCAACAGTTTAAAACAATACGAAACAACTCATTTAAGCAGCAGTTCTGTCTAAATTTGGTGAATTACTTGAGTGAGTCGAGTGGTGATTTACCTTTCCTGAGAGGAGAGGAGAGAAGAAACAATGCCCCCCTCTCACGATCCAAGAGACCAACGCCAACCAACCAAGAGAAGTAAACCAAATTGAATTGTGTTTCTCCAAAGTGTAAAGTAATTCTTCATTGTTTTAAAGAAGAGCAAAGTGGTGGTGGTGATGGTGGTGGGAACAGAAGCTCAACAACCAATGCAATTCTTCTTTGAAAAAGGAAAGGAGTCGACATTTCACTAAAACGAATTAACAAAGACCTCTCTTCGCATGCTGTTCTTCGAACCAATATTTCCACCTCTGCGCTTTGTCCTCCTCGGCTGAATTAAGTCGCCCGTTGAACAAATTGCGACTGATGATACGATACAAACACAGCTCAGCAAGTTGAATAAATAAAATAATGCTTATAAAATAAAATAAAACAACCACGGCTCGATGATTTAAAGACAATTCAATTCAATTCTAAAGTACATAAATGAGCATGCACTATACCTGCATATACGGACACATTACTGTGTTTGCAAACTCTGTCTTGTCATTGACTCTGTCGTGCATCTTACAAAATGTGTTTTAAAGACAATGATAATGTTCACCGTAAAGTTGGGTAATCGCATTGTTCCTGCGATGGTATTGCTCAACATGACGGGTTTATTTATTCTCATCGCTGCTTGAACAGGGAACAATGGAAACTCGCAGTGTTTCCATTTTGATCTCGCTCAAGCAACGTGTAAAATGAAAATAATTGGAAACAGGAGCAATGCGTTTGATAGGCTGACAGTGATTTCAGCAGAATATTTTTCACAGTGGCCGCGGAAGGGTGGGGACAAAGGGACAATGTCCCCAAGGGTATTCGATGTCCCCATCATCTGCCCATGTTATATAAACCCGGCCCTCCGCTATCCAACGATGTTAATGTCCCCAAATGTTCCCACTGCTTCCGCGGCAACTGGTTCTGCATAAACTGCTGGTGTTGCTGCATGGTAAATTGATTTTTCATGATCTTGCCTTGAATTTGATGCAGTTTTCATCATTGTTTTCAGATTCCCGTGGCGTTGTTTGAATTAATTTGATTGTGTGGTGGGCAAGATTTGAATTTGATTCTTTGTTCGTGGTTTGGTTCATATGGTACATTCGACATGACGATGTTGTGGTAGATGATGGTGCGTCTATGGATTTAACCTCCTGTGGCGGACGGGAGGTGGATGAATGGAGTGAGCGAGTTTATTTTTCTTTAGACAAAACTACAACTATCGCTAGTCTATTTTCGGGAGAGAAAAGACTTTTACGACTATTTTCAGACTGGGATTTACGCCTATTGTGTATAGGCACGTCTAGGTTAATGAATTTAGGACGTAGAGTAGAGTAGTTAGCTCATTATACATTTACAATTGAACTACTTGATTGGAAGTTGTTCATCTGAAACACCTATTTTTTGTAAAATTCAAGCCACCAAATGATAAGACAATGGCATTAAGTTTCTTCGTCAGTCAGATCGATTAAATCTTCTCACACGGAACAAGAGAGAGATTACTGCTTGTTGTCCTATCCTATACTTTTTCAAAGGTATCAAAAAAACTTATTTTCAAAACACTTTGCATTTAATATGTATTTATTGTTGAGGGTGAACAGTCTTTCTTGAGAGATGCTGTCGAGTAGTTGGAAACCTATTCACCCACGATTCACTTTGAACAAAACGTGAAAGAAAGAATGAAAATGAGGTTTTATTTTATTTTATATTCAGTCTTCACTCATTTCTTCTGTGTGTTGAGTTGATTTGAATTCAGATTCAAGTTCAGCATTCAATTCGAGAAGAATAATGAAATTTAATGCTTCAATTGCGGCGATGATACGAAAAGAGGAGAGAAAGATGCTTCAAAAGAGGAACGTCTTTGCACTTGCTCGACGTCGACTTACACACACTTGAGGACCATAGAGCCTCAAAAGAATGGCAGTTATGTAAAGGATGCGCGCAACGCCCACGCCTTTCTTTTTTGTCCTCGCCATCTTTTTGTAAAATGATAATCAAATTTTGATCAATTTATTGTTCTCGAAATAGTTGAGTGAAAAGTAGAGGAAATTGGCTGAAAAATGTTGCAGGAATTCCTAAAATCAGAAGTATTTTCAATGCGACGAATTTGTCAATTTTAATTACACCGATAAAAGTGTTATCGTTATCGATGGTGATTAAGTGTTACCGATCAACGTCATTATTTTCCTCCTGGTTCTCAGTGTTGCATTAAATTCTCATTCAGATATTGATCCGTAATGTAATGCAACTCGTCCATGTTTTTCTCCGATAAGAAAAGAAATTTCCAGAGCGGAAGTAAACACACCATTAAGAAAATGTATCAAATTTTGTGAGAATGGAGAACGAGATCATCAATCACGAACAGTTTTTCTCACTTGTCTACAATTCCACCATTCTCTTTTCAATTCGTCTCTACAATTCTACAAAAAGAGCAACAATAACAAGAAGGCGAAGGAGAAGAAGGGACTTATGGTATTTTCAACAGAGGGAGAGAGATTCATTCATTCAGGTCAAACCAAACTAAAGGACTTCTACGAACGGAGATATTATTATTCTCATCAGATTCGATACATGATAAGATCATAACAACACTTGTCTATCATTGAGTAATGCTAATGGACGTGATGGAACAAAATATCCGTGTATGAGTGAGACCATTTATGATCGCTTATCGTATAATCAACCTAGTTCTCATATTCTCACAAATCAGATCAAATACGTATTGAATCAGTCGCAACTTCGCACTGGAAGGGTGCAATTTTCAATTTAGTGGATCGGGAACACTGGATATTGAGATAAAACCAAGAAATTTTAACAGATTGCCTGTTAACCCTAGCTGAATTTATAAATTGATATTATTGCTTAAATTGCATGGCAGTAAATTCCTTATGCAATCATTATCGAATTGTCAAAAAATGAACCCCTTTGTTCTAAATATTCCACTTTAAAAATAGTTTTGTAACGTAACATATTGCGTCATACACTCTTCAACCGCCTGCTAAGTGACCAACTTCATATGAGATGACACAACAATGCACTGCCAACAGTGGCAACAGAAAAGTTGTGTAAAATAAAATTGTGAATGATTCTGGCAGCCAAGGGTCTCACCAACAAACAGTTTGTTGCTCTTTTATTATTTGCACTTACACAAGGAAAAAGTTTACTCAACTAAAAGTGCATCTTGCTTTTCAATGATTTTTGTTGAATCGTTCAATATTTTCGGTATTTTGCTTTCACAACACTTTACACCATTATCAAAGATTGGACACGGATAAATCATAAAAGTGCGGATGGCGTATGTATGAACTGTGAGTGGGTGATTCTCTCCTGTAACAAAACCCTCCCATTATTCCATTCTCGTCCTAATCAATTGGTTTTGTATTGCACGAGGAGATATTGCAGCAAGAAGTGCTCAGTTGGGTTCAGAATTTTAAAATTTTACAAAATTTTAGCCACGTTGAGAATCAATCCATCCATTCAGAGGATGATGGTATGGTCTGCGTGAATCTTTGTGTTTCGGGCATTACATTGTCCATTTTACTACATTGTTATCCCACAAGCGGAGGGATTTTCTCTGTGCGTTCTCTTCATTTACTTCATTCTTGTCCTGTATTTCCGGAGCATTGTTGCTTTGTTGGTTAAATGGACTCTTGAAAATATATAGTAGAGAGATGGATAGAAGTTCGTCTCTACATACCTGTACTTTCCTGATGCCCTTGTAATGGTAGAAATGAGACGGGTTTACTTTAGGCTTCATCGTGAACTCGGATAATGGATCGGGGACCTATTATTCTCATAAAATGGAAACTACACGAAAGCCCTTCCTACCTATCACTCCAATTTATGTCATTGCCACTTTCAACTTAGAACGAGCTGCCCCCACCACAATGAGACGAGTTCCACATGCATGATTGACGATTTGGTGGAGGAATAATGTAAGAATGGTGACAAGGATACCTGATATGTCTTGGATGGCCGATATAAATACCAACCTACCTTAGACAACCACCCCCACAACAAAGATTTCATTCTGAAATTTATTTAGAAAATGGTGGTGGTGGTGGTGGCGTGGCTTACAATAAGTTTTGTAGTGAGTAAGCATGACGAATGACGTCCAAAGGTCTGAACCCTTAGTCAATGGGCATATGAATCAGTAGCAGTTTTATATTTCCACCAACACTTCGGTCGACCTTATCACTAATATGCTTAACGCTACACTGTATAACGCATTTGAGTACGGTTTCTAAATATGTATGCGTCTACCTGAAAGTTTACATGTAGTAGGAGTATTATAAATACGAATGCGAGTTAAAATGGTCACTGAGAAGTTATGTTAGCATTTCAGATTTGAGTAAGACGGATGACGGTGAGACCACTGCTTAATTTCACTTCCATCCATACCGCGTCGTCCAGTAAACGAAAACGCATATGTGACACTTACCTTACTTCACCACGGGGCTAAACATACGTTAGTTTTTAAGGTGAGGCATATATAGATCCACGTCTTAAATTTTCTCTGTCTCACCCCATCCATCCCTAAACTTGGAAAAAATTGGATAGATTTCTATACTTTTCCATGCTCAGTATATTATTTTTGTCACTAACTCCCCCAGGTTTCTTGAGTTGGACATTTCTTTGTTCTGTTTCAGGAGGAGAGATCATACCAAAAGAAGAAGGCGAGGAATGGAAAAGTAAAAGAAATGGTTGTCATCGTCATATTGTTGATTGCATTGTGCTCCCCATCATAAGGTAATTTCTACACAGCGGAGTAACCGAGGTGGTGGACTGGACGTGTAATATAATTTACTTTATTTTATATTCTCTTATTCTTATGACGAAGGAAGGAGGAGGAGAGGGTAGAAATCGTGAGACTGGATGACTGCTGCTGGACCAGACCAGCCTGCTTGGCGTCGTGGCTTTTTTCTCTTAGGAAGGTCAACCCTGGAATGTGACCCTTTGTTTAAGAGTCCCATTGTTACGTGGCTATTCATCTCTCTGTATCTTGTGTGTCGTCTCATAAATGTCTTCTCCTGTCTTGTCTTCCCTTCACAGGGTTGATTATTAACAGGGACTTAAAGGAAGCCGATCCTCTCCTGCCTGCAGTTTGGTTAGGGCTTAAATCCAGCGTAATGGATGTGCTTGGAATTAAAATGGCTGCTTAAATGTGGATAGTGAAACATTCTTGTCTTGTGTTTTTCTAAATACTTCATATCCGCAGAGGATAGATTGTATCGGTGTGCTTACATGTGGTTGGTAAGTATTTACCAGCTAATCCGTGGTATCATCATCGGCTCCTTAATATTCTGTCGCATCATTACGTACGTAATAGGAGATGTCTTATCCATCCACCGAGAAGCTGGCAGACTGCGTGGAACCAAGACACGCTAAAAGGACTCGATTACATACAGAATGGTCAAGTACAGAGAGAGACACGCAGTCTGGTCTTCCAGCCAGTTGGTCATTGTTCATTGCACACGAAGAGAAATGATTGTTGACTTTGTGATGTGTAATTGGAGGTTGATTCCCTCTGTCTTATGTAAATATCAAGGATGTGTACATATGTACAGTGAGTGATAGCAAGTGCAAGTGAGTGATAGCGGCAGACAAAAAATGTGTATTTTATACTGCTCATAAATATGTATGAATGCTGATTAAAACCAATTTTACATTAATTTTGAGTGTCACTTTTCCACGAGCAAAAACCTACTTATTAGACAGTAAAGAATGCAAGAATTTAGCACTTTGGAATTTTTAGGGAAAGCATCCTCATCTATTGTCATCATTTATAAATTGGAATAATGAACAAAGTGGAAAAGTATCCATCCATCGATTGATAATCCAACAACAACGCCACGCCGCATGGTGGTCTCTTTCTCCTCACGTCGGGTCCAAACACTTACGTCCTGGGCAACATCGTGCTTTGCATTATCACATTACATTAAACCACATTAAACCATTATTGGTTTTCATGGCTTGAAAGGTCGTCTCATGTCTGAAGTCATGTAAAGTAATCTTCCTGCTCTTTCGCCTCCTCCTCCTGTCCGTAGACCAGACCAGGAAAGGGTTGAGATGAGATGAGTGGAGTTGAATGATGAGTTTGTAATGTCATGTTTCTTATTGACGGGAAGCATTATCCGGCCCTCCTCGTATTCAAAGGAGAGAGAGCCAGAGACGCTTCAATTTGTGCATGATCTGAATAACCGCTAAGTAATACGCTGGCCGTCATGATAACGTTGATCTGAAGACGGCAAATCGAAACTACACAGTACACACATATTTGTCCTTAGTTGGGCGGGGGCGAAAGTAAAGTGGTCCTCTATAGAAAATAAGTTAGTAATACATACAGTAAATAGCCGATACTAAAATTTGACGAAAGTAAATATGTATCATTTGAAATTTTTATGTAAGAAATTATAAATAATCGATGTTTTTTTACTTGATTTTATTTTATTTATTCACATCAAGCTTGGTTTACAAAAATCTTGTTACACAATTTTTGCACAAATGTTTGTCACATGTGTAAGAATTACAATGTATTTCCATTTTGGCAAATACTTATGTACAGATTTGCAAAAAAGTGTGCCACCAAAAAATAAATAGGTAAGCTTCAACTTATCGCCAACATCTAAAATAAGAAAGCTCTCACTGGCAGAGATTCGAGCACAATGAGCATTATAAATACAAACCGGATAAAGGAAAGAGATGGACAGACGAAGGATTGGATCGGGAAATAGGAAACGTGGCGCATCACATCACATTATTATCCAAGCTTGAAGTTTTTTTATACCTACAACGACGACCACAATGAATATGTAATATGCATATGTTATCATTATGCTCTTCAAAGCAAGTTGATTTATAAAGATGGATCAGATTTTATTTTGAGTTTCTCAAATCCATCAGTATCAAATCAATCCGTCCGTCCGGCCGTCCACCATCGGATCGAATAAAGTATTGAGCAAACATGAGGGATCAACCCGCCAAACAAGTGACTTGAACAGAAAGAAAAAGAAATAAGTTTTTCCACTTCAATTTACAATTGGAATTGACGTGATTGCTTAGGTGGTCTCGAACAGCTTATTTTTATTCTGTCCATAGTCCATCTCCATCCATTATTATGGGCTGTCTTTGTCGAGCCGAGGTTTCAGTCATGCTCCAATTCATTCGATATAATATGCAGATTTCATGCAGCTTTACAGTTTTTTAGGCTCGAATTTTTGACATGTCATTCTTGCGTAGTATGTGTAAATGGAACTAGAAAGTATTTATAACTTGCACAGGTTATAGATAAAAATTTCAAGGAATTTTTCCTAAAAAAATCAGTCTCATATGCAACCGTATAAATGCAACCAGAAATTCTTTATAAATTGAACAGTTTATCGATAAGAATTTCAATGAATTTTTCCTGAAAAAATCAGCAACAGGCAAGTACCATTTTCCTCCCAAATTTCCCTTCAGTTTAAACCGATCCCAGTGTTTCTCCTGTTTTTTGAAAGAAAACTAATTAATTAAATCATTGAAAGGTTTCTTCTCCTGCTTTCTCCTCTCTCTAAGAGAGAAGGGGATCATAAAAGGCAATAAATTTACGTTTTATTCGCATCCTTTCTTTTATGCGGTATTAATACAATCCTGGCTCGTGCAGCTACAATTTCTTAAAGAAACCCAAATCCAATAATTTATTCGTGCCTGATTCAATAAAATTTCAAAAGGGGTGGTAAAGCCGTAATAACTCTGAGCCAAACGATTCACCAATTTGGATTGAATGAATTAAGAAACAATTTTAACCGGGGAGGAAAATCGGTAGGAATTCTCCAACTTTTCTTTCATCGTCTTCGTTTTCTTCTATTTATGCGATTTAATTCCACCCACCTTCTCCTCAAACTCTATTCAGCTTCAGTGGATTAAGGTGAGGTATCGAATCCAAAAGAGAAAGAATGGAATTAGTAGTTCGTTTTCCTTTACTTTAGTCTCCAGTCACACCCGCTTTTGTTTCAGGCCAGAGGCAAGTCTCTCTTTTGAACAGAATCAAACTTAGCCAGAAAGTTAGTTTTGTTGGCTTTAATGAAGCTTTATATCCAAGTTTTAAAACTTATACATAAGGTCTCTACGTACTTGCTATGTTGCCCTTTTCTCACCATTTCCTCACTCGCCCTGCAAATCTTTCTAGTTTGAGAATAGACCGTCTCAAACGAAAATATAAAAGTGGCGTCATACAATGCAAAATGATACACCATATGAAAATTGAAAATTGTGTATTTTTGACCTTTGATCTCGGTCCTCATAAGCATGGATTGGTCGGAGGTCAAAAATATAAAAATATGTTGATTTTGTGGTGATTTCCTTCAAAATGACACCCTGTATGAAAATTAACGTTAAATTTAATTTTGATTATGACGAGCCTGGTGATATCCTGCTTACGGACGGACGGACAGACAAAACGATCACAATAACCGACTGACGCCACTTAATAACGAGATGGTAGCTTAAATTTAGAACTTTAATATTTCATTTAACAAAAAAATGTCATGCCAGTATTAATTAACAGAGTTTTAAATTGTGTATGTAAGAAGATGCTTAAAATAATTAGTTCGTCCAATATGCAGCAGTGTGAAATACTACAATAGTGTAAATGTTACATACATATATCGAGTAAGCTGAGGGAACGGACTGACCAAAATTGTGAATTAAATTAAGACAAGGAAAAGAATGGGTTTAGTTTCAGAAGTTTGAAACTAAAGTAAAATATAATGAATTTGTGTGGCATGAATATAATGAGAAAAGGAGGAGGAGGGTTCCCCAAATTGTTTTGAAATGAATTGTGTTAGATTTGGGTGGAGTGGGTTTGTCCGTCGTGAATATAACTTTTGTCTTCTTTCCCCATCTTTACAACTCATTTTATTCAAACGTTCCATCAAGTCAAGAGAGTTCCTTGGAGAAGCTGCTCTTACGTGACGACAAGGTTTGCTGTGAACTGAGCAAGAAGACCTTTTCAAGGAGAGATGACAAATAAATGACAAAAGTTTCGAGTTATAAACTATGAAACTTTGATTTCAATAGCCACTTATTGTTTAAGATTTAAGTAGTAGATTCACCGTGGTGGTGGTTTGTTGAAATGAATAAAATCGGTTTATTATTACTTTGTAGGTGACATTAAGTAATTTTTATTTACGAGGCACGGAAATCAATCCGGTTTAATTTGGAGCAGATGTTCAAATAAGTACAGTAATGTTATGCTTCATAAAGTATTTTACATAAACACCACACCTTAAATACAATCAAAACATGAAACTTTTAAACTGAAGATATATTTATGTATTTATTTGTCAGCTTTGAAAATGCATCTGAAATAATTTTCGAGAAAATCCTGCTTATAAAAATGTATGTATGTACGTCCACAAAAAATAGTGAGCTTGATTGTACCAGGATTCTACAGCCGTATGTATGAAACACAATTCAAATTCAATGAAGATAGTTTTCTCTGTTGAAATGTTAAAGTGCGCAGGGAGCATGTTCATTATCGTAAACTTCAACTTATTAAGACAAACTTGTACGACAAAAGATTCCTCGCCTTTCCCTTCCTTGCTTGAGAAAGTAACTAACTGGATTTTCCAAATTAGGTCATAAATCTTGATCAAAACGTGAATAAGAAAGGCACACAAGCAGAAGAAAACCCGATTTTGCAAGTTGTCACTTTTCTTGTAGTTTGTTAGATAGACGTGAAGAGGAAGATGTCCTGATTCGCCTAATTCCTTACCAAGCTGCTTAATTTCAGCCAGCTTACGAAATCTCGTCTTAATTTCGAAAGTTTTGTCATATAACGTACATACCTAGCGCTGTCTGGAGGAAAGACGCATTTTTGGTTCGACAAATGCAGGCCTGGAGAAATCCAATGATTACAGACGTACATTCTTCCTCCTTTTATCAACTTTTTCTCCATTCTTCAAATCTGTTTCACTGATTCGACTGATTTTGCTAATAAATTTGAATTCTTTACCCTTTTCTCAATCCTTTTAGTCCTCCCAACTTTTCTCAAGATGGATTCAAATAACTCAAACTGAAGAAGAATTGTTTGCTTTACATTTGCGACGAGAGAGACGAAGACACATTACATTGTTCAACTTGGATTTAGATTTGGATCCACAAAGGTTTCATTTGTTTGGCCAAGACGGAGCACTGGAATGGATTGGAAATGGGGGCACAATCAACAATAGAAATACATCTCTCTGCCTGCATTACTTTTAGCTAATTTATTATTTTCTTGGGATTCTTGTCCCTCTATATTCTCCCTAAAATGTTCCCCCTATTCAATCACCTTCCCCATGACGTGAAATATAGTGTAAGAGAAGGCGAAAGAGTTGAAAATCTGTGTTACATGTACAATAATTCGGATTAAAACGTCCATAGTAATTTATTTGCACCCCATAAGCGTAACAATGTACAAATGTGACTGGCTCGTGATACAATTATAATTAAAAATCAAAGTCAGTGTTTCGTTTCTTGCAGGTTTGCCACATTTTTTTGCAATGCAAAACAAGAAACGCAAGAATTGCAAGGTGCAAGAAATTGCAAGAAACTGCAAGAAATATGCTCCATGAAACAACACAATGTATGAACTATAGCGGCGTGAAATAGTTTCTTACATTTCTTGCAAGGCAAACTACATAAATATCTGCAAGAAACCACTTTCATCCCATTATTTCTTGCACCCGAAACACCGATCAAAACAAATTTTCTACTACTTTTGCCCGATTATCATTAAAAGTCGAGTTTAATCCAAGAAATATTTTCCCCATGAGTGCCACCCCCGAATTGCGGTTTGAAGCACCAACTGACAACGCCACGTCGTCGTCGTCGTCGGTTGGAAGTTTGGCTCTGTGCTCATCCACTATTTATTTCCACCAACAAAACGATTTCAAAGCAAAGTGGAAACATTGCATCACCTCAGAGCCCAAGTACAAGGCTGGCAGGAGCGATGTTGGAGAAAACAATGCAAAATGCAGAGTCAGAGAGAGAAAAGTTTCGACTCATTCTGCTTTGTGTGTGCATCTCGCTTGACGACCCTCCTTCCTTTTCAAGCCCTACTTTGTACACAACACTTAGCTTATTAAGTGACTGCCTTGCCTTGCTTTTTACCTCCTCCTCCTCCTCACCGGCCTTACACAAAACATTCTGGCACATGTAATACCCAACAAAACGCAGCAGAAGAGAGGTGCACAAATATGGTGATGATTTTCAGTAGATGGCAAGTCAAATGGGGAAATAATGCTATATTATCAAAGTAATTCGATGTGATTGGGAGGAAGTACAGTATTATTTGTAATTGCACTTGGACATAAAAAATTCAGTAAATTCCTTAAACAAGTTATAGAATATCTGCAAGGACTATATTGGCTGCTGATCTGAATCAGTTTTAAAATTTTGTAAATTATTTAAAAATTAATTTCCGTCTTCGAACACTAGCTAAATTTCTTTATAAAGACGTTTTCATCTGTTTAAGCAGTTCTGACGTCAGGAACCACCAATTCCAATTACTGTTCAAAGTCCGTCGTCCAATCTTCCAATTTTGCCTCGTAACGCACACTAAATTAAAAAGATATTTTTTAAAACTCTTGCCAAATACAAAACATAACTTGAAGCGAAGATAAAGCCAAATTTGTTCTGCTGATGATTTCAGGACGACCTTTTATTTTAAAAAGTAAGTAATTTGAGACGCGTGAAATTTACTGAAAATCACCGTTACTGACAACATAATTATCACATCTGCTTACACTCTGATGAGCATGAAATCATCTCCCTGCCTAATTTTTATTCCATGCTTTCCATCCATACTTCTCGTCATCATCATCGTCATCATCATCAGTTCTACCGTTTTTTCTCCATCAACCCATCCACCCATCCATCCAGCTTGCTTGCTAATAATAACGGCGTGATCCGAAAATTTCAATAAAAAGTGTTCATCACCATAATAATCTCATGGTTGAGTTGTGCTAAGCCCGAGCAGGTAACCAGCTCCACTTGTGTATTGCATTACACGCTGTTAGCGTATCAGTTTGTGATTTACTACTCTTTTTTTCCTGTTTGACGAACAATTCCTTCTTCCCAAACGTAAATCTAGGTGGTGCAATTGGAATTGGTTCTAAATTTTTAAACCAGCATTCAATCAGCACACACACACCTTGGAGAAGTAAAAAGGCGACATAAAAAGTTGTAAACTCAGCCAAGTAGTGTAATTCTATTGTAATAATTGCATCTACTCCAGCGTAAAGGCATAGAAAAAATGCACTTTGGTGAGAAAGAAAGGTGGTTTGGTGTGTGACGTGATATTTTTGTATTGTGTGGCTCAAATCGAATTTTTCAGGCGATGGATATGTGTCTATGCATGTGAAAATTGGATGTGATGAGATGATCGTCATCTGCCACCTTCTTCTTGGTTGTTGTTGTTGTGAGGAAATTGCTTGGATTATCATCCCATTTCCCGGATGGGTTAAAAAAAAGTTATATCAAGTAGCAGACCTATGGTTAGTTAGTTAACTAGTGGATGGATATATGTAAGTATTGGATGGTTGGTTAGTAGTTAAGTGGTAAATTGTGTGGTAGCCTGATTTGATGTTATGCCACGTAGTTAACTAACTAACTACCTACGCAAGAATTTTGAAATTTTGCTGAGTCAGGCCAACCGTATTGTTGAAATAACTTAGACTCAGATTTGATTAGTTGGGTTGCTCTGTTGGGATTGGATTTTTTCCTTGGTTGGTGTGTAGCAGCAGTTAATGGTGAAATTGGATGGGTGAGATTTGAACGAATGACCATTTAAAATAGAAAACAAAAGACGGATCTCAAAAGAGGAAGAGAGATTGTAAAGGACTGATAGTTTGCGAAAGAATTGAAGCACAGTTTGAAAATAAATTGGGCATTATTAACCCAAGAAGCTTTCATTATTTTCAAACATGCAGCTGAATTACTTCTCCTTGTGCGAGTACAATCAAAAAATTCGGATGAGGTCAGAGAAATAAGTAAATATTTAAGGACGAGGCTTCTGAAATTTTATGAACACCAAGTTTTAAATTTTTAAATTTTGAATAATCTATATCATTTTACGCGGAATTTTATATTTTTATTGCAGACATCATCCGAAATGAAACATGCAGCTGAATTATTTACTTCTTGTGCAATTACGATCAAAAATTCGGATGAGGCCAGAAAAATAAATATCTAATGACGAGCCTTCTTAATTAGAGAAATTTTACTCGACCAATTTTAAAAATTTTAAATTTTGAATGTTACATTTACAATAATTTGTATCATTTCGCCGGGAATTTTTGTATTTTTATTACAGACATCATCCGAATTGACATGTATGTAGCACATCACATTGAGATGGACGTCATGAGGATACCATTACATGAATGAACTTATAATCACACCAGTGATCGTGTCACTGCAGGACTCTGCTACTGAACTCCCCACTCAATAGATAAATAAAACCGATTAAGATTCCGATGCTGCGAAATAATAAAATCTTTCTCCCTCAATGACTTCCTTCTGGATTGGAATTTAAGTGGGCATCAATGAATAAAACAATGTCATCATCAAACCAGCTACAGGTACACGTATGTGACTATCTCTACATCTTTGTACGTTCATACAAGCAAAAAAATTACACATTGGGTTGCACAAGATTAAAAAGTGATTCGACACATTTGGTCCTGGAACTGAACAATGAGGAACAGAGAGATAGTTCATCTCATCATGAGAATTCAGTTAAGCCCTCATCCTCCTCATTTGCTTTGTCTTTTGAACTATGTATCTACGTAGCTGGTGTTTTTTGATAATGAGATGTGGATGCTGATAGAGTAATAACCGGTATCAGCTCCTTCTCTCTATCACGTTTCGTGTATCAGTCATTATTCCCATTATCTTATTAATTATTCATTCTCACCATCCATTCAGCACATGTACGTTCGTATTCTTGAGTTAGAATAAGGATTAAATAATAAGTACCTTTCCACAACGGGAGAACGGATACGCTGTAATTGTAATATTCTCGAAAAGTCCTTTCTTTGGTGGTGCCGGACCGTCTCTTTCGAGTAAATCATGACAAGCAGTCACTTATTCTGAAGCGTTTCTTCAATTAAAATGAGAAGAATTGGCACATGCATTGCATTGCACGAGGTGAGAGAAAGGGGTGGAGGCAGTGGTGTGGGTTGTCCCTTTGTGTCTATTCAGTCGTGATAAATGCGATGAAGGACATTTCACATTTTGGACAAGAAGAATAAGAAATCTTTGTTTCCTATTTATGTTTCCTTCCATCCACCTCAACAAGGTATTCATTCATTCATAAAGTTTCGGGCAGGTAAATGTAAATCTGCTCGCACTTGCGAGAATTTAAGGAGAAGAATGCATTATGATACGTTTGGCTTTGATGTGCATACATATTTCTTGGAAGCGGAGGATGGAAGACGGACGGAGAGTGTAACTTCATAAATTAGGATTAGAATGGGTTAAGCTCAAGTTAAAAATAGGGGACAATGGGGATCAAAGAATGGAGTGATTGGAGCTAATAAAATGGGCAATAGAATGACCTGGCCAGGTGTCTTTTCTCTCTTCACTTGTTGTTTTGTTCTTTGTGTCATGTTCAGTCTTCTGTCCTCCCCACCACCACCGTCAGTCCTTGGTGTTGGGAAAGGGGGTGGGCACTGTAAAATGGTTCAAAGTACGGCTCTAAAGTTGTAACATGTGTATAAAGTTTGATGAGGTCTACGCGCATTTTCTCGGAAACTTATACCAATTCTCAAAGAAAATTTACAAGTCTGCATAACTCATTTTGAAATTCAAATTTTAACCAGCTATTTAGAATCGCAGCTTTTTTTACTATCAATTGATTCCAGTAGTGCATTTATGTATGCACTATATCCTCAATTTATTGGATATACAGCAAAAGAGATACAGTAAATAGTGCATTATACATTGTGACATGATCACAAAGCAGTGTACAAGTCGAGTCCGAGAATGATGCAGGTGCACCCAATTCTCTACATTGTTATGGAATAATGAAATAAGCAACCAGTTCAAAACTCCACTAACTAACCAAACCAGGCAGAAAGTAGATATGTAACTATGTATTTGTATAACTACTTATGTACTTACCTGGCCTTGTCTCACCTTCTCTTTTCAAATTCCCTTCATCACCAAGAATGCAATGCCACCATCCATCCACGTATATACTAATAGAATTTGTACTTCTTGGGGACTGGACTGGACTTTTGCTGCCTTATCCACCAACCACTCGCCCTCGACGAAATAAAAGAAAGAATCTTATTATTATAAAGAGCGGAAGAAGGAGCAGCCCGCAGTAAACTTTTGCTTCTTCTTCTAAGCAATAATAATAAATGGGACAATGAAGATCCAGCATTGTTGCATGTATTTCATCCCATTGTGTCACATTGTGTAGTTTACAGTTGACTGTTCCAGTATTGAGAGCAACAATGCGAATGAGGTGGAGGTGAGGCTCTCTGGATTTGGACACAAAGACCTCAACAATCCAAGACAGGAAGACGGCGGTGATAAATAGCGACAGTTATGGTCATGCCAGGCTTAAACATTTTACAATTTTCTTACGACAGTCAGTTTGTCGCCAAATATTTTACTCACAATTTCGAATATATGAATGGATGAATGATACATGAAATTTTTCAGAATGAAGGTTCAACTTTGGCCACGTTGTAATTTAACAAAGTATTATAAATCCAAATCTAGGAATGGATTAGAGATCAGCTCTGATCAACTCTCTCACACATTACATATTTCCTTAAAAGATGCCTTACTACATATTTTGTAATCCGTAAAAACAAAATAACGCATTTTTTCTTCTTCTTCTCCTCTTTTTGAATAGCATTTTTCGATCCCTACTGCGTGTGAAACAAGGATCTCTCTAAATAATATTTTGCTGTTAGCCAGAAAGTCAAAGGAGGGGTAGAGAGGACACTGAGAGATTTGTGAAGAGCTCTGACAGGGAATCGCAACAGGTGTTTGGCCACTTTGGTTGGTCGGTGTACACGTACGAGAAAAAAATGTCCTGTAAAATGTTCATTCAGATTTGTTATCGAACCTCATCTCGCTGTACTTACTCACTCTCTTAGCCGCCGACCTTCTCCTTTTACTGGCTGAGGGAGGAGAGATATTTAGAAATTTAGATGGATGGACGAGATACGAGATGAGATAAGATGAAGGTAAGTGTGATGTTGACGGTATGTATGTGTATGCATGGTATTTGTTATTGGGTTAGAGAGAGCAGATCGAGGTATGCCATTCCTAAAGAAAACGTGAAAAGTGTGAGAACTTTTGAGTTTTTAACCCATGAGGATGGCACAAGAAGGAGGACGAGGGATGCCCAACGGTGTGCATAAGAGCTCTCATTCAACTTCAAGTCGTAATAACTTGAACTATAATAACGTATGGATGGTTGGGTAGGTAGGGACGAAGAAGAGATACTTGAATGTATGTACGTGAACCCAAGAATTTTAAGAATTTAAGAGGCAAACCTACTTATTTTGTTTCTACCATGCACTACCAGTTCCAGAGAAAATCCACGTTCAAAATGACTTTTTCATCCCGAAATTAATAACCCATTTGAGTGCAAATCTCCACAAAGGAGTGAATAAGGTTCGGCATGTCGTTTTCTTTTATGAGAGAAACTCTCTCTCTTTGTGGATACGAGACCATTAAAATTTCTTTGAAGTTTACAAGACGATATTATTATTAAAGGAAGAGAGATATCTTCTTAAACAGGATCCCATCCATTCCATATCCTTCTCACAACCTTTAAGACCACATTTTAATCTTTTGACTTTAATGGGAGACTGAACCAACCAACCTTACATTGAAGGCACACTATCTCTTCTTCTAATGTGCAACTGTAACGTGTTAGTTTTACGACAAAAGCCCCATTACACAAAAAGTATGGGTTTATCTGCTTCAAGATTCGTCATTGGGAGATTTTTCATATTAACGATGACGGCGACCAAAAAGGTAGCAGACTGTGTGTCTCTGATTTTGTTGAATGAATACATAATTCGTGTCAGATAAAACAGTAGATTTTTAGTGATGATCAGCGTGGAGATGAGATTTTGAGGAACATAAAAGTGAGAAGGATGCGCCTACACATGGCGTTTTTGTGTGTGCGTTGTGGTGAATCTGGGAAGATACTTGACCACTTAGGGGCGGCTATTGTCCTCCCTCACTCGCCCATTGTTCCACTCCATTCTCTCAAAAGTAACCTTGCTCACTGTATTCCACTTGTTTCGCCCACACAAAAAATAGCTCTCCCTCCTACCCAATAGGCTCGGATCTGCCCACCCTCCATCCTCCACACCAATCTCGGCTCTGCCATGTTCAGGAAAACTTTCTCTCTCAAATTGTTCGGAAATTTCGGGATAATTTTTTACACTCTTTGACTGACACAACTTCTTTGTGTAGTGGGCGCTTGATTTGTTTTTGGATGCCGACGAGTTAATTGAAACTCTGGCTGCGATGCACCCCATGAGGTGAAGAAGGGATAACATACTTTAAAACGAATGAGGTGGTTGATGCTGATCGTGTGAAAATTCTTTTGTCCACTTAAAAAAAGATTGTGGAATGAAATCGAGAATAGGTTCAACATTGCAACATTCATTTCATGGTCAGAAATCGAGTAGTGTTTTAGTCACAGCAACATTTGTGACATTTTAGTCACAGAAATTGAGACTATTCCCTGTGAAATATGTCACGTTATTATGCAATCTATTGCCAAAAGTAGTCGTATTAAAACCATTGCTTGCTGCCCGGAAATCGGGGTGACCGAAGGGGAGATGGGATCGGAAGTGGGAAATGCACACATGACATAATCTAAATGGACTGGACCTAATACGAGACAGCTGCTTCACTTCACTTCCCCTCAGTCCACTTGAGATAGCGTCCGAGATAAAGCGCTGTGCCTCGTTTTGTGTAAACATAATACAAATTGCATCGCACACTACACATTGCAATACCAGCAGAGAACTCGCATTGTTATCCATGGCTGGATGGCTTCCTACCATTGTGACCGGCCGAGCAGGGTTAATGTAATCCCGACATCTCCGAATATTATTAACCGCATCGCAACAAATGATCCCACTAACTTACGCAATACGTATGTGTACACGTTCAGCTCCGATTTTGACGTAACATGACCGCAGCCATTCATCCGTTCATTGATCATTATCAGAGATATAAATATCTACTTGTAATGGGAGAAGATGAGATGGGGTGAAATAAAACTGAAAGAGTAACTGACAATTTACAACAATGCGAACCACTTTAGTGAGACAGATTTATCATTTACCTCTCCATCCGATCTCCACATATCCATTATTATTAGTACTTATTAGCATTTCGGACAAAAGGATGATGCTACTTTTAGCTTGGGTGATAGATAGTGAAATTAGGGGACCCTAAATGTTTGAATTTTTTGTACTTATACTTTAGGTCAACTTGTGGTTGGCGAGACACAAGTCCATTTCTGATACCTGTACATAAATATTGCAGTTTCGTAAACAACCATTTTCCCCAAAAACTTGTCCCAATAATAATCTGCAATATGTATGTGACACATTCTGAGAATAAGTAAATTATTTCTCTTCTAACAAATCTTTTCTAGAAAAAAAGTTCAATTCCGTTCTCCAAATCCCTTGGAGTAAAACTGGAGACTTTCTCTTTCTATTTACTTGTAAAAGAGTTTTTGAGTCTTGTTCTCTCCTCTCTAAGCCCTTCCAAATTGAACAAAGTCTCTTTCTTTTTTCTTTCTTTGGGCCCTCGTAACAAAATCTTTTTCAGTTTTTCTCATCTCACAATTCCAACAAGTAAACTAAAAGTCTACTCTGCTCCAGTGCGACGACGACAAACGAATGAGGACAATCGCCTCCCATCCAAAGAGAGAGAAATAGAACACTAGAGAATTCAACTGTTCTCAATACACGCGGAATAAAAGCTCCAACAACAGTCAACTCCTGGCTGGAGAAAGCTGGACCTTTCACCAACCACGAGTCAACTATTATTTCACCACGTTACGAAATTTATTAAAATTTGAAAAATTAATCTTTTCCCAAAATTATAGGTCTCGAAATTAAAATCATGCACTCCATGCAAGGGTCCCTTTCTTCCTAAAAACTACAATGCTTTCTTGTGATAACAAAGAGAGAAACTTTTGAGAAATGGCAAACAAGAGGCCGGGAGTAAAAACGGAGGAGACGGAGGAATAAATGAATGCGAACCGTAGTGTTGTGTGGTCGTCGTCGTCAGTGGCCGCGGAAACTTTGGGGACATGTGGGGACATTAACATTGTATGATAGGGGAGCCAAGGGTGTTTATAACATGGGCAGACGATGGGGACATCGAATAACCGTGGGGGCATTGTCCCTTAGTCCCCATGATTCCGCGGCCACTGGTCTTCGTCGTCGTCGGTACGTATGAGAGTTGAGAAACTTTTTGCTTGTTTAGAAGAACTACATGAGATCTAGAGGAGTCGAATTCGAGGAAAAAAGAAAATAAAACATCAACATAATGCGAGTATGTCAGGAGAGACAAGAATTGGAACCCTTTTGTCCCTTTTTCGAGATTTGAGAGAGAGAGTAAAGGGATTCTGGATCTGGATTTTCTTTCTCTTTGTGCACACTCTCTCGAAAAGAGAAAGCTCCAACAGGAAGAAATAAAGTTACCCTTTTCTTGCCAGCATTGTGCAATGCTTCACTTCTCCAAAAACCAACTGAACCGGAGGGAAATAAGAAAATAGAAAAATAAGAAGAAGAAGAATGATGACACAACACTGGGAAAAGAACGGATGAAGAAAAAGGACACAATATGGCGACAGAGATGTCCACAAAAATTCAACCAGCCATGCAGAAAGATATGGTGCAATTTCTGAAACGTAGCTATTGAAGAAAAATTGCGTAACTTGGTATTATTTTTATACCATAATTTCTGCAACTGTTTCAAGTTTTACGTAGAGATCTTTATGACAATGCAGTACGTGTCCAAAATGGGGCATTTTTTTAAAACATTGCAAAAGAAGTGAACAGCGTTATAATATTCAATGCCTTTTTAATGATTATGTTCTTTATCTCTATTTCTTTTTCGAAAATAATGGAATGGAGTTTTCATTCTTGCGAGTCTTCTCTTCAGAAAAATACATCGTTTTGTCGTTATTTTAATTCTTCATCTTTGCTCCTTTTCTTTACACGCAATTCTTCAGCGTGGAGGAGGCTCGTATGTTGTATTATTATTATTGCTATTCAGAGATGGCTTGGAAATCAACATGTAGATATTCAGTGTGCCGCATGCTGTGAGATGCAAATGTCAAAAGGGGGTAAGAAAGATAAAAAACCGTGTATAAAACAGATCCGAAAATCCAAATATTACCCTTGAATTAACAAACGACCGAAAATTCCCCCCTGGTTGTTAAGCTTTGTACAAATCCGTATCAAACGGTAGTTTTTAAAAATTGTGTTTCCTTTGTCTGCCTCAGGAATCATCGTCTGTATTATAAAAACAGTTCACCAGAGTTTTTGTATAATGATCCCTTATTATTATTTGCTACATTTCCACTACAGTTATTTCACCTGCATCATTAAAAAAAACCTTGCGACTTCGTTATTTTTTCCTTGACTTTTTTTACCCTTTGATGATTTCTTTTATGAGGAAATTGCTAATATGCATGGAGTGCTTATACTTTGTTGTTATTCGCCTTATAATTTTTATGGTTGCGTCTTGCGTCACGCAATGAGTAGAAAATTTCTGTTAGAAATATTGTTAAGATTATTTTATCCGAATTTGACATCATGTTTCTCAAGAGAATATTTATACAACTTTCTCCCAATCTCGACAGCGTCATGCCTGGAAGTAAAATTCAAAATATTTCCGGCCAATGGCAAAATGTCAATTATTTTAATTGCTTTTATATTAGGTTTCACAAGCCAAGAACCCGTGAAAGTGCCTATTGAATTGTAATTGTGTCACCCACAAATAAATTTCTGGGAAACCTCAGAAAAAAACTGTTGACATTTTCTCATCGGTCTCAAGCACTACTGCTACCTACCGAAATAGGCAAATAAATAAATAAAATCCAAGAGCCCGGCTGTCCGTATCAAATCGTGTCAAGCCAAATAACGGAGAATTCACCATCATCATCATCATCGCACCCAGTACTTCATCTCCACTGATATTTTGGGCAATGAGATTCGACAGATTCGCCATGCACTGTTTGATTTGCATTTGTTTGCATTTCTCTCCAAAGCTGAGAATTGTAGCACTACGAGGACACCACCACACTACACCATCACCCAATTGTCAATAATAGCCGGTAATTCGACTCTTCATCCAATTCAGCTGAATGAATACTCGATTCGATCTAATTTTCTGAATGCAAACAAACATTGAAATGAGATACTTCATTGCGTTTCATTCCCCACGTAATAATAATCTCTCTCCGCATTCAATTCACAGAATGGGGTGCAGGACTTAAAGACAATTTGACAATCGGAAATAAACCTGCAGCAGCTTCACAACCAACTACTGACTGGTTGTCAATTTCATTTAGTTTGCAATGAGCAAACACTTTACACGGAGAAAGAACGGCGAGGGAGAGAGAGATGACCAGACCGCGTACATAATAAAACAGACTAGAAGCCGGTTAAACCTGTTGGGAATACATACACTTTGTCATCAATGAGTGGTTGAATATTTATTATTGAGTGTGAATGGCATGCTTATTTACTTTCTGAGATTGAATGACGTCGGGATTTTGATCATCTTCTTATTCCCCGAAACAACTCGAGTGGTTTGCTATTATATTTATTATGCAGGGCGACGACGATGGCGTGAGAGAGAGAAAAATGCGATCTTATTTATAAACTGGTCGAAATTAACGAACCAATTTTTTTAACGGGTAGAGAAATTATGGCACAAAACTGTTGAAGGGAGAGAAAGCATCCAGTTTAAAACCTAGTTTACATATGTATCTATTTACATAATCGGTAAAAAAAAATATCCGAATTTGGTGAAATTTCTCTCTCTAAGTTTACGTATTTACCACTTTTGTATGTCCCCACTTTGTAAATCTTTAGTTTCGTATCGTTAAGTTAGCTTCCCTTTATGCTGTGGGTTTAACCATCATCTAACCATGTCTGCATTTGACATGTGTATTCAATTCTGCTGTTGGATTTGCTGTGTCTGTGTATTTACATTGTCATTGGATAGTCTCCACCCTTTGTACCCCATCCAACTTCACAAATTTCACAATACATCTTCTACCCCAGAATCCATTCACCAACATATTTTCTGATTGTGATGTCATTGTTGTGGTCTGGTGGAAGGAATTGACGCAAAATAACGCAAAACAAGCAGTGCAGATATATGTACTCATATGTATGTACATACACATGTAGTGGAATATCTAGTGGGACATGCAAACTATCAGCTTTTCTGGACTTTGAATTTTCATCTCAAAATCCAAAACATTACGTAAGCAAGCACAAACAAGATTTGCAGTTTAATCTGCGAGGTTTCAGCACAAAAATCCTAAGCTGATACTATTTTCATGTGTGGAAATTCTTGATGATTTGCAACAGAATGTAAGATTTGTTACGTAATGGAGATTAAATAAACGTACATAAATAAGTTAAATACACATGTTTTCGTATTTTTAGACCGTATTTTAGACTTGTTTCCATTATTTACATGGTTTTGGAACGTATGTACGAGCACTACACTACCTTTGTCAATAATATCGCATTTCTGTTTTCGTTTACAAGTTTTGAGTAATTCTTTCTTTGCCTCACTTGAAAATCCATTCTTGCTTCAGAAGTTAAATTCAAGAGAGAAAAGTTGTAGGTCTGGATGGAGGAGAAAAGAAACCATATCTTTCACTTGGGCCAATTGTATTTTGGAGAAAGCCTCCTTTCAACAGTTTGTCAAAAAATTCAGCAAAAAGTAAATCCAACTAACTTGTCAATCCAAGCAAGCAAGCAAACTGTTTGGACTGGAAGAACAGTAAATGACAACTTTTCCCACTTCACCAGTATTCTACGACCCCATAATAAGATGTACATACATGCTAGTTTCTCCCACTTAAAAACTGGATAACGATGTACATATCACATCTCAAAACTATTTACGGGCAAAAACAACCCGATAATTTGTAAACATTCCCAACACAACAATAACAACTCCACCCTTAAACGAGCCAGGTAAATACCTACATACTCAAAACTTGAACAGGTATGGAATTTGATGTAATAAGATGTTATTGTAAAATTGAAAATGTGACATAATAACACATTTTTCTCAAGGATCTCAAGAATTTGAGACGCGCAACTCCTTCTATTTTTCCTTTCAAGCCACGATTAACTCGCACAACAGACGGTACAAAGGGATAAAAACGAAAATGATAATCATTTCTTTTGTAGATTGTTTGGCTGATTACCGTGTGTTGATTTTTGACTCATCCACCAAGCGTCGTAGTCCAAGCCAAGCTCATCTTCTAGACTCAAGTGCCACTTGAACAATCAAGAGATTCTACTTGGTTGGACTCCGACTCTTCAACTTCAGTTTTAAATCTCTCTCTTACCTGTTCTCGTCTTGAAAAGATTATTTTAATTTAATAAAAGAAATTCAAAACTCACTTCTTCTTACGAAAGAAAGACCATTTATTCCATCCCTTTCTTGACTTGATTGTTGATTGTCGGATGACAAAAGGAAAAAATACAATCTAAACTTAAGCAAGCTCGAGTTAAGAAGAGAAGAAGTATAAAGAAAAATAAAGAGAATATTTTAAGGCTTTCTTACTCCATTCTCGTCCCACAAATGAAAATATATTTATTATATTGAGTACTTTTTCATGTAGGAGGAGAAGAATGGGGGATTATTAAATAATAATAACAAGTAAAAAGTTGCAACCCTGAAAAAATACTTTGCTATATTTACATATTTATAAATATTCGCACAAAAATTGCTTCATAATATTTAACTTGTTTGAGAAGCGTGTCACAAAAAGAAGTCAAGTAAAAGAAAAAATACTTATTTTGTAATTTGCATGTTCTTGTTTTTTTATTAATAAAAAAATCTGGTTATGAATTATGACACCCTGCAGAAGCAGCCACCAGTAAAAAAAATAATATCCACTCATCACAACTCCTAATCGTAAATAAATACATGAGGTGAGCTATGTATTTGTTGAAAAATAGTTTGAGCATGATTCTCCAATTCGCCGGTTCATGAGCAACGATCACTCAAAAAATCCTAACCCCACAGGAAGTCTGAAACTCGAGTTTTTAAAAATGCACATCGACAAACGTATATGTACATATTTAAACAAGTAGTGTTGAATATTCAAGGATTTTATGTACGTACCACCAACAAAGTTCGGTAGTCAACTAGCCGACGCAGCATGCATGCCCAGTCAGATTTTCCCCTTTGTTTTTGTGTAACCAAGTGGGTACTTTGTGTTTGTACGTGAAAAATTTCACGGTATGATCATGCAAAATAATAAACGGCCGGGTACCTTCTTCTCTTTTCACAACAGGGATGTTTAGTCATGGTTAGGTCATGGTGGTGATGTGGTGCAAGCTTTAGGGGCCAAGTGGCATATTGGATTTCTACTGTGTTGAGTCTTGAATTAGTTTTGATGCGATTAAATAAAATTGATTTATGATTAATGATCCAGCAAATATCAAACCACGGTCGGAATGAATCTGGGAACTTATCAGCCTACAAGGAACGTGTGTCGCATCTGTATCATTCTCGTGTCGCATTGTATTTTCGGTAATGTTTTCACTACTCTCGAACCCGTATGTACAAAATGTTGAATCATTTTATTATTAAAGTAGTAGTTGGAGTGCAGCTTTGGAGTAGAAATTATCTATTTATTATTTAGCACAAGAACTGACTGTCACATCCTCCCTGACAGAAAAAAAAGTTTAACCCTGGTTTTTTAACCCGATCATATCAGGCTGAAAATCAGAATGGAGCACCCTTGAAAATTTGAACCTTACCATCGACACGTCGTTATCTCACTATCTGTCATGTCATTCAAGTCAAAATCAATTCTACCATCAAGATTAACGGCTACTGACGTTTTGATGATGATGGCCAGACAACAAAGACACAAATGTATAGAGAAAAATCTAGTAGTACCAACCACCATGTTATTATTCTTTTTAGTTTGAATTAGGGTTTAATCGTTGTTGAAATTTCCAGAATTTTAGACTCTACACTTTATGCACACCATTGGTTAAGAAGAATTTACAAAGTCTACATAATTCTTGCATTGTCATTTTTTAAGGTGGGAATCAACTACAAATGCGACTGGCAAAGTTGCGACAAAGAAGTGAAATCGTTGAGTTGTTCAATGTTGAACATGGTTGAATTGATTTATTCAGCAACCCCGAATCTCATTTTTCATTTTTATTAACAACATCCAGCTGGTTTTTGGATGACACTTGTGTCATTCTATCCCTTACAAAAAAAGCTTGTTCACATAACGTACATAGTGAAAAATCGTATCCTATATACAAGCTACGAAAACCGACATGCTAGTGCATATAGTCCTTGTAGCTTGCATGCACAATTTACATCATGATCTAATTTCCTTTAACGAATCTCCATCACACGAAACATACCGACAATTAGGCTCGATTGACTTTTAGGAAACTTTGTATATATTTTTTTACTACTTTGAATTTGAAAATGAGATTTTGTGTCACAATAATATCATGGTTATTTTCTACATGCACGATCAAAGGAATTCATACAAACATACGCTCAATAAACCAAATTCTTTCAAAATTCTTTCATAAATACGAGTTTCGTTTCACTCTTACATGTTTTGTAACCATTAAAAATTCAAAGGGTGTACATACTCGCATGTAAAAATTATTAGCGTTATTATGTTACGCCTGACAATACAGAAAACCCGTAAAATGTGGAAAGTAAAATGAAAAGGTAGCAAAGTCGTCATGATTATTAAGGTCTCAAAGAGAAGAATTCACCAAATGCGCAATTATTCCTTTCATGTGATAAACCATTTGAAGGTATTATACATAAATACGTACTTTATAGATTACAAAAGTTAAAAAACTCGACTGAATAAGCAAGCTGCGTGGATGGGGACAAGTCCAGAATTTGAAAACTGGGAAAGAAAACCAACGACGCAGTCCACTTGACTTTTTACTTTACCAACTTGGATAAGTGGACACTCGATCTCATTAAACACGGTTGACTGAAAATTATGCAGAACCAGAAATGAGCCACAAATCAAAGCCTTCTAAAATAAAAGCTTGGAACAAAAATGACAGAGGGGAGAGGCTTTGCTCATGTCCATTCGTAATCAAGGACGACAATACGGTTGACATTTTCAAAGCGAAAAAAGAAATCAAAAGTATGAAACATACATTGTGTAAAGATTGTATTACGAGGAAGGGTCAAGCTTATCGTGACCGATAGAAAACGAGATTTGGTCCAAATTATGAAAATAATTTATATCCAAATGTCATAAATCCACTTCTTGTTATGGACCAGAATACGTACGCCAAATAAATACTCAAATTACCGGTTTTGTGCATGTTCATTAATTTCCAGTTCTCAAGAGTAGTTTCCTCTCGATTGATCCCAAAAATCTCGGGCATTGATTTCATTTTGATTCCCATTCCCACTGACTGGACCCAAATTTTGAGTTTTACTTATGCAGAACAAACCCCAATGGGAAAGTTCCTCTGGCTTGTAAAAATCGAAATGTTTTAATTTTTCGCTTGACTTCTTACGACCAGATTTGATCCTATTTATGTCACCTTAAAAAGTCATAAATAAGTGGCTTCAGTTCACAGCCAGGGAACACCACTTATCATAATATTCAAGAGCTTTCATCCTCAACTCTCAAGGGTTTTGCTCAGGGGATCCGTGAACGACGAGTGAATGCTGATGTTGTGTGTGTAGTGGAATAATGAGTTGAGAAAACAAATGGCCAACTGCCTATTTAGTCGAATTGTTTAAAGGAGGAGGACTTTTTGAAGCCGTACAAGGTTCGATGTGCTGCGACCCACAAATGTTTATTAATAGAGAAACCCAGATCAAAATGTGGACAAGTGGGTTGCTGGGAAATTCAGATCTGCATACATAATTAAAATTTAAATGTCGTGGAGTAGTGTCACCCATAAATTGTCAAAAAGTATGTACATGCATTTCAATATGCGTGTCTTCTATATTTCAAGATTTAACTCTTAAATATGTGCATATATTTGATGATCTCATCCTAATTTTAGTAGCACCACTTTTAACACCCAAATAGTGCTTCTTCTCGTTTAAGAATTTTTATTAGTTATAAAAATCTCAACTAAGAAATGACAAGACTTTGATTATCATTGTACTACATATGTACATCTCTCCTCCACCAAATGACGTTGGCGTTGGGTTTGCTGGTTAGTAAAGTCAGTAACTGTCAGTCATAAAAGTCATAAAATGTTGGGATGGTCAAATCGTCCCTTATGCTTCTTTCAGGTAAAGATGGAATTAATAAATTTATTGCTTAATCCACCAACAAAACTGGGATGGGTGCAATGCAACCAACTAATAAAACACCCGTAGCTCAAGTGCACCCGACTACTATTAGTACATACATACTGCATCCTACAATTTACTATATATGGTCCACCCAAAGCTATATTATTCTCAATTGTTTACACTTATTATTACAACTCCTACCACTTTACAACTCGAATAAAACAATTAACTTATTCAGTAGGTAGGCTGGACAAAGGTGGCTACCGACCTGCACAGAAATCGGTTTTACCTAAGAAGAGGACCATAATTTCTACTGTATAAGTTATATTAATCTAGTTTACAACGTGAAGAAATATTTACAACGAAGTAGAAAAGTTAAGAATATGTACCTACTCGCGTATATTTTATGGCTGATCTGAGGTGCACCGATTTTATGGCTTTGTGCTTACAAAAACAAAAAATAAAACAAAATTTCAAAACCATAAGTGAAAGAACGAGCCGAGATCATTACGTATTGTGCCGAGATACAGTAGAAACAGTGGAAGAGATCATTTCAACTTGTTTATTTTATTCGAACTATTTTTAACCTTGATTGCAGATTAGGTCATAAAATGGTGGATTAGTTGTTTATTATTTAACAAGGTACAAATAGTTACATTCAATTACACACCAGCCAACATGCAGATCAACACTAGGAAGGTGTAAAAAACGAAAATTTCTTAGTTTGATATGTTCCCATCTGTTTTACTTTCTCGTATTAAAATCGGTTCACTTTTTTATCTACTTTAAAAATTCTAAGTTTATTGCATCGGGTCTCCTTCATCGAATTGGAAATGCAACAGATGCCAATCAAATCTATAAATGCAAACATTTCGACTTATTGAACCTTCATCTCTCCTCTGCCATCATTAAAAAAAATGCGATATTGGCTTGCATCATATATCAAAATCATTATTCTTTTCGATATCAAATAACAAAGATGTTACAGAAGATTGACAAATGAATCAAATTTTTAAACCGTCAACACAAACTTGACACAAAGAGAGGACTTTTTTCCTAGCCAATGATTAAAATTCCCATGAAATCGCATTGTCAATTTTCGAATGGTTTCATTATCAGAGTTGAATTTTACACTGGGCATTGTCAATTGTTAAGAGTACAATTATTATGTAATGACCGTCACAAGTATTGTGCCTCACGTTCAGGAGAAGGTATGCCCATTGAATGGAAGAATTTGTTTGAATTTATTATGGATGGATTAATCCAATGATGCAGGGAGGCGATATGGTATCAAATGTCACGAGTTTTAATTAAACAACCCCCCAGACAGTGGAGATAAGCTGCATAATTGTACATTTTAAAATTATTTATTTATGTCGGCAACAAACGTTTTTCATTGTTATGCATATTATTAAAAGACTTTATGCATTGATCGATTTGAAATTGACATCTTTAAACAATATTTTTTACATGATACATAAGTTTCAAAATGGCATCAAATTTTAATTCATCTGCTAATCCTTGAGGTGTACGTTGAAACGTGAGAAATGGTTTCACTAAAAGTTTAATCATCTCAAAAATTTTGAGTGGAATTCACAAGATTTGTGCCGCAGAATAAATGGCCCAACAATTTCTCACCTTTGACTCGTCGTCCACTTGACCAAAAAGTTTTCACAAGTGTTCACTTCACAGGAAAGCAAGCAGGCCAGGCATGCAAATGGGGGTTTGAAGTTGGAAAAGGATGCATTTTTTACCATGCATACGTGAGACCGTGGGAAATGAGCAATTCTTTCCCATTGTTGAGATCCTTTGCCAGTTGCATCTCAATTTGTCAAAACAGAACGCATTGCATGCATCCATATGAACATGTGCTCTTGACTTGCAAATCTTTAACCACTCGAGGTGAGTATCTAACTAAATTGCTCCGCGATCTACTTGACAATCCAATCCAATATGCAGTCAAGTTGAGTGAGGTGCATAAATATTAACGAGGAATAGGTATAGCCAGCCACAGCCTTATTGCGGCATTTTACTATAAAAAAATAACATCTATGACATCTCGACTATTTGTTAATCTGAAGCAGTCAAGAGGAGCAGGATATTTAGAATTCCAACTGCAAGTGGTGACCTAAAACCTGAGAACCAGACGGACACAAAAATATGCATTTTACACACGATGGCGATTATATTATCGAAGAAGAAACGCCATCATTCGCTGATTTACAACAACACTAAACTGGTTGAACATTATAATAATAAATGCAGCACAATTGTATGCATTCTCCAATCTGACAAAGGATTACCTCAGTCAGCTTCCCAACAGCAGCAGCACAAGTGTCCAGCGCAGCATTCTTTGGGGACAATGTCGGTTAAAAAGCTGCATTATCCTGATTCAAGGGGAACAGGAGACGACCCGAAGGGAAAGCACAATCAAGAGGAAGAGGCTGGACAATGTCAACAATAAATTAGATTTGGCCACGGTAAGGAGACCAAGATTAGATGAATCAAAAATGCCATCCAGCATTGCAAGTAACGTAATGTAAGACCAGTTGGGGGTAGATGAGCCATAGGTGATAAATAGCATCTAATCCGAGAATAAGAAGTCCTATAAAATGTTTTAAAGAGAGACCGACATACAAACTTACGTAATATACACGTGAGCTCTCTCTGCAGATTTGATTTCTGAGACTGGTCCACCCTTGGAAATGTATGTGTATAAGCCTAAGGTGTCACCTGGTATTGTCAACCCCTGCACAATTTACAGTGACTTTTGACACGGATTTTATTCCATTTGGTCCATATCACGTCGTCCCTTGAGAGAGATTTGAAACGATTCAACATTTCTGGTTGATTGTTCACGCTCCATGCGGTCCTTGAAGCCACATCCATTAGTCTCTTCTAGTCCGTGATGATGATGATGATCCATAACATGTAAGGCTATGAACCAAGGTGGTGGTTTGATCCGCCTTAAAGATTTGAGACCAAGAGATCAGGGTTGAATTTATATTTAAATTCTTAAACTACTTCGACTCTATTGGGCTTAATTAAGGTTTGTGGTGGTGTTGGTGGAGGGAAGTGTCATCTCTAAACGTGTATGTGCGTATGCTGCTGGGATGATGATGATGATTCAAAACATTTAAAATTCCATAAAAGTCCGTAAAGGAGTGGACACTGGAGAGTCGGGACTTCTCTTAAAAATCAACAAAGCACTGAAAGCACTCCATGCTCCAGTAAAACGGTCCAGTAAAACAGACACCGAAGTCCTTATATAACTTTCGACTAGAATCGAGTGGGCGCATACGGCTTTGCAACCTAGCTTATTTCATTTTGTCGCAATAATAATCGACCAAATAAGGTAATTTTCATAGAATATTTATTTCACGGTGTTTAGAAATAGAATTCCAGAGTTGATACATACGTGCATTTCTAAATATTCAGGATAATATTCTCCCCAAAAAGTATCAGTTTTCTCTCTTTCACAATTTTCATTTATTACATTTCCTCATTTTGAATCTGACACGTACAATCCGCACCTTCTCTTGGGCGAAGAATTGGAAGACACTTTTGATGTCATTTATCACTGGTGGTGGTGGTGGGACGCCGATGGAAGGATGAGTTGAGTGGTGGCGTCCCATCATCTATTTAGGCGAGAGAGATGCGATCCATCCCATTCGTATGGTGACATGTCATAATAATTTATTATGGGACAGAAGCAAAAGCTTCTTCCAACAAATTTTGCACAATCATTCCATTCCCTCCGCATACATAGATCTCTTGTTACGGGGATAATATTACTGAATGTGTGCTCATACCCGCATGTCATCCTCCCCGTTTTGTCCACCATTGTGTCCTCACCTTTCAAACCTCGGGTTTTGGTTGCATGCGAGATTGAATGGCATAAGTAGCAATAAGCAACTTGAGGCTGAGTGAATCCTACACAACCACGTCAACAATGTGGTGAATTGAATCAGCAGAGATCTATGCACTTCTACTTTTGTCCCGAATTGGATACAGCACGCAGGGGTTGTTGTACATATTTTGCTGCCAATTGTTCATCCGAATAATTCGGGACTCGGATGGAAATATGGAGGAGTAGGAATTCTTTCATGGAAATCATCATTATCCAAAACTTTATGCTTTCATCGAGATTAAGAATAAAATTGTGAAACAAATGGAACAATTTCATTTAGAAAACTATTTTATGAAAATACTTTCTGAATTTGAGTACAAATTTGTATCACTTTGTTGATAGTTTTAATTTGAGCAATGACTTTATATAGTAGATTCGCTTAATTATATTAAACAAGAATTTTAAGAACACGACCAGAAACACAGAACAAAACAGAACAATCAAGAACATAGAGCAGAAAATATCTATCCTCGTTTAGTGGTGGGCTTAATGGCCGAAATTTTCCATCCCTTCTTAATGGAAATTTGTGAAATAATGAGTAACAATAAGAGTCCAATACTTGTGGGGAAAATAGCTGATGCCTTGTTACTTACGGCAGCCACGTTCAGCAGTGATCTTCCCATTCGTCTTCCAATCCTAATACGATATAAAATCAAGAAATGTTTTTAGCTCATCCTCAGTTTGATGTTATTACGTACATAGTTTAAAATTCAGCTCAAAATTTCTCACTTTGCAATTGTTGATCCTAAAAACTGACGGAATGATGTACTCCTCGGAGAAAGCAGAGAACTAATCACGCTATCGCAAACGCCCATGAAAAAATTATGTTTGCACTTATCAATTGCCTTCTTTCTCTCGACGTATGCTAGAATTTTTTGAAAAAATAAACTGAATCTCTTTTTTTGAAGTACGGAATTTGTAAAATTTCTGCTTTCTCTTACTTGCACTTTGTACGATGGGTGCTACACTTCGAATCCTTGCAGGGTTGATATTCATCTTATTCGGAGCCTTTCCATCCGGCTTGACCATAGTCTTCATACGCACATCGTCAAATGGCAAATAGTCCCCGAAACAAATCGGACAAATTCTAAATTCATCTCGACACGCTTGGCACGCCAAATGATAGCCGACACACATTACAAACACAGAATTTTGTGTATTACAATAGCCACATGTCGTCGTTTCTGTTTCTTTCTTCAACGCAACACTGGTACTCATTTTGTTTTGAGAAGAAATTGCGTGGAAATTGGTGATAGAAATTACAAATTTTCAAAAAATTCAGGTAACAATTTTCTCAAGAAACTCTTAATGAATTGTAAGTACTAAACTTCAATTACAGTTTTTTTTTCAACTAAACTAAATATTTTGTTTGTTTAGGTGTACTTTTTTTTGACCTTAACATTCATAAAGGTAAGAAGGGTACGTACATATCCATCATAATCTACTACTCGATAATAGCAAAACCTAGAGCTTAATGGGAAGCATAAATCTACGTACATATTATGAAGATAAGCAAATCCAGTAATTATCGCACATTTCTTTCCTTTTTGTAATTAAGACCATTTCAGCCCAGTGATAAATCATCCTTGACACAAACAACCCCAACTTAATTTATTTATTTTAAAGACATATAAATTCGATACCATTTGTCATGCATTACAAATGAGGCAAACAACAATGCGACTCGAGCATGATGCGTCTCATCTCATCGCTTCAAAGTCCTCTGTCCCCACCATTCATCCCGACTTGCCAACTTGTGGTTTTAGATTTTGGTCTGAGTTTCGTCTTTGTGTTGGAGAGTTACACACAATCAAAAATGTATCTCTTAACAGCCAAATGTATATATCCGGCTCGACACGCCTCACTTTAGTGCTTTTACCACTTAGCTCACAAATTCGCGTCGTCCCCCCCAAATGATAAATGGTATGGAAAAGTTGTGTCCAGTCAGAGAAAAAGTGACATGACATGACTATGACACACAATACCACGACAATTTCATTCAATGGTAGCCCGACCACTTGACCAATGCTGCATAATCAGACCATTAATCATAACAATTAATAGCTTTTATCAAATTCTAAGAGTCAAAAGGGTAGGTAGGAGGACTCGCTGGGACGGCTGCATTTATCGTTTATCTTTCCATACATGCTGGATTAAAATCTGGCAAACATTATGCAAAAAATATGGCCCATCAACTACCACCACTGACTACCAGTTTTGGGCTCAAATGGAGAAAGTTTCATTATTACAGGCTATAGTACAATCAGGAATTATTAGTCTTGTCCAAGTGGGAGGTTCACATGTCCTTCTAAAAACTGATATGATCGAAACTATAAAAGTTGAGACAAGTTTATACATTGTTGTGGACTCGTATTGACTGCGCGGTTGTTGTCCATTTCCATTTACATAAAACGACTGATCATGCATGCCGAAGGATTACACAAACTAAAGTGACTAATGGATTACATAATGCGATAAAATGTAATGCAATAAAGCTAAAATATCCTCATTATTTGTATCCTTTTTGAGGAGGAAAAGAAGAAGCCTCGCATCCCCAACAAAACTCCTTTCTCGGAGTTTCTTTCTTTCTTTGAGCAGAACGGAGTAACTTTGGCCCACTATTGATGCTTTGACACAAAGTCCACCCATTAGAATCTTTATTGGCAATATTGTGGACATTGTCATCGACAGAATGTCGGTGTTCTCTGTCCACTTTTTTCGTCTTCCTTTTAGTCTCACAATGATCCATTTTGCCCAGAAAAGGAAGAAATCGACATGTTTTTGACCCACACGACACGACACCAGTCTTCTTCCTTCTTTATTCTGTTATCTATCCCAAACAAGTCACCATCAGAGTTGACTTGATTAAGTTTACTCTCTCATGCACGTCAAGTTTTTGGACTTAATAAAGTTATTTTGATGATGGGGATTGAAATATTTTATAGAATTTGCATAAAAACGAGGGAAACTTTCCTACATACATTTACATGTTCAGCATCCCAATATGGAGACGGACATATGAATGATGCACAAGTTTGCTTACTTAGGATTTGTGCTTCTAACCAAATAAAAGTAGAGATTCTGTTTGTGAAAGATATACGATACGTCACTCACTCACTCAATCCATCCACCTTCCATCCAATCTTTTTTATCAAAGAAAGGAAAAATTCACAACAAAAAGCGAGCCCTGCTTTCCATTTCATAAACATTTCCCTTCTAAGATTTCACAAAACTACTCGGCTTCAAATAAATTTCCCCTTGAAAAAGCCTACAAAAAATGTGAGATTCTATAAAATCTCAATTTTCCTCCATCAACATTAGCACAAAATTATTCTAAAGAAGGAGACCTTCATGCCTGATAGATAACAGCAGTCAGTCAGAAAGGGCGATATATGTACGGGAACACCACCCGTAAATTATGTTGCTCTCGGAGAATAAGAGGCATACATATATAATTTAAAGATGATACAAATTCAAGGATTCTCTCATCTTCTTCGTCGTCTCCTTTTTTATCTCTGATTTCTTTCTCATTTTAACAAAATAAAAATCACAACCTGAATCGCAGAATGGGAGCAGAGCAGAAGAGGATGAGGACGAAATGCGAGCACAGATTCATTCCAACTCAATCAAATTTTAACAAAGCGATGCGGCACACATGCACATGTAAAATGGGCTTTCTTCCCCAGAGAATTCGTTGCATATTGAATAATGCGAGAAAAGCTACTCCTATCCAGAGGGTGTGACTTTCCTCCTATCTCTTTGGATGGCACAACTTCTCCATCCATCCAGCAGCAGCAGATCTAGAGAGAGAGGAGCATTGTTAAGGAGCACATTGTTCAATTGTTGAAAGTGTTATTATTATTTCATTCTCGCCCAACATTGCAGTATCATAGTCAACCATACAACAAGCAGAGCAAAGTCTCGTCACAAGGCGACAATCATAATGCAAATTCAGGACCTGGAACCGAGTGGAATTTTGCTTCTTCTCTGGCTGCTGATATAATAATAATAATACGACTTGGTTCGTTTTCAAAGAGCGTGAAATCTATGAGAATGGAAGACTCCAAAAAATGAAGATAAACTTGATATTGTGCACAGGCATTCAGTTCAATGCTTATTATTAGTAAGCATAGTATACTGAACAATAAAATTGATAGTCCTATGTAACAAAGGATTTTATATATATTGAATAAAAATATTTTTCTAGTTACAATAACGAAGGAATATCCTATGTACATAATATATCGGAAAAATTGCATATCCCAGAATCTGGAGTGCATGTCTTCCGATAAAGTACAATAAATATTGTGTACAAAAAGGCTGGATAGATTGGCAATTCTCTGCGATAGACTAGACAACTTATTATAAACTATGGTCATTTTCATTTGCTTGAGACTGCGTTTTATCATCTACAGTTGAAATATCCATATCAATAACTTCTGCTGTTTCATGGCCGGGTTGTTTTATAGTGGCCAATTGGACCAGGAGTGCTTTCGCTTCATCTTTCACCTAAAAGCAAATGACAATTCAAATTTTGTTTAGTAAGAAAATATATGTAGAAAGTAAGTTTATAGTTTTAATACCTCAGGGAATTCTAAGCATTTGAATGCATGTTTATGAGAATTTTCGAAATCCTTCTTTGTAAAGTAGTAATTGGACAAGAAAATGTGGGCTTTTCCTTGTTCATCTCGATCTGCCACATTCTGCGCATCCATTTCATGTAAATACTCCAAATATGCTCTGCATGCTTTCTCTGGATCAGTACCCTTCAGCATTCTTCATGAAAAAACATACCAATGTAATAATACCGAATATTAATTAACAAAGTGTGTACACATAAATTTAAATAATTACTTTGCCAATTTTAGAATGGCCAATCCTTCTACATCACCCAATTGTCTTGCTCTCTCGTAACATTTAGCTGCACATCGAGGCCTGTCCAGTTTCTCGTAAGCTTCACCAAGAGCAGTTAGTAATCTACTATCATTTGGCCGCAGACGATGCGCTTGCTTGTAATAATATAAACTGTAGCCAGGCATTTTTAATATGTCGTATGTCTGTCCTAGTCCGTTCCAAGCTCGATAATCGTGTTTGTTCACTTCTGAAAATTTAATAAATTAAACAAAGGATTTAAATGACATCATTTAACCCTTATAACATCAAACATGAAAACATTGGGAAAATTTGAATTACCTACAGCTTCTCTATAACATTGGATCGCGGCATTGGAATTTTTCAACTCCATAAACTCATGACCCATAAGAGTCCAGGCCGATAAATAGTAGGGGTGAATTCTAAGAGCTCTTTCAAAATACTCTATTGCTTTGTGATGTTCCCTCTTTAGACTGTGCAAGTTACCTGTTTAAAATGATTGAAATATTTAATAGTCTTTGAATTATCCTGTTTAAACTGTAAAAAAACTCACCTATAATGCAACATGTTTCCACCCTATACTTATCGATTTCAACAGCTTTATTTGCTAAAACTTGCAGGTAATATTTTTCTCCTTTTACATACAGCATATTCGAATAAAGATCCATGTCATCCAATCTGTATGGATCCTCTAACGACACTCGATCAAAAGTATCAATCGCCTCATCAACGCCTACAAAAGTTTAAAAATAAAAATCGTAATTGGAATTTATACATCAAATCAAATGCTTTCCTTACGTTGTACATTGTGATATGCAATAGCAATCTGGCTTTTAATATACACGCTGTTATGAAACCCAGACTTTTGAAGTGCAAAATAGGTTCGAAGTGCTTTCTCATTCATGTGGAGCTCTAAAGAAATGTGCCCGACAAAGAAGTGCTTCATCCAACAATTGGGTAGTGTTTGCTCCAATAAAGCCAACTAAAATAATTCAAAATTATAACATGAATGACTATAAGATCGATATTACACATTGTATTTAATTAATTACCCGCTTTCTATCCATAATTAGAAAGGCTAACTCTATCCATGCCCCCCAAATATAGTTATTCGAAGATATAGAGGCCATCAGATAATCTGTCGATACATCAGTGTCTCCAAGTCGTCGGTTAATCATCCCCAACAGGTATAAATCATACGGGTCGTAATCTTGTGGATCAATATTCTCATCATACGAAGCCAATATTTCGTTTGTTAATTCTCTCAATTGTCCCACTTGTTTTGGATCCGACAGAACAGCTATAAATTTAATCATATATCTTAAATTACATCAAATTATAACATATTTTTTCGCGTAGCAAAGTAGTTCCCTTAAGTACCTGTAAGTTCACTCATGCTTTCCAACCGTTTCTTCTCACAATCGAGAAACAGAGAATAGAAACGCAAAAATCGCAGAATTGGACACAACTTGGAAAATGGTTCAGCGAAAAATGCACACCTAGTAATTAGATTAAATTATAGTCACACCAAACAATGCAAAATTTTTAAAATACTAAAAAAATAAGAATAAGCTCACCTCAAATACTCTCCATTATCGAAATAGGTCTTGCAAAGGAGATAAGTATCATAGAATTCTCTTTGCTCAAACGATAGCGCAGAATACTCCGATAAAGTTCGAATGTCAACTTTGACATGATTTAAAGCAAAATTTAGCTCGGACATCCTGTACAAATAATTAACTCGTCAAATAAGGCAGTAACTTTAATGATTGAAATTAGTGACCAGCATATGAAATAATATGAATTATTTATGACTTGCCATTTCACAGTTTTTGATAAACCTCGTTGACTGCAATTGTGTAGTTCCGAAACGACCTGCTTTTTCACGGTCTTCATGTCAAAGTTCAGCGAGTGGGGAGGCATTATTGCACAATGTGTTCAACACAAACTTTAAAATTTGAAATTAATTGTAAATTCAGTTCAGCGATATTTATTTAGCAAACTAAACAAAAATAAATTTTGCTACAAAATCCACAACGGCACAAAATCCTTGCCGCCTGTTAAACAAATCCGGTTCACGCATGCGACATTTTACGACGTTGAAGTTGAGCAGAGTAAAATTGGAGAAAGTTTTCATATATATTTCTTATGAAAACTGACATGAGATCATTTCTTGCTGTAAACAGATACGTTGATAAGTGATGCATCGATAAGCGTATGAAATTAAATTGTAATACAATTATAGGATTTCTATTATTCTATGCAATTATTTATTGTTTTCTTTTCGCAATTTGTCAGACTAATGTATTTAACATGATTTCACTACCACTTCTACTGAAGCGGAGCACATTGTTGATTGTAATATTTTAATCTGCACATTACATACTTATCGAGTGAGCCAATAAAACTTTAAATGTTTCAACGCAACTTTAACAAGGAATACACTAGGATAATAAACAACATCAATTGACAGAAAAATGGCATACATAATTTTCCACAAGTCTTCTTTCAAAGTCATAAAGTGAGTGAGGGGGACACATGTATGTATGTAAATACATACGAAAATGTTGAGAGCATCAAAATGATAATACTTTCACTGGATGAATAGACGTTGTTATAAAATAAGTAAGACCGAAACATTACTTATATAACTATCAACGAAAATAAAATATAGCAATAATAATAAAACAAATGTATCACTGGTGGCAGGTAAAAATTAGTGCAACTAATTTTACAAGGAAGTAGGAAGTCATTCTGATAACAGGGAACACTTAACATTCGGGAGATTCTTATATATGGATCATCTCTCTTGTAAGTAGTGATTGATGATCTATTACGAAATCTTGGTAAGTAGTGTGTGTATATTCGTCGTGTAATGTTTTAAGTAGATACAGTCATGTGTGGTCACAATAAGAGGCCCACTTTGAGAATGTCCCCCGGCCTAAGATTTCTTTGACGGAATCGCTTTCGCTGAAAAGATAATGACGAGGCACGGATTCTTCCTGGTCGACTCTTCGGCCCCGCCGCCCCTCCTCTCACCAAAGAGAAAGAGGAGGCCGACGACGGGGACTCCTTCTGCTATGGTTTCGCCAATTGCACTCGCACCAGGGTGTAAGTGTTTTCGAGGACGACTTGTTCCACTGTGTACTTTAGATTGTTCAACCCATCCGACCTGAACCGCGTCTTTCCCTTTTGAAGGACACGATACCGTTGAGTGTTCAGCTTTTGTTGTTTGTGTTTGAGCATCTTGTATCTAAAAACATCCATACGTTTCAATCTTACAAGTACGTGGGTAAAACTCATCAATGATTTTATACGTTGTCTACCTAGCAATGTTTGGCGCAGGTCGGGAAATATAGAGCCCATTGTAAGCAATCCTACCAGCCATGTCGTCGTCCTCAGCACCCCAGCCCCAAAAACTGTTACTGAATCCGTTTACTTTCCTGAAATGTTCTTTGGTCAAAGCTGATATTCCCCCAAAGAGATTTCTGTACGGAAGTTTGTAACCCATCTTATCAACTGCGACGGACATATGCCTCGGTTGTACTGGACAATTGTACATGTTGTAATCGTTTTCTGGTATGAGGTCGACCTGTAAATATGAGAATTCTTATTAATACAATGAATAAAGTGCAAACAAACAATGAAGTACTAACGTCATGGAAGATGAAGCAGTCAAAATTTCCCCTTTTGTTGGCCTCTTGGAATCCCACATTGAAAAGCATAGCTCGATTGAATGGTTCGTCCTTAGTTCCCTGTTCAATCACGAAGATGTTGAACTCAATTTGCTGTCTTTTGAGGAAGGGGAGAATGTTGACCAGAAATAGGCGGAGGTGTTCCTGAAATAAAACGTAGGAACATGAAACAATATTATACGACTTTAAAACCTATAGCCCGAGCCATTCATTTTCCGTTGCCAAATTTTGAAAACAGCGAAGGTTACCCTTTTCGAGACCCCTTGACAAAAATTTTAGCATCGTTATTGTATGCAAAATTCGGTTGAATAAGTCCTGGCTCGGGCTAAAAGTGAAAACGAGTCAGAGTATGCACTAACCTCTCTATCACGGAAAGGGACTACGAGAGCGACTTTATCCTTAGAGGTACAATTTGGTGGTTTGTAGTGACCACCGAGACTAATATCAGAGTGTAAACGACCAATATCTGCTAAACTTGGGGGTTGCGAGAGGGCCACTTTCATATAGCCGAGGAGCGTGGGTGGTTCAGTGGGGCAGAATGGAAGAGGTGAATTAGTAGTAGGCAGTACTGGTGGTGGATTTTCGGACAAGAAGGAGAAGGACGAATTCTTAGGCCTTTCATTAACAGTATTGTAATTACTACTAGTATTATTATAATAATTATTATTGTGCTGAGATTTCGATGCTGGTTTGGCGGACGCAAGAAGAAGAGAAGAAGAGATTGATGAGATTCTTATCGGAGGAGGTGGTGGTGAAGACGGTGGTGTAGAAGACAAGTTTGAATTTCTATCCGGAAAGTGGAGAATTGACACAAGGTTTAATCTCGAGTGATTCGAAGAAGGTTCTTTGGCGTCATTATTATTGGCACTGTTCGCTCCTTGTGATATCATCTCTGTTGATCCACCCTCATCTGGAGATCGTTTCTTGTTATTGAACGGACCAGTCTTGAGATTGAAGAGTGATTTTTCATACGTGGTGAAATCCGAAGAAATTTGTCCTTGGAGTGATGAAGGAGTAAAAATATGATTGCTGCTGGTAAAGCCTAAGTTAAGTTTAACTGGGAAGAGGTACAGGTACTGGAGAAATACGAGGAATAAGATTACGATTGCGATAATTTTATACAACTGGGATCTTGTAGCCATTTCTCTGATGAGAATTCTTTAATTCCTCCCTTGATGGCTTGCCAATTAATCCGTGTAGTAGCAGAACGGTTGCAATTTTCTTCTTAATAATAACAATGTGACGACGACGATTGTTGTGGCATTGGTTTCGTTTAATCTTCTTCATTTAATCGTGGTAGATAAGTGTTGAGGATAAGTACGTGTTTTCTTTTCTGATTGTGTATAAGTTTCGCGACGAATACGAATTTTCTGGTGTCGGACTAGATCTAGTTAACACTAGATTTTTATAATACAATGCTATTAATAAGCAAGTATGTAAGTACCAAATTGGTACTACCAATAGATAAATATCGATTAAGTAGCAGCAGATTCAGCCATTGGTCAGGTATTTGTATTATTATTGATCAATTCAATTGATTGTAAAGAAGACGACGGGGCATGTTCAAAGATCGAAATGTACATAAATTGCTTCGCCTCCTCCTCGTCACATTTTGCCTTGCACCACTTGTTTGACGTAAGTAAGTAACGCGATGATCTGATCTGGATTAAATAAATAATCGTCCATCAACTCATTAAATATTCATGGCTTATTTATTATACATATCTACTGGATGATTTATCATTCAAGTGTTTATTACCTTTTATTAATACACACTCCTGCCCATGATACTCCTTCCTCTGCATAACGTTCCTAATTCCATCGTTCTGTTCAAATTATGTTTTCTTAAATGTTCTAAATAAATGCAAACTTTCCAAAAATAAGTAGAAGTGTTGACTAGTCGTTGAATAAATACTTTCGTTCGTGCTTGTTTGTTACACTATCACATTTAATCCTCTCGAAAAATATTTAAAGAAATAATATCTACCACATTGCAGCCTTTCCTTACGCAAACAAGAAGAAGTTTTTAATACTTTCATTTTACTTGGACGTATGTATTTACTTTCGTTATTTTACTTAAACTACTACTTCTCTGTCCTAAAAAAGTGTCTTACAAATATCAAATATGTGCACTCTGCTTAAAGTAAAATGGTCTTGTGTGACGTGAAGTGAATGCAAACAGAAACAGCACTGAATTCTATACTCTTTTTTTTCCTTTACACAATTCACAACCTTCTCTTTAATAAGAGGTTTCGCTTCTGGGTTGCACTTTCCTCATGCTTTATTCATCCTTTTGCAACACCCATTCGGTTCCAAATGAAAAGGTAAAGCTCACTGCCGAATATTTGCGAGGATGATAAAACAATTGTCTGTATGAACCAAATTTAATCGAGGTTGAAGAGATACCAATACAAATATGTACGTACGTACTTATGTAAGTAATTCGTCGTGAGATTATTACTTATGGATTACATGTATTTCACGAGAGGAGTGTGTATTAAAGACCTTTGTTGTCTGACTCATGGTGTTATTCTAGTCGCATGACATGACAGACATGCTGCATGATTATGTTTTATTTTATGTGTGTGGAAACAATAAAATTGAGAAGAGGATACAAACCAAATGATGATAAATATTCATGTTAAGTAACAATGTATTTACGTACGTAAGTTTTTTTTGCCTTGGGAGAATACTTCGTTACAATGGTGGATTGGATTTATTTCGCCTCTCTCTGAATTGGTGTAAGCAACAGAATTTTATTAATTTAGTGATCAATTGTTTGAGGAGCTTTATGCTTACGAAAAGTATTAAGAAGTGAAGGTGAATGCATAAATTAATTAAAATGCATTGCGTCTAGTCTAATCCAGTCGTGTAGCTGAATACTAACTGGAGGAAAATTTTTAACGCTGTCGTATTTTAAATTGTTTTAATATAAAGTGCAAACACGCAATGTGTGTTTTATTACTATCTGCTAATAAAGTTTCAATGCTGTTCCATGTATGGTTTAGGAGGGCCAGTTTAATTAATTTTGAGGAGAGAGGTTGAAAATTTGCTGGTAAAAAATTGTTTTGCTCACAATCTAGTGGGACACATTTATATAGTTATTTTTATGACAATTAAATAGCAAAATTTAAAAGTGTGGTGGTTCAATGACATCGATTTATTATCTGTTTGCGACCAGGTGGTGGTAAACAGAATTCCAATTTATCTCTGGTGGCTGATTTATGAGTGACACGACCATATGCAAAATGTCACGGATGTATAGAATGAAGGTATAAGAGAAATACCAATGAAATTAACCGACTAGCAAAAATGCATCAAATATATATATAATGGCTGAAAAAACATGAATACGTTTGACAAACAATAAGTTTGACAGTGGCTTGCAATATATAAACTAAATGATTGAATTATGAAATCGTAGAATTTTTTGTTTATTTGTAATCCATTAAAGTCGATTATGTTTTTAAATACTTGTCAAATAAGTTATTATTTTATTTTCATCTTTACATCCTGTTCACGATCACATCACATTTTTACAATCAGGTCACAATAACACTTTTCATAATACACACGACAAGCACGATCACAGCACTATACATATTCTCAGGAAGATGGGTCACTTTTAATGCTCTTGGTAATTATTGCACTTTACACTATGCAGCATGTTTCAATATAGTAATATACATATGTATGTATGTAGATAGAATTAATTGACATGCTTTTAGTCTAACTAACCTAAAGTTATTATACATGCACTTCTTTAAGTTATTCGCTAATTATTGCACACACAAAGACTTTAAATTAACGATAATTAAGCTGCCGACTTAATTATGCAATGTCTCATGCTGCCTCTTCCTTACTTTCTTCATATTCCTCTTCAGGATGTTCCACAATACTTTCGAGCCCATCTTCCTGCGCGTTATTTTCACCGTCTATTTCCCCCTCCCTGCAATAATTAAGCATGAAATCCTTAATCTTAATTTCGAATATTTTAAATAAACTCTTACGTCTCTAGATCGTCCACACCGAGCAACGGCAATTGTCCAGCGTCTACTATCCATAATGACGACCCATACAATTTCTCCATCATTAAGTCCCCAGAAGAGCTTCCTTTGGTTGGGGTCGACGAATTGGATCCTAATTCGCCTTCTTCTTCTTCCTCCTCCTCAGGGTCAACAGGGGGCTGCGTTCCTAGATCAATCTGTGGCTCAGGCACTGCTACTGTTGGAGTTAACCTTTTCATTCCAAAACCCCCCATATTTCTTGCTATCTGATTCTGCTGTCTCTCCTCCACAAACTGTCTTCTATTCCCTTCAACAGCCTTTGCGACGTTTCGTAGGATAGCTTCCTCAGATTGTGTCCTCTTGGGAAGTTCGTCAAATTCATCAAATACTGGTGGTGGTGGGGGTGGTGGAGGAGGATCTGGTGTGAATAGTTTGGTCGTAGTGTGACCAATAGTTGCTCTTGTTCCCCTCATTTTAGATTTTTGGGGACCAGCACTTAATGCTGACCGTAATGGAGTCGAACCTGATTTTCTGGTAGTGGTGGCTGCACTAATTGTTAACCGAGTTTGTTGCGTCATCGTTCCACTAATTTCCCACTTTGTCCCCTTTCTGATGGATTTTGCAGACGATGTGGGCGAAAGTGGTTCATTTATCGTAACTTTGCTGCGGGACGGTGGAATATCTTGAGGAGGAGGAGGAGGTGGTGGGGGAGTTGGCTGTGGTTGTGGTGATGGTTTGGCCCTCTTCTTATGACCATGGCGATGATGATGAGGTGCAGCGGAGGGGCTTGGACAATCTGCAACCATTGGGCTCACTCGGTTCAAAAATTTAACGGCAACGTTTTTACCAAAGTGTTTGCAGAGCATTTTTCCAATCCATTCGTACATGAAGGGATACACGTTCAAGATTTTTGCAAGGGCTTGAATGCCAAACTATGCAATTAATCAGAAAAAAAAACATTACCTTGAAACAAGTACGAAACAAGCAAACTGTGATTATCATGATCAAAATTACCTCGAATTTTCTCCGTGTAGCCCTCAATTTCATATCTTGCGAGACGAGTTCTTTCTCTTCCGGTCCGGAGAAAGTCAACTCTTGAAGGAGCCTGTTGCTCAACATGCCTGCTCGTTTCCAACCTAAAGTTTGATTTCGAAGTTCGGCCGTCATTTGTCGGACCTCGTATTCCCTGTCGACTGACAAGTTGTCATAAGTCGAGATCTGTTGTTGTATGGCTTTCAACGTCCTCGCTTTATCACTCAGGTCTAACTCCAGTTCTCGTATCTTCATGATAGCCTTGTTCTTTCGGAGGGTGTGTTCCCTACTCTCCTCTTTTATTGTTCGAGCTTCCGCGACAAGAACTAACCAATTTTCATTGATAATTTATTTATTTTTAATAAATGCATGCTGTAGTTAGTTAATTAGTGAAGGCAAATTTACCGTCCCCCTCGTCAACTACGGGTTTTAAACTTTCCTTAAAGAGATCGTTTGAACACTGGATCAAGGCCAAACTATTTTGAAGTGCTTCCGTTTCAACTTCTGCTTCCTTCACTTTTTTATCCCATTTATCTCCTTCACTAGAAAAATATTGCACCCAAAATTAATAATGAATGCATAATAAAAGTCTCAAATTGTTTACTTAATGCATGACTTTGTACATACGTTCGCAATAAATCACGTTCTTGAACCATTTTTAGAACGTAATATGCTTCCGATTTGATTTCGTTCGGGTTAGAAGAACCGTCCTCCGGTTTGGCCATGAGTTTCATAATTATCTCATATCTGCAAAATAATTATTAATTAAATATGTATCTATTACTAATAATTTTTCTTAAATTCTGATTATTTTTACCTTTGTCGTCTCTTCGTCAGCCCAGACATCGCTTGAGATAATTGCATTCTAAACTGTGTCATTTCCTCTTTCATTCCACGCTTTCTCATTTCCAATAATCTCGAGTGAGCTTCAATTTCCGACTTTTTCTCTCTAGTGGCCTGGTTTTATTATTCGTTTTTGAAAACTTTTAATTTCCTGAGTAATTAGCACTAGATCACTTACAGCTTGTAACCTTGTTCTGTGGGTTTCAGAGTCAAACAACATATTTTGCTGTTGTTGCACAGCTTTCGTAATTTCTCTCAACTTTAGCTTCACCAAGCTGTGATCTACGATGAGATTTTGGTATTCGTCCACCATGAACTCCAGAGATTTCACAGTGCTATGAAATCAGGAATTAAGTTATTATCACGTCGGATTTTAATAGTTATGTCAAAACACCTACAATTTAACTGAACAAGTATGCTCATTATTTTTAACGCCCAGTCCAAAATTTTCCTTTTCTAAGCCGCCCTTCTCCCTGTAAATCCTTTTATTGATACTGGTTAGATGACTGACTTGGTTGGATATAAAATTCTTCCTTTTTTGCATGTGAATCAAATTTTCTCTCATTTCGATGACATGTCTTTCCTGCTCTTCGGAAATTTGGACATCATTCGCCTTTGGATTCAGGAAAGGTTTGTACTTTTGTTCTTTGGAAATTAACAGGAGTTCGACCCGATAAATTTGTGCTTTTCGTTTCTCCAACTGTAAGATGGATCATAATAATAAATTAATTTACACGTATTTGCATGATTATTTTTTTCTGTAAAAACACGAATTTGTAGCTTACCGTCATTTCACATTCGCTACTTCGTGCTCGGAAAACTTGTAAATTAGCTTGAACACCTCTATATTCATGGTCTAAGTTGAGTGAGTTAGCTTCCAATTGTCGTTTTTTATTTAGCCACTGTCCCTTCCGTGTCATTTCGCGTTCCAAGTTCTTAACACAAGCTTCCAATTTTTTCTCCTCCTCGTCAATCAAAACTTGAATTTGTTTCATCCTTTCGGAGGTTGTAAGCATTTTTGACGAATTTTCTTCCTCTTTCAAATTCAATTCGGTAAGTTTGTCTTGTATAGCGGCTACTTTATCATTCATTTCCGCCAGCTCTTTTTCAATCACGGCAGACTTTTTGTTAAGCTCTTGAATTTGGGTGGAATCGTAGGTAATTGCAGTTTCATATGTGAGTATGTTATCTTTCATGGTTTGGCTAAATTCGGTAGAGCTTTTGATCTCTTCACGCAATTCCATAACTTTCCGATCCCATCGATCCAACTGGAGGAAAGCTGTACTGGCAAATTTTTGTCGTTCGTCCAACTTTTTTCGGGCCTCTTCCACTTTTAGCGTTTCGGATTTTAACATAGAATCAGCGAGTTGATAGTCCTGGAAAGTGAATCAATTACATATTTTTAATCATTTGATTATTTTCTATGCAATTTGACAGTTTTCATCATGAAAATTTATGTACTTCTGCAACTTCACTCATTTCCGCATCTCTGTGATGCAATCCTTTTAAAGTACTTTTCCAAAGTGAGACAATGTCCCCCCGTTCCCCGTGCAACTTCCGGAAACGTTCACTTAATCCATCCATCTCGGCCTGCATGCATCGTGTCATGGCCACTTTCCCATCCAAGTCCATCCGAAGATTTGCCGTTTCTGCGGTCGCTTTCCTGTACCGTGTCTCATATTTCTGCAGATTGCATTTAAATTAGAGATACATGTCCTTAATTAATGCAAATATATTCCATAAAAATGCCTTTAACGTCTCCGTATCTTGGTCACAAATCTCTTCAATTGCAGAGATGATTTGACTTTCATCCGTCGACTTTTTCTCAATGAGGGCCAACTCATTGCGGTCATACGCGATCATCTCTGTTAGTTCGGCCAAGTCCCGTTTTCGTATTTCAAGTTCATCCTGGATTACATTCCACCAATTAATGCATAAACTACAAAATACATGTAAAGATATGAAATACGCAATGATTACCACAAGTGCCCGATTCTTTTTGACAGCATTTTTGAAAGTTTTTTGAACCAGTTTACACTCATTTGGCAATTTGGAGTATTCTTTCTCCGTTAGATTGAGAAGTTCTCGCTCTGCGACAATTTGGGCATTCTTTGCACTTATGAGTTTCTAAAAAAAATCCCGAGAAGAAATACTGATGATTTTAATCGTTTAAACGAGCTTGATTAAAGCTTTAGTTATTACAGTTTGGATGATAATATGGTTGGCTGTCGATTTAGTCAGCTTCTCCACTTTCTCTGTATGTATTTTAATATCATGCAATTCGGCTTGCATTGATTCAATAGTAAGTTGGCGTTTCTCCAGCTAAATATCCAAAATTTTAGTCGCATAAAAGATGAAATGTTATCAAAAATGGGTTGCATAATAATTACTTCGCGTTCAAGCTCCAAGTTTTCAGCGTTGGCGATGGGAAGTCGGAAACCGGTCCCCCATCCCGAATTCACCAGCAGTCTGGACATGTTTTGCTGCCACATTTCGTCAAATTTAAAGGGCTTGAAATAATGATTCACTCAATGTCTAATCTACTGTTAACTATTATAAATCACTACTGCTGCTGCGGCTCCTATGTATGTATGCTTGTTAAATCAATAGCGATGCGTGAAGAATGAATAATTAATAGAAACTCATGTCGTCTCGTTTTCATTATGGTTTGTGTTGGATCGATAAAGTTGCCATGCATTTCAATAAGACCTTTCAAAACAAGACAAAGGAGGAATAAAATTTCTTATGAGACGCTTTTATTTCACGTTACTCATAGAGGAATTTATAACAAAGGTTTAGTCCTAAAAATAGAAGATGTTCACTTTCGGACTGGCTGACCACCTTGGCCACCTGGACGCGGTTGATCACCCTGAATCACAAAAAGAACAAAATATTAGCGACAAAGTCCTGTACCAAACCAAAGCAGTGACAAGTTACAATATTTTTTAAAACCATTTACTCACCGGTCGTGCAAACCTTGGTGGCGGAGTTCTGATTCTTCGATCTTCCTTCGACCTATTCCTGACGACCTATTACACGATATACATACTTATTATATTATGCAATTTTAAATTGCTAAGTTACGTTAAATATACTTAACCAACTCACCTTAGAGTGAATAGCGCAGGATACGCAGTAATGCAGTTTAGCGTACAACTTGGGAAGTTGGTACATGGTGTAAACCGAAGCTGAAAAATATCAAAGGGATAAAAATTAGTAACAATAATGCAATACTGGTTAAACGCATTGTATACCTTCTGTGATATCCCTAACGGCTGCAGCTTCAACAATATTCCTGATGACAAACTTTTTGATAGCCTAATCGAACAATTAGTCAGACTGTCATTATTAAAGAGATTCGTCCATAATTTATGGCTGGTGTAGTTTACCTTGTCCTTGGGGACACATCGCGCACAGTTGGTGCATCTGACAGGTTTCACATGTCCGCGTCCGTGCTTGGACCGTCCGTTATTACGACGCTTCTGGGTCTGTTAAACAAAGGGAGAAACAATTAGACATTATCATGAGATTAAAGTTTTAAACTCCATCATTTCATTTATAAATCTACGAATGGGGTTTTATCGGTCGATATTCCACTAATTCTGACCACTTTGTAAAATATAATGCCAAATTTAAATGAACAGCAAGTCAACATTTGTTACAAAAATTGTATGTTCTTTTAAACTTGTTTTAAAATGAAAACTAAAAGTCAAATCTATTTCTATACTATCAATTTCTCTTACTTTTATCTCTAATTATCGACCTCGTGAAAAATATCCTCTCAATGAAATGCTAAAAAACTTACCATTGTTTTTCAAGAATCGGAACAATTTCGAAAACCAAATTCAAGACTGGAGTCGGCAAAAGTTGGAGAGAATGTGAACGGTGTGGCATAAATTGAATTGTGAACGCAAACGGGGAAATCTGCACCATCCGCTCTATGCACTCACCCGTCTCACGTCTCTCATCACGCAGTTTCATCTTCCAGATTTTATCCTAATTGCAAATTAACAAATTATTTTTCAAAATCATCTGAACTTAAGATTAATTTGAGCATAAAAATGTCTGAAGAAAATAAAATATATAAAAGATAAAATATATTCTATATCACTAAGAAAATAAAATATGCAAAAATTCCAAAAGTGAGCATCATATCTCATGCTTTCATGGATTATAAAGATGTAAATTTTCCAATTGTGGCTGAATAGTTGCTCAATTTTGTACACTGTTTCATTTTTCTCCCACAATATGTTTCACATTCTGTATGCACATTGCACATGCATAACTATGAAATTATTATTTAATTTTAATTAAGAACTTCGTTTTCGTCGCATGGTATTTTAAAATCCAACATTCGTTTTACTTTAATGCTTATATTTTGGCATTTTTAGATATGCAAAACCAATCTGCAAATGACCTTATTCAACAATTTATATACCCAAGTCGTACTGAATTTCTAAATATTTTCCTTCATGTGGTCATGAATTTCAAATCGTCAAACAGATTCTTGAGAGAGTAATCATTACCAGAACTAATGCAAGCAAACCTTAATTAGTATTTCTGGAACATTATGAAATTACAGTCGTCATAAACCGATAATGCAAATACCCATTATTGCATTGTACTCTGCACCTGCACATTTAATTACGAGACAACCCGCATATCCATAAAAATCATTGTTCATTTTTTACCAACTTCTAGCGTATGGACTGGTGGTGATTTAGCTTACTTAAACATTTTAACATTTTAACAGAGTGCATAAAAAACAACCACCTAACACAAAACCACACATAGCTTGTACATACAAGTTTACCATTAGTACATAACAAAACTACGACCTTTTCAGCTATACGAAAACAACTGATGTATGCTAAATAGCAGTAAAAGTTATTCTACAATTCCATTTTTGGATCAACTTCCAGCAGAATAATTACCATTCCTATTTGTAATAAGGTTTTATTTAACGTAAATATTTTAACAGGGATTTATCTGTATTGTGAATTTTTATATTGTGGTGGTTTCGACGCGGATATAATTTTTCGCTTTATCATTGCGTCGCATATTTATTCCTGTGCCGCAAATTGAGATAATGCGTACCACAAATATTTTCGTCTGCGTTTTCTAGTCAATTTTGTGATAAAAAGCATACATTCAAGTCACGGAACGCTGAATCATGGAGGGAAGCGAAGGTTCCGAAGGTTCGACTCTCGAACCAGATGAAAACACACTGATTTGGCGACGACTTCAACTCAGCAAGGCCAAATTGAAGGGTGTTACGGAAATGGCAGCTCTGATGGCTGGATTCTCTGTGGTGTGCAAAATATTTTTTCTTTATGCAAAAATAATCAACTTCCGGATAGAATGAGCTAGAATATTGTGCAGTTATGAAAAAAATTAGGAATGCAGCAACCCACAATTATTACACACATTAATTATCTGAATTTTTTTCCATTTTTAGTTTGCCATTGTCATTTTGCAATATATACTTATTTACATAATATACAAACGCATGTATTTTGATACACATTTTAATTTAATTTTTACATTTTTCACCTTTTTTTAAACAGATTGCCACCGTCGAACTGACCATCGAAAAAGGTACAAGCGAAGCCCTTCTCGTCTCCTTCGCCGTCACGACGGCCCTTCTCGTTTCCACCACCATGCTTTCAATTATGATCGCCACCTGTATTTTACCCCACATCGAGGCCGTCGCCAAGCTAGAGTCGATAAGCCTCGCGAGAAAGTCACCCCACGACGATGTCAGTTTCTACATTGATCTCGCCTGGTTTTTAGCCAACACCGTCTCAATCTTCCTCTTCATCGTGGACGTAATTCTCCTCTGTTGGATAAAGTTTCCTACAACGCCGGCAATCTCGATTACCGCAATTATGGTCCCCGTCCTCATACTTTTGTTCATTTTTAGCATAGTCTTCTACCGACAAACTGTCCACCATCAGATTAACATGGCCGATAAGAAGTTGGATGAGCTGCGAGCTCTAAGCGTCAAATTGAGGCTGAACGCGACGGATTATAATTACGATGATGATGAAGACGATCAAAATAACAGTAGCAGCAGTGGTGGTCGGCGTAATAATCCGACCTCTGGGGATGTGGGGATTACTATTTTAAATCATAATGCTCACAGTCTCAACCCCACGACAGGATTACCTTTGACGTCCGCCATAAAAAAAATGAGTACAGTTTGAGTAATATTCCTTAACTATAAGATATTTTTTTATCAATTTAGTACATTAGTTGTGATGAGTATTTTATTAAAGACATTGTCAATATGACGTTACTACTATTTCGAGATAATGGGTGCCTCTTGTCTCAAAATTGCATGCAAAGCACTCATTATTTCCTTGTCTCTCGGCCAACTTTCTCTTTTATGAGAAGTCGCATTCGCCTGTGTTTATCTCATTTTGTTCACACTCTGAAAACCTTGGTGTGTTATTGCCAAAAAACACATCTGACTGAGCGAATCCACATGAAGCACACAGCGGCAAGTGAAAGGAAGAAATGAAAACAATTGATTTTCTCCGTGTGTAAGCGTACAAGGTGGTTCTTGCAGGAAGGACGATATTTACTACATCCTGCTGGCTGGAACTTGTTTGTTTTCTTTTTGTCATACATACTTTTATGTGTGCGGATGAAAAAAATACTGCCAAAATACATTGCAAAATGTGCTACGCAATGCTGCCGTTTTAATAAAATTGATCAAAACCAGTCCAAAAATTGGTCGTCCTTCGGAATAATGGAGGAGGAGGAAGATTGTGACATATTTATAAATCCGCTGGAAAATGATTTGGTAAATATATTTGCGTTTCAATTCGGATTAACTATTTGATTTATTTATATGTTCCCAACTTTCTCTTTTTTCTTTGGTTAAAGGTGCTACGAACTTTGGCAAGATACGTGAGACGACGCGATTTGCTGAGGTATCGTCAAGTTTGTAAGAAATTTAACAAATCGGTAATTTCCAGAGTTCGAAAAGAGTTTTATGTCCGGCTTGACGAAGCATCTTTAGGGAAATATTCGAGTCTGTCGCAATTTCTGTCGTTACTCCTCTCATCCGACCCAATTCCGTATGGATCTTATCTCTTTCTCAATTTGAAACTTGGAAATCCACTCTTGCAAAAATTATTCACCATTTGCGGATCCCTCATTAAAGCTTTGAGAATTGAACTGAGCCATTTCGACATTCTGGATATTTACGGTTTGCGTGAGTTGCTGCTTCACCGAGCGCCCAACTTACAAATCTTGTCCCTCGAAGGGTGTCTACCGGAAGAGGTGATTTCATTCCCCAAGTTCTTGTCCACAATTGTTGGTTGCAAATGCAATGAGATGAATTCCTCGTCAAGAAATGTCCCCATACTTCCAAACATTCAAGAACTTTTTGTCGAAGGGAGAAAAATGCACCCCAACTTTTTGGTCGATCTCCTCCGCTCATGTCCCAACTTGAAAAGGCTGAAATCCAACAAAAACTGGGGACTTGACCGCTCAACACTGATAATTTCGGCGGTTCGTGACTCTGGAAATTTTAAGAATTTAAACGCTCTCCATCTCAATGATGTTGACGGATCTCATATGAACATTCTACTAACCTTGAGTCTGAAAGGGATGAGACTGGAGGAATTTTCCTTCAAGATATTAGATTCGGTGGATAATAACTCGTTTCAAGGACTGATCAATTGTCACCACGAATCCTTAAGGGAGCTCAGTTTCGGAGAGGTGACCGGATCCCAGGATAATTTGGTGCTAAATTTTCCCATTATGAAGAATTTACGAAAATTGAGTCGAGTTGCAGTTTGCAAGCCGGAAATTGTTTTGGGACCATTTTGCTTTGCTACAGTCACTCCCAATTTAGAGGAGCTTATCGTCCAAACCTTCGCAGACGAGGTGCAATGGGAAGAGTATTTTGCGGATGTGAACGTTTTATACCCTTGTCATTCCTTGCGAAAATTGGCACTCCCCACCAATCTGAGTGATACGTTAAAGCTGGTCAAACTGGGGAAGATGTTTCCAAATGTGCAGAATATTACTGCAGATTCACCTCGGAATTCAATCATTTCGCAGCTATGGACAATGTGGCCCGAGCTACAGGAGCTCTGTCTGACTCTGAGTGACAAGAATGATGGAGTTGACAGCATTTTTACCGGCATTCCTGAAACCACTTGCGACCTCATCAACCTATCCAAGAGTTTTGACGAGGTCGATATTGAGACTGTGAGAGTTGGACCGAGTATTTCCAATTTGCGAGGTGTGTTTCTTTATACTTATGCAAAACTCTATAATTTAATGACATTAATTTAATTGACTGATGTTTTTTACAGGACTTAAAAAACTACATTTGGAAACGTCTGCGATATTTTGGTCAGAAAATTTATTTTTCTGTGATAATGTTGAACCGACTTGTTTTCTTACCAATATTTCGGGCTACTTTGGACTCGCATTCCTGCCAAACCTGGAAGATATTTCTATAAGTTGCTGTGAAGTAAGCTTAAAAAAATTGTATAAAATCTAACTGATAAAAAATATGATCAATCGCATAACACAAAATTCTCGTATATTAACAGATCACAGACGATTGCTGCCACTACTTGGCTCGAGTATTTCAAAATTACGCCAAGATATTTATATCTGCCAGGAACCATGTTCCCGTTTTTGAATTTGACGAACTACAATAGTTCTTAACGTTGCTCTATAAGTATAAAAGTACATATTTACGTGTAATGCCGCAATATTTATCATGTAAACCAGTGAAGCACATACAAAAATGCAACCCGTTGTTTTCTTAGTCATGCATCCATAATATGTAACTATGTATTATATCATATCGACACTGCAAACCTTTAAGAACTAATAAATTAAATGTGATATTTACGGATTTTGAAGTTGAGTTGGGATTTTTTTATTCAAGTGCAAAAAAATATATAATGTTTTCAGAATCACGTCGGAGTGAAGGGGATGTCCTATATTTTTATCCGCAAAGCTATAAATCAATTCGTAAAATAAATTAGGTTTGCATAAAGTAATTGCAGTGCAATTAGACTTACGGTAGGCAATGATCCTAGAAGACCTATAGATTAAAGTAAATCCGTAAGAATTTACATTAATCAGAGCCTTCACAAAAGCAAAAAATAAATAAACATTACATTTTATAAATGGATCATACGACTTGCAGAACTCGTCTGTTTCAGGATTTGGATCAATTGTAGCTAAATATCAAATTGTGGACATTAAATTTCTGAATTATATTAAGGCGATAAGGTAGGAATGGAAGTTTAATGTTTTTTCCGTATCAATTTCCTTACCTCCTTTCTCAGAACATGGCATAAAAGATGCATTGGCCTTCTCATGCAAATATGGTGGAAATTCCTTAATAATCAATGCATCCAACTGTGTCGCATCAAAATATCCTTCCGCATTTAGCTAAATCGAACAAAGGCACATGTACATATCGTCCTTAAGGTTAATTGGTAAAGCTAATTGTAAGTAACGCTTCCTCACCACTTTCTCGTTCGTCATGACACATTTCAGAATGCACTGAAACAATTAGCCTCATGTAATTTCATGGTATAATAACTACTCGAACTTTTTTCAACTGCACTTACATTCATCTTTTTTGCTTTATCTTTTCCATTTTTGAATTTTAGGGATTTCCCACTGTAAAAAATTAAACATAATAAATAGTAAAACAGGCAAGAAATTGTTTAATTCGAATTACGAGTCACTAACCATGCAGAAATACCACCAAGCTGACGCTTAGTAAGATCTGCCATGACCTGCTTGCATGATTTCTCCTCAGCCCTCACTATGTCCTGAATGGAAATATTTAATTATTTTTGCTTTCTCCTACACCAAAATTGACAACATTCCTATAAAAAAATCACTAAAATTTACCAATTCAAAGTAAGTGAAAGCTAGCGACACGAACGTAACGGCTAACACGACTCGCATTTTAAAGCGATTCCTTACGATACCGTGTGACAAATTTTCAAAAACTGTGTCGTCCTCCCCCACTGGGTGCCCTGTCCGGTGTCCTGTTCTTAAAACTAAAATGACCTCTTTGAATGAAGTTGGTCCAATCTTTTATTACCATTTTTAGGTGACGTAACGGAAGCATCGCAATTTTCATAACGTGTAATATTCATACATCGTATCATCAGGCAAGATATTTCATTTTCATTGTACCAGGATTGCCCATGTTTCATATCGATCAAGAAGTTGTATTAATTGAACAATAATTGCTAATATTATTAGTTACCTATCATTCATGAATAGGTTTTTTGTGCTGGGAATACAACAACAGAGATAAATACATGCACGAGTTGACATTTTTGCAGTGGAAATTTTTATTTGAATGTCCGGTGTAGGTATGCATGTGGCAGGTAATAATAAATATGTACAACAGAAAGGACGACCAGGTCAACAGACAGCGCAATGTCTACAAAATTTTCATTGTTGTACGCATAAAGTATCACTACCTGATAATGATAACCTATTCTGATCGATGTCATATTTAATTACTGCACGTGGATCATGAACAATAGATTTTTAAATACTAGTTTCATGCACAATAACAAGAAAACTTAAAAATGCGAAGGATTTTTTGTTTTAAGAGAAATTTTTATTTCACGAAAAAAAAATCACAATAAAAATATGCTTCCGGTCTACTAAATAAACCATTACCTAAAGTGTCATAAATAATAATCAGAATTCAGAACCAACCAACGAATAACTAGTAAATTGTAATTTTATTATTGTGGCAGGTCATTTTATTCAGTGCAAATGCATGTAGCAATAATGTGTCCAGTTTGAATGATTCTTAAGCTGGAGGACAGAGCTATTAAAGCAAAATAAAATTATTAGTCCATAAAATTTCACATCGAAAAAATATTTGAATTACATTTGGAAGTGCAGAAATCAAACATTTTATGACAGGATCGTAGGTTGCTGTATTTAAAAAGTAGCAATTTTTTAACAAATACATATGTATATAGATTAATTATAATTAGTAAATATCGCATATTAATACCGCATAATGGATCCGTCTCAGGATTTGCGTCCATTGTTCCAGCTGAAAAGTTGTCAATCCTTTTAAATTCTCAAGTGGATTATGAAATGATAAGTCTACAGATAAGTAGTTACCATATTTCTCAACACACGGCTGAAATGTTGCATTTGCCCTCTCAAGCAATGACGAGGGGAATTCTCGTATCAAAATTTCGTCAATTTGTTCTCGAGAGATATCTCCAGTTTTACTTACCTGAAAAAATATTTTTGTTACATAGTTGCATTTGTTTAATGTCTCAAATAAGTCCGTTTTTGACTATTTTGACATACCAGTCCTTCATTTTCCATTGCACATTTCATGATACACTAGAAAAAGATTGTCGTGAAGAAACTATTAATTTTAGTAAAACAATTATAGATTTAATTTAAATTTCCTACGTTCATCTTGGCTGCTTTCTCTTTCCCGTTTTTAAACTTCATCCCCTTAATACATTTAGTAATTCCGGACAATTGTCTCTTCGTCATGTCAGCCATGATTTGCTTGCAGCTTTTGTCAGATTCCTAAAGTGAAAATTCAATTTTGTATTTACACTAAGAAAAAATTTGTAAAGTTTTTTTAAAATCTTACCACATGGTGCAAACAGACTAAAATGCTGAGCAAAATGCTCAAAAATGAAACTGTGGATGACAAAACTGCCATGATTTTCCGAACTTTGTGATGAATCACTGCGAAATTGTGAGGAAATTGCTTACCTTGCATTCTACATTTTATAGATTCAGGATTTCGTGCCTTATTGATAACTTGATAAATCACACATTGACAGATTTTATTAATTAACAGCAAAAAGCTATAAAGGTGTAATTTTTCCTATGGTCGAACGGTCAATAATGGTCTTTAAATTTTAGTACCAGCAATATTTTTGCTCATTAGCACCGGAAGCAAGGCACCTACATATCACTGGTAGGCAATTAACGGATTCATGAGATGATCAATGTCAAACCTATGTCAATTTATTTCTAGTTGAGGAATATACATAGATAGTTGGTTGAAGTTGACTTGGATCATAAAAGTTTTACTACAAGTGACCAGTATAATAATTTCGGAAAAGGGAATAATGGACAAAATAACCAAAACATAGTGGTAAAGTAAATACCTAAGTCTATTATAATAAAAAGCTACCAAAATCGAAAAATCGTCAAAACCATTCAAAGCTGCTGGGCCCATTTTTCAAGTTTTGCACATCTACAGAAATCATCGCAAATAACAAATTAAAGTTTGTATACATGCTTAATTGAGAGAATTTTAGCTTACGTTGGGGAAAGTGCTCAGTAGACCTGTAAATAGTTATTTGATTAAAATAAAGCACAGTTAAATAAATAAAACTTTACACGAAATTTCGAGCTTGTTACATTTAATCATGGGGTCGTAATCCTTGCAAAACTCTTCTGTATCATCCATTCCTTTCACTGCAGATGTAATTTAAATTGAGTAATAACAATTTTTGTCAGCTAATTCAAATTGTTATACGATGAAATTTGTAATTACATGCTCCATCCACACACGGTCTGAAGGTTGAATTCGCCTTTTCAGTCATGCTGTCGGGGAAATGTTTTGCCAAAAACTTGTCAAATTGTTCAAGCGTGAGTTGTCCTTTCTCGTCCAGCTACATAAATATAAGAAATTGTATACTTTACCCCAATTACAAATACCTGAGATCTTTCAACTAATTTACAAATGTGGTGAAAGCAAATGTGGCGAAAGTTAATTTATGCACTCACAAGGGCTTCCTTCTTCAAAACGCATTTCATAATGCATGTCGTTTTCTTAGCCTTTTCCTTTGCATCCTTGAACTTCAAAGCCTTTGTGCATGCCGAAATTCCTCCAAGTTGTTTCTTGGTGAGGTCTGCAACCACAGCGTTGCACGGTTTTTCCTCCGCGGCAAATACACCATCCTTACATAATCAAAGCTTATCAGCGGATAAAAGACTTTTCCTGCACAATTCCTGATGAAATGAAATACCTGAAAATGCAGTACACCAATGGTACAAAGTAGCACAAAGTGCAGCGTGGGTTGCATTGTAAAGAACGACTTTCACTTGATACACAGAAACTAAACTTTTAAAAACAATCGGAATTTATAAATTTCGGGATAACTTTTCGGCACTCTTTGAAGTAATGATGACTGAAATTACTAAAATATATGTGCCATGTTTATATAGGTCCCAGAATTGCCGACCTTTCATTAAATTACAGGATGTTGTGTACTTTTACATTATAGTGAACCTTATTTTACACGTGCGAAAACCATGATAAAAGTTATAATTACAAATTATAAATAAAAATTGTTCCATGATTGAATATACAATTGAATCATGCGTGGTTTCTTGTGGAAAAAAATCTTAAATTGAATATGAATCGCGTAGGTGGTCGTCCAATAATTATAGAGCTCGGTTCGCATCAGTAATTTAATTTAATGCCGTCATTTCATTTCCTCAGTACACTTAATTACTGTGTACGATATGATGAAGCTATTCGGCTCATTCAAATCAAACTATCATAGGACTTCTGTACTCATGAGTCATGAGTAATGGCAGATGAAGAAATTAGGTTGCTATGCACATCTTTATAGACATTTAACAACTGAATGTAAAATGTACGGCAATTTAGTTGCTTATTTCACAATTTCAACCTTTATATCAATTTTGTAACACATTTTGTTTGAATCGAAACCATATTATAAAGCTATTTCGGCAATAACGTCGCCAAAATGCTATCCAAAAGAGGGTAACTATAATTCATAGCTCATGATTAATGATTATATGTAGTAATGCTTTAATAATTGGCTCAATTAGATATGTAGATATATAATACAAAATTTAAAAATATAGTCGCAAATTAGTTATTGAAAAAATTGATCCAATATAATTTTTTCCAGCAAGCATTTAGTACCTGATTTCTGTGCTACAACAAGTCCTGGTTCGTATTTTACATCATGTTAATAGCGTATCACTCGATGTATACATAAATTATGACACAATCTCTCTAGAAAATCCTAACTCGGAAGTCATCGTTGCTCTGTTAAATCAGATACAATGCATGTACATAAAACTATGTTCCACCATGAATACTCCAGGCGTATTTCAATTTGCGGTACTGAAATAACATTTTATTGTTGAATTTTCAAGTAAATTTGATGTTTTTATTTCTACCTGGACTGAATAACAGGAAGATCAATGCAAATTTCAAGAACAGATACAATGCTTGGAAGAAATGAATGCCCAACTGGAGAAAGAACTTGCCCGTTTAAACCAAGAGTTGACCAAAGTGATGGGATATTTGGACGAAGAAGTCCAACTTCGCTCCAGTCTTGAGTGTCAAGTAATGGAATTAAAGAAAGCAATCAACACGATTGATCAAGAACTTTGTGTCGTGATTGCGGAAAGGGATCAATTATGCATGCAAATCGAAGACACGAGTCGACGCCTTGAATTGGGTCAGCAAAGTCTTTTAGCATTGCAATGCGAACGGGACGAGTTGTACCAAAATTTGACAGTTCATCAAAGTAACGCAAAGAAAACTGGGGGTTTGCAGAATGATTTGAAGCAAGGGTTGGCTGATTGTTGTAAGTGGACTGGAAATTTAAAAATTTTGATAGACTGTTCTTTTTATGAAAAAAATGTTTCATGAAAAGGTGCAAGAGTGGACGAATTGACGAAACAAATTGGATGTTTGCATGCTGAGGTTAACAAGGCGAACAGAGAGAGGGATGATTTACTGAGGGAAAGAGACGAGTTACTTGTAATAAATAGTTTAATTATTACATAATTATCATCGATAATTAACTGCTAATTATCTGCAATATTACATATTTAATTACAGCGGAAATTGGACTGTCTCCGAGAGAAATATGAGACTTCAAAATGCCTTAATGACCAAATCATTGAAAAACTTCATGATCAAGTCAAATGTTTAGAAACTCAGCAAGCAAGCTCTTGTCAAAAGTACACTCGGATTTTGCAAGCTCATCATGTCGAGTTGGACAGGATAAATGCAGAAAAAATGAGACTGGAAGATTTATACGCTGAGGAGAAAGGATGCAGAGAAGACCTCGAAAGGAAACTGAGAGACTGTGAAGAACAAAAGAGGAAAGCACGAAGTGGGAGTGGTGGTGGTGGTCCCTGGGGTGGTGGTGGGAGTGGTCCTGGGGGCCCTGGTCCTGGTGGGCGTGGTGGAGGGTTGTTCGGAAACCAAAATCCGAATGGAAATGACAGCAATTCATTACCACCACAATCCCCACCTAAATGTGACCAGTACAAGGCTGACATTCAACGTTTAGAGTGGGTATTTTATACTTAAAAAAGTTTCAAAAAACGCCCCACAACAAAAAGTAATAAATATGTTAACATTTACATTGTTACATGTAGACAGCAGAAAGAAATGTTGGAAAAATCTAAAACTTGTCTGGAACAACAAGTCATTCAGTTATCCAACATCAATACACAAATTAGTCTCGAACTAGAAAAAGCACTCATTAAGCCAGTCGTGAATGACTTTGGTCAAAGTACTGATAATTATGCTGATGAAATTGACCAGTACAAAGCTGACATTCAGAGTTTAGAGTATGTAGAATTATGCATTTTAATTTAATGATATGTTTTACATTAATGCGATATCTAATCTGTATCCCTACCAGAAAGGAGAAGGAAATGTTGACAGAATCGAGAAAATATTTAGAACAACAAGTTGCCGACTTGCTAAATAACAATTCACAAATTAGCCAAGAGTTAAAATCTCTTCAAGAAAATGTACAAGAAAAGGCGAAAGAAAGTGAAAATGTTATAAAACCACCACCGCCTGAGACTAGCGATTTTAGTGGTCAGACGATTCAAATTCAAGATGATTTTGTAACTGACGATGAAGATAACAATAACTATGAAGAAGATAAGGAAGACGAGTACAAGTCTCAAATCCAGCGTCTCGAATATGACTTGGCCTTTGAGAAACAGCAACATTACGCTTTCGTGAAAAATGCAGAAAAGGACAAACAGACATTTGCTAATTTGACTAGCATGAAGGACAAAATCGAGTCTGAGGTTATTCGTCTCCGAGAAGCGATCAGCAATCAATTCGTCGAACGAACTGATTTAAATCAACTCAAGGACAGTTACGAAATTCAACTCACCCATTTGCAGAATAAGTTTGAAGCCCAGTTGGAAATGAATAGGCAGCTTGCCGAGATAAATGAGCAATTAGGCAAACAGGTATTAAAATATGTTAAATATGTGATAACTAGAAATATTCATCCCATCTCTAAAGTCTCTAAATTTTTTCTTGTATTCATTTCATGTATGCAGTTCAAAGACCGAGATTTAATCAACTCTATTCGAGACTCGAATGAAGAGCTTCTCCGAAAAGAGCTGAGTTCAGTTATCAATGCTTCCAAATGTGATGCGGATAAGCTACGGAGAATAATTGATGATAGGAATGAGGAAGTCGCATCCTTGAGAAAATTGATATCTCATCTGAAACATAAATACGTCTCGGCTGCCCACAAGAATGACAAATTGCTCAAAAAAGTCCAAATTCTTGCTTCCACCAGTAGGGAAAACTTTCTAGAAATGGATTCAGAGACAGAAACCAATAATAATATTTAATATTTAGCTAAATGAGTGATGTTGTGCTAAATCTGCAAAAGTTGCTTAGAATGAGATTGAAAAATAAATGAGTGAATGAATTACTGCTATTTTGCTGATCTTCACTTGATTTAGTCCATTTTAAGACGAAATTCATAAGGTGAAAGCATAAACCGGAAGTAGAGTCGAAGGAGAAATTAAAAGATCAGAACTTGGGGCAAAGCAAAATATTTACAAGCGGCAGGATGAGAAAAGTCTTATATTTTAACAAAATTCCAGTTTGAGATCGAGTTCTTCGTCGTACTATTTGTTGTTATCATTTTCTAAGTAATACTGGTTAACTCCCATAATTAATTAATTAGCATAAGCATAACAATGGCTCAAGCGCCACTCAAAGCGCGAAACATTTCTCCATTGTTGCAAAAAGCTCGGAATTTTTTGCTTGGTGTAAGTTTTGCTTTCCAATTTTGATTATACTTTTGGGTTGGTTGTTCTAATCTAAATAATTTACTGGGGTGTATTTTATAGAGAAAACATGTCCCAGAACGAGCAGCTTTGCGGTACACGCCCCTTGTCGCAGCCAGGACACAGCCTGACCCAATTCTCCCAGACGGAGAGGCACACAAAATGTCGAAAAATCACTACGTCCTAAGAGATGGGAGGAGAGAGGCTGCACCGCCTGTCGTCGTGGTGGATGGATCGTCGCCAAAGACCAAGTTGTTGCCAGCAGAAGGGTCAAAGTAAGTGGAATTTAATTTAAGCGATGCATAAGGATTTGTTAGTGCAAATATTATGACCGTGATGATTGTTTTTAGGGATGCGAACGCTGCAGGAGGGGCTGGCATTAAGTCACCGGGGTCCATTTATCGCTGGGACTAGGAAGGGACATTGGACCAAGATTTTAGTTTATTGCAGTGGCATTATGCAAAGTTTAGTCATTAATGCGAGTTAGTTTATTGTGGATCGATAATGTCAAACTCTATGTAAAAAATATTGGTTTAAGTAGCTTAAGGTAATAAATACAACAGAATGATGAAAATTATGAGGGATAAATTGAGTGAAAGACGGATACTATTAATTGTGGTGGCATGACTAGCATGATATGAGCATTGTGAGAAATATGAGTAAGCGATGCGAAAAGTCTCTAAATGCATAATGAAATTATTATGAGAACAACACAAGAGGGTTTAGCTAAGATAAAGATTTAATAATAAACCCAATCAAGATGGAATGGTTAACAGGTGAATTAGATCGAATATATAAATATAGATGTTATAATTTAATTGTTGGTAGTAATTTTGATGTTTCACCGGGGATAAGAGACGATGATAAGACGATGATAGATTAGTAGCCGTAACCACCTGAGCGAAATAGACAAAGAAACAGCAACATTAATAGTAATCAATAAAAATGAAAATGATAAGAAAACCTCTTAAGATATGATAAGAACATACCCCCATAACCGCCACTATAACCGCCCCCATAACCGCCTAAAATTAACAAAATATTCTTAAACGATAGTCATGCTTCTTAAAAATAGAAATGAAAATGAATTCTTACCACCGTAACCACCTAAAAATTAAACAAAGATGAAATTTAGTACTAATGATCAAGGAGAACTATACGTATTTATAACTTCAAATTCAACAATATTTTTTGCCAGGGGCACAGAAGAAAATGACTACTAATCAAGGAAAACTTTATGAAATTCTCACCATATCCACCATAGTAATTATCTCCCTTATAGTCATAGTCATCGTAGCAAGGGCAGCAGCATCCCTTCTTGTAACAGCCCCCATAGCCGCCACCGTAACCATTGTGCTTCTCATACCCTCCTAGAACAGGGACACTAATAAAAAACGCCCACTTATACAGTGTATTGCATGATATTACCATAATAGCCTCCCTTCCCGTGACCTCCATAGCCATAGCCATCGCCATCATAATCTCCCTTATACCCACCGTCATATCCACCTGCAAAACAATTAGTTTGTCAAGGTATCTCATTTGTGAGTTAAACTACCATAAACAGCAATAAGTGTTACCTTTGTAATAACCCTTGTCGCCTCCATATCCATATCCACCTTTTTCGCCGTAATAACCACCTTTCTCGCCATATCCACCTTTTTCGCCGTAATAACCACCTTTCTCGCCTCCATATCCATATCCACCCTTGTCGCCTCCACCATAATATGGACCCTCAGCATCTCGACGTGCTTGCTGATGAGGTGGGTGTGGTTCAGCTGCAAGGGGTTGTTGAAGAGCGGGTTGAGGTTGTGGTTGAGGACTTCTCTTGACGACGGGTCCCTCGGCGCATGCAGCTACAGCAACCAGTGCCAAGACTATGAAGATCTGTAAAATCAGAAAAAGTAAAGAAATGAGTATTAGATTAGTAAAATATACCATATAACCCAGTGTCAAGTTCAATTTAGCAAAAAAAATTAAAAAGAGTTTAAAAAATAATTACCGATTTCATGATGAAGATCGAAGACAAACTACAAGCTACGATTGAAGCACAATTAGCCCCAGTAAACCAGAGGTGATGACCAGAGACGAACTTACTGAACAGAAAGCAAATCTTTCAACTACTATCTTCCAGCAAGGACTAAATTCGACTAAATGCCACATTCAAAAGTTTGGTCAAATTACACCTCGCTTCGTTCGAGTCATGCCATGCCCAAGGAATATTTGACTATAGTCGATAAACTTATTGGATAATTAGAATAAGTTGGAGACAAGAGTCAAGATCTCCTCGAAGATTAAATGCAATCACTTACTCACATAGACATAATTATTCATATCAACAAGGACATGTATTCAACACAAAATGATTAACATCATATTCGAGTAGAAAATATGTAATACAAAAAAAGGTCATCGACATTATTACACATAAAAATATTATCGCAGTAATAATGTATACCACATACGTACATACCACCGGATCAATAATCAGGTAGCCAACTATATTATATATATATCTGTATATGGTAACAAAATTGCTAGGGAAGAAGTTTTAATTGACCAGTAACTTTATCCACTTCCTTCGAAACTCCAAAAACGGCCAACACGGTCTGAGACCCAGCAGGAATTTGTGTATGTCCGGCATCTTGAATAATGTGGAATGGGAGTCCCACCTTTTCAGCTTGAGTTGCCAATTCGTTCATGTGTGCTGCATCGGTGCACTGAAGAACAATCTTTTTAGACCTTGTTAAAGGAGAAAATGTAAATTAGTCATCTTAATTATTAATCAAATATTACATGATGATGTATGAGAAAAGAACAAAGTACCCATTTTCATTCCATTGAAGCAAAGGCCCACCAAAGGTATCCTGCTTGCTAATTAGATCTTGATAAAGCCCCAAAGCGGCATGTCCAACCTATCCATCATTATTATTAGATGATCAATTGAATTAAATCATCTTAAACCACATTTTGTAACAATAAATAATATTACTTGAGCAGCCATTTTTCCGGGTGTCATAGGCAAGGAAGTATTTACAACAAATACCATCTTGAAGTCTTGGTACAATTCATCTTCATCACCCCCAGAGGCACCACCCATATCGTTTTCAAATACCCACGCAATCGCTCCTTCCGCAGTATCTGCTCCCGTTTCGCGCACAGCCTAGAACCAAATACTGTTTTCAACAACATAATTCCTCATAACAATTATATTTCGACTTACCATTTCAGCGACAGGTCGCGAAATTCCCATTGTCACCAAAGAATTTACGATTTCCTGCGCCGCTGGAGAATTGACGTCAACTGCCGGTCCTCCTCCTCCTGCTGGTGCAACTACTGGTGCAGGTCCACCACTTTCCTCAAATTCTTGTCCATCTCCACGTCCTCGGTCTGCCATTTCTTAGCTAAAATAGAAATTTTTATTATTAGAAAATAGACAGCTACTTGTTCAAATGGCAATCACCGAGGTGGCTCGTATCGCATAATGCGCTTCAGTTTAAGCGTATCTATAACTTCTAGACTACTCTACTCTACCCTGACCTCGTGCATCGTGGCATTTCGTGGCCGTGGCCGTGAACTTTGCAAAGCTACTCAATTTTTACAGAAAGCATTGTCTCTGTCAAATGATAACCTCGCCTACCTTGATAATCCCTCCGCACTTCAAAAACAGTAATTATTAGTAAAACTTACATAATAATTGGCCCGCAAAAATGAAATAGACTCGTGCCGTCTCGCACTCTGAATTCGCACTGTGAATGCAAATGATATGCAAATGCAGTAGTCCCTTGGCTGGCGCATACGAACAGCAACCCCGCGCTTCTCACACGTCTCACTCTGCCTCCGGAAACACCAGAACCAGCAAATTGTTCAGAACTTGCCAAAACTCGTTGCTGCACAAAGTGGCGAATCTGCGAGAAAGTTGGCAGATGAGGGCTGGCAGCTGCAAAAACAAACCAAAACCACTACCACTGCTAATACGATATCAACCGACCATTTGGATTGGCGACGAGTATTACGTATTTTTCATACAGGAAAAGCACAGGGGTGGCACAACTCCACAACATACATGAGTCATAGTTTGACATTACCTATAATAATTATCGTTATTATATAACATCGAACCTATCACAAAATCCCACTAATTTAAAATCAAGTACATAAAATTCGTATCCGACAAAATCTGCTTTCTCCAGCCGCCCCTGCACATTTACATCGTTTATGTTCATATACTTTCTCCAATCTCTTCACAGCAGGCATACATTCGCAAGTCAGTGGTTTATGGTTTGGTTTATCTATGCACTAAACTAACTAACTTGCTTAAAAAGAAAAGACTGACCCAAGCAAGAAATAAGTCAATGACGTGCCGTATGATCAAGTAATGGGGACAGAAGAACCATACGGAATCATCACAAGGTATATACATTCTCTTATACTTACAAAGTGTAAGTTTTTTAGTGGTTTACTAATAATAATAAGAGAGAGGAAAGCACATTATTACAAACTTTTGGCCTGTGTTAGTTGCTCACTGCGGCTAAAAAGCAGTCAGTATTAATCTCAATCTCCCTCCTCTATATCCACATCCACCACTTTTATTACATTACAATGTTGATTGAACATGGTGTTCACGTTGGTTGATTCTTTTTAGCAGAGCTGTATAAATAATATGTATATGCAGCAGTCACTCAACTCGAAACAAGAATTGTCCACCACCACCATCACCACCAGACCAGGTAAATATCAAGCAGAGTTAAATTGGATATAGTAAGTAGTGGTTCTTGGTGATGATAAAAAGCCAATTGAACATTACATTTATTATTTCACGTCAAAAACTACATGATCAGGATACGACGACGACGATAGAAGAAGAGGGTTTAGTCTCTGAATTAAATACAGTGCGAGTAAAGTAAAGTGCTAACACAACATACAGCATCATAACATAACATTGACTATTGCATTGAGGGGGAATAAAATAATGTTGGCTGATTTCCTTTACGAGAAGAGAGTCGAGTTTTGTTGGCTGCTGCTGGTTTCGTTCTCGGCTCACTAAACCTGACTTCACCTATTTCGATAACTTTTATATATTTCATTTAACTTTAACACATACGTTACTGCTATTAAACAACACACTGTTGACTCAGCCAACAAAAGTAATTTGAGCCGAGTTAAATTAACTTGAATTAATTGCTTGGGACGTGCGGATAATAAGCAGGTTAGTTGTGGGGTAGTTGTCGAGGTGACTTTTTTGTTTTGTCCGTTTGTCCTCTAATTTAACGTACGGATAGTGCTAAAGAAATTGGAAATGGTTGACGGACAGGAGAGGTGGAATGACGAGCGGTCAAAAAAGTAATCAAATGCAAAGTATTTGATTGGAATAGAGAGGAGGGATATTAATGGGACAAATTCCGGCTTTGATTGTTGCGATTTTATATCTACGTTTAACAAAATACAACATTTGAGGATGGAGGATTAGGAATAATTGGGATTTTTGATATACGTTGCGTGATTCTAATTCAACTTATTCTGTTTCATTCGCCGCAGGCTTGCCGTCTTACACCAGATTAGGTAGCAATTGAGTACCGGATCTGGAAATTTTCGTTCAAGATGGGGAGGACACTCCCAAGAATATGAAACTGGAATTTAAACAATGGACAACAGTTTAAAGGTTCGTTTTGATGTTGTATTATGATTTACATTACGTAACAAACAATAAGTCATTCATATATCAATACTTTTTTGATGCATTATAATAATGGAACAATTGAAATTTTCCTTTTTACAGACCAAGAAAATTGCATCACTGACTATTGAAGGTCAGAAAGTCCTGCTCTGTGTCGACGTTGGAAACAACTTTCTCATCATCCAATTGATTCAATACATTTGAACAGTTAAAAAGTACTTAGAATGCAGTGAGTGATCATTGATGGATTAATTTTTAATGGTCTTCCATTCTTCAGCAATTAAAACTTCCTCATAGTGAAATTCTGAAATGTGATAATTTCAGTAAATTGTGATTCGAAAAATAACATGTAACTACGCTCAGTTCACACACATCGTCGTGCTTGTCGACACAAAGATTTATTATTATTACTTTACTTCTATTCTAATTCTATCCGCTCTTGTTCTGGTGTGAAGCAGTGCTTTGATGAAAAAGTCCAAAATCAACAGAACGAAATTAGATTTTGCCTACATCCAGCAAAGCAGATCTCATTTTGTGACTTGGACAGTGTTATGATAATAATATTGTGAATGAACGGGATATTACTACAAGTGCCAACTGTTCAATTTATCGACTCAAATTAATGTCACAGGATAATACATCAAATCAAGCAACAAACACAACAAGGGTGCAAAAATAGATAATCGTTTCGTTCGATACGAATAATAAATCCAACAACCTGCAAGTCTACTGCTCACTTGTGGTCGTCGATTACCATTCAGTCTCATCATGTCGTTCAATGAGGTATGTTTGCACTTTTTGTTTCCTTCATTAAACAGTTTGCACAAATGCATGGGACATTATTTGTGTAAAAGTAATATTTACCTACAAGTAACAGCGGTTGACAAAGCAAAGGTGTATGATTTGACTACTGTATGGATTGGCTTTCACATCAATATCAAAGCGAAAGCTTCACGTAGTCAATATAATTTTTATTGCAGGAGAAACATAAAAAGTACAATCTAATATTATTTTAAACCAGGAAAGAATAAAGATACTATTACTGATAGTAAAAGCTAGTACATGTGGCATTATGATTATCAAGCATGGCTACTAATAATTGAACAGCCTGAACAAGTATGATGTAGAAACATTGCTACAGGAAGTCAACCCTTTTTCATAAAGACTGGTTTTGAGTCCTTGTTACTTTATTAGTCCTTGTTACTTACTTTATTTCCATCCGTTCGTGTCACCTATTTACCATGAAAAGAGGTCTTTCCTTTCTTACTTCCTTCAATCTCTCTCTCCTGTTGCAGAATATTTAATAGGTATCGTAACGATATTCGTATCAATATGACGCGCAAAATTAAATTAGATAAATTCAAGAACGACAAAATCTCGTCATCTCATCATTGTCATTTAAATTGATTTGTAGTTACATCCTTTCATTTAAATATTGAACATGGTGGCATATTATTTTAACAATTGAAAAAGAACAGATTGCGTAGGTTATATAAACAGTCAGTCGGTATTTCTGGGACTTTGCAAACTTGAGGATTGCCAACCAAGTTCAATGTTCAATTCAAGTAAATGTTTGGGTGCATATGTTGCGTTCAGGTAAGTAAATGTCGAGATGAGAGGACATTTTATTGCATGCATGCATACGATCATTGGCGATTGTTGTATGTGTTTCTTTTGAATTGGTGACGAATGACGAATGTGAACTAAATTGTACATTGTGATGGTCATGTAATGCAATGTCAAAACCCTCTGCGTTGTCCTCTATTCATTTCTAGTTTGTTTGTTGTCTGATTCTGCTTTTCTTCTGTTCACCACGAACAAGCGGACTTTTTTTTACAATTTACACACCTACTTGGTAATTATACTTTGGCTTTTGGCCATATGCATCGTCGTGAATCATGATTATCTTGCTACGATGGTCTGGCAATGATCAGTCTGTGTATAATATGTGTGGAGGTGGGTGTCATGATTTTAAATTAAAAAGACGGCATAAGGATATATTCCTTTTATGATTCGGATGATATTTGCGTAATTAATGAAAAGTGATTTATTTAAATTTACCTTGTTCTGTTTTTCTTTAATTTAATAAACCAGGTCGTATCATTGTTTTCTTAATTTGGTTAACATATCTTTAAACCGGTGTTATGTTTGTTTGTATTGCTCGATTAAAATAAAATAGTTTGAAACATATTTCATTATAAAGTATTTAAATTCACACCATATTTCCGTTATCCAATTTGTAATAAACAAAAGTCTCAACATAACATCAATATAATCTGCAGAAGCACATGTCCTTGTGTAATTAATATTGGATATACAGAAGCAATAAAAAACCGTCAAATTAAGTTCAATTTATCATAGATCACATACCAACCATTACAAATTATGGCATGTGTGATAATGTGTCATATTTCATGTCATTGTTTGTATTGATACAAGTAAACGAGTTTAAGGATGTGTTACATACCTAAAATAAACATGTACGATCTGGTTTACTGAATTACACACAAATTCATTTTTAGCAACGCAAATTGACAATGTAGATATTTTGACTGATACCCACCTAAACGTACTTAAATTTGTAATTTCTTCTTGCTCTTCAAATCTCGATACGTGAAGTGGCCGATGCTTGAAAATTTCATTATGCAAAACCATATCAGATCACATCGGAATCCATATAAATTATGGCATATTTATGGCTCTATATTTTATCTTGGTTTCAAATTTCTTGATCCCTTAAATTCCAAAATGTATAGACCATTATTTCTTCCTCTGCCCTTGACTAAGGCGTTTATCAACAATTCAGTGTAGAATAATTAATCCACAAGTCTCCCTCCGCACCTCGCCATTCCATGAATCCACCCATGATCTTGCTTATCTCTACTACCTTGTAGATATAAATTATGTGATGACACCAATCGGAATGCCATGTATGTGTGCGAGATGCTATAAATTTGTATATTTGCATATTGTGGGGCTTATAATAGGTGTGAGATACCGATAAAAACCACATAATATAAAAGTTATAATACATATGTACATAGGTGAGGTGAATATGTACATACGTACAACATCGCAATTAATTTCGATTGCAATATGCTCAACCCTGACTCAGTGAAATGAAATGTGAGGACAATGAAGTTAATAAAATCAGCGTTTAGTCAATGCTCCGTACTTACCGAACGATAATTTGAAAACTAAAAAAATCGACTGTTTGATACCATTAATAAACAATTCTAGTTTTGTGTTAAAGTTAAAAAAAATGAATCAATCATTGAGTAACATGAACAATCTTAAAAAATTCCAGAAAGTTGATCCGGAGCTGATATTCACGAAACAAGAGAGAATTGGAAGGGGTTCATTTGGTGAAGTATTTAAAGGAATCGATAAAAGAACACAAGAAGTGGTTGCTATTAAGATAATTGATTTGGAGGAAGCAGAAGATGAGATAGAAGATATCCAACAGGAGATTATGGTAAAGAAAAATCGTTAACTAGTCATAATTAAATTTAAGAGTCATCTGTAATACTCGTTTTTATTGTTTTATAGGTGCTCAGCCAATGTGAGTCAACAATTATCCTTGTTTAATCTCACAGTGATTAAGGAGAGATGAAATGGAGAAAGTTTATTTGCGACCAGCGTGTTCTCTAATATTCAAAAATTGTGTAATATTTATTTCAGGCGACTCTCCTTTCGTGACAAAATATTTTGGGTCATACTTGAAAGGAACTAAGCTATGGATTATTATGGAATTCTTGGGAGGTTTGTATAAATAATACAAATGGGTAGGGTAATTTTTTGAACAAGTTTAATAAATAAATGATTTTTAGGTGGATCTGCGCTAGACTTGATGGTAAATTATATTTTTAATAATTTAGATTTCCCAAAAACAACGTTTTGCTTCATTTCGTAATTCTTTCGTTTCATTCATTCGTTTTCAGAAAGCAGAGAAATCTTTCGAAGAGATCCACATTTCTATCATCCTTCGCGAAGTTCTGAAAGGATTAGACTATCTTCACTCGGAGAGAAAATTGCATCGGGACATTAAAGGTACATACTACTTTTTTTGACAGTATACACATGTACGTAAAAAGTTTGGTTGGTGACCTTGTAATGTAATTTAACTACCAATGTTGACTGTTTTATTATTATTTTATTATAGCGGCAAACGTTTTGCTGAGCGAACATGGGGACGTCAAATTAGCTGATTTCGGTGTTGCGGGACAGTTGACGGTAAAATCTGAACACGTTTAATTCTATAAAACATTGTGTCAGTTTATTCATAGCTTTTCTCTTTCCTCCAAAGGCTACGACATCGAAAAGGAATACATTCGTTGGAACACCGTAAGTTGTTCATTATTACTGTTGGCCAACTCATTGTGTCACAAAATTTCTAAATGATATTTGTTTATTTTTCAAATAGGTTCTGGGTAAGTATGAACATTATTTATTGGACATTATCAGTTCATTTTTATTAAAAATATAATTATTATTCTTTTCTACGTTAAGATGGCTCCAGAAGTTATAAAGCAGAGTGCGTATGATGCCAAAGCGGATATTTGGTCCTTGGGTACGAAATTTTAAATTAATTACATCAAAAATAAATATCAATTTATTTACCAGTTTATTTTACGCATTTTAGGAATAACTGCCATTGAACTTGCCGAAGGTGTGTTGAAAATCATTTAATTGAAGATTTTCATTTATTATATGCATGCAACTAAATTGACCCTTTCAATTTTTTATAGGAGAACCACCAAATTCCACAATGCATCCTATGAAAGTTTTATTTCTAATCCCTAAAAATCCACCTCCAACATTATCCTCGTCGAGATATTCAAAATTATTCAAAGAATTTGTCGATGCCTGTTTAAATAAGAATCCAGAAAACAGACCTACAGCGAAAGAACTATTAAAATTTCCATTCATCAGAAGAGCAAAGAAAAACTCCTACTTAATTGATTTAATAGACAGATACAGAAAGTGGAGGCTTGAACGAAGTGATGAGTCTGAAACTGAGTCTGATTCTGACAAGTATGGTTGCCGTAATTTTTAGAGTCTCCAAAAACGTAAATATTGAAATACAAAATTCTATTTCCTTTCAGTGATGACACCTTACGTCGAGGAGACAATGATGTAGACGACCCTTGGATAATGACAGTAAAAGGACCTTCAGCCTCATCGTCATCATCTATGGATTCTTTGTCTTCTTCAACGTCTTCTACTAGTTCTTTTATTGCTGGAGGAATTGGTTCCAATAATGTTTCACAGCCAAATTCGCTTGCTGATGATGATGACGAGGAGGAGGATGAGGACGATGACCAATCAGATAAAATGCCTCACAGGCTTCCTGATGACGAACCTGATAGCCGACGAAACAACCACCATGTTGAAGAAAACATTACACATTCCCCAAAACATCGTGTGATAGTATCATCAGCTTCCTCTTCTGATGACTATTCAAGTCAAAATGCATTTGCGAAATTTCATAAACTAGATCAACAAATGCAACAACAAAATTACCAAAGAAATCGCTCCATTTCTCCGCCGGCACCGGCACCGGTGTTTAAGAATCAAATTCATGTACAAAACTCTCCTGCGGTTGTTTCAGGACCGACTCAGTCCAACAATCACCATCATCATCGAGATCGAGATATTAGTCTTGTAGGAGAAAATAACAATTTTGGTCATTCGAAAGTGAGAGAGTCTCCTGAAAAGAACAAGGTTTCTGGTCAACGTGATCGTGATCGAGATGGAAGTGGTGGCAGGGCCACTTCGTCATCCCATCATTCATCTTCTTCCCATTCTCACAATCAGAAAAGCAGCACGAACCATGTCAATGTTTCTGCCACTAACGGAGTTTCCACATCTGTACTGTCGCCCCTTTTACTTGACGTATGTAGTCGTCTTCATTATAAATTATCTTCATATATTTCAAATTTTAAAAGTAAAATTACTTTTTTTTAGTTAAAGAAAAAGTCTGGTACTAATGGAACGGCAAAAGCAGAGGCTTTAGAAGACCTTCGACGTGCTTTTGAATCTGCAGAATTGTCGTCACCTGGATTCTCGGAAGGTGAATATTTATTACAAACATCAATTAATTAAACATGTAAATGACCCCGGACTGCAATTGTTTTCTCAGTCTTCCTTCGAGAGACACTATCCAGGCTGGTCCCTTCAATTTCCGATGCTAGAATAAAAGCTACTGTTGCGAGAATGGCTAGGTGAGTAAAAAAAATAGTATGCAGTATATATATTTACGCAATCTATTTTAATATATGAGGGCTAATCACTATTTATTATTTTTTATACAGGGAAAAGTAGTGTGATGTATGATAAGGCAACTAACTACATATATTTGTATAATCTTCCCATCGTTGTGACTGACGGATAACTACTCTGATAACTTCATATTATGCATCGTCTCGGATCATCTCGGATCTGTATCTAGGTCTTCTAAAAAATCAACCTCAAAAACAAACATTTTTAAACGTAGACAACAACTTCAATAAGTAATAGGATTTTCTCAATGTCTACTCATGACTCTGTACCTTCGTTAACTTGTGATCAGTCTTTAAAAAATTATTGTGCACATGTCTTTTTTATTAGAGTTATAATTCAATGTGCCTGCCTGTTTCAAATTCAAACAAAAAGTTAATAATGCTGCTATATTTTCAGAAAATGTATAATGTGGTGTAATGTGGTATTTTTGAAAGAATTGAAGGGAAAATTTAGGTGAATAATAATTATTTTAAACCATACATGCATCGGAATACATAAGGACATGGTGGTTATTAGAATCTAATATATCTTTCGGTAGAAAGTAAATCGTCGAGACTTTCACTACATGACTTGACAATTGACATCACCAATAATTACATGACTTACTTAAAAAGCGAAATATATAGCAGCAACAGGAGTTATAAATGAATACTTAAAGGTCCCACGGTTATATTCTTATTCTAATATATCTAAGAAAGTCCATAGTTGGTGCAATAATCTATAAATTCAAAATCACTCGACAATTACTAAAGAGACAGTTGTTAGCCGTAGGAGAAAAAGTATTATATTACATTATCATGCGTTTGTTCAATTCCCTTGCCTAATGGGGAGAGTTTTCAGAAAACGTAGGTTGTTTTTTTGATTTGTTGTGTGCAGTTTTGGTTCAATACTATTTATGACTTACTGTTTCTTTAATTACAACAGCCAAACTATTTCAAAAATTATTGACACTATCAACAACGGAGGATTTTTGTACATTTAGAGTATAATTTATTATTTCTTTTCCAAGTATAGTGCTACTCTCTCTGTTGAGTTACGTATTTGAGTAGTCATTATTAAGTTTAAAGTGAATTCCAGTGAAATGGTAGTCTAACAATGAAAATAATAAAGATGAAGGACTGTTATAGGGGCTCGAGTACATAATTAAGGTTATCTTACTGCGTGATGCGTGAAAAATTTATTATTGTATTTCGAGAGCTAAGGACGACCGAAACTCTGAACACAATATATATTACGGGTTTCTTCTTTAGTATACATACATGCATACTATAATAAATAATTTTTTAATTGTAATGTGCGTATGATATACTTAAGTACCAAAATCATCAGACAATATACTTTATTTTATTATTAATTTTATTTGTCGTCATTACAGTTCCATTCTGTTAATACATATACGATGATCCGATAATGTAGGAAAAGAAGTGAGTATTGCTATTCGGTTCAGTTCAAAAAACCATATTAGATATCTAAATATATGTATAAAACAGTATGAAAGTTTAATTATCGACGACGACGACGACGTGTCAATATACATACTGTGTCACACATAAGTGCACTCTAAAGAAATGAATGTAGAGTACTGATGAAAAAAGGAACTGTTTTATCCAGTGAACATACTATTCGGATTCTTGATAACAAATAATATTTAGATGGAGAGTATAGCTAATAAGTATTTATGTTGTGTTATGGTAAAAATAAAACTCTAAAGAGCCCTCGTGCCATTTTTGGGATAACAAGACAAATTTTAATTGAAAGATTGAATATTTGAAACAAAAATAAAAAAACAAAAGAAGGATACATAATACATAACTATCCTAATTGTTCTTATTTAACCATGTTGTAAATGTTGATGCATTTGTCTTCTCCAACTGAAGCTAATTTCGTATTCGATCCCCACACCACAGACCACACTTGATCAGTATGTGCATCGTTAAAGACGTGAGAACAAGATTTAGTGTTGAGGTCCCAGATCCGGACGCTTTTATCCGATGAGCAGGTAGCAAAATTAGTTCCATCCTGCGAAACTGAAACTCCTAGTACCCAAGAACTGTGGCCTGACATTGTTCCGACGACTTGAAATTCGGTCCTAGAATAGAACACAATAAGTATTAACAACATTAAGCCTGGATCTGAATTTTAAAAATAAATAAAAACAACTCACAAAGCATATATCTTCACATGTTTATCATCAGAGGCTGTAAACAAGAGCTTGGAATCGGGAGAAAATGCAAGGGCACGAACAGGCATGGCATGACCCTCCAATGCTGTGTATAAAAGAAAAGATATGGTGCTAAAAAACTTGATAATAAGATTCAACTAAATAAAACGAGTAACTGACTCTTAAAGTAATTTCCAGTTTCGCCATCTAATAAGGCCACCAATCCATTAGAGCCACCACACGCAATCCACCTAAAAAATAGACAATTTGATATTCAAAAGTTGTTGCTCAATAGTTGCGCATAAAACAAATAATAATTAATCGTTCTCACTTTCCGTCTGGACTCGTCGCCAAACTCAACGCCATTTTCCCCTTGGTCTCCAAAGACTTTTCTTTCTTTCCAGTCTCCACATCAAACATTTCCACTTTACCATCAGCCGAGCCGGTCAGAATGTATTTAGAATCCCTTGTAAACTCAACCGTCCAACTTTCCAAAGGCCCCGAATCAATGCTCTTCTTTTTGTCACCAGTCTCCAAATCCCACACGCTGATATTAGAATCCAGGGACGACGACGCAAATAACTTTCCACTAGGATCCACCCTCACAGACAACACCCCCAAAGAATGACCCAAAAGTGTTCGCTCCACTGTTAATTCTGCCCCATTGTAATTCCACACCTTTAAGTACCAAACAAATTTAGCATTCCTTAATAAAAAAATTTGTATTATCAAAGTTAACAACAAACCTTCACAGTATCGTCCAACGCCCCGGTCACAATTTTTCCAGAAGTAGTTGGATCGCCTCCTTCCGGTACATACCAGTCTGCTGCCCAAATCGCCTCTTCGTGCGTAGCTTGTTCTCGTCTTTCCAAAGTAAACGACTACACACACATGAAAGCAATTAATTTGATATCTTTAGAAAACATCATCAACTAATTATGCCCTTACCATTTCGAAAGCTCAGTAAAAAAAACACTCGCAATTAAGGGAGATTTACTTAATCCTCCACCCCTCCAACCTTGATCAAGTGGCAAATTAGTATACAACCAGTCTAAAATTAAAAAAATTCGGTATTAGAATTAAAATTAAAGAAATCATTAAAATTGACTTATATCATATCCAATTCACAATTATGTAAGTTCGCAACACAAACTATTAAATTGATTAGATTGACTCACCTATACATCATCACCGGCCTAAAAATAGAACGTATACATACACTCGACAATTTCCGAACGGTTCAAGTTTGTTGGTTTCGTAATTTTTGTAAATTTTGAAAATTACGAAAAACACGCGTACCTCAAAAAACTTGTCAAACTGATTGGCGCAACGAGAGCGAACTCGATGATGATTTCTGCTGGACAGGACTTGGTTTTTGTTGCAACAAGCAAGCACATGTTATTTTTATACACACTCGATTCGAGTCACATGTTCCAAGCTCAGCCGCTTTTATCAACGAAACAAACTCAAGAAAGTTATATCTCGAAAATGTCAACAAACAGATAAATAAATAAATAAAATTCTGGAAAGCTTCACTGTTATTTTTTGATAAGGCTGATTTTGCCCTCAAAATCTTGTGTGTAAAAATTGTTTTGTACAATTATTGGTGGTGAAAGAACGATCGAATCGAATTTAACAAAGAATCAAGATTTTTAAGGATTTAGAATTAATTGCGTACTTACTTAAAGTTGGACACTTTACTAACGTAGTAAAATGCCTGCAAGGCAAGAATGGAGGGGAGAATTCAGGACGCAAATTTTAACAAGGTTGTATGATAGGAATAAACGAGAAAATCGTGGATTTACCGAACTATTCCAGCATCGTAAGACTTTTTATGTCAATTTGTTTATTGGCTTGTAATGCAATTATAACATTGAGCTTTTGTATGAAATGTAGATGAACGATTGTTTGAAAACTGGGCATCTATCCGACAAGAAAATCTTCGTCTGCAAATGGAACAACGTGGCGATAGGAGGCCCTCGTCGTCAGGATTGACGGAAGAAAGGGAAAAGGTACATGCTTATTTATTTTCATATTAAATAATTGTAAATACATAAATGATGGATTTTAGATATTAATTATTGTGCATTAATACGCATTAAGGCCCTGGAACAAAAGGTCATGGGGTTACAAGAAGAACTCACTGAAATGCATAGAAAACGAGGCGAAAATGCATCCCAAGTACTCAGCTTATCAGCCAAATTGACGGACAGGGAGGCGGAAATTAGCGAGGAAAAGGAAAAGGTTTGACTATTGAATTTAATCATGTGGTATAACTGCGATCCTAGAAAATTACCAAGTAATTACGACTGATAGAATTGTTGGCTAAAAAATAACGATTGTCATTATAATTTGCAGATGGGCCAAGTACAAACACAACTTGCTGGATGTGTGGCAAAGGCTGCTGATTTGGAGGATCAGATGAAATTTTTTCAAGCTAAATCACAAGAGTATAATCAGTTTAAAATATTTTAATTTCATGGGATTTGATGGCGTTGATCATGTTACATGTTAACTTGTTTTTTAGGTTGGAAGCTACCAACGAGCTATTGCGGGATGAGCATCAAGCCCTTCAGCTAGCTTACAATTCCCTAGAGGAAAAATATCTAAAGAATTTGAAGGAAAATTCACAGGTACATATTTATGATGCAGTTTCATGAAGTATACTACCTATGTATCTACATATGTAGGGTTAAATTCGTTATTATACATGAGATACTATTTTTTTCCTAGCTTGTTCAACGATACATTGAGATAAAGGCACAACATGCAGACCTTATGAATCAGGAAAACGAAAATTTCGTCAAGTAATGTTGAAAATTGTTTGTTACAATTCTCCATAATGCGCGTGATAAATTAATTTTATAAACGTTTCTTGACAGAAAAAGACAGGCAAAAGTTCAAAAGGAATTGGAAGATGCAGCAAAAGAGGTTAAAACCGTTGTCGAAGTAGAGGATGCTTCCGCGGTTACCCTTGTTCCGGAAGCAACCCCCTCAGTTCCTCCTCTAGGCTTAGATTACTGCCTTGTGCCAAAAACTGTTTCATATATCTTTGTAAGTTACATATTTTTTTTCATATATTTAGTTTAAATTTGAGTTACAACTTGTCTGCATAAGCTTATTCTTCTCTGTCTAATCATATAGGATAGTACAGAGGGTGAGCTTTACACGGTTCGATGGAGTCCCAATGGAAAACATTTCCTAACGGGTGGCGCCGACCGAAAAGTGAAGCTTTGGGAGTGCACGTCCAATGGTCCCGAACTCCGCGCAGCCTTGACCGGGGCTAACGCTTCCATTATGAGTGTTGACTTTGACAATTCTGCAAACTTTATGTTGGCTTCGTCCAGTGATTATGCGATTAGAGTGTGGACTGTTGACGATCATCGATTGCGGGTAAGGTTTGATATTTTCGCTTATAACGGTTATGCATTTCGATTGGTCAAGGCAATTTTAAAATGCAAAAATTCTACATGTTCACGAACTTTTACGAATCCTACTCCAGCATGCATTCATGTTGCGGTAATGATATTCACGATAAAAAATTGTTGGTGGAATAACCTAACGGTATTTTTAACCCAAGGTTTGACAATTGCATATTTATTTCGTTAACATCTTTTGCTGAGTGTTACAAACCCATATACGGGCAGAGCAGTGAACAGGTTTGTGTGACAATAATTATGAAATGAAATGAAACACGGCTCAAAACAGAATATTCTTGTCTGAAGAAGTTGTGTCATTGTTATAATAATTAGTTGTGTATTATTAGCCACGTCGACTTATTTGGTATGAATTGTTTGCCGAGATATGCAGTTGGACAGAGTCTGAAAAAAACTGAGCTGTTTGGTTTTGTTATGATGACAAAGTTAGAATGTCGCTGCAAGATTGACTACTAGCCAATGTCAGCATGAACAACGTCTACTAATTCATAGAGTTATTTCTAATGGTCCTCTAAATAAAATATTCGGCTAATTGACATTGACTTTGACACACCACTACTCTGCTCCACTTTCAGTCTCGTATAAATAGCACTACTGTAAATGATGACGATTAGTTTCGATTTGTTAATACATGCTTCCTTCGAACTGCAAGTAATTTATCAGACAGTTAATTCCGCATTATAGAATTTATAGGTTGGTCATTTTTTTTTGGTTCTCATATAATTAAGGTACACATGTAAAAGTAAGTGTAACCGTGCCCCTTAATTTTACTAACGCTGTGTCCTATTCATCGTCCATTAGTCATCATCATTTGATCAATGCTTGATTGCCCCATTTATCAGGGTATCAAGATATGTGTTACTTGCACTGTACATACGTGTACATGTGTACATGACAATTTTCATGTACGAGTGACGATGAGAAGTGTATCAAAAAGCAGTATGTATGTACAGTGGCACTTGGCTTCGCTTCACCTGTACGCTAATAATAATCCGATACATTAACAAAAGTAAATATGCTGACTCAGCCAAAAAGCAGCAAAAAATTTCAAAATCTTCAACTCAACTGATTGCTGCATACTTACTAGTCGTGGTGGTTGTCTTCGTTTATAGATGCCGAGTTTTTCTATGACTTGTGTACGTCACCACTTGTGAATTCCGATTACAGTGAGTGTGACTTACATATTTTGGTGACAATAATGATGAGATGGTGGTTATTTATAGAGATCATTGTCAATTAACGAGATTGCTCTAGTTTCAACGACTGATGAGTGATGACCGTTGTACTGTTAAAATGTTTGTCAAAACAATTTTTTATTATCCTATTGCAAACTATATCTCTCTGTAGGACATCATATTGGCTACGGCGTTTTAAGCTAACTATACTGAATTAGGAGCTAAACAAGACAAAATTTGGAAATGATGAAGGATGACGAGTGGCCGAATTGTATAACTTTTCAAGTAAATAAATAGCAACAATGGTCAACAATGTAGAAAAGTACGTATACAATGCGGCTTGATAAAGCCGGTGAAAAAACAAGAGGTGACTGTAATGCATAATAACGCAACAAATAAAGAGACACGTAATCATCGCAAGAATGAGGAGGATGTGTGTGTGTGCGATGTGATGATACCCACCCCGCAGGAATCTCAATGAATGAGTTAAATAAAAAAATTCCCTTTTTATTTAACAACTATGTATGTATGCAGTTTGGTCGGTGTTTTGTAATTTGGTAGATAGCGAATTTATTCTTCGTGTATTAAAATCTTGTCGTAAAAGGACAAAGGGTTCGGTGTGACTGCTTGCGACCAAGATTTCATAATAATTTGACAAAAAAGAATGGAATGCACTTCTTTGTTAGGTTGTAGTTTTAGGAACAGTTTAGTTAGTCATCGAAGCAAGATGGCAAAAGAAAAGCACTTCCGCATTAGTTTGGCTAACTATCTAAAATAATACAAACTCAAGAAGAGTCGGGCGTCGTGAGGATTTTCTTGGAAAACGCGAGCTTTTATTTTCTATAAAAAAAATCTTAAACAATAACAAAATCAAATTGACACTAAACAGTCATTTTCCAAACAAAGTATAAGTATTATATTTTACATACACACATACATTGTATACGGTCGCAATGTTTTGTTTGTTTTTTGGGCGACGACGACGAGTAAGTCATTTTCATGTCATTATCATTTCAGTTACGTTATTGTTTGTTGGTTTGGCTGTCACCAAAGATTAATTGGAAATTGTATTTGATGTATTGGCTTATCATTCAGTAGCACCTTATCTGTCTACCACAATGATAAGATTAACACCTAATTAGCCAACAAAAAAGGAATCATTAAAATTCAAGTCACGCACATACACGCACCTTTTGGAGTATACATTAATTACGCACAATCAACTCCTGCACGCACTATGAATAGATTTTGTCCTCATGAAATGAACCAATAGTAATTATTTATGTACCTTCAACTACTTATTATTAGCACCCGATTATAGGCATGATAAATGATGAAACCCGTCCTTACTTATTATTGTAATTTATGTATTATAAATCTTCACCACTTTGCACATTCATCCAAACCTTGTCGTTCATAATTCAATTTACTTTGCTACTTGTGCTTATCTTTTTCACACATCTGTAACGAGATATGCACACAGCAACAAATGCAAACAAGTTTTTGGAGGCAGGTAGCATGTAGCGAAATTGCAGAGCAGAAACTTACTGCTGCACTAAATACCCTCACTTATTATTACCATTATCATTATTGTAGTGAGTTTAAAAGTTGACATTCAATTATGAAAACGCACCTTGGCATTTTTATCTTTACTTTATTTACGGTCCGTTGATTCTTGTCAAGTCAAGTCAGTCTCATTTATTTTCGTCCAATGTCGTCCAAAACATTTACATATGCATCATGATTGCGTGAAAATTGTTAAACTCTTACTTGTTGTGTGTGTGTTAATAAATTGTCACATGTCAAATGAAACTAGTAAAAGTTGGCGTATTATATTTTACTAAAATGTTATTTATTTACTTACCACTACATAATACAAGAAGTACAAAACATACAAGCTAAATACGAGTTATCGTCATTTAAAACTAGTCGGTAGGTAGTTATATCTTACAGTCAGTATTTATAATTCATAAACAAAATGGCCATTCGTTGAAGAAATATCAGTTAGTCAGTTAATTACTTAAGTTTCTTCCATTTCACAAATACATATACAAAACAAAATCGAATTTAAATACACGGCCATAGATATTGCACGGAGCTAATTTTTTTGAAAAACACAAACTCAACGCAACAAGAACACTGCAACTTCACGGGAAAGGAATTTCTCTCGAATTGATTTTTATTTAGTTTTTTTTTTCTTTCATCTCAATTCCGACATGAATCGTGCCATCTCCCATCATGTAATTTTGATCTGCTTCCACAAAAAGTTAAATACCCAGTGGCAACAGCGTATATGTATGTAGAGTCAAATAAGCAAAGACGTCGGGTACATACATTCATATGTATCTTATTGTGGTTGGTAGCGTCGTTCGTATCGTACGCACTTTTTCTAGCATCGCACCAAAAAGATTGTGCGTTGTCGTCCTCGAGAGATTGCGAAGAAGAAGGAGAAGAAGATGAGACTAAATTAAATAAAAAATTCACTTATCTTCGCTACAAACCGACGTTCAATGACAATCATTGTGTGGTATAATAGAGTATGAAATTCTACAGTACTGTTCTTCTCCTGATGTTTTATTCTTATCCCGTTCCCTTCTTCTTCTTCTTTTCAATCTCCTTCCTTCTATGGTGTCAGTGTTTTTAACTGATTTACAGCAAAAAAAGTTATGAAACGGATAGGAATTGCGTGAGTGTAGTGTTATGTTGTATGTATATGTGTGTTGTGTGCCCTTTCTTTTCTTCTTATTATTCTGCTTGATTCAGAAAGCAATGAAAGTTGGATCATCATTATATTATTATTATTACTCTTCTGCGGATGGATGTCGATGACACTTCCGCTACAATCAAATAATGTGAGTGAGTGAGGTGACGAAGATGAGTGTGTGAGGTGAGTGAAGGTGGTACATAAGTGAATATGTAGCACAAAAACAAAAATTTATGTAGCCGCTGTATCACATTCCCAGCACTTCACAACCACATTTACATATTACATTATTATGTAATAATGATCACCTCAACTCGAATGCACAATAACATATAACATAAACATTGCAAGTTTTGTCGAAAAGATCCGTTTAATAAGCCGCTCGCCACCGACGACGACGACGCGATGAAGACAATGATTTGATGAATTATTCCTATCAAATTTTTTTTGCTAATATGTAATGATTTTCGACAGATTGAAATTGTGGTTTCTTTTAGTGGTTTCCTTTCCCGTGATGTTTGAGCTGAGTGCGTCAATGTCTGAATATTCAAATTATAAAGGAGGAAGATAAACCAGCGGATTGTGTTAATGTTATGAATTCATTTATGTACTAGTTAAAAAAACTGAGGGATATGAATTCGCTGATATATGTACGTCATCTAATAATGCAGTTTTGTGTTTTAGCCGGTAACAGCCAAGAGTGTGTAGTACATAGTGCGTATGTATGTATGTAATTAATGTCTTTTCCCAAACCCTATTAGCTGTTAGTTACATACTTTATTGCTTAGCTAGCGGTTAGTTTATATAGTAAATAATAATTATCATTGCTCTTCTCCTCATCGTCATATTTAAAAAAGCACCAAGCTTAATCTTATACACACCTTTCCATCATGTCTTAACTAATAATACTCATAAATAATAACAATATTCTCCATTCCATATATTGCTATCACCCATAATAAATAAAATAATAATAAATACTTAGCACTAGTTTAATAAATAAATCCCAACAAATAATAGGTCAGAGGTAAAAAATCTCTAAATACTACTAAAAGTATGATAAATAATAGACGTATGTATAACATTACTAAATAAATACCCACAACCGTCAACACATACGAACTAATTAACTAATATGTATGAGATTCAAGCTTTATCCACTAACAACAACTCGTACAAATATTTGATTTGAAATTGTTGTTATCAACATCTTCACAATTTTGAAAAGTATACCCCATTGTGCGTCTGAATGACTTACAACAACTTGTCAATCTAAAAATATTAAATACGAGCAGCATTACATTACAAAGAAGCTAAATGTTCTGCTACAGTATTTATGACGATGAATGACCATTTATTTAAAGTATAATGATTAGTCATAATCAGTTGAGAGTCTTCTTATGAGACTATATTTTACTTATGTATGTATCCTAATATTACTACTTTTTCTCAACTTTTACGCCTTTTTTCCACCCTCCAACTAATCCTATAATGTTACGTTACTACGTTCATTTTTGTATGTATATGGAGTTTACATGAATAAGCACTTGAATGAGTCGTTCCAGTTTACGGTTGTTCTGAATTGTTGAGAATGTTACATAATATTGTTTTCGTAAATACTGTCATGTAGATTTAGAGTCAGTCAAGTACTCTTCAAGTTGAGTAGATTGAATTGGCGTTTATATTTTGTCCGAAAGTAGGCAGAGTCATGCTGCTTCTATTTTTTTTTCTCTTGAACGAATACACGTTGACAGTAGTCCTATTATCACATCTTCTTTCATAGAAAGCACTCATAATAACAATAATGTATCGTCACTTTTCCATTGGCTGACCACTCACTACATATTTTTCATCAGGGGGGATTTACTTTTTTTTCAGAAACATAATCAGGTACAAATGAGATTTTTTTATGTGGGGCAAATTTTCAAGGGAATGAGACTTTAATTCCCTTGTCTTCTTGAGAACGTTAAAAGCAGCGGTGGTAGGATGATGTAATTCTCTCAGGTACGAATGAATAGATGTATTGATTGACCAGTGACAACAATTAGCTGAATTAGCACCAATGCTTCCTTAGAAGGCCGTGACGAGAAGAATGTACTGATGAATCATTAATGAGTTTTTTTTCACCTGCTCTCTCTTACTTCTGTATGGATATACTAACGTTTGTGGTATAATCAATGGTCTATGCGCGAGTCTTTCAGTGTAGAATAATATTGTTTGTACAGTACAGTAGTTAATTAAGTATCTATGTATAGTAATTGAGTGTTAAGTTATTATAGCGCTTTTAGTTAGTATCTCTTAACGAATATGGTCTGTTGAGGTGGTCGGGATCCTTGTTGTGGCAACAATTTGCTACTGCTATCCTTCCTTCGAAGAAACAGCATAGCTCCGATGATAAGCATGGCAATTTGAATACCTACAACAACAGCTCCAGCCCCCAAGACGGTGGACAAATTGATACAGCTCGTGGGACGGCTGGTGCTTTCACTCTTTCTCTCCTCGTAAGGTCGGCGGTCAGAAGAGGAGGAGGAGGAAGCTTCATCGTCATCGTCATCATCCTCAAAATTGTTGATCCTTGAGTTTTTCTCGTTATCTCGGAAGTTGGAGTTTGCAGAGGAAGAGTCAGGTGAAAGTTTACGGTCGCGTTTCTTGTCGGGTCCAAATCGGTCAGAAATGTGGATGGATCGAACCAACAGCATTTCTTCTTGGGGCAAAACCTCATTTTTGTCCGTGCTCAGGTCACGTCGGGTTCGGTGCATGTGGCTGTAAACGAAAGAAGTGGCTCCGGAATATCTGTGGGGTTCACCAAGTTGGTTGGAGGATGGCTCTTCTCCAGTGGAGTTGAGCATCCTGCGCTTCCTTCTTCCGAGAGAGGGGACTTCTTGGAGGAGGCCGGTACCGTCTTGGACGGGGCAGATGACCGGTTGGCAATGTGGCAGACAGGGGGTAACTAAAGCTCGGAATTGGACCTATAAAAAGTATAATTCTTTCTGACTAACTGGTTACTGCTGGTATGTCGTTATGCCGTAACCGTAATGGAGAGACTGATGTAGAGATGAAGGAAGGAGTTTTTTTAATTCAATAGTAAAAATCTTACAATTTCTGAAGTTGGGAACTTGAAAGCATCAAAGTGAGCTACGAGTGCTTTTTGATCATCCGAAGCCCGATTTAGAGCACCCATAATTCGCTGATCTGTGGGGCAACCTTCACCATCGAGAAGCATGATTTCTGATCCGTCAACTCCGTCCATTGCGACAAGTTCTCGTACAAAGATATCGTATGGGCTGTTGGGGTCCACAATTTCGAAACGAAGGGACAACGGGTCTCCGACCTAATGTTTTGTAGATTCGTATGAGAAAAGAACGGTTCATATGTGAAAGATGGCAAATATAGCTACACAATTATTACCTGAGCTGCTCCAGTAGATTCTCCACGTCGATCTGTTACTCGCATGGCCACATTCGGTGAGTCTACAATGCTTTCTTGAGTAATGGAATTCTTCAAGTCTCCAACCACGCCGAGGTCAACTTCATTTGACACGGATTTGTTCGTGAGGTCATATTGGCAGGCGACGGAAAGTCCCATGTCGGAAGCAGTAACGATTTGATCGTGATGTTGCAAGATCACCTAAATTATTATTAAGTTTTCCATTTTGCTCTTAAAAAATCTAAATGAAAAAAAAACACAATTAACTAACCTCAGTGGAATACCGACCCATGGACTCTCGTCGGACACCTGAAAAATTTAAATAGATTGTTTTAAATATGCTAAACAGAAAGTGATTGCATTTTTGGTCTGACTTGTATGTGATGATTAATCGTGCCATAAATAGCTTAATATAGTGATTCACTTACCACAGTCCAAATCAGTGTAAGCCAATTTCAATTTAAATTCCAGAGAGTTGTCCACATCCACGGCACAGCTATTAGGTGCACCTGGTCAAGATAGGATATATATCATGTTAACTCTTAATTATACCTGATATGTACATAGAGACAGTCTTTATGTAAGATGAATATAATATATGTGCACATTTACCTTTGGCGTAAAGTTTTCCTTGGAAGATCTTTGACGTTCTCACGGTGGCAATCATGTCTCCAGCTCGGCAGTCCACACTGACATTGTAACAGGCAGCAAGTTCCTTTGTGGATGCTCCAGGGACGACAAGGAAGCTGATGAAGAGAATTAAATAAATAAATAAATAATAATTATTAGACATTTTAAACATCTTTTCTCTTACGGGTCTCGGATTTGCGTCAAGGTTAAAGAGTTGTGGTGGCTCAATCTGCATACTTGTGCACCCGTAGCATTGTAGTCGTAAGACTGACAGCGGAATGCCGTATTCAGGCAAAGATTTCTAAAATTAAGCGATTATAATTTTAAAATGTAATAATCGCACGCATTAACACATTTCAAGCCTATGTAAATATGTAAGTATGCACACGCAATAACATGCTATTTAGCAATATCTATATGTACATCCATGTGTCATACGTGGACACTAAATTAGTCCGGCTTTTTGGTTAATTAGCCATGCTTTGTTGATTATAAAGTGTTATGCCTGTCAATCACCTCCTTCTTACCGAAAGCGTGAATGGATTTTAACACTGTACTTGTGTGCACACTCTTATCTCGATTTCCAATTGTTAGTTATTGTATTATGTACTTACTGGCATTCAGATTCTGATGAGACTTCTTGATACACGGCGTCCACAGTCTTCAGAATCTTGCCATCAAGATTTTTAAAGTCGCAGAGCTTGGTTGGATCCATCCTGAGGGGGGTTAAATACAGTTAAATTAAGTGCTCCTTGTGTTGTGCCACACTCCCTCGTCGCCAGGGGGTGTGGTCGGGGCAAAATGAGATTTTTACAAAAATAGAATCTACAGATAAAACATTGAAATTGAGTGTTCCCGCGATGTCGTGGGAGTATAAGTGAATCAATTATTAAGTGCGGCGTCGACATGTTTTGTCGACATCATGTCGAAAAATGGCGAGAACGCTTAATGAAGATTTCTTTGTTTTATTATATACTTACACACAGTTCGATTCCATGTAATCAGTTCCATTTTCCACCTCCAACGCATTCATGGTTCCCATCGACATTCGGTCCATATCGGTCAAGACGCAGTCTCCAGTAGCTTTGTTGAACATTGAGGATCTGTTATAGAAAGAAAGACAAAAAATGAAATCGGGCGCAACTTACATAACACGAAAGAAAAACTAAATATGCGGCATTCTTGTCATTTAATAATGCATTTCCAATCATACAGTTCCCCTCATTCTTAGATAATCTTGTTTGCATTGTTGTCCGTGTCCTCTGTCTGGCTAGCCAAGCAACCATATAAAGAAGGTGTTCATCCGAACTTTGATTGTTTGTGAATGATTTGCCATTCTTCACTCAGCACTGCACGCGATGAGTAAATGCGTGTATCTATGATGTAAAATGAACTGTTCGATCTTCCTGTCTGGGGTATGCATGGTTTTATTAGTTATGTAGCCGAGTAGTGCTCATCTTGTCGGATTAAATTAAAATTACAGGTGCACCCTTCCTTCCTTCTTGTAAGTAAACTATCAAATTATTTGCCCATCAGTAACATCTTATTTGCACTGCTACGACTAAATATGTATATCTATGCCAGGATGATAATGGTATTCATCCCCTGAAATTAGAATTTCCATCTCACTACCAACCAACACCACCAGTACGGATACTACTAGTGCTGTGGTTCCTTCGTAAAATGAGGTGTCAATGGCCCTCTTTCATGGACGGAATTGGAATTGGATATGCTCCTGCTTTACTACCGTTTTAAATTCGACATGAAATACTCCATCTCATCAATCCACCTTGAGAGTTGGGCACTTGTTTAAGATTAGATTCACTGATTCACAGTCGTTTATTTTCGGATTTTTTCCACACTTTTATTTCCGTTTCTTCAACCTCACTCAACTTTCATATTTATTCCTCCTGACATGGTCAAGAAGGTAAGAACAAGTGTGTACTGTCTGTGCATGCGAATTGTCAGTCAGTCACTAATACTACACACATTCTACTGCAACAACTGTCTGTGGTTTGGCCAATAATGGTGTGAATTACTGGTGAAATATGGACAACTGACGTTTTTATTGAAAGAAAGTCAAATGTTTGCTTTTACACTTGGGTGCATAAGGTTGAATAAGACTTCAGTTAGGTCAATATTTGCATATGTAGTAGTACATACAGAACAATGGGAATAGTTAATTTCTCCGTTAATAAATTATTATTTGGAAGTTGAAAGGGAAAAACGGGAAAGTTTTTATTTCTGTATTTGCATGAAATTAGTTTGTAGGGATTGTCTGTGGCCATGTGCATGACTGGTGGTGGTCTTGTCGGATAGCTGTCATATTCAATTGTTAAATTATTGATTGCGTACTTCCAACATAAATCATGAACCACCACCCGGACACGGAAGTACGTATATTAAAAAGGATGATTTCTCTGGGAAAAACAATTTTAATTTTCCTAAATCCTTTGACATTTTGAAGAAGAAAACAAATTCTATCATAACAACAACACCTCTTGAAATCGTCCATGTTTACTTGCTTATGAATTCATCTGTTGACCGCAATATGAATAAGGAGTCGAAACTTAAATTACTTTTACAATGAACAATAGACAAATGAGGAATGCCGGCCATGGGGTCTAAATATATTTATGTTTGTGCTATATGCATAAGTACAACACATATTTTCACCATCAAGTCGTCCTCGTCGCATTAATGATGGGATATGAGTAATAACAATTTCATTAGTGTTAAAATACAGTTTGTATTTATCAGTGTGATGGACAAAAGAATAATAGTTTGGATCATCTAACGGTTAGATTGGTATCAAATGGGTTGAAAAATGAACATCACGAATTTGTCAAAGTTTGAAAAGTACGAAAGAAATGAAGTTGAAATTTTGAAAGGGCAGGCGTGATTGTCGTTTACCAATATCTCACGAAATGTCGATTCCACATTATGTGATTCAATTCAGGTATTGAATTCAATTTAGCCCAGGTGGTTCAAATCCGCGATTTATTCCATTACACGCTGCCTCACATTTGGATCAGTAGGGTTATTTAATCCGTAACATTGAAGTTAGCAGGCCTAATAGAAAATTCAACCGTTTCATCGTTTCGGTGGTACGTATATGTCTGTCGTCGGACCTTGTTATCATATCGTGCAATAGCAATTTGGAAGAAGTTCCAAGAAGGAGGTACGTCTCTTGATTGACACAATTGTTAGTGAACACAGACTAAAAGTGTCAACCACTGCCATTTAAACATTACACGGATGATTCGGTTTGTCACAATGTATCGGGAAAATTTCAATCGCTTCTTCCCTTTTACGGGTGTCCATTTACATTAATACATATGCAGTAAATATGTATCCGTATTATGTTTGTGCTGCATTTCCCAGTCACAATAAACAATTTATGGATACATACATATGTACGAAATTTAATGCAATTAATCTCTTTAATTCATACATACGTTGCAGTTGGTGAAAAGAGGTGGGTCAGGTGATTTCTAGTTTCTCCTGTCAGACCTGAAGTGTATTTTTTATTGTTGTAGAACTAATATAACGACATGATAAACATTTTAAATACCAATTTTATCTCAGTTGTATCACAAATATTTGATACTCCTTGTAAATACAAGCGAAGAGAGATGAGCCTACAATGCAGATGAGTTTAGCTGATTACTGTATTCTTACAAGACGACGACGACTTACTTAAACCACCAAATCTGATGGTAAAACTGGTCGGTTGTCCACTCTTTTAAATGCAACATAACTCATCTATTCAAACTCCCTGTTTGCACATTATTACCCTCTTTGTATCCTGGTCCATTGTGTAGGGCTGAATTGTTGGCTCGACTTTTAGGTTGACTATTCCTGATGATGATGAGTTGTCGACTTGCCACGATTAAACTCTACATGACACCAGTTTAGTTTGCCTGCTAATGAAGTGGTAACTGTCTTGGTGAAACATAATAATTTGCTTCGTTCCCACAACTAGATGCGTGTATTCCATACACGTAGTATTGCCTAATCTATGCACATACGTGTCAATCTAAAATTTGACCAAATGTAGTTCAGTAAAGAAATAAATAGTAATCATTCATCTAAAATTTTGAGCACAAAGTTTGCTTCCGATTTCTCACACGACAGTTTTGCAAAGAAAGCTGGGGGAATTACCCATTTAAGGAATTTAATCACGTTTTGCTTGGCTTTATTGACCCTAAGGAACTAACTGTTTCGGATGCAGGAATAATGAATGTATGGAAGAATTCTAGCTTTCATGCTCCAATACGCAGACAACATTGCATTGCTGCAGTTCACATGGTATGCAGATTTTACTTAATCATTATCGCCGTAACAGCTAACGTGAGGATGATAGTTTAATTGAGTCAACCAACTAGTAGAATGTTTGTTTCGGCCATGTACAAGACCCAAGTTTTGCACTGTCATCCGTGTTGTGGACGAAATAATTTTATAAGAACGGCCAACAGAGGAAACCAGGTTGATTTGGCCACGGTACGTACAAAGTTCCAAGAACAACTTTGAATTAGGAAGAGATGGATATTTAAATTGCATTGTGCCAGGCAGCATCCTTTCTTGTGTGTGTGCTGATTTTGACTTTTGTTTCAATTCAGTATTCCGTAAGTAAGTACGTTATTGCCTGTAAGTAAATGACCCGATGGCGAGTTGATCATCAAGAAACTAGTTGAACGTACAGGATTATTTGTGAGATAAGTGTGATCTCTAATGAATAAGTTTAATGAGTTTACAACAATTCGACCAACAAACAGTTCTATGTATGTATATTGCTAAACCAAAACCGCAATAAATTCCTTGGCTTGGACACAACTTTTAGCAAAATAATCTTGCAAAACCATCCTCTAGGGTTAAATTTACAAGTTGCTCGCTCTCCTCTAATTTTTATTCTGTACGAGTCATGTTTTTTACAAAATTTAAATTGACTCCATTTTAGCATTGCTAGATACACACATATCTACGTCGCCCGGAAAAGTCAAGGTGAAAATCCTGTTGGTCAGAGGTTGCCAGCGATGGTAGAAAAGATAAGAAGCCTGCAGGATAAACTATACCAAAGGGTGTATTCAAAAGGTGTATCCTACACCGAGTTTAATTTATAGGGTGCGGACAATCTGGATTTCTTACGAGTGAGTAATATAAATGTAACAAACAATACGCATGCCACTCTCGAAAGTTGAGTTGGAAATGAAAAAAGTTTTCTAAATGAGCATGTTCCTCTGTGTTCCTTCTTCTTCCTTCTGGCTATTTTAATGCAACAACAATGCATATTAAAATGGGAAATAACTAAGCTCTGAACTCTTATAACTTTTAATGAGTCTGATGTGTCTACAAGTATGCTTTCATTATTATCTATTCCTCCCTTTATTAGGTTGATCTTGTACCTAATGGAACCCATTATGTTCAACATTTATTTAGCAAGTGTGTGTAACGTGTATGCATATATATCATAAGGGTAGTAGGCATCATGCACATCATTATTTTTCTACCGGTTGACGTCCATGCCATACATGTCTCTTATATAAAAAAGAACTGCAGTCAGTCAGCCAGGGAACGGTTAATAAATATTATAACTCTCTCAAGACAGGCAGTCGTCACTTGTCGTTTTTAAGAATGATGCGCACATATCATATCATTTCAACGGTTCGGGACACAGCCTTGCATTCTTTCGTATGATGGCAGAAGAAGTGGGGATATGAATGATTCGAATGCCAAAAAAATGATGGATGGACGAATAATGGACAATAACATATTTACATATGGCTCCTGCTTGATAGTACATAAACTGCATTTTACTGCATAATAAAAATACTTGTCTAATTGGTGTTATTTGATGATCAAGATGATGACGAGAATGTAAATTGAATGGCTTTTATTTAATCTTGGTCCGGTCTTCTAAGCAACTCAATCGTCTGCACAGTAAATATTTGCAGATGCATAAATCTTATCCGTCAACACATGCAAAATCAGAGGAAAACTCAGAGTTGACATAGCATTGAGTGAGAGAGATTCCATCTCATTATCGTATTTAGGGCTTCCCACAAGACGGGACAAGACAAGATTATACGTCTTGTCTCGTCTTGTTACAATCTGCGGGACGAAATATCAAGACAAGACGGGACGATAAGCTGTCCCGTCATGTCTTGCCCGTCCCGTGCAAGACGGGATGACACGGGACGCATATGTTTTAAAAGGGTTGAATTTAAATCCATTCACAAAATTTAAGTTCGCTTCAGGATCCATGATACAAATTGTTTGTACTAATTACAGAATAATTTAACCAAGGTTTCGACTGCTAAAAATCACATTACACAGGGGAGAGGGAAAAATACCTGTTTTGGTTTGATCGGAAACTGCTTGTTTGGAAATTTATGTTCTCAAGACTTGACTTCATGTTCGTAGTGTACACAAAATTCTAACTTCTAAATTCTATTTCATGATAACGGATTAGATAAAGCTATCCGAAAAATATTCGATGATTCGTTTCGATCGAATTTCCATTTTAAGGGAGTTACAATTTCACTCAAGTTATATTTTACTGAACAATTACACCGTTGTGCTAAGTTTTAAATTAAATTTTAATGAATTCTGAGACAAAATTATCATATTTAAATTGTCACAAGACGTCCCGTCTTGCCGAGACAAGACGGGACAAGACGTTGTTTGTCCCGTCCCGTGTCCCGTCTTGCTTGCCAAAACGCGGGACGTAAATTTCCGTCTTGTCCCGTCTTGTTATCCCGTCTTGTCAAGACAAGACAAGACTGTCCCGTCTTGTGGGAAGCCCTAATCGTATTTTTACGTCGAATTTAACTTTACAGTTTAAAAACCGGTACTTGTAACATTTTATATAAAACTCTCTCATAATTATATGGATCACATTATTTGACACAGGTTGTAGAGCGTGTACATACAATTCTGCTCAAACTAACCACAAGAATCGCACGAATTATGGGATTGTTTTCACTCGGTTTCGATACCTGAAGAATAATGTAACTGTTAATTTTACACACTTGACAAAATTTCTATTCAGAAAATTCTTTTAAAAAACGCATTTCGACACATTGAACTTTGAAATGGAAATTATGTGGCTGTTCTCGTAGCACATTTACTTACTTCTTTTATTATATTATTGAGAATGAATTGCACGATAAGAGGAGAAAGAAAAGAAGACGGTGAAAATTATAGGATAATGATCACGGTATAAATTTCCGTACGTGCACTGAAAGTGCAAAAAAGTTGGTAACCATTATGTATATTGAGCTCATTTTCGATTGTCCTAACTAGAAGATATCTTGTCCTTGACCATCATTATGATTTTAGTTCCATTAATTTGCAACTCTTTTCTCAGGCTCCATTTTTCTCCTAGTAAAGTATAAAATGCCACATCTCACAAAGATGGTCCACACTCTACTCTACTGGCCTAGAAGTTTGCTAATTATGAGAAATTCATGCATTCTGCGTGATATCCAATCCATTGCAGCATGCACTTTTTTTACGAGGGTGCAGCAACTTGAAGGGCCTGGGAATTAAAGTAGTAACCTCATGATTTCTCCGGTTATTTAGTGCTGTTGTATCACCAGAGTCATATGTGGGCTAATGATGAAAGATGTGACATGGTTGTGTTTGATTAATGTGTTCAATGAGTTTGTTTGGTGGGTCTGAAAGAATTCAAAAGCTTTTCAGACTTTTGCCTTATGCTCATCATTTATTCCTTCCAATTAGAGGACCCCGACGTGCAAGTGAAAAATGCTCCCGTAATAAAAGGATGCAATATATGCACGACATACACAGTAAATTCATGCGAGTTGAGCCAGGTAACAATGCCAATCAATGATTCTTCCGAGGAGTTAAATAGAATTGCACAAACTCATTAGTCGTGTTCCTCACCTGCAGACAAAGTCGCGTTCCGAAAGGCAAAGTTCCATGCATGAAGTTCGGCTCCCAGTCTTCCTCTGCTTCTTTGCAAGGCTGGCCATATTCTTGGATTTGAGTTTGAAATCCGGAACCTATTTGTTTATAAATAGAATTAAAATGAGAACATTTATATAATCATCATGAATTATCTAGGATACTTACCCGTTCATAATCCCAAGCCCGGTCACAATGTCCGCTCAGACAGACTTTTTGCGCATACAGGGTAAACACTGGGAATTGGCTAGAACTCAATGCTCCTAGAAAAAAATGAAAGAAAAATTGGTATTGACTTGACACACAATTCAATTAGCTCAGAGGATGGACAACCTTAAAAAATTACACCCCCATTGTGCACCTTTTGACAAATTTTGCTTATGTATTCATAAAAAATTGAGACTTTTTGTTTTCCTACTTTTTATTTATTTTATTCAAATCATCATACTTTTCCCCAAAGCAGCAAGGAAGAAGCAACAAGCCATGCAAACACAGCAGCAGCATCTTTGACGTGACTTTCATTGACAAGAAGATTCTTGGTTGGTTTAGTGGTGGTGGTACTATTATCTATGCATTTATGTAGAGGCACCACTGCCTGCCACGAAGTCGCATTCAGATGCCAAGCTCAGAACCAGGTGGTCACCTAACCCGATTCGGCATAAAAAATCCAATTACTGTATGGAAAGAAATAAAGGGACACTTTATTTAAAGCTGTTTACCTGGCTGCGGTTGGTGATTGTGCAAGGTGCAGTCACTCAGTTTGCTACCACTGACTATGCCTTTTGTATAACAAGTTTGTTGCATTCAGGGGAATAAAATAGTGAAACAATTGCTCGTAATCTAGGTTTCGTTTAGTTGGAGAGAGAGAGAGAGATGAAAAATAAGTACGTTTATAGAAATGGATAGCTTTTTTAGTTTGCCTACTACACCACCATGTAAAACAGGGGACGAAACTCAATTCATTCATGGTGGCCCGGTTTACAACATGTTAGGTTAAATAAAATGAAAATTGAATTTAAGTGCAAATCCACTAATAATGTGGCATGCCGTCATCATCATCCTGCAACCAAATTCGTTTCATGTCTGTCTGTCGTGATGATGTATTGTTGTTGTTGTTGGACGTGGACTTGCTATTTTGGTGCATTTGCGATTTACTACATAAACATTAGGCATACAACAATTCAGAGATGCATTCTAGTCTAGCTGGACGGAGGGTGAAAAAATGCACCAATGTTAATTCTTCACTAGACCATTTCTCGCCTTGCTTTTTGATACGATTATGAATGCTGCTGTGCCGTCGTCCCGTGAATTAATTTGCCGTGAATTGATTATTATTATTTTTTGTATGTTTGACACACATTTTTTTTCCTGTGACGTTATTATTGTCTGATCCGAATTTTAAATCATGTCATTTCCATTTATGCATGTATGCAAAGTATGTACGATGAAAGAGCTTTCTTTTTACACGTGTTTAAAACAGGTTCCATTTTTATTGAATTTAACTTGTAATTTATGGGTGGCACGTATGAATGGAAAAGTGTCCACCCCATTTTGAACGGGATACAATGAAAGTGCAGCAGTATGTCCTTTGGCTAATAATATAATAACGCTGAATCTGGGCCAATAAACATAATATTAATTTCCTTTTATAATATGGCAATATTATCATTATTTAGTTCTCATCAAGACATGATGATTGCCGTGGATAAAGCCAAACCAGAAAATGGGTAATCGCGTATGGTGCCTACGTAGTATGGCACGATGTAGAAAAATAAGTAGGTCTATTTTTGGTCTGTGCCCATGCGGCTGTGACATTGTAAATTGTTTTATGGCAAAACTCTAGATTCGATAGATGGTCCTTCTATGTATCTGGTGACGTATTTATCTAACCTAAACAACCACCACCCGCGCCTCCATAGATTAATGCGGTATAATGGATGCAAAAAGTGCATCTGCAATCTACTTAATGATGGCAAAAGCAACTAAATTGTCGAGCCTTTTAGAAAACAATATATCAACACGGTCGTGTATCTAAATAAATAGGTATGTAGGTGTACATTACTATTTGAGAGATCAGATTTCTACCGATTTTGACTAAATCATGGTAAACTAGATGAAGTTGCGACTAAATAAACAGGTAGTTGTATGAGTGCTTCATCTTCTTCTACTATTTACTAATAGGTCCTGATTGCCAAGATGACGAGATGATGAGCAGTAAATAGATAGGTATGCACGAAATAAGTAGATTTCTCTGGTAATGGAGTCGAAACTGTCGCTTGAAACTAAGTTCTTACGTTTGGCTAAGAATGGAATTAAGTAAGTTGTTGAAGAAAGACTAGTGCCACATTAGTTAACAAAGAAAGTAGTTAGCTGACAGTGACAGAGGGTCATGGCTCAACATGAGATTTCTGTCTCGTTTTTGGCTCTCTCTCGTAAATTGATCCTTTGAATCCGATCCGATTGTGTGTCTCAAGTATGCAGACTTGTTATGCGATGGCGCATTTGTATCCATATATCTATACGTATAGGAATTTGTAACTTGGTTGCTCAGGATTATATAACATTGTTTGAATCGTGTCCTGATTTTAAAACTTTAGAAGGGTGACTGACGGTGTGTGCGAATTTTTCTAGTTTGTAGAGTAAATAGGGTATCGCGAATTTTAAGATGTGGGAATACTCAGTAAACGCTGTAATGAATTGTCTCAAATTCTCATGTTTTGAAAACCAGAAAAAATTGATGAATGCAGTTTAAGACACGCATAAATTGGGGGTTGCATATCAATCACATTTTTCATTCAGTTGAGTGGATCCTAAAATATGTACTCTTTTGAACGTATTATGATTAGGTTGTTAACTTATAACTGAACAACAAGGTGGATACAAATATTGTCATCCTGTCTATCGAAAACAAGATGGTAATAATGTTGTCTGATTATTATGGATCAAGTTTCATTTATCTAGCATTTCCTTTAAGCTTCCTTTTTATAATCTGCATTCAAATTTTTTTCCTGCGGTTTTGCAAAAGTTGGTTGGTTTTCTGGTGATATTGATGTCAGGTAAATTTTTCAAGGTTCTCCTACTACTTACATATTTAGCTCTGATTTCCAAATTTATTCCTTGCCAAGAAGCATTATAATTAATCTATGTACATAAATTACTCATAAATATGAAATTATTATTGGAACGGATCAGGGGATCGCTATCTATCGTACCGATTATATAATACTTGTTTACCTACATAGATTAGATTACCGTATTTTTAAAAAAATTTCCTTGATTTACATTCGAAATTAATTCAATTAACAATTACAACAATACGGTGTTTTAGTAATAATCGTTACTTCATCGCGCAGGAAATGTCATACCGAACCATCAATGCAATGCATGAGCAAAAAGTGGCAGGCGTGTATGAAACTAGGAATTTTACCGTTAAGTTGATTGTTTATTATTTGCTGGGAATAAAATACTTTTCTTGGGAGGACAAAGTTATCAATTAAACTTGATAAGCTGCCTGCCCGGTCTCATTTGCGAGAGGAGATAATAATGGCCGGAAGTTGGTGCTCACTCGTACCAATATATTTATTATATGGTGGTAATCTCTTCCTAATTTCTGATATACCTAATTTTTCATTGGTTTTAAGTCCATAGTTGGTTTTGCCAGCGGATTATTGCCCATCGCTCCGAGGTCGGAGGTTAGATAATAATGAGTGTGGTAATATGTCCGTTCGTTGCGTTACTAAAGGAGGTGAATCACATATTTATTATGTATGATACCTACTTAGGACTAGATTCTCAAGTGCTGTTATTCATCCTGATAGTTTTTATCACAATTTGATATTTCACAGGGAAAAAACTAGCAAAATAGTTGAATCGATAATAAAAACGAGTTTTTGGGCAATTCTTCTTTCCCCAAACCACGGATGGATTCCATCCACCTAATTCTGGCCTAAATGATATAAAGTTTGATTGAACTTTAAACTATATATCATATCGACACAGTTTTCTTCCCTTGTTATTACCACCCAAAAACACAGAGAATTATTACACTCGGCATTGAACTTCAATGAACTTGAGAGATTTCGTAATGATCCGAGTGTCAATGGCAATTGGACAGAAAACACGTTGCTTCTCATCACTGATTGTTATGATAGAAGAAATCCATTCAACATGTATTTCGTAGGTGGCATTAAAAAATGGATTCATTCATAAAGTACGCGTAATTGAATAGCCAGGCAAGATGCATCCTTACAACTAGTTCCCATATTGTTGATGATGATGAGAACTTGTCAGAGACTGACTGACTAGAGCCGTCATTCCTTCGTGGTAAATATGTACGTGTGATACTTATGTATTAAAAAATCACCAAAACGCCAAAAGTAAATGAACATGCAAGGCAATCCAGATCCGATGGACCATACGTACGTACATTCATATTTCTAACTCTCGCAATAAAATTTTGACGTGCACATCTCTAAGCTCCCACTAAAAAGAGGGGGAGGAGGTTCTGTCCTCTTCCATCATTTTTATTATTATGGTCCGCATAGACACACACGTGTAAAAAAGTGGCTCTTCTTCTTGCTCTGGCTAATTGGCTGTATAGGTCTCAGTATTAACGGGATTTGTCTTGTATGTATGTATGCTGCAAAGGAAATAGGAAATGGACGGGGGCATGTAATTGTGATTGTAATGAGCAATAGCAGTGTGTAGGCATGAAAAAGGTGAAGCAGTGCAGTGCTAAAGCCGGATTTTTTGCAGTTACTTTATCATATTCAGATGTAATACATGTATGATGCAAAATGCATTGTGTAATAATAACACGGTCTTCAATACTGGTTCAGGAATGGGGAAAAATGAGTAGAAAAAAGCTTATTACGATGGTAAATGATTTTGTTGATGATATTAAAAGAATGGGAGGCTTGTTTATACGTACATTGAAGCTCATGCCCTGATATAATATCTTGTTGATTTTTAATTATCCAAACTCATCTCTTTCTTCACTCCTGTTAAGACTCGAGCTTCGCCCAACCTTGAAATTTGTCTGATTTAAAATGCACACTGTGGAATTAAGTGAGACCCGAAGCTGCTACCTATTCAGCAAAAGTTTAAAATAAGAGGATGGGATGTTTGGAGGAGGTGTGGAAAACTTACGCTCCTTTATTTTTCATCCATAATTTATTACCCACTCACACTACTACTGACTGACGATGCACATCTCGAAATTTACGAGTATGTTCAATTCTCTCTTATGGCATTACAGACAGTCTGGCTACACCTAAGATAACGAAGAAGAAGATGGATAAATGATGTAAATTTTTTTTATAATTACTATTTACCCAGCGAGCAAGTACTCAATTAACGTTCTAATTTACCGTGGAATTGCTACTCTCATTTTAATACGGGTACAATGCAGTATAACCATTTAGTAATAATGATATACATAACTTGAAATAATATTATGCATGCATGCCATCGTTTCACAGCTTAATTAACTTGTAACAAGTAAATAAATTCCTAACTTGATCAGATTGTCTAATTGTTGTAAGACAAATAATCCGTTACTTATCGCAATGTCGCCAATTGATGCAGGTGACGCGTGATAGACAACTGAGGTGGCAATTAATGGTGTTGCTGCTGACTTGACTTTCCAACGACGTGCTTCTTCTCCTTATTTGTGAAGAAGGAATAGCGTGTATGTTGTAGTACGAGACGACGATATTGTTTTCTGTCTAAGCGCATTGTTTGCCTTACATCATGTCCCTAACTCAGGGGGTCCCTTATCACCGTGCTCAATTATTCATCTAAAAGATCATGATCATGGACTACTGGCACGACGGCTGCAGCATCTTAGTCGTGCCTTTAGATCAGTATGCAATTCAAATTCAGCATGTTTAGTAGCTCTGACTGACTTCTTGTAGGTAGTGGTTCAAGTATGTACATAACAAATTGACGGACGCGTCCGTTTGTTAACTTGCAAGTCAAAGCTGCATGATTTATTTGCCACGAGCGGCAGACGGACCGACAGGAGGATTCGCTCGCGCAGGCAGTGTTTGACTGCTGTCAGAAGAAATGTCTTAATATGTTGATACTGAAGAAGATTAAGTAATTGTTGCAACTTCACTTGAGCTAACAACAATCCACTTTGATGATCAATTGGCTTTGACGTTGACCGATTGTCGATAGCACCTTCACTGAATTTAAGAGTTTGTTTGTTTGTGTTATCGTGCATCCTGCTAGCTCTTTGTGAGGGTCAGAATCACGAACGAGGCATTTATCATTTACTAGGATTTGGTGTCGGTAACATGTTTAGCGTTGTTGAGCAATACAATGATCATTGGGTGGGATAGGATTGAGCTGAAGTGTCGCATTTGTTTAGCACAAAATGTGTAAATTCCTTCGGTAATGAGCTGTCCAATGTTTACACTGTTCGTTATTGTTGTCCTATTCCTTCCTTCCAATTATTCAGTTGAGACAATATTTCACAAGCTTCTTCATGACGTGAGGAGTTCATCCCTGATTATGCAGCTCTGTTTTTCGTGTTTAAAGTTTGACAATGGGAATGAGGATGATTCCTTGTCATGCATACTCTTAACCTACATAACTAACTTCCTCTCCCAGAAAGAAACCCAGCAGACTGTCTTCTTCTACCCCACCGGTGACGACGGTGAGGATAATGTATTACTTTCGTACAATGAAAAGTGATTAGTAGGGGGGAAATTCTGATAAGTCTAAAACCACATATTTGAATATTTTGTGATGGTAAATCTCAGATTTTTTTAAAAGAAAACTAGCCTAATTACGTAATGTTGAGCCAACAACCTAATAACGGAGACATGCACTCGAGTAATTTCATGATGTGGCTGCTTAAAGAGTTAAAAGTCGTGTCCTCCTAGGCCAAGACGATTTAAACGAGTGTTACAAGGCAGCCTAGCTCATCAGATCCGTGGTGTTGTGGTGTAATACTCATGTACTTACACGTAATGCTGCAGTAATAATGGAATTAAAATATCTGCTATGCCCCTCTTCTTGATGAAGAAGCTTTTGGAAACCGCAAAACAAAAGGAGCCCAAAGCATAACTAACCTTTAATTTTAATTCTCCCATGAAATGGCGAAAGAAGAAAACAATGATAGATTAGGTGTGCAGCATAGAGCAGGATTAACACAATTTTCACTGCTCTAATATGTACTAACCGGCATCAGTAGGATTGACTTTTTAGTTAGGTCACAAATTCTTGGGATAAGTGACCCATATAAATAAATACTTGTAGGAAACTGTATGACCATGCCACACATTCGATGAGGTAATGGAATGTACAACAATAATGAGTGTGCTACCTATCAAAGCTACGTGAACATTGTTATGATTTTGTTATGATTGGGTATTGTTATGATTACGATTCCCGTAAATATTTGAAAATATAACTCATACCATTCGCCCGTGTGAGTAATTATATAATTTTAATCGTAATAAAACGGAATATCAAGTGGCGTGTGTGTGTGTATACTTTGGAACTTTGCACACGTTGGTTGGTCGGTTGGTTGGTTTCCCCAATTAATTACGCACTCTTATAAAAAGTGACTAAATTGGTTGAACGGTGAAAAATTTGTTATTAGGGATAAGCAGATGAAGGAAACTGGTAGAAAAACTAACACGAGACCAAACTTTGCGCAATTTATCTTCTAATTAGAAGCAAAAGAGCTCCCATCTCAACGTAGGAATTTTCTCCCCTTTGCAAATCGAATCCAATCAAAACTGAAATATGTTTGTTGCTGTGTAAAAGGTTGAAGTGTGAACTATCTTTTACGGGCAATTTAACAAGTTAAAGAGGAGAAGGCTCTCTCTTAAAAGTAAAAAGTTTTTTGTCTGATACGCAAAATGCGTGTAAAATAATTTAAAGAGGCCGATGCTTTTGAATTTGTTTTACACAACGGAACTGATGATTAAACGGGAAATTGAGTATATTTAATCAAATGCATTCCTTTGTTTAGAATCTCAAATAAATCTCTTTGACGCGTTTAAAAATATCCAAGATGTTGACACTGCACGTGATCACATACTTCAACGTAGAATGCGATGATAACCAATAAATCCTTTGCGGTAGGAGAAAATGAGAATTTTATTGTTATCTGTGTGTATGCAGCTAAAAACAAAGAAGCAAAAAAAACATACTAAAGCAAGAAGATGATGATGATGCTGATGATGATTCTCATCTCTTAAGCATAACAGTATTTGCCAATTTCATTTTTTGTATTGACAGACATGCTTCACTCCGTCTTGTTCACACTTGCTTTGTTGTGAGAAAGTGAACATGTAACATCATTCTCTCCTCTCGAGTGAAATGTCATTTTACGTAATCCCTAGGTTGTCCTTTTCCAAGCAAATATTGTTATTTAGGATAAAGATTAGAAAGTACCTGGTCGATGATCTGAATCCGCGGAGAACAAGACGCACAGACCTGTTGAACATGATAATAAGTTAGTTTAAGACGGAAATAGTTCGTTTTAGCGACTTATTTATCCGTTTTGTTGCTTGCCGGTTTCGTAATTTGCGGCCCTGCACGATGAGTTCAATCGACATGCCTCCAAACAATCAGCCAACATGAGGGTTCCAGGTTGGGAGTCGAGCAGGTCAGCCGGGGACGAGAAGACGAATCCTGTCACCAACTCGAACCCGGTGTGTTCCGCGTTACAGTCAAATCTGGGGACTGGGGGTTGTCCGGCTTGAAGTTGTTGTCTCAGCGTCAGTCCCAGCAAAGGTCTTAGACCTCCGCCGCCGGACAAGGCAGAGGGTCTCTGCCCGCTGGTGAGGGTGGAAGTAAAGCTTAGGCACGCCAAGCTGACGAATCCCCACGATAATATCGTTAATCTCATTCTGTAAAAAGAAGAAGAAATGCCAACAATCAGACAACAATGCAACACACAGTGCAATGATATTTTATTTATAATGAGAATAGTCATGCCATCCTCCTGCCGAGTTTTTCCTTGTATGTAATGTGTGAATGCAGTTGTTTTTTGTGTATTTTCGGATTTTCTAAGGTTCAAGCTATATACATTTAGTAGACTAGTTGCATTATTATGGAACGGGAAAGTATAGCAACACGATGCACTCATTAGATTTGGACTGATAAAATTCATGAGCAACTCTCACAAAGATGGATGATGGCTCTTGATCATATCACGATTACTTAATGCACTTGTTGTATCATACACTTAAAAAATATTCATAAAACTGCATTTTCATTCCGACTCTGATTGCATGGAGGTGTTTTTTTAGGTGGGTGCAGTGTTGTTGTGTGCTATGCTACCTTTAATTTAATCGTTTCATTAACCCTCTTATGTTGACTCTGCACAATTTAAGTGAAACCGTTCGACGTGAGGATTGAAAAAAGAGAGCTTCATTCCATCTCTTCCCCTGTTGACAATCATGCCCAACAACCAGGCAAAGTTAGGTTATTATTATGATGGGAGAACTGAATTTATTTAGCAGCCAGCACCACCAGGAGGTTATTATAAGCCGTACTTTTTATAAATTTAAGCCTATATATCATTGTATCCTCATCTAATCCTCATATTCATGTGAATCCAGTCTATTTTGGAAGGAGAGAAGAATTGGATTGGATTATTACACGAATCATGTTATCAGATTTAAGGAGGGGAAAATGCTCTTGCTTGACTTGACGGTTATCATCCTCTTTCCTGCATTATTATTATGGTTTTGTTGCAAGGGAGTAAGTTTAGGCAGCCATAGAACCGACGCAATTAACAAGGTTTCTCAAAAATCTTGGGAGATCGTGATCACCAGCTTTCACAATAATTTATCTACTTGCCTGCGACTATGTATATCCGCCCATAACTTTAGTTCAAGTTAATAGAATTTTTTGTGCTCAGGAGGATCAGCAAATGACGACGAAGCAAATTACAACAAAGTAGTGTCGACGGACTTGACTCTTTTCCCTGACATTGATGTTGTCCCGTAACGTGGGTGTTCACTCGTGAGTGATCATTGTTCTTGCACCTAGGCTCGTATTATTATTATTATTTTTATTATTACGATGCGATGTCTACGTAATAATTGAATCGACTACTTCTCGTAAAATTTTACTACCTTCCTCAAAAAGAGAGAGAGAGGGTGTACTTTTACTATTTGCTACATCATATACATAATTGTGATGCTATAATATATGGAGTATACGTATGTAGAGAGAGTCGGTGAATTTAAATTGTTAGTTACATATGATAGTGAGTGTGACTGGCCAAATTAATAGCCACTTATTACCATAACCATTACGCAATTTGGGCAGTCTTTTGGGTAAGCTTTTAGTAAGACGTGAACGGGAAACGGTAGTGAAGCTTATTCATATTATTACAATGTATGCTTCAAATTGGAATTTGCTAATTCATGATTTCAATGACTATCAGTCTTATACATAATTCGGGACTCGAGACTTGAGAAAATAAGAACATATTTATAAGCCGATTCGAGCCAGCAGCAGGAGAGGAACGCATGCATTTAATTGACCATTACTTTCCTGTACAATTATTTTTTAGCAGAGGAGAGAGAGAAAAATTCGGCAAATGGTTGTGAGGAAGTGACGGGTGAATTAGCAGCCTAGGTTCTGTTTTTCGTGTTGGGTAAGCCTCACTCACTTTGACCCAGGATGATATGTACAAGAAATTGTATAGTTGGACAATAATTAGGATGCAATGCACTTGGAGTCATGATTGAAAAATAATAGTGATCATGAATGAATGAAGTGTCACCTGCACAGTGTAACATTGTAATGGTATAGTCCTAGTACGTACATAGTATCGCAGCACATCTGTAATTGTTCAGTACTTATACTGGTTTGGGAATACTTGTACCTCCGTAATGTACATATTGTGTAACATCGTCGTTGAGTACCGTTTGGTGTTTGGTGGTAGAGTTGGCTGAATTCTAGTATTGCATTGTTGTACTATTTCATTATGTGTATGTACATACATACTTGCTATCTTTCCAAGCCGTGACCAAGTATGGTAAATCACGACATGTAAAAAAACCTGGAATGGTCATGGTTAAATTTAAAATTAGCTTATTGAGCTAAGGTGAGATTTTCACGATATCCACACGGAATCCCGGTGCATTTCTTAGCCGTTTTACGTATAGAATCGGAGCGAAGAATGTGCATCTATGTATGTAAATCAGTAACTGGGTTCATGGGAGTGGAGACGTGCATGACGCCAATTATTGGTAACGAGTGAACTATGTTACTCTTTTCGCTTCACTACTTGTCTTATTTGCCCCGGCATCCGGCTAACACATAAACGTAAAGGCCGTGGTGTTACACTAATTATAAAACTTTTTATATTGATAAAATTCGCAAGGAATGTCACATTCGATCAGACCAGCGAATTAGATAAAGCGGAATAAACACAAGAAGAGAGATGCCGACAGGTAAAGAATTCAAGGTACTTTCGTATGCGACATATTCCTCCACATATTCTACATGTTTCATCATTTCATCGTTACAAATTGTGTTTTAACGCGACAAGAGAAATAATCCCGAGAGACAGTTTGAGATCAAAACAAGAAAGACGGCTTATACATAAATATCTTGTGTAGAGAGCTTAAGGTAACGTGTTCGAAATGAGTGTGCAAAACTTCATCTCATTTTCTAAGAATGTATCTATGTACTCGTCTGGCTGGCGTACACCTTTTCAATGAACTTTTATAATTACAAGTGATCTTGATCGTGAGGTTCAGTTCTTCATGAACACCGTGTCATGCAAGGGTGTGAATGAGAGTTAAAATTGAGATGCACACACAATGAGGTGGAATGTGAGATTATTTTTTCCTAATAACTATAAGCCTGTCCTTCACTGTACCTGCATGTTCATGTGCACATTATGGCAAAATAACTACATATTATGCACTGTTGCATTCGTATTAGTAAACGGATTTTAAATTGTGTCGTCGTCGCAAGTAATATGTGTGAGGTGATTGAAAAGTCGAAATTCCATTTTCCCATCCAAACCAAACCACAGCGAAAAGTTATGTATTGGGATTTCCTTGATACTTTTGACTTTTTAACATTGCAGCTGTACCTTAAATTACTCTCGGCCAATTCCATCTTGATTTGCAATTCCGTACAGTAAAGTCCGTGACTCATTTTATACTTATCGCGTATCTCATCACAAATTTGCTTCTCACAAATTACATAAAATGATACTTTTTTTGCCTGTGTGCTGTCATATTTTGAAAATGATAACTTTTTTTCGCTTTTTCTTATCTGGAACACTCATCTTGTATTCCAGACTTCAATAATATAAATAATGTTATTCTCACGAATGTTTGAGATTGACAGTGATTTAGATTTATAAGGTTTCTGACTCGTCTCAATTACAATTTCTTGCTCCAAGTGGGAGTAAAAATTGTAATTTTGTGTATGCATGTAAAAATGTATGAACAACGTACAGTTGTGAATTGGAGGGCAATAACGCTTTCTCCGACAATTTTAATTACAATTTTTGATTCTGCATTAAATCGAAACAAAGGACGAGAACCTTTCAATGTAATTGAATGTATCAGTTGAAAAATTATTTCCAATTGATTTCCTATGAATTGAATGAGACCAAAATGATTTTCTTATGACTGCTACGCAACTTATTATTTGTGGGGGAATGATTGATGTAAATGCTTATCACTTCTCATCATCGTCATCAACACCACCACATTAATATGGCTTCAATATTTTTTCACCATCGATCGAGGCATTAATCCTCCGGATAGGATGTGGTGGTACCCAGTGGCATTATTATTCATCGGGTCATACTAAACGTGTTTTGTGGTTGCTTAAAAACTAATATACATGAAAACTAGCGGTTATGCACCGTAATTTGATATTAAAGCCTTCAATAGATGTTGGCTGAGATGTGGCTAATTGTGATGTGATTGTAATTGCTTGCTTGTAAAAACTGTCGATGTTTTTGATGATGTGATGCGCGTTGAAATGGTTGAATAATGTAATGAATGACTTTTCTCTCGGCGTACCTATCAACCCTTCTTCCCTCATATAAAATTCTTCCTGGCGTATTCTCACACTTCCAATTTTCTTCTGTGATGATGAGATGCATTGGTCCGATCCGATTCTTTGATTATTATCAAGTTTTACATGCTCCTGCTATGCATACCTCCTCCTCTGCGGGCTTATACTTATTTATTGTGTGGCTCTTCTTATAAATGCAGATATAAGAAGTTATCATGGTTGGCTGGTTGGTTAGTTGGCTCCACCAGTTTCATTATTGATTGTGTTGTTGTGGTGTGCGTGAATCAACATGAAAGAACCGAATAAAAATAGAGATCGAGCGGATGATGGTTTCCCATTCTTCTCATTCTACGCTCAATTTTTGATTACGTTAATCTCGCGTTATTTGTTTTGTCAGGTATGTATTAATTCCCAGAGGCGAGAAAGAAAATCTGGAGTGGGAGACTTTTTTTATGGTATCAAAGGAGGGATGCCCATTTCTCGATAAGTTATAGTTTTGCATGAAGTAATGATAATCTTCTCTTTACTAAATTATACGTATTAATACTTCTAAACATGGCGGTTTTGAGGAAAGATGTGGTTGGCTTTGAATAGTTGCATTGTTTTTTGTCTTATCATTATGTATCCATTTTGTGGATCAAGGTTTGACTCAGTTTTTCTAAAAAGAATCCTGTTCTTGACTGCAGCAATATGGGAATTGCATGGGAATGATTTCAATAGACAAAGTGAGTACTGAGAGAAAAACGATACGCCTGATTTCATGTGTGAATACAGATATAACGGAACCGGAAGCTTGTCCTTTTACCTTTCCAATGATGTGGAGGGATTAAGGGTGAGTCTAAAAGTGTATGTGTTTGTTGTGCGGAATAAAATTTCACTTGGCAAAAAACGGAAAAGTACAGGTACAGTTACCGTAAATATAGTATGCAAGAATTGGTAATCTCCTCTCTCTCGTATATACAACAAGTGCATAGTACGTGTGAGGAAATTGATTTTATTTCGAGCTAAAAAATCAAGATCACGGGAACAGATATGTAAAATGCCAAGGTTGAGGCGAAGATTTGCCAAAAGTTGACTCTCTTTTATCCGATCGATGATTGAACGAGTAACGCCTTTTGTCTTCGTTTTTACCGACACTTCATTAACTAGAAAAAGTGTGAACCACCTCCACATCTTGGGCACCAAAGGACGTACATACGTTTTTTTTATGTAAAGTTGCTCCTTGGATAGTTGCAATTTGAACCAAAGAGGTGAAGTTCATGATCAATAGGTACACATGTATGCACACTCAGGTGATTTATTTAATCGACTCGGTGCTTTACAACTATTTATTACCAACTACTTCAAACCAAAGCTTCTTCGTTACGTTCCTCGTGGACTCTTGTTTAAAAAAATGTAAAGTCAATTTGCTGCTACCGTTTTGTAAATACAAATAGTTTCCCCACTGCCCTGCTACATTCTGTTCGGTTTGGTCTCGGTTGTTACAATTTTGTATTTTATTTGCAATTTTTTTTCTCTCCACAATGTTTAAACAAATTACCTTTGTGAGGAAGTTAACAGGAAATTGTAACGATTTCCAAATAACTGACTATTTAATTTTTGAATGCGTTTAAGATATCCACAATACACAAAAAAAGTAGTAATTTCTTATTCATACGTATTTTTTACAGTTTTTAGCAATCCAAATAAAACGGTCGGTCAGTTATGTCATGATCATGACCAACTTATTTATTTGCACTGAATTACGAAACCGTCCGTCCATCCGTGGTTTCGGAAGCTGTGCCGAACAATGGAGGAAATTGAATGAGTGCATCATCAATGCTTCCACTAAACCATCATCGTCAGCAGAAAGTTGCAACTCTATCGTCATAATATAATGATACCAATGCAAATATTCTTCTAGTCAATTTTCATACGAAACCTCTTCATCTTTTCTAACCCAAACTACTGCTCACTTTATTACCAAAGAGTAAGTACTTAAGTAGCCAAACATTTTATTTTATCGTCCTTATGACTTATTTATTAAGCAGAATTATAAAGTCGGTTGGTTCAGCTTTACCAGTCATTCGTAGGATGAGCGTGATAGTGTTGGTTTGTTAAACCCGTAAATAAGTTGAGGAAAGATGAAGCCATGAATTGGACCAGACGCCAGCCAAGCCACTGCTTCAAACCAACTGCATTATTATTACGTACATATTGCCAGCAGCCAAAGTCAAATCAAAATATTGAGTGGGAAAAAAATTGCAAGTATTATTGCCAGCAGGCATACAAATCAACATACCATCATCATCTTCCTTATTTCATCTTTGTTATGAATGATATTTGTAATTGCGTGAGCAGGCCGTGCATTGCATTCATTTACTCATTGTTAATAGTTATAGCCTTTCGGAGAGAACACAATGTGCCGGATCCATCCGATGTTAGGTTAGCAGTGCACCACTTCAACTACTGACTGGCCATCGGTGGTAAAGAATGGGCTAATTGTTATTTCATGATGAGTTCTTCTCTTCTCTACTGTTACAATTTATCCACCGTATAAAGTCAGTAAGTAGTAGTAATCCCGTTGCTTTCACCTTGCTTCTTATGTATGTGCAAATATTTTACAACGCATCATATCATCATCATCATTCGGGTAGAGAGATTGCAGGGCAGTGAGCAATTAGTGAAGCTCATCAGGCTTCCTTTTCATATTCGATTCGTAGTTTGACTTTGACCTTAATTTTTATAAATACTTTTTTTATTCGTCTATCTATCTCGTTCTATAAAGAGTTCCTCTCTCTCTGTGTGTCCGGTCTAATGGTTATCCTTTTTTATGATACACATTATTAGCGAAACAACTCTTTTAAATGTGTAATGAATACATTTATCAAATATAGACAGTTGTTGATTAAAGTGCTGTTATGTAGAAGTGCAGTTTCCTCTCAGCACCTATTCTTATATTTGCTCTCCTGGCATCTATGTGGGTGATCTATGTATGGTTGATGGTGATGATGTTTCGTGAAAGTTAGGGGTACGGTTCGTCCTTCCGCTTTCGCCGTGATACTGCACACTTTGTGCCATATATGTACGTATTAGAAGAGATTATTCATAATGTGTAGTATAATTTAGACATGATAATCCGTATTATTAGGAATTTATAATGTCTTTATGTCAAATAGAAAACAGATTATTGCACCAATTTCGTTTGATTTATGAGAACGATTTGAAACATCGATTAGTTTTATGGGTAAAAATTAGCACTAATATTTTCATACATTTCTTCGTGAAATGTGTACTTTCAGATCGATTGCACGCAAAACAGTTTAAAAATGCTCTTTTTAAAAGGAGATTGAACCAGTAAAATTTTCTTTGTTCCTTTTAAATTACGTAATAATAATGCCTGCACAATTTAAACTGACCCAGAGAGCGCGTACCTATCCTAGCCAGCCCGCTCATTACATGATTTATGTATTACCAAGAAAATGAACATGTTTTCCTACTAAATGTTTTTACCCTGCCTTCCTTTAACCATTGTTCTCTAAATATTTTATCCTGTGCCAGGTGTGTGCAAAGTTGTATTAAAAAAATCAAAAAACGATGAAATTTGTGGGAGATACGGCGAGTTAAATTAAATATGATAATGCGACGACGAACCTGTATTGTAATTCATCAAGTTTTAAATCACACTTATAATTAATGCAACATGCACTGCAGTTGGTGATGAGTGCAGTGGGGTTTAAGCTTAAATTTGTGAAATGAAGTATGTACGGTGTTAGTAGGGAACAAATTGCGAGTAGGCAAGAAGATGGACATAAGATGATGATAAATTACGAGTGTCTCATGTCGACTCCAATTTCTTTCTACATATTTATGCACCACACGGGGATACTTTATACAGGATAAATTATACTGTCCACATCTTTCTTGCTACACACAGAGCGAGGATTTGCGCATACTTCCGGGGATTGAGGACTCTACATCGAGTAGAGTTATTATAATAAACTCGAAACCTAGTAAGCGGAAGTTTGGATTTTTTTTTGCATAATTACACAAATGTTTTATAACTGAAAGAAAGTGCAGTTATATCATCATCATATTCATGACGAGACGATTAAAACAGTGGAGGTCACTTGTCCAAGGGGAAAATGCTAAATCGCGTGCAACACTGGTTTGCTTGTGTATTGTCCAAATCCTTTTCACGTCTCATTGGATTTTCTTCATGCTGCACAAATTCACCTTTTTCTGACGTATTCTTAACCATTTCGTGGTAGGTGGTACGTAAATAAATCAAGAAAATGTAGGCTACTGATACAACAACGCACGTATGTACGTGAAATTATCTTGGATTTGTTTCTTGCACTGATGCAAGTAAAAAGAAAGCATGGTATCTCATGCAGGATTTTTATTGAACGGAATTCGTGTAACCCAATAAAGATCAATGGGTTATTGTGTTGACTTTTTGTGTGTGTGGCCTGGTCTAGTAATATGTAGTCAAATCAAGCAATTTATGGTCAAAGAGTGAATGCACTTGGAAAATTTGGAAAATGTGGCCATGTTAATAACAATAATAATAATAGTAGGAAATTCATTGGGTGAGAGAGAAATACTTTACTTTTTGCATTCATTCCTATATGCGTTAATGAATGTCAGATTCTTATGCGTTTCTCATATTAATGGTGCGTTTGTGTTGTGTTATGTGATGTATGACCACCTAGACACGACCATCTCATGTCCTTTTCTTCCAACCTTCATTGCATTTCCCTTTATGACGTAATCATGCAAAAACCTAAATTCGAATGACCAACAGACCAAGTTTTAATTTTGAAGTTCAAATGTTCACAAAATACAGTTAGTCATTTATAATGAGATTTGCATTTGCACACTGCTTAACACTTACTCCATCCAAGGAAGGAAGTGTATTAGGAGAGGAACAACTCGATGAGGCAGCAGTCCACGGATTTAAAACTCTCATCGTAATCAGCGTTGCATGCCCTTGTTCTTTTTGGTTCCATGGTAGAGTGTAAAATCTAAAATCCTTCTTTATGATCAGGTGCGATACGACGAGAAAAGTGAGACAGCCAAATAATAATATGGTTGACAATATATCTACGCTGCTGCCCTTATCGTGCTAGGATGCAGCGGATTTACTAGTGGATTTGGATTGCTCGACAATATCCGTCCGTGAGACGAGACGGCGAAAAATGTGGTTTATTTAATCTGATATAAATGTTGAAATCTGGTCGTCATAATAAGCATAATTTTTTATCTGTTGATAGTCTGGATAGGATGGGTGGTAACTAACTAGTGCAAATGTAATCTCAAATTTACTTTAATTTATGTGTGTTGCACGCTAATTACGAAGCTGCAAAAAATTATTTTGATATTAGTCACTTGCTACTTTCGCATTTATAGAATATTACTTGAGAATAGGATTAAGATTGAAAATGGTTCATACAAAATTAGTTGTGGCGGATTAGCTTAAATATGTTCCCGTCTGACCCAGAATTCAATACCCGGTGTGTCTGTATTTACAACAAATGTGTCAATCCCACGCGAAATGAATGGGTATACGATAACTAACTACATAGCTCCCCTGCAACTGCTATATGGCCTAAAATTGCCTGTAAAAAGGATACTGCTCATTTATTGTTACAAATATAGATTGGAGGCTTTAACTGTGAAGTTGTTAAATTTTACGACGATTTGAATACAAGTCGGCCCAACAACCAATGTGTTTGTGTTGTTTGAAATCGCGTAATTCCATTTTTATGAGAGACAAGCATATGTACGGCTGTACTTGTTATATGTGTGCCTGCAGTTGGAAAATTCACCTGATTTCGGTGGAGGATGGATGTTGTAATGAGAAGAAGAAGACGAATGCAATGCTTGGGAGACAGTAAATAAGAACAGGAATGAGTTTTAACCTTATTCGCATTCAAAGTAGTAAGAGAACACTTTACGTATAATACCTACCCACAAGCATTAAAAGCATTTCACCTGTGCAGAATTGGTTGCAGGAGTATTTGCATGGTTGTTGTTTAAGTCATTAATTTGTAAAGTGAGCGCCCACCTGTTCCACCACCACTATAGAATTAAATGACACTAAAATATCTCTCTATCCACCACTCACTGATGCCATGAACAAGAATCATGAATAGTGCAAAAGGTGCAAATTTATGTCCTACAACACAAAACTACGTAAATATTTATATGTATCGAAATGTGAAATTAAACCAATTACCTACCGTAAGCCGATTTGTGTGTAATTCAAAAGTATTTAGTCTTCTCGAGCGGTAAGTATCACACGTATTCATTTTTTATTTTTTGCTTTACGCAATGAAATATTTTATCAGTCATAAGGCAAGACCAAAGAGAAGATGAAGATGAAGTATCTCCCATTACGTATTTATGTATGTATTAAATATTATACCGGAAATAACTACCGTACGTACGTAACCACCCACCCAAATTCCTTGCCTCATGCCATGGGGAATTTGGTACGGACTAATGATGCCTCTGTTCTGTGCATCTTCACGTAATGTTAATGTGCTGGTTATGATTTTGAAACAGATTTAATCAAATTAGGATTAACGACTACATTATCTCTGGGTGGGAGGACTTATTCTTGCTCACTTTTACTTGTGCTTCCTCTCGCCTACTGTATCTGTAATCATACTTTGAGATGATCTCGCTTCCCTGATGGAATGGAGGAATAAAATACTGACAAGAGGAAGATTTACAATCAGGACGGAAGTGAAATTTTTTGAATCAGATTTGACCAATTCAACGATAAATACAAAATACAAAGTAGCAATTAGTACCCGATTCTCACTTTCGATTCAGTTTCACGCTACGTAGGTACATGTATTTGTAAATACCTGATGGGAATATAATTTAGTGCAGTCGATAATATAGTGACGACGTAGTGTCATTCATACCGATGTGCTACATAGTATAGCGAATTTACGGAAAACGTGGTTTACTTTGTTTTTACCCAAGATAATGGAGGTAATTGACTACCATAATAATCAAAGAGGGTGGTTAAATGTTATCCACCCTCGGATAAATAGCGATAGGCAACACACCAACACCTGCAAATCCTCTCTAAACGGGCATATATCTTCCTCTCTGGATATATGTATACCTCTGTCCGTTGTACACCGTGCACACATAAATAATGCAATTTCCTCTGAAACCGTCCGGGTATGAAATGATTAAGGTTGCACGAAGAATGTGCATTGACACTGAAAGACTGAAATGAAACCAACATTTTTATTTAAAAACACTACGAGCTCGGTAATTCAACCGAACAGAGAAGCAGCAGCAGCAAAGCAAAGTCTCTTTTTCTTCAGGTAAAAGCATAGGCTTTTTTATAATTTGTATTCGGTTGGCTTAGTTTGCTTGGGTGGATTCGATTGAATTTTGGAGGAGTCGTTGAATTCAATGGAATCGGCAGGAAATAAAGGAAGTTGGGAGACAAGCTGCAGTTAAATTAGCGAATTTGGAGTAGGTATCTACTACTTTACCCTAACTAACTACTGGTTTTTGACAGCTTGTAAAAATCTCGGGGCAAAAAAATATAATATGTTTCGCATACATATGTATGTCTAGGAATTAATATATAAATTTCATACACCAAATTATAAATTTGAGACGCATTTATCTTACGTTATTTGTGATTGTGAAAGTGAATGCATCGTCGTGATACGGAAAAAATAAGGAAGGTCCTTGGCTCTCGATAATAACATTGCCACCGAGCACACGTATTTAGAGGTACACGTACGTAGAGGTTTCGATGCACTCCAGTTCGTCGGTCGCCAGATTTAATCACTTTTTTGCGCATGGAGCAGAACTGATACTCATCGCAACAATGCAATGAACTACCTTCGGAAGGATGAATCGCACAGTTAACTCGGTGTTAATTTTTGATAAGAATGAGATTCTGGTAAAAAGTGTCTAAAAACACATATGCACCTTCATCTCCAGAGGCAATTTAGGTATGTGTCTTCCACCTCGCAAAAAGCGTTTCACTCTTGATTTTGTGAGGCTTTCCGTATCATAGAAGCTGCGAAGCCACAGCTCCGTCACAATTAAGAAAGAAAGTTATTATGCGACATGCAAGCAAACAAACAAAACTTGTGTGTTTGTCGAAATTTGCACATTCTTATCTTTCCCAGTTGCTGGCATCATCTTTGTCTTAGTTTAATTGTCTTGAAAGGAAACAACGGTTCTATTTTGGTCTGCAGAACAAGATTTCCTCATTCTCTCCAAAAGATGCAATACTAGTTAAAGTAACAGTACCAGTCATAATTTATGAGATAAACAAGTAGTGACCACTGCACTACTACGTAGATAAATAGGAAATGAATGAAATTGTTGCTTCTCTATTCCAAAACAAGATGATGAGCTACCGAATTTGAGGATACTTGCAAATATTGTGATACTCCTGGTGATAAGTAACCAGTAGTTGCATTGCTGGCTGCGGTAGTAATGAGAGAGTGGACGTGATAAAATCTTTCGGACTTTTTGTAATTTCTTAATTATCCCCCGTCCATACTTTCCATATTGTATTCGTAGCCATGTAGGAAATGCATAGTAATGAAATATGAGAAACTGGTTGCTCACATCACATCTCTGATATGATCGGCTTTTTGCGGTTACATTACAAAGTTATTATAACAACCAGACTCATAAAATAAATCGGATAGATAACAAATGTACCCAACTCCTCGCCGACGTGTATAAATAAATGCAATAACTGGAATAAGACATTTATTATTACGCGTCCACACAAACTAATTAACCATATATTTATAAATTAACTGTAAAATATGTAATGTACCCGTGTGACTGAGAAAGTTGGTGGAATTGGGATGCGCTTGGTCACAGATGAATTGCATGCAAATGATGGCAAGCCAATAATATAATATCTCAGCTCAGCATTCCGTCCAATACTTAATTTGGGTTTAGTTAGTGAGACAACATCGTTTCGTCATCCTTGCACCTTCGTGACAAGTAAATGAAAAGTAGTGTAGGTACAAGATGCTCAATGAAGTATGTCTCTCTCTCTCTCTCCTTATGTATTACCCAGAAGAATTAAAAACAGGAGAGGAGACTATACGGGTTATATTGTGAAGAATGGCTGCAAGTATTCCGTTATAATTATCGTGAGAAGATCCAGACAGTACGGAAACAATGGGCAATAAATGCAAGAAAAACTATTATCTAAAAATGTTATTGGATTTTACTTAGGATTAGTTGAATTAATTGTGGTGGTGGTGGTGATGAGTTTAGTTAGTGCTGTTTTCCTTCATCCTGTAACAATTATCAGTTGGTCACGAGAAAAGATGTCTCAATTTTCAATAATAATTCAATAACGAGATCTAGTTGACGAGAAGGATCATCATCAATGCGAAATAACTTTTCTTCTTCTTAACTAGCTCGACACGATTTTGAATCTAAATATGAGACTTGATATGCCGTAATATTTGCATTAGCATACTCGTTGAAATTATATTATGTACAAATTGAGACTGTATAATAATAAATCTTTCAACGAGTTGATGGTCTTCGTGCCTAAATAGGTGCCATTGCCATGCCGGACGGAAAGTGTGGTTTATCTAAAGAACTTCACTTAAATATTTCCTTCAAAATCAGCCGGTTTTTTTATTTGCTTGAAACGATATGGAGTCAAAAGTCAACAAAATTCGACCCGAAGCGAACTATGTCTGTCTGCACCACGATATCTTTTTATTTCTCCTTCTTGTATGAACCTCTTCTGCTGGTCAATCCGTTCGTCCGGTCAGAATAAAAATTGCGTGTCCAACAATTATCTACTCTCTCTTATTGCACACACAAATCTCATCTTTTCTTCCCATCCATGAACTTTGGAATGGTGTGTTATATTGTATTCCATCTAATAATATTTTTTATAACGACGAGGGTTTCGAGTTAGCAAGATAAATAGATAAATACGAATCTGTTCCGTACTGAAATTTTGGCAAAGTTTGGCCACCTCTACGTATGTACGTATTTCGTCTGGATTATGTAATAAAAATGAGAGATAACATGGAAATGGACTGTTACGTAGGGTAGGAAATGCTTTTAAGTTGTTTGGTTTGGTCTGGTCTCCTTATTACATTTCATTCCTGACAGAAATTAAATTCATAAAAATTTGTGTCTCTCTGCCAAAAGTACACAGTTGGTCGACTTGCGTTAGGTTTGAAATAAATATTATTACGGTTTTCATCATCATTCCTTCTTCTTTCCTCCTTTTGTAGGAAATCACGAAGAAGGTAGATAATTTGAAATTAGAAAAAGTTTCCATTTACACTGTCTACAAGTGTTTTTTTTAAGACTTGGGTGGTGGTTTGTTAATGCTAATGTATGTTTGATTTGCTCTGTCCTCAGGAAGTCGGGAAGACACTTCTACTGTGTGTTGTGGTTTATTTTTTGGAACTTTTTTTCGAATTCCTACTTATAATAAATCACTCACTTCTACCCGACAATGATGTGTTGGCAATTCATGGGAATTTGTAGAAATTCATATTTTTCACGTGAAACAAAACGGTGAATGAGAAGAAAAAAGGAAGAAATTGCATGAAATATTATTATGTATGAAATAATATAGCAAAATGATTTTTAATTGCAAAGTCAGCATATGAATAGCTAGCTTTCCCATGTTTTTTTCCGTAGTAAACAGTATTTTCCCTGACTTGACACTTGTACTGATTACTTGGACTGGATTGTTATGTCCACTTCCTTCCTTAACATTTTAGTCCATTCTCAAAAAACTGCATGCATGCTTTTATTACCTACAGCAGCGTGGGTGGGTGTAATAATGTGTTTAAACAAGAACTATATGTGCATACACTTCAGTCAATGAATGTGCAATGGAGTAAGTTTAAAGTGCTTTATGTGGGTTTATGTATGTGCGATGAGGGTAGCATAGTAGCTCTACTTTTTACGCCCATCGCTCATTTTTCTCAGAAGTACCACCTTTGTGAAACATGTAAAGTGTATTGTGTTATGATTGTGACTTGCAGTCGGATAAAGTGAGAAAAGTGTTGACTTGATGTGAGGCAAAGTGACACAACGTGAGCCAAGTGGAGTTGAGTCGTCTCATTTTCTCAATGTTTAATGAATCCTCTCTTATTTTTTGTTGTTGAATGAAACGTATAATATGCACCTAATTAATGCCTAATTATTCCCTCTCATCTTGTCAAAATGCAATAAACTTAATGACTGACTTCTTTCTCGTTTAAGGATGGATGGCAAATAAAAATGTGCAAAAACGTTCAAAGTTGCGGATCTTACTTGTAAATTTGGCAGGTAGAGGTAAACTCTCAAATGACTCGGGTTGTTGTTTTCGGTGAGGAAGAAAGTCGTGGAGATGTGACAACTTGAATAAAATCTCCCAACTATTACGTCCAATTAAGAATCCTTGATCAGAATACGAATGTGTTTTCAGACCACACAAAATTCGGGATAAATGTCAGTTTCAAAGTTTAAAATATTCAATCAATCACTCGTCGTTTATCGCACGACCACTTTTAAATTGAAATTCAAATCAAGTTTTGTTTCACAACTGTAACTTGTTTACTTGTTGAGTTGGTTAGTTAGTTTCTTGTTCCGATCCGATCCTACGGAATGTCAATCGCTTACTGACTTGATATGAAACCAGATCAAAGCAAGTAAGAATTGACTTGGTAGTGGTCTCTTTCTTCTTCCTCTCGGCTTGGGTGGATTTCTCGGTTGACGACGTCTGTCGAAGTGGTGGGATGATGGGTGACTGAGGAAGCAAAGTGTGATTCTTAAGAGTTTTAAAGGTTTAAGGCTTTAAAGTGGATTTCCACCTGTGGGAACAGTTACCACCGTGCCGTGTTTTTTAGTAGGGTGGGTAGTAGTAGGGTGGGAGATAGGAACTCGGGCGAGCTAGCTAGCTGACGACTTTTCCTAACGCAATAATGTAACTGAATATGCTAAAGCACAAGAGGTTGTTTGGTCAATCCCGGTCTCACACAACATCAACTATCTGCTCCCTACCTGTGATGATACGATGCCAAAGAGATGCAATGCAATGCAATGCAATGCCCGATAATCTAAAGTATGGAATGTTTACTGTATTTAAAAACGTGTACCTACGTGCATTCGTTTCTGATACCACGGGATATCAACAGGGTTTGTTTCTGGTACGAGGAAAAAGGTGCATGATACGTAAGTACGTATCTTGCTTTAGTGTTTTATGACTACTTTCTTCTTCTGCTATGTAGCATCTCTTATTCTTCTTTTTTTGTGTGAACTATCCTAATTTTAATATCATCACAACTGGCCTCGGAAAGGCCCACAGCTCAATTTTATTGGGGTTGGACCTTTACTATGAGATTAGACACGGTTTAATTATTAAAGTGTTTCAAAAATTACTCGTGACAAAAATGATTGATAACGATGTACATATTTCGTTAATTACTGTACGTACAATAATAATCTACATCCACCTAGGTTAGGTTTAGGTACATCATTGGGTGGAACCAAATCATCTCAATTCTCATACGTTACATACGCGGTGAGACCGGAGTTGAACTCAATTTGAAATTGCATGTTACCTCATTGCACTCTGGTAAATAATTATTATTTTCACGGAATGCGTAAATTGTAGGGCATATCGTTCAACGTATTAAAATAGTTTACAGTAGGAGGTGGGGATATTAATGCTAATTAGTGAATTGTTACTGAAACTGGCGGATAATCTAGTGCGCAGAAGAATAAAGAAAAAAAGTGGTAATTCGGTTAGATTTTTATTGATTAGCTGCCTTATTACACAATCTTACGTAAGAACAAATGTCACACAGCTTACATACATGAAGCTCCGGTTAATACCTAAAATTCCCACCGGTTTCAACAAAACTTCACAAGACTTAATAGTTAAATGAGGGAAACCAAGAACGACAAAATATTTTGATCTTGATTTACTAACCAACCTGTTCCGCTGTTGATACCTAATTCACTACGTATAATTGCTGTAACAAGCAACTGTAAATTCGCTCATCATAATAATAAAAGTCAGCAGAAGAGAAGCCACAGCCTGGAGGAAGGTAGGAAATCGTTGTCACATCCACACGCATATATGAACACTCGAGACAATTTTATTATGGGTATTTACCACCCAAAAAGAAAACTTTGTTGGTTGGCGATTTTAATCCGAATATTTTTTTTGTGCTTTATGGACTCGCTTGTTTTGATAGGATGTGCCGTGATGATTATCTTATTGTAGGAACGGAAATTTTTTTTTACAAAAATTGTTTTGACATTATAAATATTTCTACTTTATTGCTTTTAAAGAATTTTTTGCTTCATATAAATTGCTTTCTTGTTTAATATCGCATCTTTTCAGTGTGGCCTGTTTATCTGTTTTTTTCTCTCTCTTCTTTCTTCTTGGGAAAGGTGCTAAATAGAAAATAATGGGGGAGACTATCAACTGCTAATATTTTGTCACATTCATTCCTCCTCCGTTGCCTCACATTTTTTTATATGTACGCAGATTTCATACAAGTTTTTTTTCTTCTCTACTCATCATTTTTGTGTCATTTAATCTAATATGACATACTACTTTTCAATAATAAGCCCAAATATAATGCGACATTCTTATTAAGTGCTACTTTCTTGTATGCACACCTTTTCAACTGTGTATGTATGGATAAATCGGCACATACATAGCCCAACCAACCACATGCCCGAATCATACATAATGACCACCAGGTGACTTGAATTTTATTTCACGTGTAATTATGCATGTAGTTTAACATTTAAAATTCAAAGCACCTTCATCATCTCGACTCATAAATTGGCAGAGAGTGCAAAATGCAATGTGTCCCATATAATAATTTATTTATTCTCCTGCATTTTACCCGTTGCATATCGTTGCACTCTCGCCTATTAAGATGTGAAGAAGTTGTGTTGTTGTCTTTGATGGTGGATGGATTGAATGGATGTGTCTTTAATCTCATTCAATTAATTTAAATAAAAATTGCACTCTGAGATGGACAATGGGTGTCCGTTATTTTGTATACCAACCTAAATTTCAGCTCTCATTACTCTTCTCATCTCTTTATTTAATCCGGGTTTCCTTTCAATTGTCTTCATCTCACTCTTTCGTACGTCTTGTCGTCACATCACATCATCTTCTTGCCTGGGTTAGATATTTACTTGGTTGGGACATATAATTCAGACCAGACCCAAATAGTGCAACGCAACACAAACAAACACAACACGGGTGATAAGGGCAAGGTTGACTTGCTTTAGTTTAATACATACTGACAGTCACGTTAACATGGCTCCTCGTTAGATAGATCTTTATAATATACACACACTTGTCTCGTCATTTGTATGTTTATGTACACACTCTTGTCTTGTCCTTGTTTGTGTTTGTTTTGGGAGATAATAATGAAGAGTCAAGCCACAAGCCAAAATGGAGTCCAAAGAATGGTGCCCTTTTTAATTGTCACGTCGTATGTAACACCTTTTGTACGAGTAATTTAGTTGTACCGAATTCTACGACATCTTTTCATCCCCGATATATACATATTGACTCTTTGATAATAATTGGCTTCAATAGAAGTAAACTATGCCAATTGCGATTCCACGGTTGTTTTTACTAGGTGTCGGTAATAAAATCCTGAAAATTAAACGGGGAGGAAACGATTGAATTAAAATTCAAGTAGTTTGGAATAATTTGAATTTCATGTTTTTGTGGAGGACGAGTTATGTTGCAGTTGACAAGGACGATTAAGAAGAAGAATGTTACTTATAAACCTGAAATGTTTGGTTGGAGCACCCGAATTTACAAAGTCAAGCCGGGTGAAAGTAATTGGATCTTACATACATACTCGTAATATTAATGTTAATTGAAATTCTTGTTTTTTATAGTGTACACGTACATACATGCGTTCGCAATTTTATTATACGGAGCACATCGTACTGTGGTAATTATCTTGACGAGATTTAGCTTCAGGTGTGAGCATCAAGACAGAAGTTATGAAACGAATTAAGGAATTGACAGCATTATGACCATGAACTGCTTGGGGTTTGTTCGGCTCTGTTTGAGATTTCGGTTTGAGTGATGTTCGTGTTTACCTACACAGTTTCGAATGCTTGCAGACGGATACAGACTTAAATACGTGAATTACTTTCGGTTAATTTCTTCTTCACCTGTCCAGCCGTAGATCCCATGTACTTATTATTTATGCTGTTTATCTATCTAGCACCACTGCCAACTGCTAAGAAATTATAATGCACCCATCTCCCAAATATTAGAGCTAGGACAAGCGTATCGAATGCCATTGAGTCATTGTCCGTAATTTTTCCATGCGCATGGATCACGTAATTGTACAGCGCCAAGTGCATAGTCAGAGCCAAATGAGCAAATAAATAGGTAGGTACACACACATATAAACACTACGCGTGCATTATGATACCTTCCGTAACTAATAAATACCTCGGAGGCAGTTAAAAATCGCTTTTAGATCTGTGTACACATGTAAATACGAGGGGTGGTGGTGGTGATAATAATAATGCAATGACCTGTCACTCCCAAAATGCCTATTCACTTGGTTAAAATGACCCTTAAATAACTTTATGGGAAATAACACGACATTTCCCTGCTGGACCACATAATCAGCACGACAATATCATTTTCCGTTAATATAATCAGCAGCAGCACAGTTGATTCATTAGTAAATATTTTTACATACCTAACAATTATGTTGTAGTGTGAATTTTATAGTGCGAATTTTTGCTCACAAAATGAGGAATTACTTATTTACTAGGAGCAGTATATACGTACGTACAAGCTCATCTCGAGTTAACGATGTTTGGATTTTTAAACCCTAATTTCTTAAGCCCATTAGGTGGGCAGAGGGTAGAGGAGTATTTTTCACGGTGTGGAATAATACATAAATAAGTGCATTTCCTGCCGGCCTGCATGCATGCCATTTCATTTTATTACTCGCATAAACGTACTTGCAACAGAGTTCGATTTTTAAGACATGGTGATGTGCACTGTGTTGCTTCGTTTGCAAATTCTCAAGCAAGGTGAGGATGTAACGACCGTAAACGGTTAATTTTAATGCGTTGCGTGCAATCTTAAGATATGACGAGGTTTGTTTAAATGCTCGGAACGGACGGACGGATATCGGAAAAATGAATTATTTACTGAGGGGAAGTATGTACGTAGAAGCAAATTGATAGGTATATTCATGTTGTTTTGTTCCTCATCTCGATCAAAAATTATATGTTTGCTTACATGTTGATTGAACCGATGTTTGAGGATTTTTGACTTTTTAATTTCAATCCTGAATTTAATCTGCGACTTGGTAATTTTTTTAAAATCGACACGAATATGGTGTCCTTTTTGGGGTGATTGTACATATAGATTTCCAGCCTTAGTTGTTAAATATTTGATAAGATAACTAGCTTTTAGCAGGAACAATTTTGCTTATCAATATTATACTTACTATTTTTGTGTAAAGTGCTCAATTAATTGTGGAAAAAAATGTATATCCACTTTTATAGAGGTGACACAATAGCGCATAAAGTTCTTCTTGTTGAAACATGAATTTGAGTGGGTAGCTGTAGCCGACCTAACATTAATTTTTTCCCAAAAAATTGCATGCTTTCAATCACCATGTTTTGAGCTAATGAAGCCATTAAATGCTGATATATTGTTACTCAACTCTTGCCAGAATGGTGCTTATTTCACCACTTCATCTTTGGTGGTCGGGTCGGTCATCATTATCGGTATTGTAGCCTGATCTTCAGAGTCTACATGGCAATCACGTATGCACATCGGATTGTTTTTTAGCCAACTTGAACACGTTACATTAATTAATTTCTTTCAAGCGCACGGCAGAAGTCGTATTCAGATATTTATAATTCAACACTCATTGTTCTTTAATGAAAGTAGATCATGCGTTTATACTTACGACGTTATTTGTACAAAAAAATCAGACCAGCATAAAAGTAAAAATACTTTTCTGTCCCCACAATCCGACAGCTTTGTCTCGTAAATCACAGAGAGCGAGGAAGAATACATTAAGTGAATTTTGTTTGTTCTCCATCCCCATTATTTTGACAGTGGAAATAAATAAATGCTAAATTCCGTCACATCTTTGAATTAAAGAGCAGCAAGCAAAAGTCATATTTTGCTTTTCCCGTCACATTCACACAGGTTGATTTCTTTAAGTGAAAAGCCTCGTGGGTGCCACAAAGTCAGTCAGGCTGAAGTATTGTTGGCTTAAGTAGCATCATCTCATAACAATGATATTAATTGTTTTTCGGTGAGTTTTTTGAGCCAGAAGGAGAAGTGAGATTGGAATAACAAAAGCATAAGTAGTCCGTACTTGCCACCCACCCACTATGTCATCCCATTCGTAAGACTCTGACAGCGTCAAGCTCAACAATTTATGGGAACATTCACTTCTTTTATTCATCCCATGACGTGAAATACATATGTAAGGATGCATATAAGTGTGCGATCCATGTGCGTGGGTATTTTAACTTTGGGTGTTTGTAGTTGGAAAAAAAATATTTAAAAATTTTATTAAAATCACCATGTGATAAATTTGAAGTCAGAAAGCATGCTACCCATTGAAATATATGTACGACCTGTTTTTTGCCTTCATTACCACATTGTCGAAATGTGCTACGTATCTTCGTACATACATTATTATTACAAATGCATGACATCGTAATGTGCGGGTTGGAGAACGGTCATTAAGCACTGGGGAAAGTTAAAAGATGTGGGATTCGGCTGACCTTGCCTCTGTTATAATTCATTTATGAACATACTCACATCCAGACAAACTTAAAAACACATTAGTGAATTTTATGGATGTAAACCATACATAAAATATGCGAAAAGTAACCGTACTTTGCACACAAATTTGACATTATGGGATTTCTTCTGAACTGTCATCTTCGTTGCGGTGCATTTCTGCGGCATAAATTTGTAAAATTTCATCCGATCAGACAAAACGCAGGACACGTTTTCTGCTCTTATTTATCATTGTGGGAATCAATACCTTGATCTTAATCTTGTTCACCATCAGTGGTTAACTTTACGTACGGATTTTTAAGAAACTGGTAGTATCACTCACTTGGAGTAGTACAAATCTATGCACGTAGTAGTAGCTCTCCTCTGCTGATCGTGTACAATAAATATACTGCATTTTTCTTCCAACCCTGGGCAAAACCACGAAATTAACAACACTCATCTGTCTCGCCTTCCGACATTTTCCAACACTTTTATCAAAAGAGATGGGATCGAAAGAAAAGAGCCGATATATTTGTTTTCGTTCGACTTGGTGTTAGTAAGTACTCGCATAAAATAATGATAATAAGATTCAGATCCAAAGTAACGCTAAATCAAAGCGAAATGATTTTATTAGTTGTCAATAAAAAGTGGGAACCGTTATCCTATATTATTATCCTTCCATTAAAGGTCTTTATGATTTTGAAAGGTTGCATACCTTTTATCTCGTGTACGGATATTCGCTCACCCAAAGTTAATTAGCAAACATACGTATGAGACGAATGGATTACGTAATTTAAGCAATCGTAAAAATGTAGGATTTTTTAAGAAGAATGACATTCTTGTGACTGAAGCATTTTTTCTACTCGTTTAAACAATATCGCACCAATGTGTCAGTAGTGTCCAGTTTAACGGTTCAGATCGAACCAGACATGAAATTAATCTCGTTTTAAAATAGCCTCAAGTATGTACCTAGACGTCTTTTATTTGTATTTGGTTTTGTTGTGAGTGACTACAAATAAGAAAATTGGAGATGCCATTGTTTGTATGTACATATGTACATACGAATTGATGTATGAGATGAGACGAAAAATCCGGTTACTGTGTTCCGTTCACTTGAGTGTTTCCCTTTGACGATGTCGATGTGCAATAGTTTACAATGCATTTGACTAAATCTACTTTTTGATCTTGATCTCGTTGTGTTTGTAGCCGGTGAACCAAAGTAAGCAAGCAAAGCAATGTGGTGGACGTGGAGTGGGCATAGTATACAAAATTATTATGTATCTCATCTTATCACTTACCAGAATCTACTGATCTAACTGTATCTAATGATCGGCAATACAAGAAATAAAATTTAATATTTCAAAATGGAGATTCATCTCGGACTTTAACTGCAATTAGAAAGCTGTGAGAATCCAATCGGTCTGGTCGTCGTCGTCTTTCTCTTTCTTCGTCCTCCGTGGAATGGAAATCTGCTGTTTAGTAGTTTTGGATATGTAGTAGTCAATGTGCGATTTGATTTGATGGGTGCATGATTGAAGGATATTTATCGAGCTAATAGATATCTCGCCATAGTATTTAGTCTGCTTAATTCTCCTCTATTTGTATCTGTGTACATTGAATTTGTAATGATACAAATTATTATGAGACACGTAATAACTTGTGATGAAAGTGGTAGGTACTTGCTAAATAAGTAAGAAGGAGATGAAAAATTGTGGATTGCGTGTAGTATATAATTGAGCATCATTATGTATGTAAGAGGAAAACAAACTATTTGAGTGAATTAAATTAGATCTCGTTTTGTCAAAAATGATCTGTGGTATTGAAATTTATAAGGTTAACACCACTAAAGTTGGTATTGGCGTAGAACGTATGCAAATAAATTTTCTGGAACACTTTAAATTAACTGACGATTACTTATCATTTCCGCACGTTTAAAATCCTTAAATACTTCAAAATCTCAGAGTACAATGCTTCATTTCCTGACATGCTATACATACTATTGGACATATATGTACATCATTATACATGAATATGTGCTGTAAATATGTATCAAGTTAGTAGTTGGTCCGAGTTGAAAAAAGCCGTGCGAATATAAAACTATAAATTTAACGTAATTGACACTTAACGGTATTCATATTTTTTACTATTTGTGCTCATCCCTTTATCTGGAGGGCTGCAGGAGAAGAACAGGTCTGCGAAATAGGAAGACTTTCGAGAATTTTTACTAGTCGGCAGCATAAAAATGTCATGTTATTTTTATTCCAAATCCTTGTCATAATAATAATAATAATATGCCTTCTTTGCTCGCAAACTATTAAACCGAAAGGTCATGAACAGTCGAATATGTACCTTTTAAGCTTTGACCAGTGACGACGACTGTTATTTCATCGATAAACCAGCACAACCACACATACAAAGTGGAACCGCAACGAATCTGAATGAATATAAAATGAACGACTTGCTTCATAAAGTCAAATATTATGCAATTGACACAATACATGTTTCTGCAATCCTACATCCTGCCAAGAATTTTACTATTGGATAATAATCGTTTAAATATAATATATGAGATTGAAGAACCCAACCCGATTTTTAAACGTGTAAATCATATTGACCAGTTTAATAAATATCTTCAACATATTCTCATGTCGTTCAATAATCTCGTAATTTTATTACAAAATAATAAGTGCATGATATGCCCGTTGGATTTTATATCTTTCGTGGTTTTTACCAACAACGGGGGTGGTGTTTTTTCCTCTGTGGGATTTCACCTAGCCTTTAAAAAACTGGTAGGTAGCAGACCTCGACCCAGACATTGCATATTTTTTAAATTGCACGGCATCTTGCGAATTTCACCCATGTTGGAAACTTAACGTAGGTAGTACTTACTTTTACCGGTAAAAGGTATGTACCATGTAAATATGAGAGAGACAATAATGTATAATGTACCCATGCAAGATTATTATACACCTGTTGCAATTTTGTACAGAATGTGCTCCCAAATTGACTAATTTTCCCATGTTGCACTAACAACTCGGAGCGACCGTACTGTTAATTGCCATATCTGATGTTAACCTTTGACATCCAGACCAGATTTTATAACGAGTGAGTGAATGGGCTACATACGATATACCCGAGACAATACTGCTCTAGGGAAATTATATCATTTGATCAGGTCCCTATCTTCTTCTCTTTTTGGTCATTAGCCGGCAGAAATGATTGAGAATTTTACGACACTAAAAAGACTGGGATTTGTTGTACATAACAAAAAATATTAATAACGCATATTATATCCGCTCCAATATGAGTTGCTGACTTGCTTTATTTTTTCAACGCGATCGTAAAACGACTCCTGTACATGTCCAAGTGCCCAATTTTCTAGCAATTTTATGTACATTTTAACCCAACCGGGGTGGCTGCGGGGTCGGGCCGGGAGAAAAGTCAACATTCTCTCGAAAGTAAGCAATAACGCGTAAGAAACGGTAGATTGTCGTATTATTTATCGTATCTGACTCACGAATCGACACAAAATACATAAACAAATAAACACAGGTTATGCTACTGCCACTTTCTGATTGGGCTCATGTTTATGTTTCGTATACATGAGCAGAAATTGTCGTGATTAAAATTACCTGTACTACCAGCGATGCGATATATTACCACCATCCTCCACCAACAAGAAACTTGTTGAGGAACTCGAAAATCAAATAAATAATTGGAATAGGCCTCATCGAATTACATATTTTTGTTGAGGTTAAAACGGTGGTAGGAGTAAATGGTCGTCCGTGACATGTCATGCAACGTTTCTGTATGACTTATCATTATTAAATATAAACTTGTTTCTTGATCCCATTTTATGTAAGTTTTTTAAGTAGTACACACACACCAGAAGAAATTACCAAAGTCAAAGTTCCAGTTATACGTATATAAAGGACACAGCAGGTGAATGAGAACATTTTATCGTGTTTGCATGCAGAACTGAATTACGTATGTGTATCCAACGCCTCCCTTCTGCCCATGAAAATTAAAACAATTTCGCCAAATTAGAAATTCCTGTCGTACTCATTAAGTCATTTCCAAATAATCTCCTCTTCTGGGTCCATTTCCTCTCTTCTTAGGAATCATCATCAGGCCCAGTAAAGTCCAACCAAAGTAGTGTAAATCACGGTTATTATAGACATGTTAGTCAACAAACATGCTGCGCCACACGACACCACACGCACAAGTTGCCCTAGCGTCGTTAACAATGTTGATAATCCGTATAAGGCTCCGTCGAGAGTTTGATATGTCAGGTCTACAGGGTCGGGTGGGAGTTTCTTTTGTGGTTTATGATGATTAATTAATTAAAAGGTTCACACGGGTTCCGTTTGCTCGAATTGAATTGCCTTTCCGTATGTATAATTGTTACGGCCTTATCAACGTGTGGCTGACTGATCACCGAACATTGTGACGAGAAAAAATGCATATCTCTGTGTACTATAGTTATGAAATTATCATATCACTACCTACCTATTTACGTATGTGCATGTATGCAATTTTATTATTGAGAGTGTGGGTAAGTTCATTAACTAGTTATTTTCCAATCCGACCAACCAACCAGCGTTCCTCTGTCGTGCCAAATAATCTTTGTTACCTATAGAGTTAATAAGGTAGTGATATAAACCAGCGGGGGAACGGACACTGACAACTGAACGGATATTCCGATTCTTGGCTAGATTCGCGACAGAATAATGACTTTCAGTCAACAGAAAATAAAAATTAACAGAACTGTTCAACATTCCTTTCCTCTCATTCGTGTGTTGTGAGTGAAGGACGCGATGAAGCAGAGATAAGACGATGAAAAGACTCTTTTCCGTATGTATAGGTAGGTAGTTATGCCCCATGGAAGAAATAAACCAGCTAATAAATAGACTCGTTCATTATGTAATAATGACTGTCAGTATGTAATAATTGGTGGTAACATAAATATCTGATATGTGCAGAGGAGGAGGGAATAATGCGAGGGAGCAAAAAGTGACGATAAGCCGTAAAGCAGCCAGTTTACAGCCACCAAGCATGATTTAGAGCAAAAGTTGGACTAATCACCATCCCAGAATTGGAAAGAAGGCTTAGCATTATATGCATGATATCGTCGCGTCGCATATGATACTCACTGAATATGCATATGCATGTGGGATTGGCATTGCATTGTTGTCTGTCGATTGTCAGTAGCACAACTGTACTGTCAAACAATCTAAGTTAGCACTTCCTTTCTCCTTGATTAGAAGAATTTCCATCCACTTTCAGTTCCGGATTGTCAAGCGGGAAAGAAGCATAAATAATTTATGGACTTAATTGTTATGATAGTGCTGATTTGCATGATAGCCACCAGTGTGCATGTATGTACGTACATACACATGTCAGCATGGGGCCTGACCATGAAACAACGGATGCACCGGATTAAGATTAAAATTTTGCAATTTATTAGGTGAAAATATAAAAAATTGAGGCTTTTAACTGGTGCTAACTGTATCATATCGTACACACATCGTCGTGCTTTTCTTCATCCCGTGGTTAAAATTTGGATCCCGTTTTCCAAAAAAAATCCAACATGGCACATTCACTACTGCTATTTACTAATAATAATTGGCTCACTCTTCACTAGGTTTTACTAGTCTTTTACTGCAATTACAATTTCCATGATTAGTTGCACTTGGAGTGCAGCTACGTACGTAATTATTGCATTCCCTCTGTAAGATGATTGTACATACTAAAATCTTATAAATAATTTGTGCAATCCGGCATCTGCTCAAGGACTTTCATTACATTTTATATTTATTTACAGCGTTACTGTTGATTTAGCGATTAAATATGATTTTCTACTGTGTGAAAGGAGAGATGATTACAGCAAATTAGTTATTGACACTTACCGTTGTTTCGTATAATTATAAATAATAACAAAGTCTAGCCGTACTTGCTGTTTAAATACAAATTCGGCTAATAAGTAGGTAGATAAAATTCGAATAAAATTTTGCCATGTAAAAATGTAGGTTCACTTTTTCACCATATTTATTTTGCACACTGCCCTTTACATTACATACATTTTATTAAGCAGAACTTGTAAACCGCTCTACAAACGAAATAAGTATTTTAATAGGACCACGTAAATAAATAGTGGACGGATGGACGGACATATCAAAAGTTTGACCGAGAAGAAGGATGATGATGAGCTGTGAGATGAATTAGGTTGGGATGAACTAGTGACATTTAATGACCACCTTTTTAAGAAAGCCTCACCCCCTGCCTTTCTCCCCATTCTGTGCAAATTACCAGTAAAATTTGCTCAAATTGGTTTTGTAAATAATAGTCTCTTTGTTACGCTCAGACAAATTGATCATTTGTTGTTATTTCCTCCCTCCTCGCATCCATCCATCGTATGTACATACACCTCCGAATGAATGATGGAACCGATGATGATGAGATTTTTTGAGTCGTCTCATTCAGTTTCTTCTGGGTTATTTGTTATTTACAAGGGGAAGGAATGTACATATGTACATACACATTCGCGGAATAATTGTACGTATGTAAGAAGACCTCGATTTTTGATCTCTCTCCCATAAAGGGTTGGGTCTGCTATGTTGCCTCGTTTTTAGTTGATGTTTCCGAGTCATTAGTCAACACTTAATTAATCCCTTGCTTGTTGATGGGGTGAAGGATTTTTACAATTTCTCTGTACCACATGCATTCATGGTGGAATACATTGTTATTCTTCCGTTTGTTACAATGTGCCCCATCAGGATTTCATCTGCTGGTACACTTTTTCTCGCTCCTCCATGATGCACTTCCTCCTCTTGAGAGATGAACTAGGTTGGATAGAGGCTGACCTAGAATTGCATATTGAATTTATCAGTTCACACCTTAATTTGGTATTTTTCATCATCAGTCAACCCATTTCCATAAAATTTGAATAGAATAAAAAAAAGATTGAAATAGAATCGGTGGAAATTTCCAAGAAAAATGAAAAGCCTCATACATACGTACATGCCATGTAGAAATAGTTAATAATGGAAGAGTGTGAAGCGGATTGTGAATAAAATTGTCAATTCTTATTAGCATTTGAATTATGCATTGTATTGTCAGCGGTGAGTGCTGTTAGTTTAGAATCGTGTAAATTAGAAGTTTGAAACTGGATTATTTTGCCATGCATGATATTTCTCTCGTTTGCTAACAATGCAGTGATTTTCTTTTACGTATGGTTAACAAGGAATGAATGGTGTCAGTTAGAATGGACAATGCTCAATGAAAAGTAGTATACATTAAATGGAAGTTGACAGTTATCGAGCAATTTTGTCACATTTTTCAAGTCTTCTTATAAAAGTAGTGTTTGTGACAAAACCATTGTAATGTCGCATGTCACGTATCCGTCAGTCAGATTGAAGGTTAAAAGGACAATGTATCCTATTATTATTTGATTAACGAGTCTTATTATAATCATAACTTTTCAGCTGCACCAAATTTGCGTAGATATTTTATTTCTCGGTTGAATAGCATACATACACGAATTTCTTCTGCTCCTATATTTTTTTAGTCTGTGAGCAGTACCGGTTTTAAATCAATTAGTTTTTAATGCATAGGTTGTTATAAGGAAATTGTTGAGATCCTGTTTCAATTCTTTCTTTTTTCTATGTGGTTATTTCTGCGTTTCCGCAATAATTGGGTGCATGTGAAATTTTAAAAACAAACATGGAATTAATGTTGGAGAAAATGACTAAAATAAATAACTTACTGTATTTGTGTGCATGTGGAAAATTGTTAATTCCTGGCAAACATGGGTGCTATTATTTGGCAAAGAACAGTTCTTTGTAAAAAGAAACTGCAGCACGTTGCACTTTTCTCGTTTTATGTATGATGAGATGACACAACAAGTAAGTTGATAAGTCGAGTTCATTGAATATGATTGCATCCTTCTTCTTGTACATAACCATTAATTGTCTTAGAAAATACTGTTCTATGTGATGTTGTAAAATTCTGACATTGTGGTTTTTATAATAATCAAAAATAAAACTGGTGCCATTTCGCTGTGGTTTATTAAGCAAGGAAAAAGAGAAGAAATTGTCTAGTATTTTTGCCAATGATATAACTGCATTTGCTGGTTTTTCCTTGAACAAGTTCACGTAATTTTTGGTCAACTTGCGACCCGTAATCATGTGAAGACCACCCCAGTTTTTAAGAAAAATAATCATAGATCAGTCAGTGAAGCATATTTGTTTGTGGTTGGTTGACATGGACAAGTAGGGCATTCGGCAGGGTGAAAGCTCTCCCCGTAAATAATAAGCAACATGCTAACTCCACCACGAGTTTAAGTTGGTTACTTGCTTGTCAACTTGTAATAGTTGTAATACTGACATAATTCGCTTTTTTATGCCCACAAAAACAGATTCCATTGTTGCAACTGTGCCTCATTTTCCATAAATAAATGGCGATAGCAATGGTATAGCTTTGTATTACTTATGACTTAACAATAATGAATGGCCGGTACATATACAAGCAGCAGTGTTAGTAAATCTTAAAGATGCGATTAAATCAGATGATGTTGAGCCTGATAGCATAATGACAGAGCTGAAAACTATGTAGGCAAGACTTTCAGAGCAATAAGTAATAGTTGGTTTAAATGAAATGCTGCAAAAGCTTGTATGTATTCGGCTAAAGCGTGAGAACAAAGTCCACCCGCAATTTTCCTAATAGAAAGAATGAAAGAAATGCATGGATGGACAACGAAAGAGCAGTATTACACACAGCCTTGTGCTTTAACAGACTGACCTCATATTACACTTTGTTCTTCTTCTCGCTCACCTAACTTTTTCCATTATTATAATTCGCTGAATTTTGTAACCATTTCACCCTTCATTTGAAAAAAGATCACCGACTTTTATCCACTCCGATGAGTGCTCTAGTCCACTTTCCATCCACCGACGACCTACCGAAATGAAATGACTTGCGACCATCCACCAACCAATTGGTCCAACAAATCTAATAACAAGTGTGGTGATCTGAATCAGGCGTAGAGCATAACTGATCGAACATGATGCGATGGATGATGCTGATGCAAATTTAAATTTCCAATCATCCTCGTCACCTCGTCATCATTGCAAAACTGAGGAAAGCATCAGCATCATCACCCGAGTCTCATTTTTCTTTCAGAAAAGTTAACAAAACTTGCATTTTCATCTTATCACACGTACAAAACTCATGTAAAATACCGTTTTACTAACTCGTGGAGTTTAATTCGTAAGGCGAATAGCACGTTTCTGGCAAGTTCTGCCAGAAAAACGTAATTCTTTTGCTTGCTTAAAAGGAACAAGATTGTATCAGAACAATCAACACCTTTTAGTCGCTCAATCACTCGCGAATCCAATCTGGGGAGTGTTCAATATTCGATACCATTTGCTGCTACAAATTTCTTACCGTAATGATTGACGTATGCATCATCTGCGCTTTTTATTGCTTTACTTACAACTTTACTAGTTTGATTTGCTCTTTTTTTCTCTTAAAATCTAGTCCAGTTGTTGTGTATTGAACAAAATAAGTATGTACCTAGCTACACAACCAGCCTGGCTTTTTTGTGTACAAACAACATCACTTTATTTGACACGAATTTTACCCGGTCAGAAGATGATGTACCTTGTACCTACCTATGTATGCACATATGTGATGAAAGATTTACCAAAAAAGTCCATTAGATCACACCCATTTATGTCATTCCACATTAATCATCTTCAGTTAGAGTTGGTGCATTCCGTCCCAAAACCCATTGTTTGACGAATGATGGATTATAGAAGTGATTTAATGTTTTGTTTTGTTGCACTTTATTCCTATTTATCTTAACAGCAGAGGCAAATGGAAAGGTCGGGACGCATAAAGTATGAGGGCACCAGTGTCAAATATTGCAGCAATCAATTATCTCAAAAAGAAGTAAGTAGTCCTTTATTATAAGTCGGTAGAAGGATTTTTTTTTGAAATTTTAATCCACCACAAAAAGTCGGACACCGGGTACCAGACAGACAATAGAACAATCTTCTCGAACTGCACACACTTTCCACTGACCGAGAAAAATGACGTTTGACTAATTCTTTTTTGTTCTAGTCTCCCGTGTTGAGCTTTTTGTAACAATTTTGTGTAACATAACGTGATCTTTGGTCCACTTTATTTTTTTCTGGTATGTCGTCAGCAGTCAAGGTAGGTCGCAATATAGGTAGATAGTAGGTGCAACAATATAGGTAGGTAGGTAGTAGCAAGGTAGGTAGTAAACGATATAAATGATATGATGATGATCCACCGCGAACTCTCTGGGGTATTTATTATGATTATCATTACTTATTACACCGCTTCTGGCTACTGCTGTAACGGATGCGGAACGTTGAAGACATGTGTACATTACGTAATTGTGTTACTTCACGGGAACAATATGTAATGTTTGTTTCTGAAAAAAATTACTAATTTATCGAATTATAGGGCAAATTAAGGAAATTAATTGTGAGTTAAGAACACTGTGGGTGTGGGTAGAAGAAAGAGATGGTGATAGGGATAAGAAGAAGTTTGAGAAAAATATGGAAGTAGGTATTAGCTACCTACGCATTTTAAGAGGTTAAATCATGAGAAAAGTTTGAAAACTAGGTTGCAACTGGTACATACTTAAATTCCTAGGGGAATAAGACACGTGGAGATTTATAGAAAATTTCGTTCGAAATCCTACATTATGTAGTATGGCGTAATATATTACATACGTGTATCGTATGTCATAATAAATAAATATGAAATGGAACAGTTTCTACACATACACAAATACTTGACGTTGGTCGACTCTCACGGCTTATGTAAAAAGTCCGGATTACTATCTATTCTAATTCATCACCATACGACACACCACAAGAATTGATATTGAAAGTTTAAACAAAGTTCCTTTCTTCTCATGCTTGGTGCTGACTGATTCGAAACTTGTCTCCCGTCATCACCATTCAAGTATATTATCCTTTTTGAAAATGAGAGGAAACATTTACCCAGTCAAAGTCCTAATTGTTTATTTTGCCTAATTGCTACCTTGCCTGTCTCCTCATTTGTGTTACACGTCTTGTAATTGCATCGCAAATTGTAATTGTTGCATAATTTAAAAAAAATACTGTTTCTTTTTTCTAGCAAAATAAAATGCATAATAATTTGAGAGAGGTGAGACATTGTGTTTCAAGAAGACTTCCATGTCCAAAAGGTATCGTTTTTATTACGTTCGCCGTGGTGTTATCCGGTTTCAATGAAACTAATTACTGGTTGTTCATCTTTTTCATCATCCTCTCTTCTGCATACTTCAACCATTATTATGACCTGCGGGGTCAATCGTTTATTTGATTTCTTTATGAACTACCACTACTAAATAGCTTCAAAGGTTTCGGTTTTTGTTTGTTGGGCGTGCAAAATATTTACATATCCTTCCGTTATTCCAATAAAAATGAAGCTTTACTTGGATTTCATTTCATGTAATTCAGGATTTTTGTACCCGTCCCACATTTTTATTCGCCTTTCCGCTACTTCCTAAAGCAATAAACACATAAAAAGTATTGCACCGAAACGTAAAAAGTGAAGAACAAATATCTTTAAAGTGGTGCTTATTAATTTGAAAATGTTCAATTTTATGACTTGAATTCCGCATTTGTCTGAATGAAACTTAAGAAATATTTGTTGTTTTGTCAGTCGAGGAGAACTTATAAAATCCATCCTGTGATAATCCCTTGCCAATTTATCGAAGGAAGAAAACAATTCTGCGGGCATTATTGTATTCCATTCACCACAAAGTATGTCTGTCTGTATATCCCTTGACTTTTGAGGTACACGGCATATACAGGAGGGTAGTCAGTAATATAATTATTATTACTCGGTTCGAGTTAGATCATAGAAGAAATATCATATTGCATTGTTTCCTAATAAGTTGCGTAATATCATATCAGACCAATGCGACTTTGCCTCTCGCTCTCGAGGTTAAGGAAGTTCAACCAACCAGTTAAGTTTTTATAGGTTAGCAGAGTCAGTACATGTTATGTTTCAGTTTTTGACTTTGATTGTTATTAAACTGTTGATTGTTAGACGGTGTGGGCTGCAATGCTGGTGGTTGTATGGCGTTGTGGTGGATTTCCGACTGAACTCTTGAGTCAGATTGAATTTATAAACTGGGAGTTTTCACAAAAAAACATTCACCAATTATAATTATCCTGTAGAGTAGGTCGATCGACTGGGTAAGGTACGGTATTCGGTTTTAATATTTCTTCTTGCAAGTATGTATCATCATAATAACGCGTATGTAACAGAGCTGGGTTGGGTATTAGCAGCAGCAGCAGTAACAGATCTTGTTGTATTTTGATGATGATGATAGGTTAACTTTCTGACGGTGGTTTGGTTAAGTTCGGTCTTTTTCACATGCGGATTATCTGTGCAAATTGAAAAATTCCTTGTGGGTTCATACATTGTTTTCTGCTACAAGATTTAGAAGACACGTCGTTATTTGCTAATGCAACTGATAGTACCGAAGAATCGGATTTTTCATTCGATTATACATCTCAGCTTGGGATATAGATCTCATTTTTCTTGCGTACGATTTCTCGGCTTGTAAAAAAAGTAAAACTTGTATTCAGTTATTTCTGAACCTGTTGGCCACGGTTTGTTAAGTACTTGTTGATCTATGTTATTATTTCGTGTCTATTTTCAATTATCATTACGCAATTACAGGTTTGCTAAAATATGGGGAAGGCACACATAGTAAAAACACTTGATCTTCTACAGTAAGATAAGATTTTTATCTCGCATGTATGTAGCAGGTAGCTATTTATGGTCACGCGTCGTCATGCTAAAGGTTAATAAAATATAAAACTTTATGATGATTTTTATAGAAATTTGATATCATAAAACTGCAAACATTAATCTCACCCTGACAAATATTTGCCAGGATAAAGTGGCCGAGCTGTCTTTCCGTTTCGCCCATGAGTGCTAAGTCCCATCCGTCATCTCATAAATTCTATAAATTATTATTCGCATACTAAACAGTGCAATACTTTTACTGCAAAAAGGAAAGGAAACCGGTTCAATAAAACTCTTGTGTAATGTAATGTAAACCAAATCCTTTTCTTTAATCCGAAGGTCTCCCTCTTCAACTTTTTGACAGTAAACAAACATTTATTACACACATTTTCGTAGTGCATCCTCCTAATAACATTGAACCGACTGGTAGTTTTGGTATGCAAATTACATGTGTGCAATTTCTAATTGCTACTCAATTTTATAAACTCGGTGGTCATTCACGGACGGACCTGCTTCGCCTTGAAAACTGCATAATAAATGTTCTTATTCGCTCTTTCTTTTCACTAATGTATTCCTAAAAGAAGAAGATGGAAGCTGTTGTAATTATGTTTGTAATTGGGCGGAGAAGTGAGTGGCAAAATGCATGATAAATGATTAACAAGTGTATGATTACGTGTAACAGTAACTATTTGGATGCACATTCGGCTGATTGTTGCAACTTAAAAACATGCAAACTTGACGCATTCCTCGGCATCCTGACACTCGTTGAGATTTATTACCATTCCGATGAGCTTTAGAAACGATAACATTATTAAATATTTGCATTTCTCTGGCTCCACGAATCTTGACCAATTCAAAGAATTCGATCGCACAACTTGTTTTAAATTACGATAATAATTAACCCTGAATTGCAGTAGGGTAGGATTTCACCATCAAAAACAAATTATTGGACATGTTTTTTTAGAAGAAGAGGTGCATACTATTTAGTTGGCTTTCACCAACCAATCAAGCTGAATAATATTAAAGTACAATAATGACCATGATTGTAGTGGTGAGTTGATCCTTGAACAATAAAGATCCGTTCTTGTCCCCCCGTATACTCACAAATTAAATGATTAAACTGCACTTTATGCTAAAATCTTTAAAGTAAAAAAGAAGCTTAAAATGCGAATGAATGCAGTTTGTGCTAGAATCGGACACATATATATTTTATTCAACATCTCGGTTCAAGTGTTCGACTTTTGTTAATATGTATGTATGCATACATGCACTTTTATAGATAAGAAGCTTTATTGGAGAATCATGTTTTTGTATTGCTTGAGCTTCTTTGAGTTTGTTGTAGCGGATGTCTTTTGTCTTACGAGGAGGAATGGTGGAATTCAAATGTGTGAGTCTACGACTAGACGACCAGGTAGAGAAAATAAGGCCAAAGAGACCGCCGTCCATGTTTTACCAATGAATAGATCGTGTTTTTTTTCTTCTCTACCTCGACGACTTGGACTTGATTGTGAATGCATAAGTCAGTGTTGCGCAATTTTAAATGAATTAGACTTTTATTCTATTACTGCCTTCTGTTTGGTTAATTTGTGTATATATTTATCGTGCAAGCCACGCTTTTCTCAAGGTGACATCGTAAAGGTATTCATTCAAAGCTACTGTTTTATCATCTCTAACGTGAAATGTGGACGTTTGGCTTCTTTTTCCACGGAAAAATACCAATTAATGAGGCAACTTTTGATGTTAATTCCATAATGACGGAGAAAATGAATGAATATTGGCTCGATTTTCTAAATCACAATCTAAAAATTAAATGAGTTTACAAAATTCTTTCTTTCTGTGGGAGACAATTACTTCACAAGCCTGCAGACGTACGTCTGTAGTGAACAAGAACAAGGCAATTAGTCCATTGATGCCCGACATGATTCATCACGGAGAGGAGGACTGGTCTTTCTTTATAATTCCCTTGTGCTGCATATGTACATATAGTATGTATTGTGTGCGACTTTTTTTGTCTTAATTTAAATGAACTTTAAACCTTAAACCTGTAGTTATGTATGCTATCCCTCCAACCCAATATTTATTTACTCATTACACCCTCCATTCAATACGAAGCCTCATTTGGCATTAAGCAATTATGTGGAAAATCGAAAATCGACCAGGTTAAAAAAATACACGAGCTATAAACTAAAATACCGAATAATTAATCCACGCCGAGAGTCATGACTGCATGTGTGAATTAGGAAGTGGATCTCACTCAAGTTCATGTGTTATTAATGTTGGCCCAAAAGCAAAGCAATGCAGTCAGTGAATGAAAAACTTTCCCAGAAAAAATGACGGACATGCAATTGTTTCCACTAGCGCGACGACCCACCGAAGGGCACTACTTTCTGGGTGCAATGGATTTAGTTGGTGGTTCAAAGGAGACGACGGAGGAGAATGGCATCCCTTTACTTCTATCCTGACTGGTTTGTTGGTTTCGTAATTTGTTCTTCGTTTAGTTTTGAAATTGCCCGAACTAATAAGCAAATCGAATGAGGAGCAATTAATCTCCTATTTGTTTAATGAAGTTCACTGTAACTCTCGCCCTATCTCGCTCGGCATCTCCCATCTCTAATTTTTCTTAATGGTTTAGAGATGACATGCATCACGCTGTTTTATGTGCGAGTGGAGAGATCCTATCTCAAAGAGTGTGTAAGCAATCTTTGTTTTCGTAGGGACGGGTTAAAAAAAGTTGATGTTTTGTTCCTTATTGAGCTTTCGAGCTAGCAAAAGAAGAAGAAGAACAAACCGTTTCTTCTAAAATGAGTCTATGTAGTCTAGTTTTTGTATTGTTGGTTGCACATCAAGTCGCATATTTTCTTCTTGGAAAATGTCGAAACATTGAATTTTAATTGGTTCGTTGGGATTATGATGGATCAGTTGGCATGAGCAGAGATTAGTTTGGTGTTGTTCTTATTATTCTCAGTGGTCGATATAATAATGAAATAATTTCGATTATTTTTCTTCCGCAATTTGTAGAATTTTTAGCAATTAAATAAATTCACGGTGGATTATTTTCCATTTTGAACCAAATATAATTGCAATGTCAAATTAAAAGTATGTATATATTGCAGTGAGATGAAAAATTCATGTCGTGTCGACTTATGACTTAACTGGACTTGGCAAACTTTATTGTAACGGTTTTTCCTATTATTTCCTAATCGGTATGAGACGATTTATAAAAAATAGTGTATTAAAAAACCAACGTATTTATGCATCTCTTGTAGCAAAGGAAAGGTTGGACAAAGTGTCAAGATTCTCTGCCATTTAGAGATTGATAACCTTCGAGCCCCAACAACGGCAGATATTTACGTATGTAGGTACAGTCAATGGAAAAAGTATTGGCAACCCCAACGCTAGCTAGATAAAATTGGCTATAACCTTGGAATGCATTATACAATTGGCATGAAAATTTGTACGCATTTAGAAAATATAATGTAGTTTTCGATTATAATCATGCTTTATTGATTAAAATTAGATAAACACAGTTTTTTAATAATTTGTTGGAAAATTTGCAAAATTAACCCGCAAAAAGTATTGGCAACCCTTAACTTTAAAAGCCCTTATCAAAGATACGACAATTTTATTTCGATAAACTGCTTCCAGTACTGCGTGGCACTTCGCCTCGATGCAATAAGAGCAGAAATACGCCTTGGAATTGACTGGGAAAATTTCTTTATAACGATTTTGGATATGGCTTCCCAATCTTCTTTCGAACTTTTGACAAGCTCGTTTTTTGTAGAGTGATTTCCCACCAGTCCCTCTTTTCTCATCCCGGACAATCAGAATCACATCGGGAGTCTGTGCAGCTAACAATAGAAGCTTAACCTTTTCGGTCTCCAGAAATGTGCATCGTTAATGTGGATGCATGTTTGGCGGCCACTGCATTTTTGGATTATGAAATTCCTCCCTTGGTCAGGTTTTTGTCAAATGTTTTCAAATTATCGTTTCGAATGATTAATTAGACCTCATTGGTCATTACTTCATCGATAGTGACCAGCTAACTGCGCAACGACCTAGTCATTCAACCCCAAACCATAGTCGATCCTCCTCCGAGCTTGACTCCCAGACGGCAGCAATCATTTTTGAGAGCCTCATTTTACATCCTCCAAACTCAAACCATCCCACCCGCACCGAATAAGTCAAATTTACTTAGGTGAGACCACTAGACCCTTCTTGATCAATTGGAAGTCTATTTAGGGTGGTATTTAGCTGATTTAAATACCTTGAGTTGGTTCGTTTCGGGGGCCTTCTCTTCTATGGGGCTACTGGACCCTGAAACCCCATGGCATGATTTTTTATTGATCACCAAATTGTATGAAATATTGACTCCACAGTTGGTTCTCAAATTCTAATTCGTTTTGGGTATTGAAATCTTCCGATTTCAAGTAATTTGTTGCTTGATTCATCATCTGCGTTTGAGCCTAGGTGACTTTTTTTCTTCTGCATCATGGAAAAGCAGAAACTAAAATTGTCATTTTATATTTGTTGGCTACATTTCCAATAGTAAATATGAAAAAGTATGTTTTTTATTGATTTTTAGATATCCAAGTTTTTTTTGCGAAAAATAAATTAATATTTCTCCCCGCGCCAAATATAGCTCGTTTGGTGTCGCCATTTTGGTTCCAGACAACACAACTGCTGACTTAAAATGTAGCTATCGTCATATTTTGTCACCTAATTAACTTACCGTAATGAAATGTGTAGGTGATTAAGGAAATTGTTTCGCGTAATTAATTTGGCCACATGTTGCCAATACTTTTTGCGGGTTAATTTTGCAAATTTTCCAACAAATTATTAAAAAACTGTGTTTATCTAATTTTAATCAATAAAACATGATTATAATTGAAAGACACATCATATTTACTAAATGCGAACACATTTTCATGCAAATTGTATAATGCATTCCAAGGTTACAGCCAATTTTATTTAGCTGGCCTGGGGGTTGCCAATACTTTTTCCATTGACTGTAGGTATGCATGGGTAGATATGTGTATTAGTTATAATTTGAATATGTGAGGAAGTCATTAAACCCAAATAAGTAAGTATCAGTAAATGAATCAATCATCAATAGACATTGATTTTAATAACTGGAATCACCTCACAAAAGTCGTGCTCGCTGGGTGTGCAGGTTGGCAGATTATTGGCACTTTCCGTCATATCAAACGTCAGACGAATGACTCAGGTGAAGCAGTAACCAGACAAACTTTTGTTGAATATATTCCACAATATCTTCATGTCAAGTCAAAAACGACGTTGGGAACATTATCAATTTATTGAAAACTTTTTTCCCTTCCTTCCTTCCTTCTGGTTAGGTCTTGTCCTGCACTTGCCCAATCACCATGTTATGAATTATGTCTTAATTATAGACAGGAAGTCGAAACGGAGTAAGATCCAGACATTTTTTTTTCACCGAACTATAAATATTTTTACTGCACATCTAATAAGCAAAGTACGACCAGGCGATTTTTGTTTATTGATTTTGAATGAATCTTACGAAACAAGGTATGAAATTGAATGAGAGGATAATAGGAGGAGGAAGTGGAGGATGGGATGATGATGATTCTTCAAAATTTTCATGGGAATGGGAATTCGCAAAACTCTTCAATTAATCCCTTTGTTCAATAAGAAGTGGGATGCATATATAACTTCGTACATGCCGAGTATCACAGAAAAGTCTACCTTTTCACTGAATAACTTGTTGAATGCAATGATTTACCTTTCTTATTAAGCGAGCCAAAGCCAACTACTTTTTTTTCTCTCCTACCATGGGAAACAAATCAAAATCAATGCAACATTGAATTTGAATTCCAACCTAAACTTGAAAACTATTGAATCAATCAATGTCTTCTCATTTGGTTTGGTTTGGTTTTCCGTGGTGGTGGTGGGAAGGAATGGTCAGAATGAATACGTCGTGGTGATGTATACAAAATCCAATTAAACCAATTGATCAGCTTATCAACTGTCCCATGTAATAATAGTAAACAATTCAACTAATTGGTATGGATGCAACGTTCTTCACAAGTTCAACTCACAATCCACAGCTTTAACTCGGGTTTAATGATTTAATGACATGCTTTTGGTCAAGATTTATTGACCATGCACACAAAGCATGTGAGTATGCACCTACCTACCACGTCGTTCGAATTTTTGAAGTACATTAAATCTGTAACATTATAACTTAATTTGAGCCAGGTTGGATTGTTGGAATTTATTTCAATATATGTTTGCCTGTTGTTATTAGCCAGCCAACTTGTCATGGTCAACACGACCATAAGAAGTTTTTATTTACAACGCAACGATCATACCCTCGCACTTTGCTGGGTTTGTTGTGCAATTAGTAATTACATACAGAGTGTGTTTTTGGAGAATCTTCTCAATAGGTTTTATGCATTACATTCCATTCCATTTGGCTTTTGAATTTGTAAAGTGTACAAATCTGTACAATAGAGAAAACGGGGATTTTTGGGGTATAAGAATTATATATTATTTTGTCTCACTATAGTTTTATTTAGTGAGCTGGGGGTTTCAACAGAGCGAAGAAAAGTCGTGACATGTAAAAGATTCATAGCTTTTGGGATGAAGTATACAAACGCATCTCGGATCTTGAGTGTTTGTGGTAGGCTCGATGATTTAATGAATGGTTAACGTTCAAGTGGTGTTCATAATGGGAGGTTCAGGCAACATTAGCTTCGTATAATGCCAGCTCGTTGACGATGATTTGCTGCTGTAGAATTATAGAAAAAATCTATTTTTTTACATACATATCCGTAAAAGATAAAATCACGGGTTATTCTGAGATTTTGAAAAAAAAATTCTGGTTTTAACAAAAGAAGAAGTAAGTATGTCATAAGCGGTGGGAAGTAACATGGCTCACTAATTAAAACTGCAGTATGCATATGCATCCCTTCATTTTAATTATATCCCTATAACTTTAAATGTGTGCAGAGAACTGTAATGCATGCACTGCTCAAGTGGGTCCCATACCATATAAATACATATAAATATTGCAAATTTGCTGAAATAGGAAGTTCTGTGATGAGTGGAAAACGGAACAAACCGCATTATTTTTTTCTATTTGTGCAGTTTCATATGAGAAGTTTTGAAAGAATTTTTAAATCTTGAAAGAAATTCGTGATTTGTCCCGCAGTGTTTGTCTCCCTATTTGGACATGTATGCGCTTGGTCCAATTATATCGGTAGTTCTTCTCGTTTCATAAGATTCCCCTCACTCGATCGTCGTCGTCGACTTCGTCGTCCTCCTCGTCGTCATACATCACCCGCAAATGCAAACACTCGAAAAGAAATTATGCTTCATAAAATTCAATGTACATTGTCCGCGTTTTATAATGGCAAATAAATCTACGAGCTGAAGTCTGAGCATGAGCAAGGAGAAGATTCGTTTAAAAAAAGTGTCAGTTTAGTGGTCTTTTCTTCTCCTTCTTCTTTTTCTACGTATGCGAATATAGGTACGTACGTATTTCTGTACAATCACAATGTGTCGGTGGCAGAATGGGATGTGGAGATACGGATGATCATGCCTTTTCTTAACCTTATCAACGAGACCATCAGTCACTTAGCATGTAGGCCTTTAGCAGAACAAGGAGAAAGATGGACGGGAAAATGGGCTCTTTATAAATATAGATGATTTTTTTATGCATGCCTTACCTTACCTACACCATTCTTTATTCTTTAACTCCCGTCACTTTACTTTATTAAATTCGGCATTATGCACATTTTATCATCATCGGTGATATTTATTTATCAGAGTTCTAGAACAGTCACACAACGCCTGAATTTATTTATTGAATTGCAACAAGAAGCAATCATTCCCATTCTGAGAAGACATTCCAAATTGTCTCTTTTTTGGTGCGGCATGCCTGACACTGAAAGGCGAACGGGTTAAATACATACATAAAACGGATGACAATGATCATTGTGCGTCCGTCAGATCACTTTTAAGTTATTTTGGTTCCGATTATTTTTTACAGTAAATGAATAACATACATAGATTCGTGTGTAGCTATGAGAAAAAAGAGGACGGGACTTTGTTGTGCTCAATTGAATTGATTATTATATATGAGACTTGAGACGGTTTCATTATTGAAAATTAACAGAAATTCATAGCCGCTGAGAAGTTCAAGTGACTCCCAGTTAGGGAAATAATAAGGCATTTTCTGAAATGGGAATGTCATGTCAGGATTTGAAAGACAGCATTCTAGGATAAAATTCGTATGTATGAGTTATGGGTTAACTTACACCACCAGTGAACAATTGAAACGACGATGAGATGGATGATGAGAAGAAGAACATGACATCATGACACTGACCAGGACCAGACTAACGAGAAAAGTGGGTAGACTCGTCGTCATATTCTAGTTGGATTGAGATGAGGGAGGTGTAAATGTTTCGAGAAATTCATTAAGTATCTCCTATATTGCAAAGTATGTAGATATACCTCTTTCAGAAAAACGTGTCAAATGGACAGGAAAATATATTAAGTTTTGTGAATTATGCTAAACTCTGAAATTTATGAGATGAAGATTATTCGTTTCATGTCTTAAAAGCGTCTTCTTATAATCCCTAATTTTCGGATTTGCTGAAACATGGATGAACTACCTATTTGACTTGCAAATGAGTCGAAGCGTTTGTTCGTGATTATGGGCAAAATGTTTCATTTATCATTGTAAATGGTGAAATTTTAAAAACCTTTTAAGTGCCTGTCTAGTCTGGCCGGCAGTCAATGTATTTCCTCTGAGAATGGTCATGGTCATGGTCGGACAGTGTCAAACATCAGTGTTTTGACGGGGTTTTGCGTTCCCATCATTATTATCGTGTAGAAAGATAACCCCGAAGATCTCATAAATATATTAAGCTTATAGGTTGTCAACGTGCAGTCATCATAACTGTTAACGGGGTAATTTTTCTTACTTTTCCAGATCTCTGGTACAACATTTACACGTAATAATTTTCATCTTGCTAATAATATGAGTGTGCTGACGTTCATTATGTCATCATTTTGGGGATTGACTCTTGATAATAAATAGAGATTCGGTAATTAGGTGGAGACTTGTAGGAAAGGTAATGGTTGGATTTTTTTTCCATTTCGTTCAACGCAAGGTTAACAATCTGAAATAATACGGAAAGCTTAATCCCATTTGAAATCGGATTATTTCAATGACTGCGCACACTGACGGCATTATGTCCGTCTGTCCATTTCTTGTCCCCTGAGGTGATTTCTAGATTATTTTGCACATGGTGAATGAAACTCTCTTAAATGTCGAGTACATACATTTTGGAATACATGTACCATTGGTTTACTGCAAAATGGACACGGACATAACTTTATGTTCCATTTGGCAAAGGATAGCAATAATAAGGAAATAGGAGTCTCACAAGAAAATTAAGATAAATTGGACGACCCTGCCCCCAAATTAATTATACTCATGTTTTATCAAACATGTAACAATTGTGGTATATAACTTTGTGATAATTATTTCCTATTTTTAAATAAGCATGTAATTCATAGCAGTTTTTCAATTATATATATATAGCACATTCCCCTCTTCGTATTCCTCGATAACAACATTACATTCCCCTATAGCAGAATGGTCTGTAAGGTGGTAAGCAGTGTGGTCGGTGGTGGTGAAAGTCATTAAGACTTTAATTCGAATTCAAGGGTGAAGATGAATCCGCCTCCCACTCAATCTTTATTATTTCTGCATCTGTCCGAGTCAAAAAATTATGTAATCCACCGACCGACACGTACATGTCTATTTCCTTGTTTTGACCATCATTTCATGAAAAGGGTCATTTGAAACTTTGAGGGACACAACCTTTCCCAATTTGGTATGGGTACAAATACAAAATTGAATCTAGGCACACTTTTTGTAGTAATTATAACGTTCACGGATTCCATCCCATGTTTAAGGAAAAAGAGCTGTAATAATAATAAAAATTATTGAATTTCATAAGCTCACTTACCATTTTGGTTTAGTGGTGGACAAAAGAACTTGAATATTAGCAAGATGTTCTGTCCGTCGTCTTCTACATGCAAAAAGCCGTCAGTCATGTACCATAGTTTTGTTTCCCCTTGTAAATACATAGAGTGAGAACTTTTCATATTCTCTTTGGTTTGAGAAGATCCGTCGTTTTTTGCCCTATGCAATTTACCATGTGCCGTTCCGCTTTTTCAAATGATGGAAATAAAAACCTCAAAGAGATAGAAATGATCTGTTCATGTTCATGTAATCGGTGTCTTTGAGAGGCTGGAAGATCATGGTTCAGATAGAAAATAGAAGAGAGTATGTATGTATTTACGAATTAGTTGAGTTTGTATGTACATGACGGAATGAGACGTGTCATTCAATTTTCATAAATGCACAATCCGTGATACCAGATTGAAAGCATGTCTTGTAAATGACGACACATCCACACCACAATAATTCCATGAACAAATAACAGTTCTCGTTATGCATAGGTGAGAAATGACGTGTTTATGCAACCATGTTAAAGCGCAGGGCCGCTTATAACTGTACACGGAAAAAATGACAATATGAAAATTTTCAGGTTAACGGAAAAGCTCATGAGAGAGTGAATGCGAACTAATGCGAGTAATAATAGGAAGGAAGGAAGAAATGATGCTTTATGAGATTTTTTGGACTCTTCATTGAAACTTGTTATTACTTGAAAAGTGCACCAAAATTATATGTACATGAGCCGTGTGGGAGGGAGGGAGGGAGGGAGAGGAATTACCTACGTCAGCCACACCTTGCCCTCCACAAAGTAACAATTGCTGTCGCCCAATTTATTATGCATTTAACATGGGAAAAGTATATCAATTACTTTCTTTGGAGAGAGAGACGATGGCCACAGACAAGTTTGTTTTATGCCGGACGGACCATTATCACTTTCAAGTGTTGGACGGATGGAGGAAGCTGTCCATAACAGAAGTGCCGTCAAAATTGTTGTTATCAAGTTTGTCAACCTTAAAGACAAATGGTCACGTTTTCACTTTGATGTTGCTGTGGTGGTGGGTCAGGTGCGACATTGTTACTACTACTGCACCTCATGATACGAGTAAGATAGACTTGCATGAAGAATTATTATTATTCATAAAATCAGGAAGAACAGATGCATCCCACTTGCACAATGAAAAATTGCCATTTCCAATCGATCTATGTAACATGAATTTCCGGAAACTCTTTATTTCTCATTAAATTGCTGTTACACTTGTCCATCAGACTTAAGTATTTTTACGCATTTCTTTTCTTCCAGCATACGCTGACAGGCCACAGTCAGAAAGTATTAGCGGCTCGATTTTTGGGATCGTCAACTAAAGTAGCGAGGTAAATATGTTTAAAAGCCTGGACTTGAATGTTAACTTGGTTATAATGAAATATAAATTAATCATATTTCTTCTTTTTTCAGTGGATCGCATGACCGAACTTTGAAAGTGTGGGACCTTTCCGCTCGAGCATGTGAGTTTTTTTAATACGCTTAATTATTCCTGCCAAAGCCTGTGCGTTGTCTTGTCCATCACTTGGCACTCGTGACTCTGTATATTATTCACAAAATCTTAAATTTTGTGAATGAATTTTTGTCAGTTTTAATTAATTAATAAATTGAGTCATTATCATTATACCCGATGACCCTTCCATGTGCATATTCAGACGTTGTGTTATGTAACAGCTCAATAAAGTAGCTGTATTTCATTTCTTGTTACAATAAAGTCAGTATAAAATTATGAATGTCTTCAAGACACGCAATAATTTTGTACTCCCACCAACCAACCAACGAGAAAAGAAGGCTATACAATCTTTTCCGGAAGCTACAATCTGAGCCTTTTTCCTGAGAAATGTTAATAATGTTTTGCATATTATAACAATGTACATGTACGATATGTGTACATATACTTATGGTATCCACTTATCCTTAATTGTACCAAGTTGGATATAATTCACTTAAACTTAACATTGTATTCACAGGTATCTCCACCAAGTTTGCCGGATCAAGCTGTAATGACCTCGTTTGCGTTGATGGGTCAAGTATAATTTCCGGTCACTATGATAAGCGAATACGCTTTTGGGACGCGAGAACCGACAGCCCAACGCAAGAAGTCAACTTATGTGGTGAGTTTGATAATTTGCCCCCTGTCGGGAAGGAGATGCCTTTTTGCATGGTAATTTATACAGGGAGATAACTAATTAGGAACATTATGATATGTGAGTTTCAGGCCGGATCACGTCACTGGACTTATCATTGGATAAGAACTACCTGGTATGGCTTTAGCATAGTGTATGCTTATAATATCATTATAATTTTACACATTTTTAGATGGCATCCGTACGAGACGACTCGCTTGCCGTGCTCGATTTACGGATGAACACAATCGTTGGGCAATACAGGTACAATACGTCAATTAGTGTATCAAATTCACATATTAGCTGTACTGTACATAACTTTTTAAATATCATATACGATTAATTCAATTAACCTAAAAGTCACCCTGAACCATCCGATTTCATGCACGCTATTAGAATTTAGGTTGTTGCAGGTACTTTTGTTTATAAGGAATGTACACATTTCCCACAATATGACGTCAATCAGCTAGCTGTACATATGTACGAATTGTGATGTAGTCTAATTTACTGTCTGACCTAATGAATCTCGCCACGTTTTGCTTTTTTATGACATATCTATTATGTCATGTGTATAAATGTGTAGTGTAATACAAGTTGACAGCAAGTTGAATTATTCTCGATTTTTATACGAGTGACATTTACGGCGTGGTCGTCTTTATGTACATTACGTGGGATAATTACAACAAAACACTTGTTGGAATTAATTATGACACATCATGGGCATAAATATGTACTAGGCAGTTGCATCTTTAAGTACTCACTTGTGTACTTTATGTATTACAAGAAATGAGACATTTTGCATATTTCCATCATAGATAAATACCATAAAACAATTTATTACTCTTATCCACCAGCTCGCTCTTTTCTTTCCATCCGCTGATGATAAACTATCCAAATCAGTGTAATCCGGATGAGGCAGGTTATAAGTTGAAGGTGTTTTAGAATTTACGGTACTTTATTATTACCAGTGCACACATATTCCCTTATTTTCAGTCCCACCACCTAATTCCAACATCCCGTCGTCGCCGTAATCATAATGTTATCTTTCCCAGTCCTCTTTCGTGTTGAAAAGTTTGTTTAGAAAAATACGATTTTAGGAATTGCATGATTACATACTTGTATAAATAAATAAGAATAATAAGTAACCAACACGTACATAATCTCTTGTGGGATTACTCTTCATCGTCGTCCCATGCACATTTTTGCATTGCATTATTCTCAATTCGTTTCAATAGCTTCACCTCAATTTAAATTTTCTGTAATCGAGGAGCCAGTAGTAGCCCCCGACCTTTTTATCTACTTCGGAAGTAGCCAGAATCTCAAAATGCTCTCGCTATGTATGTTTCAAACACAATTTTTATAGAATTTTTGCAAAAAATTGCACACATATAGCCTGCCGATGTATGTAGTAAATGTAAAGGAGGTGAAGGTGGATTTATCTTCTTTATGGCTTAATTATCACGGGGGTGTTAAGTTAAATAAAATGCAATAATGAAGATATTAGTCATGCATACTTTCAACTTGAACCGTGTCTAATCTAAATGTATTTTTTTCAGCGCGGAAGGCTTCAAGATAAGTTCTGACTTTGACCGTTGCTGCTTCTCCCCTAATGCAGTTTACATTGCCTGTGGCTCCTCGGATGGGTCAATTTTCGTGTGGAATGTGATGGAAAATAAATTGGATTCTGTTCTCAAACAGCACTCGTAAGTTGATTCCGCTTGACAGCGAAGAGCGCTTTGACTAGACTGACCCCTTTGCCTGATTAAGTGTATCATTAGCTACAAGGGAATGAATATTCATTCCGAGACACTGGTGGGTAGTACGTGATAATAATAGTGAAAAAGAAGACCTGCAGCGCATTACCGGTGCGTTAAGATCTCATACGTTTCGATGCAATGCAATGCCCGGCTGACCAGAACCAGACCATGACATGACGCGACGGGACGGTGTGTGAATTTCCGACCGAGGCCGATCATAAATAATTCTCTCCACAATTCAGTCAGAAGGGCGATTAATTAGGAAAATATGACAAGATTTTGCATGCCAATATGTGTGTAAGGGGAACAAAGTGTAAATTATCACATCAAGTAAGAGATACTAGGGCATGGATTTATATATTTATGTTTATTGTTTTATATTGATTTTTATTCCGACTTAAGGATGGGTCGTTAAGTTTTTCCTGTTATTTTCCCATGTTGTCCCGCAAACATTTCTCGTTATCGTTTTTCACGTCGAGTGCATGGTTGTGTTCTTCTTCATTTGATGGGAACTATCCAATTATCAATTTACATTTGCTCGTTATCATACTCGGTCATCTAGAATGTAGATGATGGTGCAATCCAATTTTTCACACCTTGTCCAATCCCAACACTTTCTTGACCGGACGGTTATGTAGCCTAAATATTTTGAGAGATGCACTTTATCGGTTAATTTAGGACGATGCCATCTCAGACACGTAAAATGGATTTGGTTGGGCAAAGTAATAAAAATGTTGCTCTAAAAAACGTGCTTTTACCATTAGTTTGACATTCTTCAAATGATGTTTATGCAAAACATCATTTTTTCCTGATTACAGTTGTTCATTATTACGCATGTTGTGCTGATATAGACGTGACTCAAATGAAATGACCGAGTAATTTGCATGCACTTCATGCAAATATTGTGACGATATGACGAAATCGGTGTTTTATATCTTGATCATTGCATCTGTATAAAAATCCTATTAATTTTTTGCTATAATTAATTAGGGGCCCGGTCATCGCATGTCATTGGCACCCCAGAGGCGTGAGTTTGCTGAGTGCAGAAAAATCTAAGAAAATTGTAATTTGGACGCCTTGAAGATCTGAAGAAATCACATTGTCGGCGCTATAGCGCAGCTATAGCGCAAAATGAGATTCGCAAAACTATGCAAAATTATGCCATAATTTTGAATTTGTTGATATTCACATAAGCAAATGTATTTATTTAATATCCACGATAGGACTGAATCAGTTATACTGTTTTCTGACGAGTACTTTTTCGTGACTTTGTAAAATTACCAGGTCCACTCACTATTCTAATCAACTAGAATCCCTGTTCCGAATTTCAGACTTGACTTATTATTGTGTAATTATAAAAATATAATTAATAAGTGGTAACTTTAAGGTGCAAGGAGGCCATTCTCGGAATATTTATTTTACACAACATCGTAATCTACCTATTTACGTACTTATTATAAAAATGTTTATAATATTCAAAGTATTAAAAAACATGAATGATTCCAAAGAAGAAAAAACCCGACAGGATAATTGAAACATGACCCCATTTGCCTTTGCATATAAATGAAGAAGGGCTGCATGGTGGTAATAATTGGGTGAGGTTGTCCCTTTCGGCTCGTGCATAAGTTCCAGTCTGCTTATTTCCAAACATTTTTACACCCACTTAACTAATATTCTTCTTGAGGTGGGGGATTTACCACCCGTGGATATTGTGGTCATCCAACCATGCAGGCGGACTTGTGGAGCTAAATCTATTGTGACGGTAATGCAGATGCTAATGTTTGTCTGGTCACTCGCATAATGCAAATTGGTTGCATGATAACAGTGGTGATGGCAATAGATTAAATCGTCATAGTCAATCGTCATAAATTGTCAGTAGACCAAAAATGATGTCGGGTGACCAAAACCTTAAATTACTAAATGACGATGATGAGAATGAGAGGCATGATCAAGTAAGAAGTAAGAAGAATGAGGTAAGAAATTAAATCATGTCGTATGCAAATTATGACCACTTTATGAGCTAATTTTCCCGAAACAAACAAAACCAAGATGGACCGCGTGTATTTTTTATATAATTGAATCAAGAAGAGACTAAACATTTTCTCTGAAGCACAATGCAAATCTGGGTTTATTCTATCAGTCCTTGTTAACGGTCCATTCCTAACTCAGCAACAATTCAAAACGATAAACATGATAATAAAGTATGGAAGTATTATATGGCACAATCAGTCACATCACATTCATGGTCACCAGAAGAGTATATAGTAGATTTTAAACTAAAACGTAACAAAGCGACAGCCATGTTTTAGTATAAAATAGGTAACAGATCGCTAATCAAGTATAGGCTTTCGTATTAGTTAATGGAAAATGAGTGACCAAAGTACAAAATCTCGTCATTCTCGCTTAATTAAATTTTCTTAAAATAATTATGATGGTGATGATGTATCATTCGGATTAAAAGAATTTTTCATCAAAGTAGCCAGCCACCAATACAGTGTTGTATTATTATGTTGTTGATTCCAGAGGCATCATTTATTTTTAGATCGCGTAGGGTATGTATAAGAAAGAGCGAGTGAAAATTATTCATGTTTAAAATTTCTCTTCTTCTAGACCATGCTTAAAGCACATGAGAATTGGGATGCTGTCGCCGTCGATTTCTCTGTACTCCATCATAGCCACCATACCGTCGCAATCCATGGACTCGCCTACAATTGTAAAACAATAAAATAAAAATTAGAATTTGCACAATTGGAAAGTACGCATAAAACTGACTGAAAAAGATAATTTTTTTACCAGTGAAGAACTGCAGATCCTTGAACCGTCCCAACAGATCTTTCATGACCTTGTTGATGTTGGTCTAAAAGAAAGATTCAAGCCATTTACTTCACATTCATACATCTTCCAATATTTTTACTGTTTTTAAATCATTATCTGTTCATGCATCCCAATAATGAATTAATGAAGCTTACCTTGAAAACATCAACCTGGTCGGGGGCGGTGGTTTGAAGTTTCTCAACAACCTTCTTCATATACTCTTTCAGATAAGCGGTGTATCCCTTCTTATCGCCAAAAGCGAATGTCTCCTGAAGTCGGTGATTGAGAACAATGTCAACGCCAGATTCGACACCAACATCTCCACCTTCGTCAGCATCGGCTCCCTCAGCGGATGCATTGGCTCCGTCAAGAATAACTTCACCAGCCTTTCTTTGGACGAGCTGGAACACGCAAATTTAATACACCATTAGATATTAATTAAATACCTTATATATGAAATATAAAAGCAGATGAACTCTTACCTTTCCGGTAACCTCGTACATCACCTCGTCGACCAGTTTGATCTTGTAGGTGTCGGAGAACATCTCATCCCCTAAATAATAATTATATAAATAATTTTAAATGGCCATTCAAAAATAACTTTCACCCTTGTAAAATTCAATATTTCATCGTTAAAATTCACAAAACCCCACCCGTCCCAAAGTTTAAATCCCCATACTGACTAAAAGGTCATCGTCATTTAGCTTACTACGTCACTAACCACCCGTCTGGTTTGTGATTCATACAAAATACAAGACAAAAAAAACTCGGAAATAACGGCACTTTTAAAATCGAAATATCTCCTAAAGTACGCCTCCCCTTAAAAATCTGTTTGATACAAGTTGTTCCCAAACCCTTGGGGTACACTTACCGTTGAAAATATCCTTGTAAATCCTCATGATGACCTCGGTTTTGTTGGAATATTGACCTTTTTTAGGACAGCGTGGTGTGTCTCGATCAACAGCCAGAAAGGAAAAGAACGAAGCATGGGAACTGTGGCTGCGAGAGACAACTATTCAACTTCCAATTCTTTCGGCCAGAGGGCGAAGGAGGACGGAACTCGAAACTGCGCTTTGTGATGAAAGGGTTAACTGGAGAAAGCTCGGTTTTACATTTACACACATTCCATTAATCGTATTTAAATACAGTAGTTAAATAGTAATTAGGTATAGTTGACCCATTTTGTAAATTGCATCAAGGTTTAAATGGTGTATGTGAGACTAAAAGTAAATGCATCACATATTGTTGAAATTAGATAGAGTTTTATCGTTGTGAAAGTATTTTGAAACTTTTCTGACAAATATAACAAATATTGAACTATTTAATTAACAAACCGACTTACCAGGATAATATGCCATATTCTGTGGTTATTTGGAAACGTGGGAGTAACGTGGTAATTAAATTAGCGTCATAATTTGTGTTGATTTCTCTTTTCCCCCGTAATAAATAATACAAGTAGTAAGAAATCACTTAAATAAAATATGCATTTCTCAAATTCGCATCTCATTTTTTCCCTAGATAGACATTGCAGGACTGAAACCGGACGATCTCATTTATCTCCAAAAGATTCCATGCTTGTCAAATAGGCTGGAAGTGGATTCGGAAGGTTGGTTAGCAAAAAATTGTGATTATCTGCATGATAATAGATTTCGCATAAAGTGAAATTTCAATAATTTCCTATAATACCAGGATTCATCCGATTTGGTCCAGCGTCTGCAAACGTGTTTCAATCCTCCGTAAAGCCTACCGTTATACTGACAGCTTTGGAAGTGTTGGGGTTTAAAGTCGTTACAACCACTGCTACAAATGTTAATATGCTAACCAACAAGTTGACCACAACGACTACGGAGTACAGTTGGACCCTTCGGAGAGAGTTTAGTGAACCGGAACCTCAAGATTAGTTAGTAGTCTGGTGAAAGAACTAGAGTTAAAATCACAAATTTCTCGAGGGGTACACATAGCTATTCTAGGTCAGTGAAAGCAGCTTTAGCAGTAGAGAAAGCTGTCTATTTCAGCAATCATCAGGTTTAACAGTTACCGTCCTTGTCATCTCATATGCAAAGATTAAGTTAATGTTAATTTTAGAAATAGCGTAAAATAATTTGGCACAATGAGTGAAAGTCGAGGAAAGTTAAGCACTGTAGATCATCACCACTCCGATGGAGGTTGCGCATCTTGCAATATCAAGCCAGCAAATCCCAGCGTGCATCAGAACCTTGATGAGCTATCGTTCGAACGAAGCATTTTTCAAGCAGCAATCGACAATAACGTCACCAAGATTATGACTTTCTCCAAATCTGGGGGGTTTGATGTCAATGCAACAGATAACTATGGGTAAGCAACAGAAATAATATATGTATGGGACACATTTGCATATGTAATATTTGCAGATTTGTAATATATTTTATGTCCATTGCAGATATGCTGCCTTACACTATGCATCTCGAAATGGATGCATGGATGCCGCAAAAGCTCTGATAAAGCTTGGTGCAAAGGTCAACCTGCCCACATGCAACCTAAGGGCGACCCCCTTGCATCGAGCAGTGACTGCAAATAAAATCGAAATGGTCAGATTTTTAATATCCGCTGGAGCTGATCCGGAATTGCTCGACAGCGACGGACTTTCACCCAAGGACAGAGCAGCCAAAGACAAACGAACCCAAATTATTGAAATATTACAGAATAGAAAATAAAAGTAGAGAAATAATTTACAACACAAAGTGTACTTATGCCAAAAAAACTGCACACAAACTAGTTAAAATTAGCAGTAAGAAACAGTATTGATTAAGTATATGAAACTGAATCTCCAGTATGTTCAATTTATTTATAATTCTCTGTATATTCCATCACATTAATAATTTGATGTTTCCGTGAAATAATGTGTTACCAAAATGTGTCTCAGCCTTTAACTTTAAGAAATACCAAATGTTGCTTTTATAAAATTTTATAACCAGTCAAAACTGAAAACTTTGTATAGTACAACAATTTTGCATACAAATAAAGTCCTTTGTACGGATTTTGTCAGGTTCTCGGAATGATAATCAGTTTATCAATTCAGCATCAAGTAAGTAAGATACCTGTTAAATACTTATCACAATTCCAATTAAAGCAAGGTTGACAATTAATTACTTCGTTAACTCCGGCATAACCTAAACTAGAACGCTTTGGGACGACTCGTGGCAACATAAACGATGAAGAAGACGACGAGGGCAGTAATAATTAGGGCAGGAACTGCGATTTTCATCACATTTTCCTTATTTTCGCGAAACTCCTTCTTCCTTTCCTTTCTCTGATTTGGCGTCTCCTTCACTTTTCCCTTCAGCTGCCGCATCTCGTATGATGACTCTTCACACTGAAAAACCCAAGTAAAATTATTCACAATGAGATTTTACACTACATATAGCAAATGCACTTACGAAATTGTAAGACTGCAACGCCAACAATAACAACTTTCCGAAAAAAAGTGAGAATTTTTATCGCAAGGGTTCAACGCCAAAACTGTATTTTTCTCGTTCAAAATTTAAACTGACAAGTCCAAATACTTTCTCCAGAAATAACTCGCAATGTGTTTGACTTTTACTACTCGTGGTTTTGTTATGACAAAAATACGTACTACGTGGCATTGGCATTCATTTCATTTTACGTGGTATGCAATACAATAAAGCAGCCAGGCCTAAATTCTTCTTTGCCAAAGAAATCACATCTTTTTAGCCGCCACCGTCACCGGTGGTGATATGCTGGGTGCATCCATCGATCGAAGTTCACTGCCCTTCTGTTTCGCTCCCTTTTGCCAAGCTATGAGCTCGCATTCGGCTCTCCGATCCACTCCACGGTGCATGTCTTGCCAAATTATAGAAACAAGTTTTAATTGTCCATTGTTGTTGCTAAAATTATCGCCAAAATAGAAAAATAACGGTGCGAAAAGACTGACTATGTGCGGCGGAGGTGGTGACGAGCGGTGAAAGCAGAGCGAGGAGAGAAAATATTTTCACTTTTGGGCTGTGTGGTAGCAGCGCGACTCAAATCAGCAGCTTAGTGAAGGAGGTAAGAATAAAATAGGAGTATAATTGTTAATTAAATGTCGATTTTGGTCTCGATTTTGTGTTTTGTTCATTAGTTTTTATTGTGGAGATGATTATCGAGTGGGTTTGATAGTGGAATAGGTATTTGTTAAAGTTATTTTGATTTCGCTTGTCACATGTTGTGACTTGTGCTGAAGGGCAAAGGGAGGGAATCGTTGTTGTGTGTTGAGGATAAAGGAGTAAGTTTAATGATTTGTCAATTAAGGTAAACTTAATTATACTTTAAAGTTTTGTGAAGGAATGTGTCAAGTGCAAAGAAAAGATTCAGGAGTGAAAGTTTTAGCTTCTGTTCTGATAATCTAGTATATAAGATATATGCTACGAAAATTAAGCTGTATTTGTTGTTTATTTGAGACCAATTATAGCTTTAAGTTAAACATTCGTCAGCCATTATATGTAGTTATAAATATTATTCAAGTTGAATCAAGAGAATGTTTCCTAATTTGCTATTTATATTGCTGACTTGCAGCTCATCATCATATCACACACCGTGGAAGCAGAAAGGATGACCCAATTGGAGAAGAATGACTTGCCAGTAAATCATTACGCTAGGAATCAGGAACTTTTAAAAATGGTAAATAATCCCACTAGCCACGATTACCTGACATTTAGTAAAATAAATCAAATCTAAATTAATTATTAATAGGATAATGGAAACAACAACAACGCATCGTCGTCTAGGTAAGCATGAATTAAAGTTTATTCTTTAGTCGATTTTATCGAACGATATAAAGGCGTGCAATGAAACGTGTAAATATTCTGTAATGCCAGTGCAACTTTTACTCCACCAACGTCCACGGCAGCATCGCCAGTCAACATGAATGGGGAAGTGGAAGCGGCCAAAAGTCCAGACCTGCTGATCGATATTAATGGCAGCGAAGTAGGCCCTATTGTTGAAGTTCTAGACGATCCGATCCACCATATTGACCCACACCCCGTAAGTAAGAGGGCTAGATTGAGCTCATTGAGTCCACCCACTCCAATCATCACCAGTGTTATGGGTGCACCAATTCCGCTCCCAGCTCCTACGACCCTCTCAATTGGTGGCAATGGTAAGAAATTATTCAATCTGGTTGTTTGCATAATAAAAATTTTAATATGAAACCATTACTTTGCAGCTTATGGGGGTAATCAATCATATTTGGCAATTAGTGAACCTGAACTACCAAAATATGGAAGTAGCGAAAGACCTTCTTCGCCTCGAACGATTTATGACTTTGGAAATAATGGACCCAGTGGGAGTGGGGTTTCCAATGTTAGTTCAAAAATGCCCGGTGTTGTTGGCTTTGGAAATTTAGGAAACACGTAAGCAACTTTCGGGTTTTTGCTATTATTTTATCGAAACACGAAAGTAGACTAATTAACCAAACATTGTGTTTAGCTGCTTTATGAATTCCGGACTTCAAAGTTTATTAAACACGCCTCCAGTGGTAGAATTTTTCTTGAAAAGGTACGTAATTGAGACATTTACCAGCATATACATAGTCTAAACCAACATTAATTATGTATGTAATTGCGATTCTAATTTTGTCACTTTAGTCCCACCATCAAGCAAGTTTCTCCACCAAGAGCACAGTTAACCCAATCGTTCCAAAACTTGATCAGGAATGCATGGCATGGACCATCTTCGGTTATTTATCCACGCGAGTTTAAGGATACGTTGGGCAATATAATTGCCCAGTTTAAAGACTGTCGGCAGGTATGACTAATTCTTGCAATTATCATTCAATGGTTCAAAAGTAAAATTCGAAATTAATTACTCTTCCCGTTTACAGCATGACTGTCAAGAATTTCTTGCGTATACGTTGGATGAACTTCACGAACAACTAAAAATCTGGAACAACATAAAACGTGGCGGTGTGGATACAAATGATACAAATTCCTCTGGTTTCGCGTCAGGTCCACGAACGGAGAGTGCCACGAGTGGGTCAAGTGTAGAGTCCCTCTCAACTGTTAACGACTCTGATGTCTCGTCCTCACTGCAATCTCCTGGTTCTAATTGCGAAGCAGAAACTTCAATGCAACAAGACGGATTGTCAAATACAAAAAAGAGACGACGCCTGACTGATGATAGCGAAGTTAGCGCAAGTGTCCAATCCGGAGATAAAGAAGAGGTTAAAAATTCTTCCTCAGAAGTCGAAAATTCAGGACCGGTATCGGTACAGCATTCGGATGTACAACAGGATGATGATGCAGAAAGCGAAGTTGATATGTTGGAGGAGGAGGACGAGGATAAGCGGGTTTTGAAACACAAAGCTAAACAAGCCGAAGGATTTTGGCTGAATTATATTCGGGATAACAATACTATTGTAAATATTTCAGTTTTATACTTTAATAATTTGTGTTTATTCATTGTAAAACATTTTAATTGATGTATTGATTCAAACCTTACAGATTGCGTCTTCATTTCAAGGAATGTACAAAAGCACTGTAAGTACTGACTCTATTTAATTCTCCAAACGATTCAAAGCTTTTTTTTAAAAAAAATTATTTTCCACTTCCCTCCTCAGGTGACATGCTCAGTATGCAACTATGTTTCAACAACATTTGAACCATTCATGTATCTTTCATTGCCCATTCCAAGAACTGCGGATAGAAATCTTGGTAAGTAAAATCAAACAAACGAATTACAACCTTAAAAATTACCTAATGTTGTGTAACTTTAATGTATTTATTATTTCTTGTACAGACGTAATGTTTTCTGGATACAACGATTTTCAAATAAACAAAGTGAACGTTACCATGTGCGTTAGTGACACTGTGGGAAGATTGAAGGAGGAAGTAGTTGAAAAGGTGTTCCATGACATCCAGCTCAGCATCCCTCCTCTGTCCAACTTTGTTGTTGCTGAAGTTGTAAACTACCACATCATTACCATCCTTAAAGATGACCAACCGTTGAAAAATGTTAAAGATGGAATCCATAATGTTAGTATTAGTATGATTAATTTTCTAAATTTATACATTTATCTAACGTTTATTTTTCCTCAGGTCTACGTTTTGGAGTTGAATCAAAACTTTAGTGATCCAACTATCGAAGTTGTTGGAGATGTTACAGTCGCGGATGATAGTTTTCAACCATTTCCCGTAAGTTGTACATTGTACATCATCATTCGTGTCATTATTGTTGCTCTACAGACTGAATAATATTTCAATTATACGTATTCGTCTAATTATCTAGTCTCAGGAATCAATGCTTAGACCGACTACTTACCTTACCGAAGACTGGGAAAACGATTCTACCAACGAAACTACAGGGCCCTCCGTATCTACTGGAGGTGGATTTATTCCTGCTTCCGATTCGGATGGTACAGAAGATGTTAATGTCGATTCGGAAAATAATTCTTGCAAGCAAGAGAACTCTGAATATGAAGAACTGATGAGTTGTTCGGTGTGTTTGGATGACTTACCAAAGTCCAAACTTAAACAACATTATGGGTGCTCTTGTATTTTATGCGCAGATTGCATAAAGGTAATTTTTTTTAAAATATTACCTTTATTATTTGAGACTATTTATTAAATATTATTAATTTGAGCTTAATCTTCTTGTTTAGAAAACGTCGGCATGTTTGAGCGAGACTGACAGTGCAGCTGTTAAGGCTGAAACAAAGCTAAAGTGTCCTGTATGTTCCGAAATTGTGGATTATGAAAAGTCTTTCATCCCACTTTTGAGCAGCAGTGATGGTCAAAGAAAGCTGAACCTAATTCCAGTCCTGTTTTATTACCGGCCTAATATTGACTCCAACAATAATAATAACGCGGCTCCAACTCCCAGATTTATTGGTCATCCATTAGTAGTACAGCTTCCATCTACCTTAACCGCTTCAGAGTTTTACAATTTTGTCGGATCTATTGCTCCTTTCTCGCAGAATGAGTATGCAATTAAAAACACGTCTTGGAATGTAAGTTAACCCAAATAAAAACCCGCTAACATAGTAATTACTAATTCATATATATTGGTTTACACATTCGTTTATAGGGAAAAGAATGCGGGGTCTGTTTATACAACCGCAATTGTACTGGATGTGAGTTCCGTAAGGACGGAATAATTTCAATCAACCCCAGGAATAGCATTTTGATCTCATACAGTGATTTATCCCTGGATCTCATTTCTTCAATTGAACCCCCCACCATGGCTAAATGTGTTAATCCCTACAGCGGTTGGCCCTCTGCCAATTGCTTTAAAGAGCAACCTTTAATTGACATTTACGAATGTTTAGATACATTTTCGCAAACGTAAGTACATAACAAGCAATCATTAAACCGTTTGGTAGCGAGGATTACAAAATTAAGGTTATCATTTTTCTTATGCATATTCGCAGAGAATGCTTGGACAATCAAAATCCTTGGCATTGCTCTGTTTGCCAGAAAAACCAACTAGCTACAAAATCTATAACAATATGCCGCTTCCCTGATTACTTGATAGTTTATCTAAAACGGTATGCCTGACTTGTTTATGTAAACGTTTTTACAACTACCTCACTTTATTTTCATTGTGTTACAGATTTGTGTTCGTCGACCATTCCAGCAACAAATTAAACAACAAATTGAAATTCCCAATCGAAGGGTTTGATGTTAGTAAATATATTGCAGAGGAATTTGCTGGGGGCGAACATATTTACGACCTTTACTCTTGTGTTTGTCATTTTGGATGTAAGTTTAATAATAATTAATCAACAAAATAACCATCATAAAAAAGAATAATAAAATGAAAGTTAACGTTACTCTTACTTTTTCAGCTGCTTCTGGAGGACATTACACAAGCTACTCAAAAAATCCCAAAACCGACTCATGGCATTATTTTAACGACGATTCAGTTACCAACAAATCTCCATCGAAAGATGAGTTTAGCTCTGGCTATATTTTGTTTTACGCAAAAAAAGGTCAGTTGAAGAACAAATGCATCGATTATACAATTTATATAACTGATTTTCAAATATACTTGCAGGTCTGAAAAGTGACATTCCTTTGAGGCGAATGATGAGCCCTCAGCAGACATGCAACATGGTTACTACCGGTGATATTGATTCAAGCACGAGAACGAATTCTGACGAATGCGACACGACGTTCACAGCTCCAGACTGTTCTATCGACGGCGAGACTTACACAGTGCCAGTCGGACCAGAAAACATTAATTCTGGTCTCTCAAATACAAATCAGGAATACATCATTAGCTCAACATCTGTGGATGATCATTCCATTCCAACCTTCGCCCACAACACGAGTAGCGAATACTTTATAGCGTCATCTTCAACATCTTCATCGTCAACTAAAGTGAATTGTGTTCGTGAAAATGTGTCAAATTTAAGTATTGACGATAATAATCGTAGAAAGAGAGTTTCAAATATTTCCTCTTCTTCTGCCACAGCAACCTCCTCCTCTTCCTCACTAACGTCTAATGGGACGAGTCAGTTTGATAACTTTGAGAACGAATTTGATGAATCTCCAACGATCAGACCGTATGCTGAGTTTGCTATCGAAAATAAAAGACTGACTAAAATAGCTCAGCGATCTAAATTTTCTCCCAATGCACAGGCCCCAACCTCCAGCTCTGGACCTCGTAATAAACAAATGTAGGTTATAATTTTTGTAACTTCAAGTGAACTAGTTGCTCTGTATTTTATAATTATATAAAACTATTAAGAACAAAACTACAAATCATAGTAATTTAATTCTATCCACCGCAAAAAAAAATTGACTGTACGCTGATTTAGGTTTGTATGCAGTTTCTTCCTCTATATTTTAGACACAACTTTGTAAAATCGTCATAATACAAACGCATAATTGAGCTGAGGTAATACATACTTGCATGTAATATGCAATTATACAAATATCCTGTACATATATCGTAGTTAAAAAAACTCTGGTTTATTGATGTAAATTAACATACATAATATGTATAATATATGTACATAAATACATATATTTAATAGAATGTCGCACGCCTAGTTTTTTTAATATGTAAATTTTGATGGTTTCGTCAAAATATAAAATTGCATTGTCTCATAATCATCCTGATCGTGAGACAATATACAGGGTGGTTAAAATGTCACGCCACAATGGAAAATTTTTCAATGGGAAAAGTCCCTAAATCTCCATTAGTTACAAGATTTTGGATTGAGATTTTTATAAATTATTATCAAAACTGATGACAAAATTCTTAAAATGTTGCATTTTAGAGACAAAATTTCGGTAACTAATGGAAATTTATGGATTTTTCCCATCGAAAAATTTTCCATTGTAGCGTGACATTTTAACCACCCTGTATACAACAAATACAAAATCATTGCTGTGAAAATTTTGTAATTAATATGATTAGTAATTACAGAGTACTTTTAATTCTCTCTAAATTTTGAATGTTTCACATTTATCATACACACGTAAAACATAAAAAAAACTTGAAAAAAATCATGTAATCGAACAAATGTAATAAAATAAATAAATGTCAAACAATTTTTCCACAATTATTATATTTTTATTTATCCATTTTCATGAATGATGATCATTATTCGATTACAACTTATCATACTTAAATATTCTAGTAATTAATAATTGTTTATTTTGTTGTTTTTTATGACTTTACAACTTTTATACTATCAAATCCTTTCCTTATTTTATAACACAAAGATTATCATAATAATTATGTTCCGACTTATCTTGATGGGTAAGTAGTAGTAGTATCTGTATAATAATGGTCAAAAATTTAGACCAAGTTTTACATAGTTTTTACACAGTCGACGACCATGTTTTGATTCTTTACCACTATAAAGTTGTTGCATAGACATCGTTTCGATTTTTTTCACTTATTCCGTAATTATAAATATTTCTGATTTTTTTTTTCACTATCATAAAAAGTACAGATAAGAAAGGAAATTTATTTCACTTTCACAGGAGATGATGGATTAACCGTTTGTTATGAAATTTGCAAAGTTCGAGTCAACTATGAATTTTTAGGGTGTCTTTAAAAATTTTGACTTTTTTTTAAACATCATTATTATTTCCTAGCTTAGCTATTTTTAACTTAACATTTTTGTGTTATCTTTTTAAACCAGTCTAGTTGAGATTCCTTCTCATCTTCTTTTTTTGCAATAAGTCAAGAATATTAAGTAGAAAATAACTTTGCTGGTTCATTCCATGATTTAACAAGTAGAAAAAGGTGGTTATTTTTGCTTTGCATTTAATTGAGTATATTTCTGAAGAGTGGTTTCCTTCCATTTCATAATATTTAAAATGTGTTAATCCATCGTTTTTATGTATGTACGTTCCGTTTTTTTAATCAAGACATAAAATCGTGTAGAATATTTTTTTACGATCCTTAAATACGAAATACATAGTAAAAATTACAAAAAACCTTACAGTTGCTTTGGTCTATTCATTGTCATAATAAATCTTCATCTCGGTTCACGTCTCATCTCTTTTTCTTTGTTGTTTTACCAGCAGCAAAACATTGCCAAATTAGGAGGAGGAAAAAGTTTATACGTTTTATTTTTTATACATATACACGAATACATCGATCTAAATATTACATAACTAGTGATGATAGGGGTACATGTATTTAAATATTATGTATTTACATTCGCAATAAATTGCAAATAATTTGCATTATCAATAATTCTACGCCCTACTTGTGCACAACTGAGTTTTACATACCTACACCTCTAATAGAAGGAAGGACGACACTGACCTCTGACCGACTTCTCTCCTAATCTTTTAAAGTTTAATTTTCGATTCGTAATGAATAATTTTACAAAATAGATCAATCATGTATGTTAAATTTTTATGTTTCTTCTTCCTTACGAGTAGTAATATTTTATGGAGTGTGTGCAAATTGAAATACTGCAAAATGAGTATAATTATATAATAAAATGTATTTAGTAGTGGGTGTGGTTGAACGAGAAATTTTTGGGGGGTGACATAAAAAAACTCATCGGAAGAGTCAGCCATTTTATAAACGTGGTACCATTTCTTGCTTAAAAGTTCAATTTGTATTTATTTTTTAGGGAACGGCATTTAATTTCTGTTTCGAATTAAAGCAATTATACGATCTCACTTTTTGGTGCGAATTATTAGTAAACGAATAATAAAAAAGGGTTGATGATTTTGCCATGCTTCTGGAAGTGCTTGACTCATTATAACAACTATTTTAGAACTACTGTAGAGTGGTGAAAGTGAGAAAGAATTTCAAAATTTCAAATTTTTTTAAATGGGGTTTCGAAAATACAAAATCTGTTGAAAGACTTATAATGTTTCTCACCATCATTTCATCTCATAGAAGACCGTTCTTTTCATACATAAATTGGTATGATCGCCGCTTATCAATTTCGCAGAGTACCGTCCGAATTCTACCCTTCTAGTCCAACCCACACATCATCTTCCGTTCGTTGCATGGTCAAAAACATGACCAACAATTACAGGAAAAAAACTCATCCAAAAATATAATACCAATCAAACCAAGATGATTTACATAACTTTCTCTCTATTCCAACGACTGATTGACTACTAACATACGTACTCTGACTGAATTGAAGAAATGGTCCTCTATTATATCTTCTAGCTCTTTCTCTGCCCTAAATTTCACTCCATACATATCCCACAGTTGAATGAACATATTTATGTAAATGAGTCAAAAAAGTAAATAATTTTCAAATGAAAAGTGAGATTTTGGGACATTTTTTCATTGTTCTCTATCCGCTATGTATGTATAATTATGAATTCTACTTTTCCTATCAAGTATTGAAATATGTGTGAGTTTTCATCTATTTGTCTCAAGATATTATGTAATGTCAGTATCACAATCACAACACCATATATAATAATATAGTAATATATATATGTATGTATATATATCCATATTGTATGCAAGAATATCCGTCTGGTAAATAAGCTTAAAGACGACGAGACGAGTTATCAAATTGACTCTGTAATTTTGACCAGTTCATTCTATATAATTGGTAAAAATAGTAGTCACCACCACTACTTATAGATATCTACATTTTATGATCTAAAACTCGACAAAATTTTAGTAATATCATTCCAATTCCGTATTTATTTAGGAGGAAATGTTAATAATAATAAAAAGTAAAAGAGATTTTTTTTAGGAACACGAGTACTGTTAAATACATACCATTCGTAAAATATTGTTCTTGTTGATGAATGAGATCACAAAATTAACAAATCAGACCGTAAACATACGAGTTTTCTGAAAAAAACTCCATGTATATTCAATCAATTTAATAATGGCACAGAAATTATATAAACTTGATTTCCTGTCGTATTTAGTAAAAAAAAATCTTAAATGAGTTACTATTAAACGATACAAAAATAAAATAAAACATTGATTTTGACGACGAATTTCAACAGATTAAGAAAAAAAACAAAGACAGCTTTGAACGTCGTATAAATAATATTTTTCAGTAAATTGAAAAACAAGATCGAGATTGGAATATAAGACTTCATTGAAGAGAGTACTGCTTTACATAATTTTACCTTACAAATATCCGACAACACAATTATTTACGCAAGTACGACACGTTTATGGTAGGAAAACCATAAAGAAAATAACCATTGTTTACGAAGAAAGATAATAATTCTTAACCCTACAATAATAATTAATTATTACGTCCTCCGTACGTAATAACACGATCCTAAATAATCCTAACTGTTATAATAATATTTAATTAACGATAAAATGACACCAAGTATTTTCTACCGTCTTCATACTCGATAACATAACATAGCACGCCCTTCATTGTCCAGATTTCCCTTTTGGTTGTCTCTCGTCACAAAATCCTACTTTTTTCTTCTCGTCCCCACCACCAAACCATCATTTATAAAAGTCGGACAAACTAAATTTTGAAAATTTTCTCGAATTTGAAATTTTTTCTGTGAGTATTACTGACTAGATTGAAAATAAAAAGTTCCAACCGGATTTGTAAATAAATTTTTGAAAGTGAAAATCAAGTATTTTTACCCTTCAATCTTTGGCCAACTTTTGCTCTATCACTTCGTTCACTTGCTTGCACTCTTAATTGTTACTCTCTCTTCCGAACCCATTCATTCATTCAGTCGTTCCTTTTTTGCTAGTCTAGATTTGTTAAAAGTTATAGATTTAATTTAATATATGTATATTTACAACTCATCAAACTGCATTTGAAGATGTCGTTTTTTTACAAGCTATTTTAAATGAACTGGTACTTTTCACTGGTAACCTTCGTATTTAAAAAAAAATGAAATCATGTATCGTTTCATACTTACCACATTTCATTTCAAAGAAAACTCGGCTTGTAAATAACTGGATTAAGTAAGTTTAAGTGTTAATAATATCAACAATTTGAGACTCAAGAGTTCACGAGTAATTAAATTCTAAATGTAAATGCTTATCTGTACTCCCACTTTCTAAATATGTTATAATTATAATAATAATAGAATGACATGAATATGTCCACTGTGTTTTTATATATCGAACTATTGGTAAATTGCTAATTATCCATATTGGTAAGTAAGTAGTCGTTGTCTGCAGGCGTTTTAGAATCCCGTTTCTTTTTTAATAAATCATTTAGAATATACGGATCCTATTAATATTGTGTTAAACCCATACTTTTCTTAAGTAAGTTATACACTATATAGTTCTTTTTCTAATATCATCATCATCGGTAGTCCTAATTGTTGTCGATATCAAAATCAATATATACTTTGCAATCATTATACCGTTTATAAATTCAGATTAATATATCCCCTCAGAAAATGGGTCATATGAATTTTTATACCTTACTTACATACTGATTCATACAAAAATTGCCGTTTAACGGCTAAAATTCCATTTAAAAATCTTGAATATTTATGTATCTCCTGCCCTAACAGACTGTGTTATGATTTCGATTTTTCTTCTAAACAACCCATTTTGAATATCTGGTTCGAAAGTGTACGAATGATAATAATTAATTTCGATCATATTTAAATTTTATCTTCTATTCTACCACTTTCTATAGTTAAATATATCTTTATGTCAACTAGCTAACTAACACTGGATCCTGCATCTAATCACTTTCACTGCAGTTTTCCTAAACGTTTACTGTGTTTTAATAATCGTTAATACCGTCGGGAAAAATTTTTCTACTCGAAACGTACAATTATTAATCTTTAAGTTATAAATATGGACAGACAGGTTTTTAAATATCAGAATTAGAATAAGTTATACATATTTACTTAACTGTGTAGTAGTAATGAACTGGCCTTCACAGCATCTTGTTGTGTAACGTGTGGGAAATGGAGATCATTATTAGTTTTTTTTAATTTATCATACATAATTTGAGATTGGGGGAGTTATAAGTTTGTTGGTTGGTATTTAATTCAATGTGTGCTTAAAATCTTGCCTAACTCAGAGGTGCAGTCGTCGAACTATGTCATCATGATAACGTTTAAAATTTCATGATTCAATTTCAGATCTGAAAAGACTATCACAATTCAGGTCCCACTCCGTCATCCTCTTTCACTTCTTCCTCTCACTTTCACTTTCATGTGCACATACGTAGCTTCTCCTATTCCTCCAACACTTTCAGCTTTAATAACAATGATACGATTTCTTGAGAACGACATTTACAGCAAGAATCTATACTCGAAAGGAAAGTAAAGTGAATACCAATCGCATTTTTTTCCATTGTTCCACTTTCTCCCTTGCTCGTTCGCTTGCTTTCATAAAACCAAACCAAGTATAAGTAAGTATTTGTCGAACGAACTATAAATGCAAAAGGTCGTTAAAAACTCATCAAGTCATAAGAATGAATGTTCTCCCATATATTTACTGACTGAGAGAGAAGGAATCTTGCTTTCTTCTCGCTTTCTCTTTGTTCCTGGCTGCCCACATATTGATTTACTTTCTTTCTCCTCGGAGGAAAAAAAGGATAATATTATCGTCTCAAGAAATTCACTTTCTTCAAGTTAACATTTACATTATATGATCAATTTCTCTTCTGCTGCTGGTGATATTCTCGTTGTTAAATGGCCTCGTTATCAGTCATCACATTTACTTAAGTTCTAGTGACAGGAAAAAAAACTTGGTGGTAATTATATATGTACGACTACTCATCAAGGATACTGTGGACGAAGGGCTTAAAAGTGTAACATCCTTATTGAATATACGTAAATACATCATAATACAGAAATAATCTAGGTTAAGTATTTATGTATCAAGCTAAGAATAATTATCATTCTTCTTTTATATCATAGTTGGATTTTGGACTGGGTTTTTCAGTTTGATTGATGTCATCTATTTTTGGGCGTGGTTGGTTGGATGAGAGACGTGCAAAATCAAATTGCGACGAACGAGTGAATTTTTAGTGATGACCATGTAAAACCTAATTTTGAAAAAAATAATCCAAAAGTGTGTGAGGGGATCACTTCTGTCGTAGTAAAGACTTTCCGTTGACGTAGAAGACCTTGAGAAAGAGGAAGAAAGTTATGTATGCTTATCCCACCCATGACTTAAGTATTTGTGCTAAATATTAGTGCATTTATGTATCCAAATCCAAATTCGACTCACTCATAATTTTAGTAGTAGTAGTAATTTTGAATTTTGGACATAATTTTGACTTTCACTGGTTGGTTGTTGGTGGGACAGACAAATTAGAAACGAGGCACGCCAGGAGGGTGTCCGGCAACTGGAAATATAGAGAAAACGACGATTAGTCGCATTTCCTCTAAAGTACGCTTGTTAACAACTTATCATTCATATTTTGAGAAATAATGCCAATTCGTAAATTATTTATGTAATGAAATGTAAACTTGGATAAAAAAAAACAACAAAAAACAATAAGCGAATAATTTCCTTTTTTCATTGCACTTTCACTCAAACTTTTCTCCTTCTTAAAAAAATCAAGCCATGTCACTCATTGTGTACAGCACGGTAAAAATAAATGTTTCCGGTGGTGGTTTGCGAATGATGGATTGCAAGCACATGATTCAATTCTATGATAAATGCGTTATCAACGTGACACGTGTCATAGTTTGTCAAAGACTATGAAGTTCAAACACAGTTTTGCTGTAAGATAAGAAGAGAAAAAGGATTATTAACAAGTGTGCGAATCTGGGAGCTGCATTGTGCAAATTGGAAAATCTATGTAACAAATTCAATCAAGACACACATCACATCACAAAGCGGAATTTTCGAGCAAAATTTTCATTTCATTAATAACCAACTTATTTTATTTATTTGTGCTTTAATTGCAATCATTAGCAAACCAGAACTAAAACCGATAGTAATAAAAATGGGACTACAGAAATAAAAAAAATGAGCAATATTAAATATTTCCAAAAAGATTTGTTAAAGCTCGCTGGCTGCTGTTGAATTTAATATTGGATTTCTTGTGGAAAGTTAAGGCTGCAATAATGCGCATGGAATTTGCAGGAATGGAAAAAGTAGAATGATACTTGATAAGATTTTTTATGTCACGTTTTGCTTTCACGTGACCTCTAAATGCTAAATATTTACAGCAAGATATATAAACAAACAGCCACCCAAACCAACCAAACGCTTAGTATTGCATATATTATTACATAATTAATTAATAGTGCTTACACTCAAAATAATTATAAAAAACGTGTGTTAGTTTACTAACGAGTAATTTGGAATGTTGAAAATTTTCAGACAAAAAAAAAGAAGAGTGCAAGACAATACGCTTTTGGCTGCTGGCAATAATTTGACATTTACAGAATATTTATTACGCTGGTGAAAACTTTGGCGTATAATGTTACTGACCAGGAACAAGGCAGCAGCAGCAGTTATAACTGATTATTTGGTAGTAAAAAAAAAGTCTGTGGTGGAATGGCAATTAATTAATCAGTGTCGCAAAAAAGAGGTCATAAATAAACAGCGAATTATTTTTGCAGAGTAAAAAAAAAGTACCTTGAAATAAAACACGGTTTCTCCATTTACTTATGTACACACAACAAGAACAAACTTACAGAACCCAAAAGTGGCGTCGCATACTGCTTTTAAATTTAATAGGAGAAGAGGGTCAGGTTTCATTCCATTTCCAAGCATGGCTTAATTGGCGTTTTGCTAAAATTCTTGCTGGCTGCTTGTAAAGCGCTTCCAATTTCAAGGATGAAAAACTTTTCCGTTAGTATTTTTTGAATTTCGGTGTGTGGTACAAAAAATAAAATAAAATAAAACAGTTGCATAAAACAAGGCACATGGATTCTTATTACCTGGGAGGTCCAACTTCAAGTAGTTGAGCATAGCACAGAGAAGGTCAAAGGTCAAACAAAACTTACGCTGGGACTATAATAATATAGCGAGCAGTATATAATAAATAGTATATTTAGTGGTGTTTTGGTGTGTCAACGCATATTCATTCGGACACCAAAGAAGTTAACAAATTATGAGACTAAATGCTTCAACAGATATTATAAAACTGTGGAATAAGCAAAAGTGTAATATTTCATTATTGGTTCCAAAACAAATGTCTGTTTAGGAATGTAATCAGGGTGAAAATGTGTGGTTGGTACATATAAAGGCGTTTTGGCACAAAAAGTTTTAGGTCCATCCAAGCTAAAATGTGCTTTATGTGTAATTGTACAATGTTTACAAACTAAGCAATTATTTAAACCAAGTGTAGTTAAGTAAGTACATTCATGTGTCAATGTCTTGTTCGTGGAATAAGTAAAATCATTCAGTAAATAAAACCAGTCTGATTAATCATACAGCGAATGACAAAATAAAAATCCGAGAGAAGGCGATCGGCGGATGGCAGAGGCAGGCGATATGTATCTGGCAAAACCAACACCATCAAAGATATACAACTGAAAACAAATCAGAACTTAAATAAAAAAATAAAGGTGTAGATTTTCAACCCATTAACAAGAAACAAGAGAAAAAATAGAGTAGGAAATAGGTACAGATTTATTTACAGGAGGGGGATTTAAGTATTTAGTAGCACGATAAGTTGTCAAGAATCTTGTTATTGTTTGGCTCTCCTAAAATCTACGATCAATTTATCAACGATTCGTTGGTTGCCTGGTTGGGTATTGCTTTCTTCCAGATAATGCGAAATCTATTGGTTTTATTCTTTCATCTACATCTCGCATCTCTCACAAAGGGATTCAATTAATGAAGAAATACTTGGCTAACGGGAGAGAGAGAAAGCATTCTTCGTGTCGTCTCTACTATCACATTGTGATGGTTCGGATAATTGTTGGTTGGTTAGCCGTGATGATGCTCAATACGTACGGAATTTCATTCTATTTCATGGGAGACCTCGCACATACATACATATTCTAACTGGGATGAAGTAAGTTGGTGTGGGGCTGGTGTGGTCGTGCTAAACACTTTTATGTGCGAAAGAGAGGCGTAAAAATTTCCAAATTCCGTTTCCTTTCTCTTTTATTTCGTCGTAAAACATGACTTGGCACTCTGGAGACTTCATCGAGTGTAGATTCTGCTCAAGTATGGCTGGGAACAATAAAATTTGTAGGAAATGACAACCATCCTTCTCCTATTGCTTGCCACCCCAGACACAGAAAGAGAAAGGAGATATTGCCAAACCAACCATCACATTACATTAGGCAAAGAAAAGGCGAAGAAGAGATCAACTAACTATCCCTGCTGCCTGGACTGACTCTGTCCGGCTTTTTTCCTCAGCGAAAACTTTCCCCGGGTGGACTCGTATAAAAATGTGGAGGTCTCTCTCTCAAAATTGATACGTAACAGAGTCAAGGGTTAAAGTTCAGCCTCATGAAGGAATCAACACACAAATAAATGGGTGAAAAGAAGCCCTCTCCACCAAACCAACGAGTAGAGAATGATACACAAAAAAGTTTTGGTCAACGAACGAACGACGTTGCCAGAAAACTGACAAAACTTCCGTACACTCAAAGCCAAGATCAACCAACCAACCAACACGTGCACGTATGTATGTATGCAAGTTATATTTGTCTACCAACTTTCTCCAACTGCTCGGGATCATATAGGAAGAGATCATTCAATCGGAAATTATAGGAATTTTGATGAGGTTGCAAAGTCAAATACAAATAAAATGTTCCCAACTTTATTTTATTTGCTCTTGTGATGATAAAATTTTACTTTCACTCGACAGACTATTTATCCTCGGTACATACGTACATAACTTGCAGCCTTTATTTGTCTAGTCTAAATACGACATTTTATATGCAGAATGGCAAAACAGTTGGCGAGTAAGTAAGTAAACTATCTCGTAAATACATAAATTTAGGAGAAAGCCAACAACCCACAAGTCCCAAACCGAGTAAAACTCTTTACAGCTCAGGCAGACAACTATAGGTGGATTAGGTTTTAATAACGATGTCAAGAGGAGAAATAGACGGGGAAGAAAGAAAGAAAGAAAAAAAGAAGAGCTTTTTGCTAATTGACACATAGAAAGTCAAGACTATTACTTCGACTTACCCACCAGCATACACGGCTTGAATATTGATACGCGTGATTGAGAGAGAGAGAAGTACATAAAAGCGTGTTTGTTTCAGCTTGATTGGCTTGGTTCTGATTTCAATGACTGACTCAATGAATGAATGAATGCGAATGAAGGGAAGTTGACGATAAAAGCGATTTAATTGTTAGTTTAAATAATCCATGTCCAGAGCATTCACTAGTAAAAATATTATTGGCTTGCTTGCTTAGTGGCACTGTAATAATGAGAATACTTCACTTTGAGTGTGTAGCTGCAGCACGAACGAACAATCAAGTAGAGGCAGTAGTTGAATAGAGAGAGATTCTAATAAAAATATAAATACTTACTTGCACGGCACAGTACATTAAATAGTGTGGCTTAATAATTATTTGTCAACTCATTCAGTACGAAAAGGGTATATTTTTTGCAAGTGGCACGATTTAGATAATGGACGAGACGAAAATCAGAAGGCACAGTCAGAGCGGATTTGTCAGATTTTTTAATGCTAGTTTAATTACGGACAATGGTCGCGCGTTATAAATAGACACACACAGTCGCATATGACGTGTTATTTTATTAATTGGATATCATGGCAGTCAGGCAGCAGGATGAGGAAGAAGGGAGAAAGGCGACTTTCTCCAATTCGTATGAATTTCAAGGTAGCCAAAAATGACCAACTTGGTGAAAGTAAAAATGGCAAAAAACACTACTAATTATTACTACGAGTGAATAACTATTTTCGTGCGTGCAGTGTGTGACGGGCGGTGGTGCATCATCATTCAGTCAGAGTTTCCAACATTTTGTGTATAAAAATGTCAACCTCTTCGGCGTACGTACATGGACAATAACATTTTGCACTACACATCTAGTAAATATTTAAAAAGACATGAGCAGAGTTTTTGTGAAGGATAAAGTGGTTATTTGAGGGACGAGACGAAAACAAGTCTATTTTGAAGTCAGCGAGTATAGGTGTAGTAGCAAATTGAGATATTTATAGAGATGACTTTCTACTTGTTAAGTGTTGAAATGTGTAGCTGCAAATTTAAACTAGCAAAATCCAAAAACCACAAATGGGGACGTGACATAACAAATGGCGAAATGGTGTAAGGCTGTCAGTAATAAAAAATGAGGGAAAGTATGTGCATACATACAAGCCGTGAGTCTACTCAGGTGAGGAGGATAATAGTATCACCACCTCAGAATTGATACATGGGTTAGGCTGGAAATTAGTTCAACTCAGGATCAGTCAAGTGGTGGGTAAATATCCGGGATTTTGTTCTGACTGACGTGTCAACCCAAGGAAGACAAATGAACTGACAATGGAACGGTGAAAGTTAAGTTGCTTATCGTCAGCGGGCATGTATTGAGCTCGCATACTTTGAAATATTTACCCTGTACTTATAAGCTTGAAAACTTAATACATAAACCCGAAACTGTCACGTATGTGCACATACATTTCTTATATTCAGACCCAATAAGGCGACAAATCTTAAATTGATAGAAAGATGATAACACAAATTATTTAAAGAAAGCTGAAAAAACTGAGTGAAAATACAGGCAATCTTTTGTGTGGGCACGGTGTGTGTCATATCAAAAGTGCGGAGATACGTAATTCTCCCAAAACTCAAGCAAACCTACAGATTTAATAAAGCAAAGTGTAATTCTTGGTTTCAAATTCCACCAGGTTTGGTTTGATGGTACTAGAAATATTGGTGTGTCAGGTTGCAATTCGCAGTGGGAATAAGTAACATTGGTTCCAGCGTTAGTCGTCGTTATCACATTTATATTGAGGAATGCATCTTCTTGCTTCGTGTAGTCGTCGTCTCATCCTCAATCATCATCGGACCCAAGCCTGACAACGTATGGAGACAGGCGCAGGATTTGGTGAAAACCATTTCAGGGAATTGCGGGGGTTGGTTGTGGTAGGAGAACGAACGCGAGAAGTGATTATCTCCGTTAATCGCTGCAAAATCCATCAGTAGTTTGCATGCAAAAAAACTTGTGTGTATGTAACTACACCCACCCGCCCATACGTAACAGATTGCATAAGAAGAGGGGGGATGAGGGGAATAAAGTATTTTGCAAATTGCGAGTTCACACAGCGCTGATACCAGACTTTATATATAAGTAGCAGCACACTATACAGCAATAATAAGTAATATGGTAATATATGCTATGCTTTGCTTGCCCAAACCCACAAGATATGCAGAAACAAAATAACGCACAAAATAAAATGTAGTGAAACACTTTGGCATGGCGGGATTAATAATGATAAAGTGGTCCAATTAATCGGCACCCTCACAGAAGTAAAGATCTGTAGGTGGACATAGCGTCGCGGTTGTTGTTGGGGTGTAGCAGTTTTTATTATTTTTTGTCGCTTGTTAATTCAAGTATTTATGTAGTAGCTTAATGTGATATGAAAAAAAAATCAGCATGTCCATTTCAAAACGTCAGTATACATAAATATATATTCAAAAGTAGTTTTAATATGATTGTTATTATTACGCTTTGGTCACGCTCTGAGATGGTGGAATGGTAATAAATATGAGGGGGTGGGGTATATATAGTTTGTGATGGGTGGTGCATGGTTATTCAGCATTTCGCATGACAATAATAAGAAGAATGGCATTTTGCATTTTGGCGTATGGCATGTATAGCGAATAAACCAACCAACCAAAAGAGGAAGCTTCAATCAACTTGTTAAAATTTACTTTTTATATACATGCTCTCTTATAGCTTAACACTAAAATCTCAGTACACATTTAAAATCATAACTGTAACTCTTACAACAACAACACTCATATTTTGTTGGAATAATCATAATAAAATTCTTAAACTTTTCTCTAAAAACCCACTACGTTTCACAGTATACTACACAAATCTCGTCACTGTTTTTAAAAATATTTCTAATTACGACCATTGATCTCTAAAAGAGGAGTAGTTCAGCTCCATTATTCTTTACACTACGTTCTGGAATTGTTAAAATCTTTCGTCATTTTTTAAAACCTACGACAAATAAAATTCTAAAAATTCTGTCTCTGTCCTCGTATTTATGTAAATATTTAGCATATAACAAGAACACACAAAAAACAAAACTTAAAATTAAAAATAAAATGTGATTTTTTAGTAGTAAAAGACAGCATAAAATCGTACAGACAGATCATCCGTCCGTACCGTACACGTCAAAAGTCTAAACAAGCTATATAGTAATTAATCAGCATTGTAAAAGCATAAGGCTGTAAATACAAATTTCCAAATACAAGTCAAGCAAATCTTCCAGTAAAATAAGCTATAGGAGGAAATTCTATAACCCTAAAAAAGTTACATATTATCCATATCTTTATGTAGCTTAGTAGTCGTATGTTGTATAAATATTTGAATTTGTCATCTTGCATAGCATGGTTTTTTATATAGTACGAATCAGGAACGAGAGAGAGATTCAAGTCGGCAAAAAATGGGTGCTGCATTTAGCCCTCGCTGTCAGGCAGACACCCAATAACGATAACAATTAGTGCAAAAATTTCCAGTGTCAAATTAAAACTGATTTCCATTTTAAATCAGTCAGCGACAATATATGCATATGTGAATATACATATACGTGTCATATGTACGAGAGTTGGCATACAGTCTCATGTGTACTAAATACGTATCATATTTATATAAAAAGCTATGCAAGACGATAATCATAAAATGCTTAGATAACAACATAAAGTCAAAAATCCAAACACAAAATAACTTGACAGTCTAAAATAGCTTATACATAACTCTACAAAAAACTTTGACAGTTATATTATGCTGGCTTTTAGTAGTATTTTTTTATAAAGTATGCCAAAAAGTTGGTTAAATGTTATTAAATATATAGGTAATAATAACGCTATCACAATTATTTTAGAGAAAAGTGCTAAAAAATCAAGCTTTACAGGAGGGTCAAGTCAGATTGAAGAACAATATAATAACTTTTGCACAATACAAATTACTTGCAGTGGCGGAGGCTTATTGGTGTGGTGGCATTGCAGCAGAATTTCAAAAAATTTCATATCTTAACACATTCGTTTACAGGTTTTTGTTTATACATACACAAATATTTTGGTTTTATAAATTCTCAAAGCAGTCAGTTTAGTAGTCGTCAGAGGCTGCCTTGTGGCCGTTTTGTTTTGATTACACACAAGGAGGGAGGGAAGAGGGGGAATAAAGCGGAGATTATATAATGCAAAAAAGATATTTTTGCCAACATCAAAGCATGTTTTTATTATTACGTTATTCTTTTTTGCATATGTGGAAATGGAAGGAGTGAATTTCGGATATTTTATTTAGGAGGAGGTGGATGTGGTGCATTATCGCATTACCATGTTCTTTTTCCTTACTTATCAACTTTCTATACCCAGTTAGAAGTCTTATATGTTTTGTCCTATCACTTTTTCTTTCCTACCCTTGTCTGATGATGTTACATATTCTGGCTAAACTCAAACCTTTTCTCGCCTGAGTAAGATCTTGTAAAAAAAACAATCATAAAAGCAGACAGCTTTATATTTATCGAGTATAAAGCAATTTAGCCGAGATGAGAATGAAGCTGTAAGGAATAAATGTAAATGGTGTTGATAGATAGCAATGAGGGGGCATCATTCCATAGATGTTTTTAATAGGTGGTGGTGGTCAATATCAAACCAGAAGATATGGTCATCGTTGTCCTTACAAATAGATATACGTCGTCGTCACTTCATTGGATACAAGAACGGTCCTCTCATGTTCACAATCCGGCCCAAACGTTGATCAGATCAGAGCGTGAGAAGCAAGTCAGCCAAATAAAATAAATCCGTCCTTTGAATGCAAAATATTTATGTTGCTCTTCTCTCAGAACATGCCAGCCAATTACTTTTTATTAATAGCCAAAAGGATGCAATCAAGTGATAAAGCATAATAATAATAATGACGGGGTAATAAATGCACATTACCAAAAACCACAAAGACAAGACCACTGCATAATAACTGCGTTCCCATTAAACTGCATAAAGCATCAAGTTTAATTGAGATTTAGCACTATCATTTATTAATAGTAAGTATTATGTAAGCAGTAAACACCAAAACAGATAGATAACATATTTAACAAGCTACTTATGTAAACTACAACAATTAAGATGGAACAATAAAACTGGAATAATTGGAATGTGTATTTACAGTCAAGATTTTTTTTCTTATACAGAGATAGAGCTAAGCAGAATTTCGTCATCTTCTCATACATACATACAATTACTACGCATGTAAATAATTTTAGCCAGAGTTTTGTCAATTGTGGTAGGTGAAGGATAAATGGATTAATTAGTGTAGGTAGGAATACAATACAATAATCATTAAACTATAAACAAAGCAAAAACAAAAGTATAATCTACTAAATTGAAATACAAGGGTCACAAACTACAATTATTTTGCGTCAAAAACAAGACCAACAAGAGTACTTTTAATAATTTTGAAAATCTGCCTAACCCAAATAGCCAGTCTTGTTTAACGATATTTAACCTTGTATTTTTAATTTCATAATCCTAAATTATATAATAGAAAGATATTTTAGGCAAACTATTTTTGCCAACCACTCAACGCTTCGTTACTACTGCAGTATGCAAACTATGTAAATAGCTTGAAATGAAAAGCATACAGCTTATTAGCAACAAAATTAGCGCGCATAAAACACGGTTATTTTAACACTTACTGAAACTAATGATAATAATCTGACCTTATCCTATCCTAAGCTTATTAGACCGACGCTTTATAGTCATTTACTCATATATAGTAGTACTTTCACTTTCTATACACTATTCTGTCTGCTACCAATAATTTTCTATGTATGTACTCATTTCAACGTCAAAAATATTACAGTCCTTTTTTGTAACGTTCTTTTAACCTTTCTAACTTGAATTTCTAGGTGGGTCTCATTCTCTTAACGCCTCCCTGCAACCCCCCATTACTCGCCAAAGCTGCGGCCGCGGCCGCTGCAGGATTAAAAAGTTGTTGCGACCCCATCGTCTGAGCGCCAGTCACCACTGGCATGGGACCCCTTCCAATCTGACCATACGCAGCTAAAAGAGCTTGCTGATTTTGCTGAAGGGGAAGTCCCCCCGCAGCTGCAGCGGCCTGATTCGCAAACTGCATCCCCATCAAGTGATTAAACTGAAGATTGGAAGTGGGGATTCCTGCAGCGGCTAACTGATTAAGCTGCGCACTCTGTAGTGCAGCAGCAGCCGCGCCTCCCTGTTGATGACTTGCCATCATATTTGCCCTCTGTTGGGCAGCCAGTTGGGGGAAGGACGCGGCTAACAATGGATTCATGGCAGCTACAGCAGCAAAAGCTGGGTTAAGTTGTCCCTGAGATGCTGCAATACTCTGTTGAAAACTCTGTTGTTGTTGCTGCTGCTGTTGCTGACCTACGGCTGCATTTGCTGCAGCTTGTGCGTTAAACTGACCTTGGAGAGCGGCAGGGTTTGTGGCGAAAGCGGTTAACATTGCCTGATACTGAGCCAAAAACTGTTGCTGCTGTTGGGGTATGCCCCCAGCCTGAATAGAACCTTGTAATGGATTTGCACCAGGGTAACTTGCAGGATTAGGGGGAGGTTGAGGATTTTTATTAGCTTGCAATGCCAACGGGGCCCCAGTGTAATTAATGGCTGCCAGTGCATTATGGTAACTCTGCGCGGCAGCGGCGTAAGCCGAATTGTTCTGTGCAATTACAGCAGCATTGTTTGACAGAGCACCTCCGACAGCGGGACTGAGACCATTCCCTGCGGCGTTATTTGCAGTACGCATTCGTTTGACAGAAGATTCTTTAACATCTTCGTCAACCTCGTTGTTGGAATTATTGACTCCTCCCCCTAAATTATTCCCATCAACGTCGTTATTTTCATCTGAAGAGTCGGGCATACGTTCACGCTTTACGTCATTTCCCAAAGCATTAGAGTCCAGCGTACCGTTAGTTTGTTGCTGATCTTGAGTGCTGGAGGAAATGGGGACTCCTCCCGAAGTGATGGCTGATGCGGCAGACACTGCTGCTTGCGGGACAGTGGCTGTGAAAATAATTGGTGTAAACTAAACTAGTACAGCATGGCCTTAAGCAAAACACCGGTCACAAATTACTACCACAGCTACAAGTTTTTATATAGAAAAACATGGCTTATGTATTATATAAATGTATATATTTTCGAGGCTTGGGAGCGGAAAACGGATCGAAATCCACATGATCCACATGCAAGCAACTTAAAAATCATCATCACGGAGATAATAATAAAAACGAAAAAAAGAGTTTTGGAAACTTACAAGAAACAGGCACGAATGGCTGTTGCAACTGCATCAACTGTTGGTATGCGGCTGCTGAGGGGTTGTTGGCCGGTTGATACACACCACTCTTGTCCGCAGGACGCTTGTAGGTAACCATACCAGGGTAGCTCTATAACACAATAAAGGACGCCCAACAACGTTAGTTACGCAAGTTTGGCGACAATTCGGTGTCGATAAGTTAAGTTCATCCCCAAGCCTTTGGAAATACCTCTTCGATACAATATCCATAATGGATATTATTGTTGGCCCAAAGACTTTGACTTACATCCAGTCTGTCGCCACGTGAAACTTTCTGTTGGAGAACGGTCTGTTGTGGAACGCCGAGAGGGGAAACTCCTCCCGATGGGTCAGACGTCACCAGAGGGACCAGAGGGCCTGTGGCGAAGTATGGATTGTATCCTTGTCCAGTCACGCCAAGATATGGGTTGGCTGCCTGCTTTAAGAAAGTGTTCATATAAGGCTATAATTCCCGAAGGGTGAGGAAGAAAGTAATAATACAAAGTTGTGAATTTCACCAAACCACTAATACGCTAATAGTTTAACTCCACAAAATCATGAAACACTTACAACGGGAGGAACTTGTCCAGGGACGACGGCCTGACCTGGGGCCAAACCCATTTGCTGCACACACGAGTACCAAATTAGATTAGTTTTTTTGCATATCTTTTATGTAAAATTTTACAAGTTCCATACCTGCATCAGTGCATTTTTCAGGGCGAGGTGATTGCGACCATTGATCAATAATTGGTCTTTCAGGTGAAGGGGAGGATGGAAGTATTTGCATGGTGGCTTTTCTCGGTTGCATCGACCCTGTAAACAAAAATAACATGATGAGTGATGATGTCAGTCGACAAGGTATTATTATTATTATTATGATTTTTAGATACTTGAGAAGACTTGAGAGCGAAAAGAAGAGGAAGAAATGCAATTTCTAATATAATTTCATCCATCATTAGGAAATCAATCTCTGTCGTGATCCCAACCAACCCAACTTTAGCTCGAATCCTGAACATGTTAACCTTCTTGTTGGCAATCATCCATCCAACATCAATACTAAAGTAACTACCCAGATACAGAGACGATGAGCCATGTCAAATTGCAAAAAACATAGTACGTTGAAAACTTCATATTTCTTGCTGTCACTCTATGAATAGGATGCATTCACGTCTTAACCAAACCTAAGTCTCTCTCTCACTGCCACCCGTAGGTCGACTCGTGCTGCATATACTCACACATCCCAATTTCCACGATATCTTGCTCTCTTTTTCTAGCGTCTGACAGAATCGGATCTCCTACCTTAATCTTAATCTCATCTTGGTGTAGACGGGAGACGTTTTATGCTTATATATAATATAAAGTTGAGCTGGTATACTCATCCATGCATCTATCCTCTTCCTGCTTCTAGGTAAAATGCAACACAAATGCGACTTGTCCTCGACAATACCAGTGTCCTTCACTTCTAAGGAAGAGAGAGAGAAAAGTTGTTTCTTGTTGAAAGTTCTTATACATACATATCTTTCATGACATCGCATCTCTTCACCCACAGCTACATATACCTCAACTCAACCTACATTTAATAAACAAACGGCAACATCATAACATAACACCCCAAAACCCAGACAAGTCAGAAAAGAAGCTGTGCAAATCCGTCATACGAAATGAACTCTTCATCATCAACTCACGTCTAACAAGTTTCTGCAAAACTATACAAACTTGCAGAAGCACGTCATGCCGTGAAACATGAAGGGCAGGGAAAAACTAACCAGGCTCAAGTACGAAGTTCACTATAATGCAAAAACACACTGCCAAATAACTTTGCTTTCTCGCCTTCGCAAATCAACACTGCTTCTACTTATGCAATTATTTGTACAGTAAATATTGTGCAACATTAATCAAATAGGGAGAGCCGTTCAGGAGAGTAAAATCTACACAACATCCGCTCCTCTTTCGCCTAATAATTCGTAGAATAATCAATCCATGGTAAATATGCTGGAAGGAAGTAAGGAAGCAGACTACATAATTGGATATCCTCCTCCTCCCTCTCGCCCACCGCAAGACGTAGAAATCGTTAAGAAACGACTGCTGCTGGTCAATCATTAATCTTTGAAAGTACACTGCCAAAGGGTAATAATGTCAAACAACAACTGTGTTACTGCACATTTCCACATAAGTATAATTCCAGAGAGAAGCAATCATGACTTGGAAAATGCACAGGGCAGTGATGATAACACTACAAAATTAAAGCATCTTTATTACTCTCCCACCCGAGAGGAAGACTACGCCAGCCCAGGTGCCTACATAATCTTGAGTCTTATTACTTGGTCCACGACGACGACAACAAGTCCTTCCAGATAGTGGTACAATTTTGCCCATTTATCCATTTCACCACTCTTTCCTTCCATTTCGTGCCTCTCTCTCTGACTGTGAGTATAAGCCCTTCATCTAGGTTTGCGTTTGGTTGGTGGAAGAGAACGACGGAAGGAGCTTGCTGTCTACATGGCTTAAGTTATTAGGATTCCTTCCACCGTAAAGGCAGCATAAAATGTATAAGATCGTGATGCAGAGCGATATTATAGAACAGCCAAGCTGGTGGTGTGGTGTGGCACGGTTTGGTTGGAATTATGGCTCGTGGTGTGGCTGAAACTCGCTCTCTCGCTCCCGTGAAACCCGGGTGCGGGTGAGTTTGCTGTATGTGCTCCGTCGCTGACTCGCTTTTCGTTTCCTGAACCCATCATCATTCTCTAAACAAGCAGTTGAGCTCTGATAAACGACTTTTCTCAACTAGGTCCTCTCTCACTACTCTCCTTCTCTCAACCCGCATCCGTAAATATATATATACTTTGAGAACGAGTTGGGACGATTGGATGGAGAATTTGTATAGTTATAGCAGCACCAGGTTTCTTTAAGAAAAAGATGGAAACATGTGCGACTTTCAGAGAGAGAGAGAGAGATGTGATTTATACTACCAACCTGTCACACTGACTCTCCTTCCCCTTCTTCTCGCTTCTCTCTCGAGTTTTCAACTTTACTTTTCAAGCCTGTATATATCTCAGGACCAAAAAAATGTCGCGTTTTTGCTGGTCAAAATTCTACTATCATACGTACACCGGCAAAAACACAACCATGTCAGATAAACCTATTGGGTTTCTCAAGTGGAAAGAGTCACTAATACTGCTCGCTCCTGGAATGTATAACATTTCTTCTGGGCGAAAGAAATGGAAAAATACTTTACAACAATACATTTATATATGTACGAGACGAGTGTCGTTCTATACGTTTCTTTCCATTTCCATTACGTCTGTCTCGCTATCAAGCGTTCTTATCGACACTTTAACCATTATTTCGTTAAGGAAGAGGAGAGGAATGTCGCACGATCCGACAACGACTGCCTCCTCCTCCTCTGCTGAACCCCAACTGGTCGTCGACCAAGGAATGGCATTTCACATCAGGCAAGACGTTGCTAAATAATAATAGGATCTCACTCTTCTTATCCTTGTATCATCATCCGTGATGATGATGACACTAGAAATTCTACACAAAATAGGTTACGTGCAAATCTTCTCCTGAGAGAACGAAACGAACCCCTCCCACCAAACTCCAAACTATTTGACTTTGACACAAGTACAAGTGTTGGGTTGAGCTCGTTACACTATGAACCGTGAAAGAATTTTCACATTTTTCATCCTATCCTCGCTATCTGGGAACATTAGTCATTTTCACTCTCACGTGCTACCTCGCGTTCTTTCTGCTCACTTGTTGGAGATATTTTAACCCCGTGTAACAAATCAAACGGGGAGCTAGAGTAGTATCACTCGGATATTTTACAAACTTATCAGCGTCGTTAGTATCAATTATCACTGGGTCACATACTCCACATTTCGACATCTGGTTTGCAAGTACAATACAGTTATCAGCATACGTATCTTTAGAAGACCGCGTTAATATAGAAAATTGGGTGCAAGGCAGATAACAAAGGGAATAATTAATTTACAAATATGAGCGAATGACTCAACCCAAGTAGCAATAACTGCAAAAATGACGACGTAAGCCAATTTCCAGAAGATAGCTGATGAATAATAAAACTACCCACCAAATCACATTAAATGTCTAGCCAGACAAGAATGAAATAAAGTCTTTGTAATGAATTGTGATAAAAGACAAAACAGCTCATTAAGCAATTTAGCACATATCGTAAAAACAAACAAACACAGAACCGGGATAAAATTGTCTTTAATTTTATTGACCCAAGTTACAGTTCCCGAACAAAAAAATAAGTGAAACAACTCCAGGGAAAAGTATAAGTAGTCGGAAAAAAGAGGAGAGAGTTATACGTTGTAGCAGGAAAATAAAGTAAAGACAAGTCACAATGTTTCACTACTACGAGATACTAGTTGAAGTTGATGGGGCTGGCGGAATTCGCCAAAAATTGTCAAGAGACATCAAATCTGCTCGTAAATCGGAAAACTTTGTCGTCCTGTGTTCTAATTTTAAGCCTTTGCGTCCTTCCCATCACGCCAAGTTAACAACATCTCTCACTTATTCGTTATTCTATAGCGTACGTATGTAGCAAAGCTTCGTTACGTTCATCGAGTGAGTACCAAAACTAGCTTACACCGAGGCTCAGTCAATAGTTGGTAGACATTTTCTCGTCTCCTAATACAACTTTCTCCATTACCAAAATAAAAGTCCTTTAGCAAAGACAAGAAGAAGGAGGAAAATCGTCTCAAAAAGACCAATTCCACTCCAACGTCTTACATAGCAGTCTGCCTTTGGGACTACCGCCTACGACAAAGACGCGAAAAGGTTTTCCACCAAAAATAAATTTTGCTCCTCCAATCTTTCAGTAAGCTCGAAATTATTATTATGATTTGAAGCGGTCATTAAAAATATTAATGCGAAACCCCCAACGGCTGACATTAATTGCAAGAATTAAATATTCTACTGTGCAATGCTGTAGTGCTTGCCTGCCATTATTATTGGTGAGACATAAAAGGAACGTGCCCTACGTACAAATGATCGAGCCTTGACCGGAGGAGAAACAGATGACATTATATTATAATCCCACTCGAGACCAACGCCACATAAATCCGCCGACGCGATATATATAAAAATACACAGGAAAAAAGAGAACCATTCCTCACAAATATATATCTCAACTTCTTCCTTTCCGACCGACCAACCAACCAAACAGACATTTCTCATAAAAGAACCATATCCACGAGAGAAATTCTCAAAGACATGTCATGAAATAAAATGAACATTTCACCACTCACTCCTTCGTCGCCGTTTCACTCTTTCTCCTGCTCCAGCTAACTACCCGCAACTAAACCGGACGGGCATGCGATTGAGTTTGAGTTCACTAACTAGCAAAAGTAAAACAAATGTCTTGTCTCACGAACAAAACTTGCGATGAAGAAAATGTCGGCGAATCAGCTCTGTTGCACTGCTGGCCAATGTAATTCACTAGTTCTACTTCAGTAATTCCTAATTCCTCCTCCATTCCTGTACAGTCCGGAAACAAAACCCACTCCAAAAATAAGAGAAAGTAAGTGCTACTGCTTTTCCAACAACGCAACACAATCCACCAACTGATTCCACAACTCTGCAAAATACAATTGAGGACGAGAACACAACAACAAGAGAGAGAGTGAGAGAGAAAGTTCATTACACAATTTCATCCAAGTTTACGACGAGAGCAAACTAATTCTCCGCTTTTCGTAAAAGAGAAAGCTGACGATTCATACTCAACAAGGAGGAGGAGGAGGAGTGGATGGATGGTTATATGCATTATATAATGTGGGAGTGGTGGTGCACAGGCTGGCTGCCGGGTGGAGGCAGTTTCTTCTTCATTCGATAAGAATTTGACAATGCAATTTATAGCTTTCTATCAATGAGCTCGTCTTGACTTTCTCTTCTACGAGGAGAGTTTACCAGCAGCGGTGCCGGACGAGAAGGGAAAGCAGCAGAGAGCTCTCATAAAGCTCATTGTGGAATCCTGCTTCCGTTCCTTCAGTACCAACAACAAACAAATAATCAGCCCACTCTCTCAAGAAAGTTGAGCACAGAGAAAGTTTGGACACTTGCTCTAAACGGAGTAATGCAATAAATAACGTTTTGTAAGTACACAATTTAGACATGGACATTTACTTCGCTTGGATGAAAATCGTCATGCAAAATCTCTGCAAGGAAAAAATGCAATATAATCAAATTAAAAGTCCAAACTTGGTCGTAGTACATACTTAGAAAATCGTAGACATGACTGAATCCTCCATCCACCAACTACACAAACCCACCTTTGACTTTTGAGAAAATATGACAAAGATTGGTTGCTCATATCTAACCGAAATCCTCTCAAAATCAGCATCATCCCGGATTCGTATCACTTTGTTGACAAATCCTAATTCCTCTAATGCAATCTAGTGTCACTCTTCCCTCATGAAAAGAAAGTGGTGTCGGGGTCTGCGACTGACACAGAATCTCATTTGCATTTCCGCACGAGACGAGACCGTCCAAATTGCACACTCATAAATAAAGCAAGCAATACAATTCCCTCCTGCCTCCACCCACTCGTCATCTTTCTCATCAACATAAGAACAGACAAATGTCCTCGTTCATCCGACTATAGTAACTGGCTAAGTACTATTACGCCTGGCTAGACAGGAATGAATTATGGGACCAGGGTGATAGAAAGTCATCATCAAACCAAGTTGTTACGTTACACACTATTACCAACCAGCAGCCACGACTCTGCCACCAAACCAAAATGGATAGATGGACGAGGATGGAAAAGTGAAAGCATTATCTATTCAAGTCATCCAACAACCAAGTTTTAACCAATACCGCTATCGATTCACCATCCATCCATCCATCCATCCATAGTCAGATGCTTTCACAACTTAATACATACACGGCTATGAAATCTCTCTCTCTCTACTAGAATTACCACATGCATACGTGGTTGAACCGAGCCTGCACCACTGCTCCCAGCTGAGTGTCAGTACGTGTAGTACTGCACGCCAGTCTGACTTTGATGAAGAGATCCCTTGGAGTAAATCTTAATATTATAATGTATTCAAGTCGGATCGTCGGCAGAATAACAATAACTCGACACACTACGAACCCAATGTAACCCAACTAGAGCAGAACGGCGGAGCCATATCCGGTATGACAGCCAGCAAGCAAAGAGAAAGTGTATGTACGTACGACTCATGGTAGCGAAGAACATGCATCCACCGACCGACCGACCACTGAAGTGAACTTATGACGCCCCGACACGACAACGACGACTATAATGGCATTGGATGGATGTTGGATTTGTTGGATCTCATCTCATCTCGGATCGAATTTGAACCAAGTAGAGATTTGGGGGATTTGGAGAATGTACGACGATTGCCTCGATGGAAGGCCACCACCAAGAGCAAATAAGCAGCAGGCAAGATGACGTCTGTCTTCTCTCCTGTCTATCTATCTATTCTCAATCCACCAACGTCGTCTCGTCCTCCCAACACAGGGATCGAATGAATGCAGGAGAAAGAAGAGACAACATTACACGTCCGCTGCTGCTACCGCTTTTCTAGACGCAGTTGGTTGGTTCGATCTGGGTTTGGAATCACACAGAAATCCCATTAGGGATCATGGAGAATTCTCTCTACTTGCTCCATTCCCTCGCTTCCTTGCTGCCTGCCTGCCTGCTTTCTATTCTCATGGCAATCAAAGCTATTGCAACAATGAATTGAAGAGACCTCAGGTTTATCTTTACTTACAATTGGGCATTAGACTTTAATATATTATACAGTCAATATTATTGGCATTTAGATTGGTTTTAGTGGAAAGTACACACATACAGTTAATCACGGATTTGACCATTACTATTCAGTACGACGTAGCAGCGTATGTATGGCATGGCTCAATTTTGTAGCAGGATTTTTCTCTCTTTTTTTCTGTTATTTGACAATTTGTTGGATGTTTAGTGTTCAGTTAGTTATCTCTCTTTTTTTGTCTCGCTATACTCTGCCCTTATTCTGAAAGTACGTGACTTGTTTCAGTTCATTCTTTGAGCTGATTTCCGGCCACCCACTGAGGACTGGACTTTCACCAGCGTCGTAGTCGTCGTCAGTCAGTTCAAATGAAGAACGAAGAAGAAGGGTTGCGAGTTAACGAGATAAATCCTTCTGGACAATATCATTCTCTTTCTCTCTCTCTCTCCAGAATTACTTTTAATGGAAGAGCGAGGAGGTGCAAGCTGGAAACATGTGCAATAACACACCATACATGTAATGATATTGCGCCTTTCATCGTTTCAAACGTGTATGTGCACAAAGAAACTGGGAGAAAGTACGTATATCGTTTCTGAAAATGAGAATTGTCACAACTTTTTACTTTGTTTGAAAATGTTCATGACAAAGACACGTACCAAGTTCTAACACTAATCATAGTTTACGTAACCCACAGCAGCACTATAGTAATTGGGACCCTGAAAGTCATTACATGTGACTCATCCATCACCTCTAGCTAATCCCTCAAGGGCAGATCATATTACTCAGCAGTAGATCACAAGACTCCACACAATGAGACAATCCTTCCCTGCTTTCAATAAGGTCTACAACCATGTCAAACTCAAACTCGTCTATAAACTTGCTGATCTGGTGGTGGTGAACCACACGGCGAGATGAAAGACGACAAAATTTCAAGGACTTTCACCAGCTTGTGAATAAATTATCTCGGAGGAGGGAAAATACGTCCGTATGATGACTCAAATCACGCCAAGTATCATATTCGCTCTGCAAAATTTATTTCTACACGCATCCTTGATTTTGAGCCAAATGGTGCGTAATATATTGCATTCTCCTGTGATTCGAATTAGATCAAGATGCACAGACAGACACAGAAAAAATATAAACGCAGTTAAAAATGATGTCCCACCCGTCTGATTCTAAATACTGCTTATTACTTAACTATTCACCTATGTACAAATAAATAACAAAATCTGTTATACCCGTCGAGCACCACTCAACCTATTTATTTATCCATCACCCACCCGCAATCAAAAATTAAAATGGGACAACAAATATACAAAAAGATGATAAAAACAACACAAAACTTGAGAATCCGAGCCTCCTCCTCCTCCTCCTGCTCGTTTAAACCAGTTGGTTTGAATAATTCATCCAGCCACAACTTCTCAACCAGAGTTCGAAACTACAGCAGGCAGACGAGTCGGTCGGTCGTACTTTCGTACATTTGTGTTCTGATTTTATTTTCAAGTCGCTCAACTCTTCTCTAAACTCACAGTAAAGTCATCGTAGGCAACTCGCATCATAAATTATTCTTTGACGAAGAACACCTCTTCTCTACAATTCAGCTCAAATAGTTGTGTTTTTGTTTGCAGCTGAGCCTGAAGTTTATGACTTTGGAAGAAATATTACAAAAGTACGAAATTTCTATGATTGCTTATTCGACTTGACTCGTCGAGTGGAAGAATATGGTGTGAAATCAAACCAAACAGTATAAATACTTGGGTGGGCAAATTAGCATAAAAGCAGCTCCATACTCCTCAGCTGTCACAATTACATAGGGAAGCAGGGAGCTGGAGCTGGACACACTTTCTCAAAAATATTCCCAAGGGAGAGATTTCTTGTACAAACTTTTCTCGCCGAGATAGAATTAACAATTTACTTTGCTCGTCTAGAAAAGCAAATTAGGTAATCGATGGCACAGCCAAAAGTGAAGCATGCATACATAATTCTGCTCTTCTTCTGGTGGTAGACAGGCACATGTACATGGTGGAGGAAATGACAGTTGTGTTGTTGTGAATTGTGAGAGATATCAAGAAAGAGAGGTAGTCTGTTGCTGTCATAAGGATGTAAGTTTTGCTGCTGCGAGAGGTTTTGCAGGAGACTCAATCATTCTCTCGAACCGTAAAGTAATGAAACTTTCCACTTCTCGCCTCCTCTTCCTTCTCGCTATTTTAGCACTTTCCAACTTTTACTAGTAGTACTGCAAACTCCAAATCACATCCATATTATAGACACCACTTGAATCATCCAGCTACTCAAAAATTGGACAAACTAAACTAAGGTAAACGAAAGTATGCACTCGACTCTATAAATACTTGAGGATTTTGAGACAAGCCGTGCCAAATGAGAACCAATAATAACGTTCTTCTTAACTCTCGCCCACACACGCAATAAGAAAAAAAAACATCAACTACTACGCAACTGAAGAAAAAACACTTATAGATAAATTAGTAGGCATCATTGCACAGTCACGAGAGAGTTTTTGAGGCAATTACACTTGGAATGAAATATGAGCTTGTGTTTCTTAATGTCGATGATGATGATTCGATTCGACTAGGAAATTCGAAATGAGGTTTCTAAACAGATATGAAAATTACACAGAAAACGTATGTACGTAAACCGGAGCAGTCAGCCCTCATCCAATCTTTGTTGTTGCAACACAGAGAAATAATAAAATTAGGGAGGCCAACTCTATCCACAATAAATACGTACATAAACAGCATTAGCGTCCCCATTCATACTTTTGACAAAGAGATACTCAAGTGGCTTCTCTCTCTAGGCTTTCAGTCGAGCGAGATTGACTTGATGTCGCGGGGAGAATCTAACAATGAGTCTTGTGATTTAATTCATCTTCTGGAAACATGTTTATGCCTCTTATGCACACACGTGGAAGAGAAGGAGAGAGAGTAATCTCCTTTCTACTGAAATATGCTCTTTCAGAAACAACCGGAAGGAAAACATGGGCACGGTTAAAAAAAACTATTTTATTTAACAATACCTCTGGGCTCTGCTTTGATCTATTGTATGACGAGAAGAGATGGGAGTACATACATCCACACGACCGTTCATTTCCTTTCATTCATCTCATCTCAAAAATCTGGGTGGTTGGGAATCGAATCTACTCCAGAGAGAGAGTGGCTGCCTGAACAACTTCAACTTGGAAAATGCCTATTTTTCTATTTCCATCATCACTAACCAGAATAATGTGTGTGATGTGGTGGTGTGTATTCTGCAGAATCAATGCATTCCATCCAAGTCTCAATCTCATAATCGCACTCGACTGACTGACTGACTGATACTTTTCCTCTCTCACTTTTGCGCCCTTATCCCAAGCTAAAAGTGCTTCTGATGAAAGTGGGATGAAGGTAATAATAATACAATGGGGGATACTTTGAGCTTTGATGTTTGAACTTCTGCGTGAATGGACGGATGATTATCCACCAGTATCAATAATGATAATAATCTTTCAGTCCAACAACATGGCTGAGTGGGTGGGTTGGTTGGGTAGTGGTGAAAAACGAGTCGTAAAAATATACACATCACTCCCACCACAATGTCTAACTCGAGAGTAATTACACCTTTATTATCCTCGCTACTTATATAAAATGTAACGCCCACAGGGACCAGAGAGAAAAGAAGACAAAAAAGTTATTCAACTCTTCACCCAACTTTACAAAAAACATGATCAATAACACAAAGTAGGAGAGCTACTCGCACGTAGTCATTTTGTTTACAATTAGAATAACGGTAAAACTTGATACTGCATAAAAACAAAAATACAAAATCAGGCCGCAAAACAACAAGCCGCCTGACGAGAAGAAAGGATTATGCCAAAGCTAATTGCAGAAATTACCACTACGCACTAAATATTCAGACACGTCAATATAAAAACAGTTACATATGCTTTCACCTGCTCAATCCCGCATCCCTTTAACACCATAAAACAATCGCATAATGGGAAATTCCTTTCCGAAAACATTTATCAGAAATTAAACAATCCTCATGTCTAGCTCGGTAGTAATATTTCTTCATTAAATATTTCACCTCCCACTTCAAATGCAACCATAAACACAAAATTACAATATTTGATTTACTTTCTCCTACCACGATAAAATTTATACTCGCCCCGCAACAAAAGCAATCACAATGTCATTAATTGAGATTTTGTGTCAGTTTTCCTCTCGCCTAAATGGCTAGCAAGTTTTATTGTTCTCGTCATCATGCATTATGGAACGGGGTAACCTTTATCAAATATGAGAGAGAGGAAGAAAGAAAAAAAAGAAGGTCGTAAAATAAATGGATGGACAAACCGACGACGACGACGAAAGAAAGCATACCTTTTCCTACGTACAATCCAACATCCCAGTCAAGAAAGAAAAAGGGAGCATAATAATAATAATAATATCAATATCAAACAAGTATAAAAGCCATGGCGGAACTTGTAGTACCTTCAATAAACCGATGCCTCTTTCTCTCTCTCTGTGATCCAGCCTGGAACCTTTTCGATTCAGCAGCTTCACATTTCACTCGACACCAGCGAGCGTCTGCTGATGATGCAAGTATGTATGGTTGGGTGGTTGGTTGTCTCTTGCATGAGGAGAAATATATCTATCCGCCGCTCTGTATGGTTTGGCTGCGAAGAGAACCAAGTAAACTCACACGAGCCTCATTTCGCATGAGAAAATAGGAGTATTACCAGAGAGATAAAGAAAGCAGTAAACCTACTTTCTCCTAAAATGCTTCAAACGCGATCGATAGAAACGCAACTACTGACTGTCTGTGTATGTGGGCCCAAGGCGTCGTTGGCTTTGCTGCTCCTTTCCCCCATATCATGCCACCGACCAAAGGCAAACTAAACATTCAATAATATCAGCAGCAGCACCAACGACTGAGCTTACCACCACACGGTCGTTTACCAAATACAATGCAAACCGAGTTGTGTCCACAGTTGGTTTATTAGCAAGTTTAGAGGGAAAGTTCACCAACTATCCGCATACATATCAGTGAAACCAATTTATGCCACTTTCTCTCTCTCTCCTCTCCAAAGTATGAAGAATACCAATTCACACGTCACTGCTCACTCTCTCACCTCCCACTCTTATGTGACCTCAACCCCAACCAACAACAAAACTGTGAGCAATGCGATGTATGATGGCGCAGGGGAAAAAATTACATCTTAATTTCAAATTCAGACGGTTCAAGGACTCGCCACTTTCGCCAGTGGAGCGTTACACAAGTCTACGTGTTTAGAAAAAGGAATGAGAAAGTTGTGGCGGCGGAGGTATCGGTGAACCGAAAAAGGTGGCAATTCTCTTTTTTGGCTCACTCACTTATACATATTACAAGCACTACTCTGCTTGCTTTCACCCCTTTCTTCTGTTACTAACCAAACTTGTACATACATACATAAGCCGAGCACAGCATGCCAGCAGTAGAGGAGTAATAGCACTTTCTTCTACTCCTCCTCCTCCTGCTGGCATGGCATTTTCAATGCAACTCTAGCACCAGCAACCTAATTAATTCAATCATGTGGTTTCAACTTTTTGCAACTAGGTGACTTTTAACCTCCTCTTTAAAACTCGTATCAAATAGCAGTCCCGTCTCTAAACTACCTGATATTAAGTAATGAATCCTATCATAATATGAAAACCAGGACCACTTACAAATTACTCGGCAAGCGCAAAAACCAGCCATGTAGACGAAACTTTGTAGATCAGAGAGAATATAAACGACGACATGAACTGAAAGCATCAACTCATATTTCATACCGTCAAGTATATGCATTATGTCTGTTTAATATAAACACCCCGTCATTTATATCCTTCTTCTCCTTCACAAATCTGCCTTCTGCTGCGTTCCACAAGTTCTTCTCTCTCTTCATCCACTCAACATGCACATGTTTTCTTTCTGCTTTCCTATCACCATGTACATATTTATGTGTGCAGTAGTCTACTTCTTTTTTTACGTGCTGTGTTCAAACGCGTAACACATTTCAGATTCACCTTTACACGACTAGAGTTAACTAAAGTATGTGCATATCCACCAAGTTGTGAGCAGTTAACAAACAAACATACACTCTGTCTCACACTTATACTTGCTCATGTAATGTTACGGGAAGAAGACGGTAAGGTTAAAGAAGGGAAAAAATCCGAAAATATCCATATGGCAGCAGCGTCGTAGTCGTCGTAAACCATGTGCTGTGCGATTAGCTCAAGCTTAAGCAAACCAGCTTACACTACTTTCCTCCTAATGCCAGATTCGATCCGAATCAACGACGCAGCGAATGGGAGTAGTTGATGATGGACCCGTGTGGCATTAGCTCGACCGGCGAAGCCAAAGTCATTTTAGTGGTCTGGTTTGGCCATTCACCTAATTTCGTCATCACCATTAACATTAAATGCACCATCAGACCCTCACCCTTCTTCTTCCCATCCTTTCCTCTTTTCTTTCAGAGACCTTTCATCCATCCGAGCAACATCAAAACTTTAGCAATCTCCTTCCTACACTCAATCTTAAATCTCAGCAGAGTAAAGTACTAGCAGTCTTCTTCACTTGACAGCTTTGACAGAACAATCCAAGCAGCAGTAGTGGTAGTAGTAGCGATATCACTATATCCACATATTCATTGAATCCCCTTAACGAACTTTGTTCATCACAACAACATCCCATCCCAGTATCCGTCGACAACTGGGGTAAGTAAAAGCACAGCTAAAGAGAGAGAACTGGATCTCATCTTTCTCAAAGAAATGTGAAACGTAATCCAATCTACAAACTCTGATGGGGGTTTCGTTCGACTCCCTTCATTCTAATTCCTCGGAAAGTAAAGCAATACAGAAACCCCGGTAATGAAATGAATGATCCTTTCATTTAGCTAGAAGTTAGTTAGTGGATGGATACAATCTAAAATACCCTTCTCTCTCTCCTAAGCTAAACATACCTAATGAGCTTTAGCACTAACTGACTTGACTTTGTTGTTGTATCGAAGAAACACTGGCTTAGCTCAAAACTTGGTAAACTCTACGAGGATACGTAACTGTCTCTGGACATTGAGCAGAACAAAACGACAACAACTCTTCTAAATTTCTATTACGGAGATTTCGCTCACAGTATATTTCACTTTGAATATTGAGATAGCCTGTTACGGAGAGTGGGGTATAATAATTGTTAATGTTATTACTCTCCTCATGTATGTACCACTTGGGTAACTATTGCAATCAAAGTAAGGAGAGATTCTAAAGAGAAATTAGTACTAAAACTTCCAACAAGTTAAACTGGACCAAAATAAACCAAATTAAACAAGTCAACGGGTGAATGGGAAGGAATGAGGAAACTTGGGAAATTGGTGCGGGGATGGAATGAATGAATTCTTATCAAGTGACACAACCACGTATGTATTGACATTGATTTTAAACCGAGCTCTGCATCGACTAGTTAGTTAGTTAGTTACGTTATAAAAGCGCTACAAAAACAAACAAATGATGATGCAACTACTTCACATACATGTACCAGGATTTGCTTCAAATTGGTTCAAATAGGGCTCAGAACTAAGATTTGAACTCTGGCAATAACGATATAATGGCCGTCGTCATACAAAACTAACTCAATGGAACTAACACCAGTGCTGGTTTAGTGTGGTCTAGTCTGGTTGGTTTTTATGGTGCAGTGAAATGACAGCTTATCCTGTCGAGGAATAGACGCTCTAATTGGAATATATGTGAGTCCCTTCCAATTACACACAATTAACTTAAATTGTGCTCAATCTACGCAATGAGAAGCATACCGGATGATGACATGGAATAATTCTGGAGAAGGCATTACGATAGGACGACTACATACAAAATACTGATATTATATTATCATGTACATCCTCCTCAGCAAATAAATTACTAATCCATTCGCCGACCCCCTCTGTCCGATACACAACAACGGTGCTTATCACACCACATACCACATGCATTTCATCACTGTCCTTTCCTTCTACATACATAAAGAGAAATATTAAACCAACACCACAATGTGAAGTTGGGCGATAAATGTATCAGGCTACACATACACATTACATACACTAGCTGGCTGCATGGCTATTGAATTTGCCTTCACTCACTCAGCCAAATAGCCTTTCCTAAATTTAAAACTCTTTTATGCATCAATTTACACTTTATTATCCTCTAAAAGCCCAAAATAAATGAATAACCCAACAACAACCTGGTATTTATTTACCACAACGGCCCGCAACCTCCTTCTCCCACCCACCAACACCACCACTGGGTAAGTAGTTATTCATGTAAAAAATATTTTTAAAAATAGTGATTGATGGCAATGTAAATTCAAAATTTGTATGTCAAATGAAACATATTTATGCCACGAATCAGCACCAGTTGGATTTGAGATAAATAACCTTACAGCTTAACTATTACTAACTACACTTAAATAACACTGCACGCTTTGAAAAGAGCTAAACTTAACTAATGTGACCATGAAGAAAGCCAGCAAGGCAACACCAATATGAAACCTTTTGAGTGAAGTTGGCAGCAGTAGGAATTAAGAATTGGAATCAAAACGTAAACTTTTTACAACTCCATGGTTTGTGGACTGATGAATCGACTACTTAACTAATAAATCCTCCTAAAATAAATCCTGCCCAAGTCAAATCAAATTGAAAACCTGCATGTGAACCCAAACTCGTTCAGTTTTATTTAACAAGGTTCTAATAATCCCCTCTCCTAATCCAATTCCTTTCATTTCGTGAGTTCGTAAAGTATGTACTTCAACTTCCCGGAAGGCAAAATTTAACCCGATTGGAAACCCAAAGAAAAGTACTTTATGGTTTTGTTGAAGGCTGAAGTGTCGAACCGTAGAAATGCTGAGACGGTTTCATTTCACGTCTCATTCATTGATACACATAAACTAAAAGTTTTCTTCCACAAACCAACTTTAGCTAACTAAGATAAACTAACTTACCACCTATATTCACCAACCAACCAACCAAGACAAGAAGGAAACATAAAACGAAACTTTAACACGAAGCATACACACACACACCCCACACTACCAAAAAGAAGTCAAAAGTCAAAGTGAGCCAAGCCACGAACTACTGCATACAACAGCCACTAAATGTTTTAGCTCGAAAACCAGCTGGATTTACAGATATCCTCACGATCTCTCTCTCTCTCTGTTCATGACACCGTCTACTAAAACTTCCAGACACGCTGCCCCAATTCACGATATTTTCATGACTCTAATTGTCCTCAATTGCGAAAAAAGGAGCCAAAACACTTTTCCCTACCTATTTCCACGGGAAGAGAATTATTAATCCTAGTGAAATAGAGAAAGTAAACCAATCCACTAAAAAAATTTAATTCATTCAAGAGAATTTTTTAAAAAGAAAATGAGTGCATAATTTAATTTATTTCGGAAATAACATTTATAAATGTAAGAAAGAAAGTTGCATAATCACAAATAAGCTTACAAGTAATCATTTTTTAAAGGATTTTCACATCAAAGAAAAAGAGCGAGCTGTCTCTCGGAATGTATTATATTGCGTCGCATTTTATGTGTCATCCATCCCATTTCTTCAGTCCCATTGCTAATATGAAACCAGTTCCGTCAGATTTTCAAAGAGATTTCCAATTTTATTACTTCCAGTCAACACAACATGAATTGAAACTGAAACAGATTCAATCATTCATCCAACTCCCATTTAAAACCCGGAGCGAGGAAAAAATCACGTTTTCTCTCCAACAGCTCCTCCTCCTCCTACTCTGCCACTTATATTAAAGACTTTCAGCCTTTTCCAAGAAAACATTGAGAGGCTATCAATATTTTAGCAAAAGTGGGGACATACACACACAGCGCAGCGGTGGTTCAAACTCAAAATCGTGACTTATCAATAGAAAAACTCCAGCTATTCAAACAATCCGTCCAACCCGATTCCCGAAAGCACAAACCCTGACAACATTATTAATGAAAGTTATTGAAACTGCTTGACAATCTTAATAATAATCACGCGTGAGAATTCTTCCGTCGACGAGAACATATCAAATTACTAGCTGGTAGAAAAATTCGACTTTGTGCTACGTCCAAAATAACAAAAAAAATAACATGAAACGATTTTTCAGCGTTATACATATAAGCATTTGATCCTATATACACACGACGAAATGCCGAGACGGATGAATGGGTAAAAAAACAGACGATGAGAATGAGACACAAGGCAGCAGCTTCAGAACATTTATATCGTTGATGGCCCTTGACAAAGATAATCTCATTTCATCAGTAAGAAAAGAGCAGGGCAGGAGTAGGCGGCGTAGAATGAATGAATATGAGTATAGATTGCAGGATTAAAGAGCTCAGCTCATTGAGATTTTATTAGAGGAGAAATGTTAATTGCTTACCTTGATGCTGTCGTAGCATGCGGTTACTCTTCCATTCTGCACTTCCACGTTGGGTGGGGGATGTGCGAATTTGCATTCAGTGTCTGGTCGGGTACACTTATTTCTCTGGAATTCTCTGCAAACTTCCAACTGAAGCCAACGGGAGTCCTGGGGTGGTGAAAGAAAATTTGTTATTACAAAGGTAACATGACTGGTTATTAAGTTATTATATTTCTACATCGTAGTTCCTAATATCTTATGAAGTCTGAATTGAATTGTGTGATTTACAATCTTTTTGTAACAAAAATTATATAATCTCAGAATCCATCATCCTTTTCTCAAACAACGTCGCAAAAATGTATTCGCCTTCTCTATTAATAGTTCTTCAATCTCATATTTTCTCATCTACCGGAGCTGGACGTTCTCATTCTCCATTCTTTTTGATCTATTCTAAAAATTAATATATATAATCTTCCGTGGGTTCGATTTCTTTTACAAATGTTAACTCGAGATTTCATAATTTTTTTTTCATGAAAAAAATTGCAATGAAAAAACAAGATTTTTATAATTAGCCGGTCATAATAAATAATGCATAATACTCATTGAATGCTTACCTTTATGTTAAGCAAGTTATTCACATTGACCATCGCCATGTTGTTCATATTCATCCTGATCTGTCCAACAACAAGTTTTTCTTTATCCCGGTGATTACAATAATGATGACTCAAACAACAATGTCACCTCTCTTTTTAAAAACTTTTCTTTCCCACTTTGTGTATTTCAAAAGCACACACACTTTTTTTATTATCACAGCTGATGAATTTCTCTCGTTGTAATACAACTTGTTGGATGTATGTAAACTGTTATTATTATTATTCGGTGCTTGTATGCATGTATAATTGAGGAAACTGAGATTCGGTCAAGAAACGTCGGGTGTAGATTTGTTTTTCTCAGTTACGTCTTCTTCTTTTAGTGATAATGGTTCTTTTGTCTCTTTTATCAAAACTTTCACATTACTCGGAACGAAAATGAGATTCCGACAGCTTTGGTAGGTGGTCCTGACAATTGGTGAGCAAACACATTACTGTTTGCAAAGGGATTTGTTGATACAAAAACTCGAGAAGATAGAGAAGACTTGGAAAAACTATCTTCTATGCAAGCACAAACTAAATCGAATGAATCGAATTCTTCTGCTGGATTATGAGTTTAACTTGCGTATATAACGGAGAACGGAGCTGTGTGTGTGTGTGACGGCTGAATGCAATATGTAGCAATGAAATGCAGTTTTACAGAGGAGAGAGAGATAGGCGAGGAGCGTGTAGCGGAGCAGTATTCCAACAACAACTAGTCGATCCTACTTCTTTTACAGAACTGGTTAGCTTGGTGTAATAACAACGAAAAGGAAGCCTCGACGAGTTCGAGGTTGAGAAGAGAGTTCGACTGACTGGAGCATGAGCAGTCTGATGGGGGAAAGCAGTTTGTTGGCCAGATAGTTGTTGGTTGGGGAAAGAAAGACGACGTGACTTTACTTCGGCAGACCCGTTTCTTGGTCTTCTCAAAAATAAATTCCACTATCTCTCTTTTCCTCTCGTGATGCCACCCGGTCTGTCTGTATAATAGCAACACTGTCTATACTTTCTTCTTTCGTAGGTATTGACGCTGGTGGTGGTGGTGGTGTGGGATCTTTTCCTTGGTGGAAGAGATGGGAGAGAGAAGAAAGTTCTTTTCTCTTTCTTTCTCAAGTTATTATGTACGTCGTGTCGTCTCAGCAGAATGAAAACTTTGCTGCTCTGCTCTCCGTTCCTTCTTTCCTTGGATTATTCCAATTCTACTCTTGAAAGAGTTTTTCCTCTGCTTTGAAGTGGAAGAAGGAGAGAAGATTGGAAAATTGGGTGCGGAGAAGTGAGGCAGGCAGGTGACCGTGAATTATGAATTATGAATTAATTAGCTCAGAGTGCTGAATGAGCATTGAGAGAAATCGAGAATCCGGCTGCCTTTCTTAATTCAATTTCAATCCGAGAACCAAAACCTATTCAGCGCGTCGTCGTATCCTCTTCGTTGTCAAAGATCAACAACACTTCAGATGCAGGAGAAGAAACGGCAATCTGTAAATAAATCAACATACATTGACAAATTAACTTAATATTTATACTTCAACTTAGCACTTTCTACTCGAAAAAAAATTTATACACAAACTTATTCATCTCTAGTGATTACTTTGTCGCGTAGATTGTATTTCAACTCCACGTGCAATTTTTCATATGTATGTACGAATAAATAATTCAATTCATTATTTATTACAATTCTTTCCATTCTCGTCCCAACCGAAGAATTCCTCTTTGTAAAATTAACATTCTTCTACAACCTCAATTTCCTTCCTCTTCCTCCTCCTGAAATGCATGCAACAAATTTTTCTGACAAATTCCCTTCCCTATATAGCGGAATAAATCCAAAAACTTTATCCACGGCTAGCTTAAGATAGATTAAGTTGGCATTCATGACACATTCACGACCATCAATCTGAAGTAAACCCCCTCAACATCATGACCTAGGTGACAGTCAACAGGGAAGGAAGAAGAAGAGGAACTACTACTTGTCACAGGAAATTCCAGCAACTGTCATCAGTGTCCACTCACTCACAAACATGGACTCTGCACAAAAATACCAATGTCCATAATATTAAAATAGCTCCCATAACAAAAGAAGATAATTCCCTGCGCATTGAGCCAGAAAATCAAATATAATTCCTTTCTCTTTTTTCCTACATACATACATATTTATTATGCAATAATCTAAACTTTTTTGAGATGCCCGACAGACAGCGGCCAACAAGCCAACTAATCTACTTTCTTCTTCCTTGGAATGAAGTTATGAACCACCACAGTTACCCGCTACCCGACATCATCATACAAATAACATATGCAGTGAAATGCAATTCCAAAAAAAGTTCCACTTTCTCTACTGCAATGCGCGGCCTAGAAAAATAAGACGAGAAAAATATTCCACTCCTCAGAGGAGGAGAAAGATATTAGTGCATATCCATCCATTCGATACCAGCAGCCAGCCGTCGTCCATGTCCAGTCTCTCTGGTGGTCGGGCTGGTGAGAGCGAGTGGGAGAATGGCAATCATATAAAAAGATATGTGTCCGTGATAAAGAGAATAAGAGAAAGGTTTAGTCGGACTTTTAGAGCTGGGAGTGAGCCGGACTGACGCCACAGACTGAACCTCCTCACCATCCATTTATTCCATTTCATTTTGTCCACACGCAATCTTGTAGCAACATCAACTCCATTCCTATTCAAATGGGAAAACCGAAACCGGTATTGCACTTTCAAAATTCAAACAATGCCAAACCCAACCCACCCGGTTGCACTGCAATTTTATACACCATCGAATCCTACTCGGGAATCCTTGTGATGTTGCACAACAAAACGAACGACCCAGCACCAGACACTCACGCTTTTTGGTCGCCAGTGAATGAAACTTGAAACGCATATTTATCGCTGACATATAGAACGAAGGAAAGAAAGAACAGGCAGGCAGGCAAAGCAATCTACTGACTAGACGGGTTCAATTTGCTATGCAAATCCGAAACAAGTTTTGCAATCCAATTAGTATATAAGGCAAAAAATAGCTGCTGCTGCGACTACACTGAACGTATCACAACGTCAAGAGTTCGTGATGATTCATGCTGAAAAATATTTTTACCAGAGCAGAGAAAAAAAACTGGAGAAGGATTCACATTTCGATAAGAATAGAATCGGAGACTGACAAAGAAAAATTAAGACGTTCCAAAATGCGAGGATGTATTAAGAAATGATGATAAATAATAATTTAATTCAGTTCATGAACGGTTTAAAATTTCATTGCAGAAAGTAATGGGTATCAAGACGCCGTTGAGGCGAGGGCAAAAAAAATCTTCCAGTTCTATAGTCAGTCACTCACTTCCCGTTATGCAGTTAGCAATTATGGCGTGTTCTCTTCTTTCAAAAAGTACCTTACTCAACAACAATTCTGCAACGAGAGTCAGAAATTAATAACAGAAAACGTCGCTCTTTATGTAACCAGCAGGCTGTGCAATTTAGCTTTCTTTATTGTATTCCGTAATACGAACCAAGGTTAAAGGCGATGCAGAAAGCAATAATTTTGCCTCTTATCGCACATATTATCTAAACACAGGCAAAACTGCGTCGTTGTCGTCCACCAGAAAATCATTCAGTTGTCAGTAGGGATATTAAATATTTAATACAAAATGCAACTTAAAAGCATAATCAAGCTTTAAACCCTTTTCGCCAATCAGTATCCAGTTTTGCGAAATGCAGTTTCAAAATTATTTTACCCCTCTGCAACCAACCAAACAAATAAAACCAATTCCCTTATTTTGCCTACTGCTGCTGCACATGTCCTGATGGTATAGTGATAAGGTACCTTCATTTCCGGATGCATTTTACACTGCGTGCACTTATCCATCTGTCATTATTATTGTGGTGGGGGAGATATGCACAAGTGCTAATTTCAATCCACTCACTCACTACTCCTAACGTGCCCACATTTTATTTACTTTAGCAAATAATAGTTCTAAATAGTCTAACGGAATCAGTATCCATCCATCCAAACCCTAAGTAAATGACAACACTATGTCATTTCAACAAGGAAATTCAGTCAGACTCGCATGTCAACTAGAATTAATTAATGTACAAAACTATGTATGTATAATACAAGTCCGCGATGACTAATCGACAGAAAACGGACATTTTGTCAAGAAGGCGGTGAAATAATACGAGAATAGCAGTTGCGAAATTCTCCCTCAGCGCCCAACCAAACTTTGCATATATACGCACATTGCATTGCACATATGTAAATATATCTATGCAGTCGTGCCATATACCACGACGGACGAACGAACCTACAGTCCACTCACTCACTTACTCACACCATAAGCAAATCAATTCTCAACCTTTTATTCTTTTATTGCGAATGAAATTCCAAACCCAGCTCTTGAAAACCAACGTGAGTGGTGGTGAACCATGGCGTGCGTTTAAAATATGCAAAAGCTTCGTCAACAATAAAACTTCAAATGCTGGTGGGTCTTACGACGAGAAAGCAGCAGGACTGGATTTATCAGAGAGTGGATAACTTGGCCAAGTAAGTAAGTTTCCAACGCATTCATTAGCTCTTCATATACGGGATTATATTCGCTTTTAGCATAGCCTCACACTGTCATGAAACGGATGCAATGCAGTTGAAGTTATACCGAACTAAAACTAAGCCTAAAGCCGACAAACTTGTTCTCTCTCTCAAACAGTTCTCTCTTTCTCTTCTGGTCTTGCTCAACCACCAACCAACACTGCCTAACAAATAACACGGCCGCCTTTCACTTCCTTGCCTCATTTACTATTCATTTACAATACGGCACCCCAAGCTAAAAGGGAAAGGAGAGCCTCACAACAGTCAGCCTGTTTTGTGTGAAAAGACCAGGGACAAGCAAACGATTGTAATTTCAGGAGGAAATTGTAGTGCTGAATCGTTGAAAAAATTTGGGAAATAAAATGTTGGCAGGAAAGTGCAATAAAAGTTTTTGTTGCCCGTCGTCTACTACTACACACCTACTAAAGGCCGCTCACTACTCCGTGGTGACTATGAACTGGGGCCGTTTATCTGGCGAAATAGGTAGCGCAGAAGCCAGACATGTGCAAACTTGTGCAAATATCGCACACACATTATATACAAGTGCTACATATACATACATGAACACCCGGATTCAAAAATATGACTCATAGAGTTATATTGCAACCTATAATAATAAAAAGAGTCTGATCCACATTCATAACCCACCAAAGCATACCACGAGGTCATATCCGTCACGGGTTGATCCAGACGAGTTGTAAAATGTATATGTAATGCAGAGAGAGAGAGAACTGCACTAAAAGAGAAAGGTAGCAGTCCATTCAATATAAATGCAGTTAGTCAACTAATAAAAGTATGAGGAGGGAAGTCAAGATTGTAAATTGGCAGAGAAAGCAAAGTTTTAGGGCACTTGAACAACTATAATAATTTCACGGGCGGTCAGTATGAGACAATGTGTGGATTGCATGTCTTGTTGTTTTGTTTTATTTTCTCCTTTCGCCCTTTCACCATTACTTTCTCCCATGTTGTTACGTGTATCTGCGCCCATTCTCATTCACCCTGACTGCCAGGGACAGACTGATACAACAAAACAAACCAAACCACCACCACCACCACAACACAACAACAACGATGTAAACCCAATTAAAATGCACAATAGTTGTATATACATATTTATGTACATATGTACCTATAGTGTTATAAATATGCCAAAGCAATAATAACACAAAGCCCGCACCGATAATACCACACTTTTGATGTGGGTATTATATGGATAAAGGGCAAAACTTGCACAACAATAATAACAACACCATCTAAGCAAACTAGATTAGATACGCATCCAGCCAACATAATCCTTACATTTAAACAAAGCTAGAGGCAGCTTAATATTGGCAAACAATTGGCTTGGGTAATATTATATCTGCCTAAAATCTAGACACATTTTACGACCTTCTCACATATAAGGGCTGCATACATCCAGGTGAAATACGCCCTAATAATAAATTCACTGCAGAGTATTCTTAATAGTTGGCGAAAAGAAATAAAAGTCTGAAATTAGCGAAACTCGTGATGTGTACCTTATGCTTACCTATGGATAACTCCTCCACCAGGGAAAAGAGTGTAATTGGTAGTGAGTCATTGCAGTCCGTTTCATGCTCATTTCTAAACATCAATACTTTCTGCCATTTCCTATTAATGAACTTTGCATGCAACATCAACAACTTGGAATGACGACGTGCATGGAATTAATGTAGTAACAATTCGGTATCCAATTTATGGAATGAACGTACCAAAAACCAAACTCGGCCGCCTGATATTAAAAGAATTAAGGTAGACAGCAGCTAGGGTCGCGGACACACGTTGCTGACATCACACCACCACTACTGCAGACGGAATGCAATTTAGTGCAGAATGATGGAAGCACACGGGAACAATAAGATGTATGGAATCATCCAATTCCAATCTAGACCCATCTGAGTATACACACATACCGAAATATATTGCCAAAGTGCAATAACTCCGCCACCGCCGCCGCCGCCCAGCCGTTGTTGTCCCTCAGACAACTGGTCACGAGTTACATCAATAACACGGAATACAGTAGCTAGAAGCAGCTTTGCGAATTAGTCTGTTATTGTCTAGCCATTAAAATTTACGAAGAAAGTTGATCGATTTACAGGCAAGAGTGGAATGAGGGTAAAGGCCTAATTTGGCTCCTCCCTTGCTCAACTTTCTCTGTAAGAGAGCCAATTATTCCCATACACTAAATTACCTGTGAAATTGATTTCACCATTTCATTCGATACCGACCACCGTCATAACAGACAGACAGACATACATACAAAGTCGGGAAAAATGCAACTCGGCCAAACCCATTACCACCAACCAACCCGCTGCAAATGTTATCTTTCAATCACGAGCGCTGCACTTTCAAATCCAGCTTTCATTTTGTTCTCACCAACTCAATAGAGCCATCACAACGGGGAAAGAAGGAATTGAACAATATGAACAATTCAGTATCATCGGATCAACCCATCCAATCCAACCCAGTCAGTCGGCAATGCCTAAAAATATGTATATAAGTATGTAGGAACAGTAGCACTAATAATAAAGTATAAGCTCGCATGTATGTATATTATTACGGGCCATGAACATAACCTAACCCTACGACTAGGAAAACCAATCCAATATCTGATGTACATGTACCCATCGCTGGCGGTCGTTGGTATAATAAATACGACGACGAGTAGTCGTGGTAAAGAAGAATAAGCTACGTCGCTATCGTCTTCTTCTCCCCTCCGCGTTCTAACTCGAACTAAATTGATCTCTCTCTGCGAGTAAATGTCAATATCCTACTGCGTTCTCAGTTACGCTGCCACCTTTTTGTTTTTACTGTTTCATATCACAAAACCCAAGAGTCCACCAAACCCATCATCCAACTTTGTTTGTATCTTTTGAAACATGAATATTTCTCAACTTTAAAAAAGTCCAGACTTCCTTAACAAAAGTTGAACCGTCATTTTTTACAAGTATGTATATGTGGTAGTTGTAGCAGGTCAAATCTAATCTTATTTGGCCAGTAGTCACACTCCTACCGGAAAAGTAGTGAGGAAAATTGAAATAAATATGAACTATGTATGCTCGGTCACATAAAAATAAAACAACGACCACCACCACTACCACAGCAGACCGCATATTATTCACATTCCATTCAGAATCAGGAGAAACTATCAAAAAATGCAACACTTCACGAGGTCCAAGTTCACTACCAGCCAAGCTTTAAACCCGTAATATTCCATGGTGTCATTGGTATGTTACCGAGCTAATGCTAAAAGGCCAATCAATCACATAAAACACAGATGATACTTGGACCCGAACCCACGAACACATATCAAAGTTGCCTATGTTGGTATAGTCGGCATCATATGTGTGTACGTAATATAGTGTCGTAATCATAAATAAGGTTGGTTTGGTTGGTTGGCTGGGCAGATATGACTCGTCGTCGTTGGAAAGTATCAGCAAGGGCTACTTCCGCTGGCAGGAAGTTGGTTTTCTAATGAATGATTGATAAATCTACCAGCTAAACCGTACCCGCACCGCACCACATCATCCATCCACCCTCCTCCTTCTTCCTGACACTTAAAAACACAAAAGTCGTCGTCGTCTGCAGTCCAAGTTCTAATCCTAACCTATCCTCTGGGCTTGCTGGTGGTAAGACGGTTATTTAGAAGCCTGCTGCGGTGGGTAGAAGTTGATAAGTATAAACGAGTATGTAGCACCAGGACTTGGACAAAATGGAAGATTGTTGATAACAATATTATTAATATCCATCCACTCACGAACGAATTTCAACATTAATTCTACTCTATTTAAGCCAAATAAATCCCCCTCTTTCTTCCTAATACAGCATTAATAATGGTGTTTGACTTTTCCTCGGACATTCATAAATCCCCTTTCTTATCTAATTAAGATTAACATTTTAACCAACCAACCAACTACATGTGTGTTTATATACTAACTATTAACTCATTTCGCAGCAAATCAATATCAATTCTCCTAACACCATAACGTCCCCCTCTTTTCCACCAACAAATACGCAAATGTTGCTGATTATGACTTTTGTACTAATATGAGGGCTAATTTATGTACCCATTTTTTTACGAACGTCAATTTATTTTAAAAGGTTATTCTCTCCCACACACAACTAACTTCGAATGCAGTTTCATAATCTAATGCAGCATGAAATCTGAACCGATTTGTAGATAAAGATTCTCAGAAATTGGTTGACTACAGTCCATGTTAATCCATGCAGCTAAAAATTACGCTCTTGCTTAATTTGATGGGTTTGAAACCTTCCTTCCTTCCGTGAACGCCCAATTTTTGTCTGACTTTGTACATGTTCTATGATGCATTGATCAGTCTCAAATATCAACCCGACTCTTACTCTGCTCATTGTCAGACGACGACGACTCAGAGATCCGGCAAATTGACGTTGACGACATCCATACCAAAAATACACGACATTTTCTGAAAGTCCATATTTTCCACGAGGTATTTTTATTCCTACCTCAGTCAGAGTTTAATCAACCACGCAGCAACAGACAATCCAATAAATTTGCAACCTAATCTACACGTCCTCCTTGTCTTTGAAGGTAATGTCAGTCAAACATGAAATGATACAACATAAACGAAATACTGGACTAAAAAAATACAGGAATTGGCAGACATCACGATACACTCCATTTCATTTTATCAGTTCGCATTTCTCTCTCTCTCCTACTCCAATTCCTCCCAATGAATCGTGATGATGATCTAACTCTGATATTATTGAAAATATATTGGCAAGAAAAATTGGTCCGCTAAAAGCAAGTAAAAAAATATTTTCATTTCATGTGAAGAACTAATCATATAAAAGATGTGTTAAAACCACACAAACCTATAAACATGGAAAGGGCGGATTATTACGAGACGACGAGTGACGATAATATAAAATGAAAGTTGTGTCGTATGAAAAAAAATTCTACCTACTAAAATGCTACAAGCAATATTTGACACGAGTATCAAAATGTAGTAACATTCATTCAACTGGAAACTTATTCAATCTTCCTAAACATCCTACTTTTCGAGTACATATGTATGAGTTTCATTTCATGACACAATGTCATAAGAATTTTAGCAAGGTATACATACATACTTTTTTACTTACTACTACTGATTGGCTGTGGTATGGTAAGTAAAAAAAAAAGTAGACACGCCACAACAAGACTCGTAAGTATATACCTACACAACAATAATGAATGCATATCCACACAAGCGTCACGTAATGCAAATACATACTTATATATTGGTTGAATATTTATAGATGCCAGCTAAAAATATATGCTCTCATTTTCACCCCGGTGTGTATGCGTTTAACTTAACACCGAATCCGCCTCATCAACTTTATGCCCATCCATGTGCCAAAGTCACCTCGCTAAATGATGGCAATAACTCTGTTTCAGTCACTTGAAATATAGATGAGGGTTGGGTACATTATTAGGATTTGCTGCTTCGTTGGTTGGCATTCACAAAGACATCAATGTAATAATTCAACTTGTGTAGCGAAGCTGCAGGGTGAATGCATAACTGGACAAGCCAGCAGGTAATTGATATACGTTCATTTCATTCTTACCAATATTTGTGTGAAAACCTTTGCATGAAAACGGTCAGTGCAACATATTATTATTTGTATGTATTATCTGCACAACGAGATTTCAATTAATGACCTTCTTCTCGTAATTCTCCTGCTGTTGTTGCCCTGTCGCATATGGCGAGATCATAAAACGGGCCAAAAACAATTACATAACCATTCAACATTTATTTTCGTTTTTCTTCTTCTCGACAACCTCCTACTTTGTCGAAAAAAATCGTCTTTCGTTCCTCGTTGAGGTCTGATTCAAACGAAAAGAGTTGACATTTCACGCCGTCTGTCCATTTGCTTGGTGCAAGAGAGAAACGTACAGAAACTATTGCAATGGACCAAAAAGCATTAAAAAGCAATTACCCCAAGTTAGCCCGATGCGAATTAAAATACTCGGAATTCTTTTATACCCAAAAACATGTTCCTAAGTACACTAATTTACAAATAATTTGTCATTTGTACAAAAAGGTCTGTCTTCTCCTTAGTCTAAATGCACCCATTTTTTTACAAGGGCAAGACAGAAAAGACCAAATGGTTGGTTACTACATGGTGTATGTGTGGTGTTAATGAAATCAGGAAAAGATGACAAACGCCAGCCAGCATACCGCTACAAAAGTCCTACTTACTTTACAGTACAACAAAGGAAACTCAAACTTAACATTCCATTCCTAACACGACTTACCAACTTACAATTCCACGTTGCACTTCTCTCTCCTGCCTGGCAGACACGTCAACATAAATAACGCAAAGACTCGACGCATCACACGTTCATTTATATGTTAAACAGTGGTGGAAAAAGACTTTGCCATCCATTCGTTACAGCGAAAAGTCCAGTGGATGTATGTATGACGGCTTTACGATCATTTCCCTGGTGCTTTTACATTTTGCTAGAGAGACAGAAGGGAGAAAAGGACGTGGCATGGCAAGCTATATGGAGACCAAATGCAACAACTCTCTACGTGCTCTAATGCACTCGTAATTACACACTAGTCAACTAATGACAGACTGAACATCTCAAACTCAAACAATGAACACCAGCTGTTCAGAAACCGAGCAAATTGGAACTGCTAATTTTTACTTGAACCCTCAACATAGAATTTCAGCTGGGCTTGTTTTTTTTCTTTTTTACTCTGATGTACTTTTAGTTTTACTATTACAACAACTCCAAACTATTTCCCTCCACAAAACACAATAGGCAACAACAATAGCAACTATGTACTCACCAACAAGCTGCAGCCCACCACAAAGAAAACCGAGATCACAAGATACGATCCTGGTGTGAGGGGGCCGAGGAGAGAGAGAAAGAAAGATTGATCCAAATGCGGTATCTACTACCTAAACCAGCCAAATGGTACATGTCCATTGTCCGTGGGCGATGCGTAATGATGAGAACTCGACTCGACTCTTCATTTAAAAATTAATGCGGCGAATACAACCAATTAAGCTTTTTATAGCCGTGTTTAAGCCTACTCAATAATAAGGTAGGTGAGCTATTACAATATCAGGTATCCATTCCACACATGGGAACATTGAATAACGGCCTAAAAATAGAAACATACCTTGAATGAATTACAACACGGGGATAAAAATTTGTCCAAGAGAAAAGAGTTCATGGACACGAAGGAAAAGTCACCTTCATCTAAAAGCTAAATTTAAAAGCGGGATTTCCATTCCGTTTTAGACATCACGCAATGAGCGTAAATGTTTAAGAATTGCATTACTATTTTACCGGAATGAACCATTATCATTGGAATGGGTCATTTGATACTTTTAACGTGAATACATTTTTAAAGTCCTCTCTCTCTTCATAAGCTCTCCCGTCAACCAACCAACCAACCCGACATTCATCCATAGTCTAATGCAATCTCAAAATTCGACTCCTACCAAAGAAGGAGAGAGAGAGAGAGAGAGAAAAGATCAAAGACTTTTCATTATCGCTACCGCCACCCATTATCCATTCTCATCGACTGCAAAATGCCACCGTTCAGCAAAATATACTTTTTTCTCTCTGTGTGTGGCTTATACCAATTTGAACCCAACTCACTCACTCCAAGTGGAATTCACCTCAAAAAATAGCAGTAGTAGCAGTAACACTGAGAAGAAAGTAAGTGTAAGTACTCAAACTATTACAAAGTATTAGAACCATTATTATCGTTTCGTTCCACCCTACTAAACTCTTTCCTCCTCTTTCTCTTTATTCCTTTCAAGATCTAAGAATAAGTTGCAGTAAGCAGTATATTCTTCAAGTCACTAAAACCTGTGTATAGCATGGAATGGTCGATATTGTGCAAGATTTTTAATCAAATTACCACCAAACCCGACACCACCACTAAGGAAACCTAAGCCATGGCCAAATTGTAAGTAGACCTACGTACGTACATATCACACTGCGCACTTATTCCTTGATGTCGAAACAAGTGACCTGAACCACAAAAGCAATAATTGGCTTTGGGTGAAAGCCGGCAGTGGTGGTGTATGTACTTTACGTACGTAAGCAGTCGGAGGAGGAGGAGGAGAAGAAGAATGCTGGCGGAACATACCAACACCGTTTCTTGCAAGTACTTAACATTCATCAATGCCACAAGCCGGTTGTTTAAAAACCAATAAAACAGTCGTACTTGGAGTTCGAACGGTCGTTTACTAATAGTCGTCGCAGGAGGAGCGCCAATACATACTCGGCTCGCTTAAGATAATACAAGTATGGATGCCACGAACATTCAAGTCATTACACTGCTCAAGAAGAAAACACGAGGATAAATATGTAGTAGGTCGGTGGTGGTGGTGCCTATTTGTGATGCTTTTCCACTTTTGTCGTCCCTTATCTGTTCTGTTCTCTGTTTGTCTTTAGTTTAGCCTCCTCATGTCCCGCCATACGTGCCTCTACTTACATGTTCTCGAAGCAAAATCAATCAAGCACGAAACCGAAAAAGAAAAGACTGTTCGGACACACAATTGAGAATTGACCAAATTGTCTATTCCCAAGACACAAGATTCAATAGAAGGAGACAGATCCAGCTTGGTTTCCTTCCTTTCTTCCCCAGAAGCAATATCAATAATAAAATTGTTACGTAATTCGCCTACTACTAGATATATCCCCCTATTTACTTATTCCACCCAACATTTGAATTCACTCGGCACATCTACGAAATAATGTGGGAGCTGTATTATGCACATGCAGTACGCTCGGCCTACGGTCTTGTCCCACCGATATTATGACGACGACGAGGACGACTCCTGCTCTGCTGATTCAGACACACAATCAAGGAAATAAGGAAACGAGAAAGAGACAAGAAAAACCAATGAAGCAACCATCTATTTTCTCCTTTCTACGGTCAGTAACCACACCACCGCATCACGCGATTGGAATCGAATCCAAAGTTAAATTCAGAATTCAATTCGACTGCAGTGTAAGAAGAATACCTACCTACTTTCCATCTTCTTATGCATAGATAGGACCTAACCATACCGATTGGGGAGTTATTCTACCTTCTCAACCACACAGAGATCTTTATCTGTCTGCGACAGAGAAATGCCCACAGAAATAGAAATGAAACTTTTTTTTAGACCAGGCAGTCTATATCTATCTACTACGTTTCTATACTTGATTTCAAGGTAAGCCAAGCAGAAGAAAGTTTTGTCTTGCCTGTCACCATACGATTTCCATCCATGTACGTTGTTTTGGGATGTGGGGATATGCAATGAATGAATTTTCCAATTTTCACCCCAGCATGCATTAGTTTTAGGTTTATACGACACGCAAATAGATATCCTGCTGAATGTATTTTAGGTGAGAGAATATGTCAGAGAGGACGATAGAGATCGCCGAGGAGTGATCTAATCCAATATATTCATTCCTTATTTTCAGAGTCGTCGTCGACGACGACCACACACACATCTCGGTCGATTGGCAACAAGCACCTATCACCTATACATCTTGATCCAAGTGATCTGAGGAGTCATCCTTGCAAAAGCAGAAACTCGTTCATCCATCCATAACTCCTCATGAAGAAGAACAACGAACGAAGGCAGGAAGGAACTAGGAACCAAGGGCAAACGATGAGGAGCAAGTTTTGCTATTGCTTCGTTTTCCACAGCCTTCTTGCCCCCAACAGGAGGAGGCTGATGCGACTCGGGTTGTCTTGTCATTAATAGCTCACAAGGGGCTACTACGAGCTCCACTTGGAAAGTTTGATGGATAAATGGAGCTCAAGATGGGCTCCTCTGTGCTTTTCCTTCGCCTTCTCTACATCCTATGTATGTACATCCAGCCAGTCCAGTTCACTTATTCATCCCTCTCTCTCTCTCTCTCTCTGCAATTCCAATTCTACTTTCATCCTCCCTTTTTCACTTGTTATGGATTTCTAGGAGAGACATCATAAAAAGCATAAACTACCCGACTCGACTCTATTCTGCTCCCACTTACATCCAGTAATCTCTTGCCCATCGCCTGCCACCAAGGCCACCACCTATTTTGATATTTCCCACATTTTTAAGGATTCTAAAAACGTGTAGAGCTACATGCATCTCCTTCTTCTTCACTCCCACTCCCACTGCATTCGTTTACGTACTTGTTAGGGGGCAGATTGGTCGTCGGGTGAAGGAGTGAATGTAAGGGTCCTTAAAACTTTCTCTCTCTCTCTCCTGAGTTCACCCTATGTCAGTAGTCATAGCTTTATCACCATCATTCGCACATCCACTAATACACACTGACATTCCCATCGCATTTATGACATTGCCACGACCATCAATCCCCTCATCATCTTGTTATCCAATTCCACTAATGAGACTTACATCGCCCAATTCCACTGCCCTTTCTCAAATTCCTCCACGACTCTTATAACTCAAAGTAGTACAGGGGCTTTAGTATTGTAATCATATTACAATACAGGCTTCAGAAAGCATACCCGCACATATTTACTACATTTCCCATCATAATAATCACATACTTATTATGAATGAAAAGCACAAGTTCACACAAAACTACTAGTACAAGTCCATCAACGCTTTCACTCATATCTTCATTTATTTAATAAACGCCCTCAAGAAGCTGCCCAGTGCTCATTTTGGTGATTTGATGATGATGGTGGTGGTGCTGGGTGTAATGCAAATTCAGAAAATTCCATTCCATCCATACAACAATACCGTAAGACTCGATTTCCACTCCCTCCTCTCTCCTCGTATCCTATAAAGCATCCCATTCCACACACAAACCCATCCAAAATGTAATTCAACGGTGCATGTGAACGTGAAATAAAATTCTAATGACGAGGAGAGAGATCCCACAAGAATCTCAAAAATGTCCTTATTGTTCTTCCCCCCATAGGAGAAGGTGGAAGAAGAACATGACATCAAAACATATACCCAACATATGGATCTCTCGAACCCACCAACCAATGATGCGAGTGCAACGTCTCAAACATTTGAAACGAGGACAGACAAGGAAAAAAGTCCCAACTGACTGGGAAGAAATGTTGTTCTCTCCCATCAGACAGCACATCTTGTACACGTTCCATGTAAACAGCAGACCTCTCTTTCTCGCTTCACGGAGGAAAATAAAATCGCTTCGGGACTCGAACCTACGTATGACTCACTGTGGGTGAACTCACTCTTATGTACCTCCACACACGGGATGAAGCAAATCTACTAAACCGCTCTTCTTCCCTCTTAACCACGAACGTGCAAAACAAAACAACCAGCGTATGTCATTTTATATTTGGATAAGAAAGAAAACTTGGTTTCTTCTTCTTCTTTTATAGCTTAATGGAAGCAAGTCAAGTTCTTCTTCGCAGAGAAAGTGGAAGCGAAACATTTCGTTTCATCTTTTTCTCCAGCGAGCAAAAAGTTGGAGAGGAGTGACTACGCCGCCACCACGGCTACCACCAGCTCCTCGATTTTCACGGTTCAAATCTCCAAAGTGAATGCTATCTCACCCACAAAGGAGAAGATATGCATGCAGCCTCACATGGGAGAAAGTTGGGCCAAAATCACAAAGAAGAACTGGCTCAAGGTTGCCATTATTTTGCATTTGAGTACCAAGTGAATTGTAATTCAATGAATTTGCAAGAGAAAGTATGTTAAGAAAAAAAGTTATACAAGGCACGCTACAAATTTTTGCAGCTGGATGTACACAGGTATGCAAAAAGATACAAAATATGTAAATATGAGTGCCACCAGCAGAGCAAAGTGCAATCTAAACATTTATTGAGCATCCTCAGAAATTTGCTGCTCCACATGAAAGCTGTTCTATTCTTTGTCCACCTTTTACACGACTCTATCCACACTTTCTCTCTCTTTTATTCTCAACTTGGTGAAAATATTGCATCAAATTGTGGCAGAGAAGCGTGTAATAATAGTTTTGTTCACTTTATTCCTTCCCCCGGTTTAGGCTCCTCTCTCAACCAGACTTATTCAAGAGTAAGTACGTATGCAAGTCAACAACAGCAAGAAGAATGGGACTCCTCACCAGGGGTTTAAAATCTAGTTCTGAGCAATCTGGTCCTGTTCGGACACAAAGGACTAGTCACACATTCAGTGTGGAGAGAAAGTAAGATGATGATGACGGTGTGTAGTGAGTGGTAGATTTCCAAAGTTGCATCTTCCTCCTTACGTTACGGGTGGATATCTATGGAGTTTCTATTCAGGGAACACCAGCCAACTAACTACGACGTATGTATACACATGATCACAACCAGGAACAAACCTCTTGTGGCACATAACCGTGTGAAAGTAGTGCAGCACACCCCACTCTGCATTACACTATCAGTTTCTCGTATTGTTATCAAGTACAATGCAACTACTAAAGGCACTTTATTCTGCACACATATGTACAAACACAGCAACCATTATATGAGGACGACTACATACTACTTTCATTTGCATCGCTTTCCAGGAAAGTACAGAGAGAGATGAGCCAAACATAACGACTAAAATGGGGAGACGAGGAAATAGTCGAGGGAAAGTCACATCATAACAAGCAAAGCTTATATGTACGGATATATGTATGTACACCATCCGAAAAAAGGTCGACTATGACACCAACCAACCACCGTTAGTTTCACCCGTCCCATCTCATTTCATTTGTTTTGCCAGCATTCCAATTGAGAATTTAATAAATAACTAAGACCATCCACCAGTCAGGCAGAGCTACACACAGACCAACAACCAGCGGAGAGAGAGGTTGCGTACGTACGAACGAAGACCATCCACTTTCTCTCTACGTCAGATTCACATCTTTCCATTCCAAACTCATCCACTTTCAACCTCTTCCTTCCTTCATGGCAAAAAGGCGGCGGAGAGAGTGTACAGCTATAGATATGGATTTAGCTGCCTGGTCTGGTGAAATTGTTGGTTGGCCGTGGCGGTGGTGGTTCCATCACATCTTTCTCCACCACCACCGTTAACGTCGTCTACCTTTCATCCACGTACAAGTCAAAGTATGGACGCTTCGTGTATATGAACGACGAGGGACTTTGCTCCTTTCACTCACTCAAACATCCACGCCTGCCTTTCCTCACTCACTCATTCCACATTCTCTCTCGGCCAACAATAGAAAAGCACAGTCATTCCCTTTTTCATAGAGATCCTTGAATTCAAATAACGAACCCTTTCTGAACTTTCAGGGACAACAAGATGCATATGCACGTGCATGGGGGTATACCTATCCAGATATAATGGGAGACAATATAAATTCCCGTTTGTTTGAACAGAACTAAACCCTTTCTCGCCCGTACTTTTCATATGAATATTCCGATTTTCACAAGGATCATTGTCAATTCCGCTTTACCAGCACCCCACCAAGCTTAATTCATTATGTAATGTCAATAAAGCGAACGCAGCTAGCACTAATGTAAACTATTCCTAGAAACTGGGTGATTCTGCGGTGGTGGTAAAGTTGAGCAGAACAAATTCATGTAAGCCAGGCCAGAAGCAGCGTTGAATTGAAGTCTCATTACATTATACAGTGAAAGTCATTGAACAATACAAGGCCCTGCTGCTCGTGTCTGTGAAATCTTTTATAATACGTTCACATTGCCCCATCTTTGCATGGCAGCAGCAGCAGCTTTACTGTTCTAGATCTCTACGTAGTAGCTTTCAACCATCTCCAATCACAAACATTCAACTCATCCGAGGAATGAGTTTCGAGCAGGGAAAGTACAAAAGCTTTCCCCTGTGTTAGTCACCGCCGAGCGTTCTTTATCCACTTACCAAATTAAATGCGTACTCAATTAACCGATTTTCAAGCCCCATTACATTATTAAACAGCCTACTCCAGTTACTAGTCAAACTCAGGATAGCAGCGCAGAGTGCAGTCACTGATGAAAATATTCTTTCTCATTTTCCTACTACTCTTCTTTCTCTCTCAAGAGTAAATGTGACCAAGACTGTTTTATCCGGCTGGTGGGTGGGTTAGTTTATTCTTTCATTCATGCACAAAATTTCGCTCGATATAAATATACCAAAACCTACATATGCACGAGGAAAAGCTATTGTATTTCACTTCAAGTCCATGTGCACCGTCCCACGAAAAGTACATGTGTTCTTTCTCACATTTCACTTTCAGAGAACCCACCAAGAGGATTTACTTGAGACAGAGAAGAGTTATGCTCTCTTCTTCTTGTGAGGGAATCCCATGTAGAAATTCTTTTTGTCTTGGACCACTCACAATGTAGTCAGACAGCAAAGGAGATTGGTCCCAGTTTCCCGGCCCTGTAAGCAACACTTTGCGAGAGTGGCTGAAGTCTTCATTAGTTGCAATTTGTAGGATCTGTTTTGCCAAATGAGGATGTGACATGTTTAGAAAGATGAGAACTTGAGAAAACATTGACTTGCAACTATACTTTACATGTTCGTTTGGCGGTATAAATAACTAGGTCAGTTATACCACTCGTTTACCCATAAAAATAATAACAATAATACGACTAACGCAATTTCCAAATCGAGATAAAAGTGCACAAGAGAATTGGTGCTATGATTTTTCGTGCAGAACGATTATGGCGTTGCCCATTCTCATTAAACTTAATCTATCATTAACTTATCCCCCGTTCTATAATGTAATCTATAATGGTCACTTTCCATCCAACCAACCAACCGAGTGGACACATTAGGAAGGACCCAATTGATTCGCCCAGACTATTTAATCTCCACAATAATAGTTATTGGCGTGATTTTCTGATGCGCTTTTAACCATTTACAGCTCGCCTAGCGGAATAATATGAAATAATACAATGGAGTAAATAATCTCGAGGTAATAATTATGGCGTTTATCGCTCAGTGCATGCATTCCCTCCCGTCAGACAATGTGATTGTTAATCCAATTCTCAGATCGCAGTATGTATGATTCGAGCAAATAGACTACTTGATCCCACTCTGGCTCAACTCACAGAAACGTCACTCATGGTAAGTCCTTGTATTTTCTGAATGTCAAGAGTCATCGGGACAAAACTATAGCACAACAAGGTGTCTATTTACACTCGTGTATATGGATAATCTGAACTGTGACTCTACATAAACAAATGTACAAAATAGTCTTATAATATTTTGTTACGCAAGAGTCCCTCCTCCTCCACGAATGGACATCAAAAGTGTAATTTGAAATGTTTTTCGAATTAGATTATGCAAAATGTTTGCATAATCTACTCTACTGTTTTCCCGCATTGTCAGCAACACTATTATGTCTAAAAAAATTTAAAGAATTTTACCTTTTAAATCAAAACTATAAATAACTCAACCTGCCACGATTGGGAGGAGGATATATAGCCTGATATTTTATGCACTATATACTCTCCTCTTTTTCCACTACTACCCACATTATTACAACTTCTCCGAGAGGATCAAAGGAGCAAAATCCTAATCTTTATAACCCGCGTGTGCAAACTTTTTATCCGTCAGTCTTAAATCTTGAAGGATTAGAATTTCCATATCATATTGACGTAAGTAAGAAGAAGTTGGATAACGAGGTCACCGCAAAAACCACATTTATTTGATGAGTTGAATTTTGATATCCAATGAAAAATATGCATGTACATACATACATACATCCATCCGCTGCTTCGGATATCACGAAAAATCTCAGATTTAATACCAGTAAAATAATAGGATATGAAACGCATCCACCTCAAACTTCCAAAACTTTGACAATGAGGCGCGCGGCCAGGCCAGTGGCTTTGCTTATCTTAAAATTTCAAGCTGTCTCGCCTGCTTTCTCCATGACTCATGGTAATGGAGAAAGAAAGAGAGCGAGGGTGAGAGATACTCGAGATTTCCTTAGTTCACATTCAACTATTCAAAGTTATTTATAAAGATCACCCACCGTGACATGAACCACGCTGCGTGGTGGAGGTTCCTCCTTTCTTCTTCTTCTCGTGCAGCCAAAACTCACCAACATTCAGCAGATGGAGAACAAGACAAAGACAGAAAAAACCACAACCTCAAGAATAAAACCAACCACTGCTGAGCCGCTCATCTATTCGAATAATATCGGATCGGTTTTTCATGCAAAATCACAACTATTTACCCGTGACGGAGAGAGAACCTTCCACTCAATTCAGTACTACCTGACCTGCCAGGAATTGGTTGATCAAAAACTATAGCATTAACAATAAACCGTTACAACGCATGTAACCAAGGGGTGAAAGGAGTGTCATACGTCAATGTGAATATCAAATTGTTCGAAAATTTGTTAAGATTGACACTTCTGACGTGTTTTCGACTTTTGTGTCTTATTTGTGTCAAATTTAACAGTTGATAACCCTTATGTGACCTTTATATGACCTCTGAGGTCAAAATGGAGGTCACCATTAAATTCGGGGTTAAATTTCAGTTGAAATTGAAATAGATATGTCCTATGACCTTTACATGACCTCTGAGGTCAAAATGGAGGTCACCATTGAATTTGACATTGAAAAATAGTTAAAAATGACGTGTCACATGTCAAAACTGACAAGTGACACTTTTTCGTCACTTTTCGTCACCGTGACGATGTCATCGTCACAGGTGACGTCCAAACACAAAATGACATGAATTTTCGAATTCCTCATTGAAAAATAGTTAAAAATGATGTGTCACATGTCAAAACTGACAAGTGACACTTTTTCGTCACTTTTCGTCACTGTGACGATGTCATCGTCACAGGTGACGATGTCACAGTGTCCATCTTCGAACTCGTCCTGTCCCTTGACGCTAGGAGTTTACGTTCAAAATTTCAAGTGTCTATGTCTTTTCGTTCAAAAGTTATCGGAGCTACGGACAGACAGACGGACGGACGGACGGACGGACGGACGGACAGACAGACGGACATAACGATCTTATAAAGGGCTTTCACCCCTTAATAAAGCTCCTCCATCTCATTCAACCAATGGGAGAAGCAGAAGTAATAATATGACGTCAAAAACACGAGCTAATCCTCTTTACGATTCATTTCCAAGAATATTTTTTAATGAAACTGCCATCACATAACTTTCCGTTATAATAAAAAGCATCCTCCTGCAAAAAAACAACCCACCCACATTCCGCCTCTTGTTATGTATTATTATCTATCCATTTTTACAAACTAACAAGAATGCGCACACACCGAGGAGAAAACTAACTCTCAGCTCGTGTGTGTAATTCACCAAGGAAAGTTTATGGAGAATCCGCTCGGAATGACAGAGGTGGTTTGTTTTCCTCTCAATGGTATTACCTATTTCAAAAAAGAGCGAATGGGGAGCAAAAAAAACTAGAAAACAAACAGATGGAATGAGATTTGGAATTTTTTCCTTGCCTAAGAGTGAAAGTAAAGAAACGTGTGCAGGATTTTGCTCGCTCGTACCGAAAACTAAACCACTACCACCATGAGCAGCAAGCAAGTAAGGTAAGTAAAGTATGTAAGTAAGGTAACAGGTTTCCTATTTCCGTCCTGGAAGAATTTTCTCCTTCACGGCGGTGATGGTGATGCAGGAAGGAAAGAGCCAGCCAGCGGTGGAGGTGGAGGTACGTATAGAGTGGAATGGATGAAGGTAATTGTATTCGTACGAGACGACCAAGTAGCTTTGGGGAAAGTTAAGTAAAGATGAAAAAGAAAGTTCTTCTACGCTTCCAGCACAAATGCTGATTCTTTCCTTTCATTCTTTTCCCTTTCCTTCATATCTCACTCGCCCCACAACCTCGGAGAAAATGCTTTCATTGTATTTCACGGCAAAGTAGTTTCTTTTTTTTCTATCTTTCTAGAACAGAAGCTACTTAAGCTAACTATCTCCCCGGCTTATCTGCCAGCTAACCAGCCACCTAAGCAAAAATTCCAAATCTGCAGAATTTATATACTAATATTTCCCGCTAAGAGTGATGTTCCCTAATAAAATGTTACATGCATTAAATGAATGAGTCAACCAAAGAAAGACAGACAGCTGGGCTGGCACAACCACAAAAAAAGGGACATGATATCCGCAAACATTATATAAATCCGAGCCACCCAAACGGAAACAACTTCCTGTTGTTACATACTTTCCTATTTTATCTACGTAGTGGTAGAAGCGCATCTCTCTTGTCTTGAATCAGGTAGGAATCTCAGACCACAACTTCAAGGACATTAGGATAGATGAGGGAGGGGTACAGAGTGCACTCGAAAATTCGATCTACCGTGAGTACGATCAGTCAGATCCTTTTGAATTCGCAACGGTTGAGTGGCTGCGTTTATGCAGTTACATACAAGAAAGAAGAGAGGAAACAGTGTGTGCAATCTGCTTCATGATGGATGTAATATGCAGGAGGGCACTGTATCGTATCTCATTCCTCACTACATACAGTGCATGATGCAGAGAATTTGACTTTCTCTCTGGGAGTGGAAAGACCGAATTTCAACCACTGCACATCACTCACAGCCACCAGACCACCACGTCCAGCCATGCACATTCATACATATCTACGTATGTATCAAGTGGCCACGTATTGTGGTTATCCGTACGTAGGCAGTTAAGGCTAACTGAAACTTTCTCTCGCATCCGAGAGACATACGCCACAGAGCATTGCTCGATCATGCATGAAAGTGAAATTAAACGAAATGTGAAGGTGTATGTATCTGCTGGATGTAAAGAACACACCAGCCGAACATCTCCCCAGGCATTTCAAGTTTACATGTCCAATACGAATTCTGGTTTTGTTAGTCACAGAAAAGAGACAAGAGCGAGGACTAATCTGATATCAAGCGAATGTATGTAGCTGTGTGCTACAAATCTTACTAGTTAGTGCTAATTTTCTCTCACCGCTTTCATAGCCTCCAGTCTTATTAAATTACACAAAGAAGGGAGTAGAAGAGGCAAATTTCGGGATGGAAACTGAGATGAAATTCGTGCCGCGTTCTACATAAAGTTCTAACAAAAAGTCGGGTAAAATGTAGGAATGACAGGTTCATTTAAAAAAACGAGACACGAAAATAATCAAAAATTGAGTATTTTTCTACTTAACCAATCTTTTCCTATTTATAGAAATGTCACCAATTCTGACTTATGATATTAGATTTTTAACATATTTATGTTTCTTAATTTAATTCTTAGTTATTGCCGAAATCAAATTACCTACACGCGGACAACCACAGCCAGAACTAAACATGAACTTATAAAATATTCAGCAGAAATATATGGAAAAATTGTGTACATTTTGTTTGCGTTACGTCACATGTTGACAAATATCATTTCTGCATGCCATTTATATTTACGCAACTTCCAATGATAAGGTAGGCATTGGGGTGACATTATGTATGAGCACGGCGTGTCAGCTTTCTCTACCTGTGTACATACTTCAGTTCGAAATTTGGTATTCAAAATTCTCCCATTGCCATTAAGGACGGCTCACAATCACCAGAGAGACAGAGATCTCGATGCACACCATAAAGATATGTGTAATGCGTAATGTAACGTAATGGGATAAAACTGTACCTTTCAAGTGTCGATCGATCCGTCGCCGAGTCAGAAATATTCAAGGATATCTTGCACTCCTTCCTCCTTTTGGGTGAAAATCGGATAAAACCTAGAAATACAATAAAGTACAAAGATCAAGATATGCTGAGCTGAAGTAAAGAAAAAAAAGTGAAGAATTTTATAGCCATTATATGCGTATATTCCAATAAAGCTTCACAGTTGTTTCCCACTTATTCATGCAAGGAGAACAGTATAAAGTTTCGAGGAACGATGCATTTCATCTTTTTTTTCCAGTTGCTCCTTTCTTTTCAAACTTAAACTGTTAAACGCACTTGCCTGAGTTTCCCTCTTCTGTGACATTAGACTCGCGTACGTATATGTAATAATATCATATCACTTTATTCTACTGGGCCGGTAAAAATGTAAAAATTCCTAAACTTCACAACCTCCTCCTTCTCCATCTTATTATACACTTCCTCCTTCCTTCCGATTCACTAACGACACAAAAGGAAGAAGAATTTCACAACCCAGCGTCGCACTGTTTTAAGTGCATGTACTCCTAAGAAGTCGTGAAAGAACAGAGTTTTCATACTTAATCCATTTACCCCCAAACTGTTGCCTGCTTACGTTACACAATGCAAAGTGAGACCATCAGCAGTGATATCACATTCCGTCATTCAAAGACAAAAGCGGTGTCTGGTGCTCAAATTACTATAAACTTTCAACATTATTTGCATGCACTCGCTCCTGCCAAACTTGACGTCAACTCATTCCACATTTTAAATTGAAAAATAAATTCAAGGAGGCGAGTTTAGAAGGAAAATATTATAAACTATTATCATGCTACATGAGGAACGAAAGTAAGAAAAAGGGATCAAGTGGCAACAGTGGCAGATCATGGTATACACATTTTCTCACAACGATTCTACACCACCACTACACCGCGTGGAGAAAGGAGCAGCATTGAACTTCACTCGGCTGAACTAAACTTTCTCATCATTTTGTGAGGAAAGGCTATTTAAATTCCTTTCTACCAACTTTCTCCTTCCATTTGCGTCTTGAACTTTTACAGATTTCGGAAATGGCACACGGCTGGGAGGACGGCTCCCTTCAATTTCAAATTTCAATTCATCCATGCACTGTACCATAAGCTATAATCTGAAAAATCTTTTCTCGCATTCATAGCTAACTTATTGAGTCGACTTGAGCCACCCACCCACCAGTAGCATAAAGTGAGTGTGTGTGTGTGTAGTCGTAAGTTAGCATTTCGAAATCACCACCCCATACCATTCCTCCGAGTTATTCTCTCTCCCTCCTGTCCTGTCGGGAAAGAATTGCAGTGCATAAATAATATCAACATTGGCAATTTTTCTCTTCTCTCCCTTTGCGACACACACACACACACGACCGACCATGAGCAGCGAATAGAAAAGAAATATAAATATCTATGTATGTATGCAATAGAAACAGTGACTTTTCCGAGGCCAGCATATTTTTTTAAAGTTACGCATTGGCATCCGCCATACTTCAGTTTCTTTTTCTTCTTCTTCTAAAGTCATCCAAACTGACTGACAGAGTGCTGACGGGATGAACGAGCAGGCAGACTGCTGTTGCTGATCTCGCATTACTTACATATATAACCGACCAATAGGAAAACCAAACCCATCGGAAAATTCAGTTTGCTCCGCTTTGCGCTTCCTTTAACCATATTTCACATTGCAATCACAATCACAATGGACCATGCCAGCCAATTTCAATACATTTTAATATAAAAACTTCCTCACTTAAGTTTGCCTGGGTGAGCATTCAAATTCAAGTTGGGACGTGGATGTGAAATTCAAGAACCATCAGCACATTTATGTCAAATTGTTCCTCACTCCTTATTCTCCGTCCGTCCGTACGTGTATCTATAATTTTCTCTATCTCTTTTCCATGTATATTGTGTGTGGTGGCTGCTGTGTGTGATGTATTACTACATGCACACAAAGGATTCTTTCCACATCCACATCCACAAAGCACAAAACTACAACACAAACTCATATTGACAACCGATCACAATCGAACGCCACATTTACCACACATTGTGTACAGACAAATAAAAGCGAGAAGGACGTATGATTTCATCCGTGAAACACATCAGGCCCAAAATATTATTGCTTTCACATCAACACTCGCCCAACACCAGGCAGTAGTGCACTCCTACCCGTACTCACTCACTAAACTGCCAAACATACAGCAGCACCGAAGAGAAGATCTACACCGAATTTTTGCTACAGATTTACTCATCCTCACCCACATACCACCCGTTTGTTGTTGGCTTCTTTGTATTTTTATCATTCTTATTACTTTGTTCACCATTCACCATTACCATCGTCAAGATAAACGACAACATTTATCTTCGTTGTTGTTCCTAAGGTTGTGCATTGTGTGTGTAGTCGTCCTCGCAATATTCTCGAGGAAGGAACAGTCTGCCAAAATAAAATACGATATCTAAATCACCTCCAGTCAGAGCTAAATCTAACGGGAATAAATAAAGTGGAGAGACCCATCAAGACAATCTAGACTCGATCTCATCTATAAAACAAATTGCAGGCAGGGTATGGGATAATTTTTCAAATTCTATGCATCCATGAGCAGCAGCAGTGTGAATTATATAACAACAGCGTGTGCTCAATTCATGAAATGCATAGATACGAGATGAATGAAACCAACCACTACTATTATTACGAAAGAGTCTCTCTCCTCTCCTCCTCCTTCTAGTCAATCTCAATTTTCATCCTCATGCAACCACTCCACTTTCACCAACTAATAATTCTCGACTCACTAATCAAAGCAGCAAAACAAGCGCGTTGATTCGCTCAAGTGTTGAGATGTCGGATCTCTGAGTGGAAATGACTCTTATGAGATCTGAAAGAAGAGAGAGAGTGGAGAGAGAGATGAAGCAACAAGCTACAAAATATAGCACACACGCACAAGAGATGCTCTTTCTACTGGTGGATCGACTATGCAGGCTTGTCGTTTCCATTTAGTTGAGTTTTAAGAGTGGAGTGGAATTTAGAATAATGTTGGCAACGAGGAGAAGAACCATGGGATTTGTGTGTACATTTTAAAATGTAAAGAGCTACTAAGCACGACTCAAATGGCTCAATCAGTCAAGCACATTTTATACGAGATATGCATGTACCGAAAGGAGAACAATACCCACGCAACACACGACAATGAGTGGAAGGGTGATGACGGATGAACAAAAGGGGTTCGTTTTGACATTCAAGTTGCCACTTATGTTGCACCATCGTCCTCCTCCTCTCCAATCTGCCAGTCTTCTTAGAATTTCCGTATATTTTGGCTTCTTTCCTCAACTGGTTGGGTAAGTGCAACTCTTTCGCTCGACGTAATATGCACAATTCATGCGGTGCAGGGCAGGGGGTTGATGTTTTTCTCGGCTGGAATTCATACCCACCACACCACGACCCGGGTAGATTCCAGATTTTAATGGAGGATGGACATTGGATTGAATTTACGAGTTGCTACATACAAGTGCAACGGCGTATACCGCTGGGAGGTGGATTAATGATGAATGAACAGAGGGAGTTGAACTGAATTATGAATGAGCACATGCAGCTCTAAATATATAAGAATATGTATGTAAGATGGGTAGAAATGCGACAAAGTCCGAGCAAGAGGAGTTGTTGACTCATCGCTATTGTCAACAATCACATTATTGTAAGAATGGATCGACTAAAACGGGAAGAAAATGTACTGAACTTTCACCCATGGCACGGTTCCTACTTGCCTAATTAATTACCCACCACCATCCAGCATTCTAAATTTCCAGCTCGGTCTGAATAACAACGTCGGCGTCCTAGTCCTATTATAGTACGAATTAATAAAAAAAGGAGCAGCAGTGTAAGACAGTTGATCATTATGAGTAATCCCAGTTCAAAAGAACTCCAGCGACATTCTGCCCCTTATCAAACACAAGCGTGCAATGGATGATAAAAAACGTACGCGTAAGAAAAAAAAACAAGAAAAAGAATTCATCAAAAATTCCTCAAAAAAAATTGCGTTAGAAGAGAAAGTCACGCCATGCAGGCTAAGTTTTGGTGGTGGTAGTTGTCGTCGTGTTGCTCCTTCACTTTTCACACCCACCAGTACCAAGGGTTAAAGATGAAATTGGTGTTTCCTACGACCATCATGATGACACCAGCTTTTCGTATCTATCTAAATCTAAGCAGCAGCAAGAAGAAGAAGGATCAAGCCTTCTAACGCTAGCCATCAAGGACAACGCAACACGCCTCGGACCAACCCAAGTAATAATCAGACTTTGCTCTCGCAGTATGAACCACGCAACTTTCTCCCTTTCTCTCAGAACCATCGGCCAAGTCAGTACGGACGAATATAGCTACGCGAGGACGAGGGTAGACCAAATATACATCTGGGTATCCCACCATCTCTCTCAAACCCATTGTAAATTCAGATCAGGTCAACTCATCCTCCACTAGTCAAAGAGAGACCCTTTCCTTCCTCCCATTCCAAAATTTTCGAGACAACGTACAAAATCACCTCCACCACCGACTTGATGTTCTTCATGCTTCTTTCTATTGCATCATCCTCCACTGTCTTTACAACTCCTTACATACTTCACTTTCAACTTCCCTTCCTCAGCTTCTCCAGCGCCGAATTTACGTATGTACCCACATGCATCCATCTACCATCATCGTTTTGTGTTTTATTCCATCTTCCCCACATAATAATATCTACCTCTAGTCATCTGCATCATTTAAAGCCAATTCACGATCCAATTCAATCCCAAGCTCGCACTCTTCGTCTTCATCTTCGCCTCAAAGATATCTACATCCAGCCAGCACACCAACTTGTCATCCATCTACCCGCCGAGGAGAAGAAAAAGCCCTCGTTTTTTCACATACAAACAGACGCAGAGATATCTATGATCTAAAAAAATGTGTGAGTGGCTGATTTCATCCTCATTTGATCTGATGCAAAATGACTGCAAAGGAGAAAGACGATGTACGTACACATTCCAGGCAATAATGCAACCCATCATTGCTTTCTTTCTCAATTTTCTCAGTCTTGTTAATATTCTCATCATTTTCCTCATTCTTGCCAAGTGTGATGTGATGCCCATCATCTATCTCTCCTATTTCACTTCAACTTTTTTTTCTCCAGCACCCAATTCACCGCCGCAACAATTTTCCCCACTCGGGCAGGAATTCTTTAATGGGTATTCATCCATACTCACAAGCATCATCTCATCTACATATAGAGCGTGGTGCACATTCAACCACAAATAAAAAAGAGGAGTGAACTGAAGAATCATATTGGTGTTGTTCTCGGTTCGAATTTTTATCATTTCACGCCCGCCCCCACCCACAAAATTTAATGATCAAACAGTTCGCCATTCAAACCACAAGTCATGTTGATGGTATCACGGTGCGATACGACGAAATCAACCCGTTCTTCCCGGAAAATTTACATATGCTTTCACCACTACGGGTAACGATACCTTATTATTCCGTCTCTCTTGTTTCATGTACAAGCGACTACTTGTAATTCACCTCGTATCTTTCACTCACAGAATACGTAAACAAGATCTCATTTGCTCATTCTCAAGATAATTTCCAACCTTATCTATTTCCTGACTCAAAACTTGAACTCGACAAAAGCCACACATCAGACGCATATATCATAAACAAGGTCCCAAAAAAGGGGAAATCTTAGTGAGGTAGTGCAATCATAAGTAATAAATAAAATTAGATTGCCAAATTTTTGCATCACCGCTCTCGGTACAATTTTTTACTCCAAGCATTAATCGTTTAAATAGAAAAGTTGTCATCTCAAAAGGTCCCATGATTTTGCTTGAATAGAATATCCAAATTGATATATTAATTGAAATTATAGATTTGTATCTTTTTTAAACAAATACGTAGTTCATAATTGTTTAGCCATTATATTTTACATATCTCAGTTAATTTAACCCACTTCTCGTTCACTACACAGTAAAAATGCCTTCTTTCTCAATTTATTCAATAAAATTAAGAATTCCTATGCAAAACAAATTGCCTATGCAAAAAATGAAAAACAAAAAAAAATGCAAATTTGCCTTTGCCTATGCAAAAAAAATGCAAATTTGCCTTTGCCTATGCAAAAAAAATTTATATTGTATCCAGTAAAAATGGTACCGAGAGCGGTGATGCAAAAATTCGGTAATCTAATTTTATTTATTACTTATGATTGCACTACCTCACTAAGATTTCCCCTTTTTTGGGACCTTGTTTATTTATAACTTGTAATTGGAATGTCAATAGGATGCACCATCCCCTTTCAATATTTGTATCCGGGATAATTTTATTAAATGCTTCGTTTTCAAAATTGAATTATTTCGTTATTTCTTAACCGATTCACGTTATTTTGGTCTTAAGATGTCTGGTCTAGATTACTAGATACCAAATGACCTAATCTGAAGGTGCGACACTCACAACCACCACTTCATGCATTGTACCAAAAGTGTTGCAGAATCAAATATTAGTTCTTCTGTTTACAGTTTTGAATATTTATTTTGTCTTAAATTTATTATTCATATGTCGTTGTCAATGACATTGATTCGTAGAACGTCTATGAATTTTATGGTCTTTAAATTGGAATAACTAAATCAATTCGGAACGGATTTTGATGTATTTATACTTAAAATTTTCGGGATAAACTGTTCTACAATTCGTGGGGTTCAAATTGATGATAAAGTTTGCTAGTAATTAGCAATAATTACAAATGTGTTTCTAAGGCCACATTTTTGCCCATAATTCCGGTAAAAATCAAGTAATCGCTTAGTCGGATCAGATCCCATTTCTAAATTATGTAACAATAATCGGTACAAAATTTCATCAAAATCGGTTAAGAAATGACTGAGATATCTCAGATGGTCACTTTTTTGGGGTGGGTCAAATGCATACTTAGTAATTTTTTTCGTTGTTAGGTATTTGCCTCACTAAGAAAAAGTATACCTTATGAATTTGAATGTCTGTTATGTAATTTATTTGGATACGCACCTCGTCTCTTTGGCCTTCCTTCATCATTTCCAATCATATTATATCATCGTAACGTGAAGAGAAAGTGAGTGAGTGAGAAACAGAACAAAATGTCCTTCTAACTGCAGATTCGGCCCCAAACTTTATTATATTTTGAAGCATCTTCAATTCAATGTTCAATCATATTATTACTTTTGCTTTACCACCACCATCCATCCCTTTCCTCTATATTTGAACCAAGTATTGTAGCCTTGCTATTGCCTATTCTGCGTCGTCCTCCTTTATCGTCGAGCACTTGACACAAGGCAATATCCCAAACAATCATCAACTCACTAGTTCTCTCGTTTCGTGACATTCCATCCGCTCATCTTTTGCCCTTGCCACAACGAAATCTAATCTAAAATGCACTCCTACTACTACGACATTATTATTATGGGCAGTAGCTACACTACGGCGACGACGACGACGACTACACTTACACCAGTCACTAGTGACAGACGACAGACAACAACAACACAACCCTTTATCTGTCTATCTAGCCATCTAGGAGGAGTGGAGAAGTGCTCAATTCAATCCATTGCCAACTTTAGGGACGAAGGAAATTACTATATTACTATTACCCGCTGCATATTGCATACAAATATCCAGTTTGAACGATCGAGTATCTAATCTAATAATGGAAGACGACTTGCCAACTGCCGAAATAGGTGCTACCTTTTCGTACTCGGGACAATTACTACTATCGCCTTCTTCCTACATTGAATGATCACATAGTCACAAAACAGAGTCAAGTACATGACATGATCAAACATAAAGACTTCTTCTCTCATAATAATGTGGGGAAGACAGCTTCACCTCCGCCATCAATAAACGACCAGCCAAACACGTCATGACAGAAGCAATTGGGAGAAGAAGAGAGAGTCATTTAGTTAAAATGATGTGCTTCGTCGTAGCAGCTCGGGCAAACAGTTTTAGGTGGTGAAGTGGCTAATTTATCAGGCATGTTCCCTGGAAAGTGATTTTACACGAGGAGAGGACGCAGACAACTAAAGTAGTAAAAACTAAAACTTGACATGCTTCCAGGCTAGCAAAAGTTTTCTCTGAATCTGCGGATGAATTGGTGTCGCGAAAATATGAATAATGGAACTGGTTTGCCCACGTACTTTGAACTAGATAAAGACGTGACAATGACTGCATTCTCGCTCATTAACAATGTGAAGAACATTTGAAAAAATTTGAATTTTTACAAATTCTGGAAATATACCCAATTATTCATAGGGAGAAATAACCAACTTTCCCTCAATTCCAATTTTGAAAGTGTACATTATTTAGAAATTAATGAAATTAAATATATGATGCCAGCTAGCCATTATGAAGCTTAATATACTCATTTGCTGCTGGACAGACTTGATAAAAACACTCCAGAGCCTCGTTCATCTCTTTGCCTTCACTCACTCACTCTCGAGTTGATCAGAGCATGAAAGTTTCTAAATATTAATTCAGTAATGAGCCCACTCCATTAGGGTATAGTTTTAGTGTAATGAGCTAAGCAAACTATGGCCTATGCAAAGTAGCTATGGTGTTGGTAAGTCGTTGGGATTATGTACGATGTCGAAATAGTGCTCATCCATCCAGATATATCCGCCATTCGCGGTAATGCTAATTATCCAACATACTTATACGACATACGTATAAGCCACAACAATATTTGTACTATGAAATAGAGGTGCTAAATACATTCATTCGTGGTTTTTATCAACAGCCTGAAATGCGAAAACTTCATTTTGAGCTGCACACACGTTTCTGTAAACATTCGACCAAGCTGTCAATCAACGGAAGAGAAGGATTCCCAGCGAGATATTAATCATTGGGATAGAATATGAAGTAATTAGCCGTAATTGCAGACAGATAACGCAACTCGACGCAACACATGCGAGCCATTCGTCCACATACTTGATGAACTCAAATGTATTTAACATGGATGGATAAATACGATGAAAAACTGGGAATACGCCCCATCAACTCTGGAGTCTCGTCTGGATAAATAGCATCAGAGAAGCAGATTGAAATAATGACTAATGGTGATTCAAGGTCAACAAAACTGGGGTTTATGCTCTTTCCGAATAGCGTCGAGATTATAGAATTTTTTTCAAAATTCAAATCAACAAAAACATTACAACAGAGAGAAAAAACTAACATAAATACACTCACAACAAACTAACGAGTCAGACGAGATGATTATTGACACCGTAATTATTCATGTATTCTAAATTATCTTAAACAATTCATAAATAATCTTGCTGGAGCATAACTAATTCTTATCCGGTCTAGTCTAGTTTCTGGTAAAAAGTGAAATAAAAAACAAAAATTACTTGTTCCAGTCCAGGTTAACATAACTAATGAGTCATAACTCAGCGGAGACGTGGAGTCATTTTCTTTCGGAATGTAGACAAATAATGCAAACAGAAGAGGAAATCAACCAATCAACGATAAATTAAGTGAATCATATTCCTTTCCCTTTCCGTTACGTCGTAAACAACGTATTAAATATGTACTCCAGTGCAACCGAACTCGTCGACAAAAACAAATGACTCAAGTTTCATGAGTTCACAAATATTCAGCTTGGGTGTATCGACTTGAGATTAAAGAAACAAAAATGTACCTATCGATACTTCAACCTCATCGTAAACTGGTACAAATTGCTTTAAGTAATGAGAGGAGGTCAATCATAAAATAATATTTCCTCTTTTATTTCACTTTCGGTTTTATCTTCTTATGTCATCGTATCAACTTTTCTCAGCCCGCCCGACCACTCCCCCCAATTTCGGTTGAACTCTTCACCCATCATTTCCTACATGTCAGTCTGTCAGTGTCAATTGTTGCGTGATATCATGGTGTGCTCAAACTCGACAACTTTCCCCTTGCTGCACTTATCTCCAGCCACAAATAAATAAGTGTCATTTTTCACCAATGTTTATACTGAAATAGAAAACGTGTCGTTATTGCGTAATACTCTGGACAGTTTGTACCTTTATTGCCGTTTTAAAATTTATAATGTCGGTTATGCCACCCACGCCATAAAAATTGAGTGGTGTCTACTTTTAAGTCCTACATTTTGTTAGTAGTAAAAAAAACTTGGCCGTGGTTACATACATATTCTCGAGACAAGAGGGCAACGTGACTTTTGTTGGGCCAACGAAACAGCAGCTTTACACAAAAGGAGACCGGAACGAAGACAAGAACAAATTGTTCTTGGTAACCTCTTGAGAATTCTTTCTTTTCTCCATGTCACAATTTGCTATGAGAAAGTTGGGGTTGGGTCAGCTTTACTTTACTAATAAAAACAATAAATCTTTGCGTTGGATCCGGCTGGACGCTTTGACAACGGGTCCTTTAGCCAATAAGCGGAAAAGAAAGTATGATATGGTGGAGGCTAACAGAAATCTGAAACTTGGATGATACGGATGTTTCATTTATCAGTATTGGTCCAGCAACACAACGTATTAACGACATGACATAACAAGTCGACAGCAAAAAGATAAGCTGTGATGAAATATGGTGTGGTGATAATCACGTAACTAAATTGTTTTGTATGAAATGAAGTGTGTTATGAATATGTGTGTAATAATAATTATGCATTAAATAACACGCCTTCATCGTTAAGAATTAGTGTTGAAATCTCCTCTCCACATTTGAAAATAATATGATGATAAACTATTTATGTGGACCGTTAAACTAATTATTGAAATTATGAGGTTAGTACAGAACCATAAAAACTTGTAATTTGATGCATTTAATTTGCAAAGATTTTACATAATTACTTACGTCTCTCATGTCACGTATCATAATAGTGTACATTTTTCTCACTCGTGCATTACAATCGCAATCTTGCTAAACTAAACATTGCAAAAATTAAAATAATTCACTTGCTGTCTTATATAATTGTGTCAATTTGTTTCCTCTTATTTATCGCAAAACCTCCACAAATTGCAGCTCCAATTCCACTTCCATTTTCACTCTTTGTCATGCCTAAAGACTATGTACATTCCAAAATTTTGAATGCACACCTAATAAAGGAAATAGTAAATTTCGAAATCTAAATAAACAAACTTTTACCTCCAAAATGATCATAAAACACGAATTAAGATTAACCATGATGCAAAATAATAATAATTCCGAGCCAATCCTACCATTCCCCATTTAAATTACTTCACACATAAACAACTTTAACAAAACAATGCAATATTTACAATTGGCCGTCTAATTAAATTAACGATGATGTCACCCTTTTGCTTCCCTCCAGCTCCCTTTGTCACGCTCCCTCTCCAAATAATTCCTCTCTTTCTCTAGCAATCCCACCCATCCCGTAAATGAATATAATGATAATCTTACCTTATCTTTGTCGTTGTATCGTCACAAATGTTGCAAAACTTAATTACTATTAAAGTTGACGATGATGTCGAAACGTTGTTGTCCTTGAATCGGGAGTTAAAAGAGTGACGATAAAGATAAAGCGAGAGGAGAGCAGTGGATTGAAGTTTGAATTCTGCGTCGTCCGGGGGGAACTCTGAGACAGGCTCCACACTTCTTGGGTTGGATCGTCCAGTCTCAATTTTTCAAGTTTAACAATTCAATTAATGATAATAATTATGAATTATGAAATTTATGAAAAAAAATGTTATTTTACGTAAATGCATAAATTTCAGGTTTGTCTCGTAATGGCTTCTCGTTAATGTTGGTGTCTTACTTGTTTCAGGAAGAGGATGCAAAAAGGGTGCAGCATGCAATGTAATATTTTGTCTGCATTCTTCAGGCATTGGTTTACTTGGTTTAAAACGTATTATTTAAATGGAAAGAAAGAGATGAACGTTGAATAATACATGCTGGATGGAATAGCGTCTGAGTTTCCAAAAATAAGGCAAAATCACCTCGTTGCCTGCCGGGTTAATTTTAGGTTATGCACTGCGATATTTACACTGACAACTGACAAAATGGAGTAATAATGAAGCCTTCATTATGAAGGCCTAAATAGCAAATAGAATTACGGAATATTTTTGGACGTCTGGATTTCGACTTTTTCCTGGAAATGAAACAAAAACTTAAAATGTTTGAATCGCAGATAAATATAATGCAGACACTAGTGACGACTTTTATTCGTAGTATGTACATACTTATTTATTATCCTTCACTGCTTGACATTTCTAGGAATATTGACGATTTTTAAAACCCCATTCACAAAAGAACTTGTCAATACTTATCAACTATTATTATTATCATTACGAAATTTCTAAATTACATAACAAAAAATATAGTAAGCCCCACCGACAAGAACCACGCTTTTACCATCATATATGCAGTTATGCAATAATAGGCATACTTTCACTTTCTTTGTATTATTATCAGAACTTTCCACGGCTTCATATTGGCTTTGACATGTCATCCCACCACGATTTCATTCCTCTCTGTGATCTGATCTTCCCAGTGATCCCAGCCAAATCGAACCGAGAGGAGGAAACATAGGATTGTATTTCCTGAGGGAAATTAGCACCAGAATCGATTCACATTTTGACACTTCGTTCACTCGTGTGAGCTATTCCCAGTCGGCGTCGACGACGACTGTCACCTGGCCTGAATTTTAACCAAATTCATTAACTCGCATCATCCCTTTGTACTTACTTACATTTCTATTTTTCCTGAAATTGGCTCTGTTTTTCGTGACTTTTGAATCGAAATGTTCTCCTGGAACAGGGGGCATGCATCAAGTTGTAACGAGAATAATGAACTTGACAGGAATACGAGCCACATACATAGAATTTTAATCTTTGTATGGATTTTATACACACTAAAAGGGAGATGCACTTTAATAAAAATTAATGAAGCACACAAATGTCTCTCATAAAGTCATAAAATTCATGGCACTCACTCTTGCACCACTAAAGTCATTGCCAAGTAGGAATAATTTTTTGCACTGTTTCATCGTCGTCCAAGAATAAAGAGGAAATCAATAAAAGAGACTCCGATGACTAATCCATCCATCCCATCCCACTCTTTTCACCGTGTTCACTGCTTTCACCCCCAATAAACAATTATTTTTGCCTATATACACAAATCTACTCCAGCGGTTTAATGAGCAATTGCCACACTTGGCTGAACTGTGTAGCGAGCGAGATAACAAATCCCATTTGGAAATTCGCAAACACGCGGAAGTTGAGTAATCAAACGCATCAAATGATGTTTTGATGGTGAAAGTGAGTGGGTGGTTGGTGGGTATGTACAAGACCTGTGAAAATTGAATAGTTATGTCCTCCACGGAGACGGAGAGAGACGGCAATAATTTCGAGGTTATGGTTTCCTGTATGACTCGCAAACATTAACTTTTAGGCGGAAAGTTTTAGCGACAGTGATGCTTTGAAAGATTGATGATGAATAAAAATTTTGTGAGAGGAGGGGAACCAAGGAGGAAGAGTAGAGGATAGTTTTAAGATGAAAGGTTTTAGGCTTCATAAAATTTTAGCTCGATAAATAACTATCTCCTCAAAATATACGAAAGTTTATACATTTACTGCTATTTTTCAGTCATTATTTATTGAAATCTTCATTTTAGTGGTACAACTATTGTTTAAGTTTGTATGACATTTGAATATCCATTTACAACTTTAATTTGCAACATAATACATTATTGAATATTTGGTTACGATCGTTTACACGATTCTAAAATGTATCTAAATAAATCTACTAAATCGTACTTTACAATGTTTCTGCATAACACGCAGAAAATCCGCAATTAAACCAATTGTGTATTCCACCCATTAAATTGAAATAGCAAAAATTACAGCCCAGTTAACATTTTATTATTCATTCGCACAAAGATTCCCCATTCGACATTCGGGTAAAATCCTGGCTTCACTTTTGCTTTATGTGATTGTAGCACATTTCTATGTAGCAACTAGTAAATGGGTAGATAGGAGAGGTAGCATTGAATTATCTTGTTGTTGGTGCGGGGAAAGCAACGCGTAGGCAGTCGAAATGACTTGTAATCTTTACTAAAAGAGACCGAATGTGGTCCAATGAAATGGAAAATGGGATGCTCGCATCTCTTTCACCCTTCGCAGCAGGAGCCAAAGGAAATGAACCTTGTGAATGAATTCATTCCTCCATTCAGCTTGCATTTTGTCTCCATAAATTTTACGACTGGCTTTATGAAGACAATAAGATAACCATAAACCGGCCTTTGCTCACATCTTTATAGATTTGACAAGTCTTACTCCCAACTTGTTCAGTCACCTTCCTTTCATTTTACACCCACCCACCACGAGCGACTTCTGTGACAAAAATCTGAAAGATCTGAAAAATCTGATCGGTGTCGGTTTTCCTCCTGGTGAAAGTCAGACTGAAAAAAAGTGGTGCAATTTTTGAGATTTTTTTGTTTTGCAAGATGATGGGATGTTTCTCTTCAGCTGTGCAAACGTGAAATGCGTTTTTTAAACTTGTAGGTAAATCAGAAAGCAGGTGTCGGTTTTCCTCCTGGTGAAAGTCAGCCTGAAAGAAAGTGGTGAAATTTTTGGGAATGCTTTTATGCAAGAAGATGGGATGTTTTTCCCCAGTTGGACAAACGTGACGTGCAATTTTTTCACTTGTAGGTTAAGCTTCTTTGCATAAGTTTATTATGTAATCAGTGTTTTCAAGTGTCGAACATTCGTTGTTGTTCTCACATCTGTTTTACGTCATTCGCACTTTATTATTTCCAAGCACAATGCACATTCACGTAAGCATCAGTATGTATGTAGATATGTACGTACGTACGGTGAGTTATGGAGTGTTCATTCCCAACTTCCTTTCTGTCATGTGTCACCAAGTCGCATTTGTTCTCAAGTTGACTCTGTTATGAATTGAGGACATAATTTAGCCTTCTTCATCTTGTTCAAGTCGAGAACTTTCTCTGGCTTCTTTTTGTGAATTCAACTTTTGCACCCTTTCTCCACCACCACCACCACTTTCTTCCCTTCTTGATGCAATTCTCGACCATAATTCTTCCTGTCGCAGAGTCAAATTTTTGATTCAAAAATCCAACCAGATGCAACACACGAACCAGAAGAGAAGCAAGGAAAGAAATGGAGGCTGTAAGTAATCCCTAAATCTGTTCAGATGTGGAAATGTATGAGCGAAACGAGTCACAAATTCACTCTCATTCTACAGTCACACTCCTCTCTCCTCCTCTCTTATTCTTGACTTTTAGTAACAAAAGGAGATTCAATTCATCTTGGGCAGATTCAAGATTGCAGATTGAAGATGGTAGAATCTGGAGACGGAGAGGGAGATTGGAGATTTAAGAAGGAAAGAAAGGGGAGAAAGACGCCAGCCAAGCTATCAAACAAAGTATTAACCATTCCTTCCTCTCCTCCAGCCATCCATCCATCCATCCTCCGTTCTCTCCAAAAAATGTGTGTATCCAGTGGCCGCGGAAGAAGCGTGGGGGCAGAGGTCCCCACGGTTGTTCGGTGTCCCCATCATATTATATAAACCCCTCCCTGTCCCCACATGTCCCCCCGGCTTCCGCGGCCACTGCCCGTATCACAACTTAACTTGGCTCGTAAATATATTATACATTTGCCCTTGGATTGGTGGTGGGACATGACAGCAAAGTACGGAGTCAACAGTATAATTTTATTTTTTGCTTTATGCACTATTCTCTCTCCGTAAAGATAAGTCAACTTTCACCAATGCGAGGAAATGAGTTTGACTCTTTGCCTGCCCTTGTAAATTGCCAGACAGAGCACTAAAGCTGAGCCGACGGACCCCCTTTTGTGCTTGGGATAAGATAGATTTCCAGCTTGGAGTGAGCAGTTGGGCTCACGAGGAAGACTTGTTATATGGATCAGGCCAAAGAGAAAGAGGAAGGAAAAGTCAAATGGATAAATTATTTTATTCCGAGACTCTTGATTTCATGTAATCTCAAGTCAACAGAAGAATAAGAAGAAGAAGAAGTCGTAATAACTTTATTGTTCTGGTAGCTTTATTTATTGTCTTGTTTGAATAATATGTATGTACACAGCGAGTGATATGGAGTATGGATGGATGAGAGTGATGAAACGTATCAAAATGTCAACACTGTTTAACCCGTCAGTCATATTTACATGTAGCGTATACCTTTCACTTGACTTTCTCCTCATCTCTCTGTCTCCATATTATCAGGGCCCGCGGAAGAAGTGGGGACATGTGGGCACATTAAAATTGTAGGACGGGCGACGGAGGGGTTTCTATAACATGGGCAGATGATGGGACCGTGGGGACATTTACTGGTATGAATAAAACCAGGGAAATCCTCCAAGGAAACGGGAAAAGGGAAAGGCATTTGCCTGAGGGAAAGTCTCACAGGTCAAGGCTATTGCTCCTTTTCGTATGAATAAACTTTTACCTTTCTCGCCAGGCAAATCCCCTTGGTTTCGGGCAAATCCCCTGACTTCAATTACATGTAATTAAAATAATACCATCGCAACGAACACAAATGCATTTCAAAAATTTCTCTGACCATGATTTTGATCAAATTCTTAAAGAAATGTCCCCCAATGACCCCTACTGGTTTGTGATGTTCGCTAAAAAGGCTAAAATTCGGTATCGGCGCATCTCAGAATTGCAAAAATCAAGGAAATTTCAGCGTTGTTTTGTTGTGTATAAGTGTATTTAATTTAATCTATTTTTGATTTTTTGAACACCCTCCAAACTCACTCAGACTAACCTGGAAAAAACCACCTTCAAATGCTCGCCAAAAATCAAATTGTTCTCGGAATTTAAAAACTCTTTTACGATTATTGTCCCATACAGTTATTTTATAATATTCAAGATCAAACTCATTTTTGAATTTTTTATAGATTTTCAAAAATTTCCTAACCAGGAAAAATACTAAAATTCTAACCTCCTAACTTTGTATAAAGCTAAAAATTTTCGAATTTTGAAACCTCCCTTTTTGTAAAATATGCACGACGATGAATGGGTTTCAAAATCGCCATTTATATGGAGGAATGGAAAGTTGAGACACAAAAATTCAAACTCAAAACCCACATGCAATTGACCCTTAAACGGCGAATAAATGAGCGAAAGCAGAATTTAATTAGAATCTTGGAAAATTTTCAACATTTATATGCAACTTGCGCGATACCGGTAGCATGACCAGTTGGCCGAAATCTGAATTTAAAAATATTTTCAGGTTTTCAATGAAAATATAAAATACATTTTTTCGATGTCGATAGCAAATAAAAATCTATATTTTTGTCGATAAATCTGGTTTTGTGAGTTTCAAAGCCCTAACATGTCCAACTAGTGTCCAACATTCATAAAAAGTACAACAGATGCTTAAAAACTAAGTTTTATTGCTAATTTTGTTAGTTGGGGTCAGCATAGTAGCTGATCGGTATTTTTTGGGGAGATTGCCTGAAGGAAAGGCTTTCACCTTGGTTTTATTCCTACGAAAATCCCCGTCTCCAGGGAAAATCTTGAGGTTGAGGGAAAAGCTATTCCCTTTTTCCTTTCCCTCGGGGAAAAGCAAATGCCCAAATTTTTATTCATCTATATTGGGGCATTCTCCTCAATTTTTTCGGAAAAAGGATTTCCCTGGTTTTATTCATATCACCCATTGTCCCTCTGTCCCCACCCTTCCGCGGCCACTGCATATAATAAGCCAGAGGAGGAGGAAATACAGCATAACACTTATGTTCCATTGTAAGAGAGAAAACTGCAAAATTACTTATTCATTGTTTTCTTGCCTTGCAAAAAGTAATTTCTTAGAAATGGCGAGCTTCTTAAATTTTCATAATAGTTTTTGCTATTCCAAAAAAACTCTTATATACATATTTATACCGAAGAGAAGGAAACCATGCTTTCACTCTCATGGACGATATGCCGCGCAATATCTCCAACGGAATGACATGCCGGTTGATGGAATTTGTGCACGACTGAGGAGGGCAAAGAAGGCAAAAACTTGCTCAATTTAGTTTTCATTCATTTCATTCCTGGAATTTGGAACCAGGAGAAAAAAGTTGGGCTGGCATTTGTCTGCATCTGCTTCAAGCGGACGACTGGATGAGCCAAAGAGCAGTTGTTTGGTTCAAGAGGTTTTGTGTGGGGCCATTTTTGCATGATATTCTCTGCTGAAAGTCGATTAGGAAGGACTCGAGATGAAAAAATGTCAAACTATGCAAGATTTCTTGATCCACTTATTTCAAAATGAGCTGAAAACTTTCCCATATCTTTGACCGGGTAATGAAGCAATGAATTCATTCCGTTCGATAGCTCTCATGCTAATCATTCATGTAGATCACCCTTGTTAAAAACTTTTTGTTTAAATCAAGCAGCCAAATTATATTCGACAGAAACGGGGTCAGGGCAGTTTCCACATATTATTTCGTGGAAAAAAGTCAACTGTCATCACTTTCTTCCCGATAATGTTTGTTTATTAGGAGCATGTTGTCATTGCGAGATTGAAATCTCCTCTAAAAGCACATATTTTAGCTTATTTTCTCTTATTTATGATTTATTTGTCGGACCCAATTGGCATATTTTGTGTAATCCTGTTTGACAATTTGGATCCCTCCACCACACCCGTACATACGCCCGACGGTGGATGATACTTTATTCATGTATGGACAGATTATTGGAGGAGGGGGAGAGAAGAAGAAGTAGAAATGAATGGAAAGGCCAAAGAAGAAGAGGAGCAGCAGCTTTAGCATATCCGTTTTATAGCATTCGTCAACAAATAATATCATATTGGATGGTGCAGAGGACTCCCTTTGTAGATTTTATACGAGCCCATCAAACTTTCCAAACATTTTTATGGGAGTTCATATCAGTAAAAATAGTCTCTCCACCAGCAGTCTCTTAACGCGGACGGACTGGCCTGGCCCCCACTTTTTTATCCTTTCATGCACTGACTGCCAAACTGGACTTTGTTGGTTGGTAACCTCCATTATTTGCTCCACTCTCTTCTTCTTCTTCTGGTCTAGTCGAGTGGACTCTTTCCACTATCTTGAGTTTGACATGAAATTCGCTTATACGAGGAGAGAAAAAGTTGGAACTTTTTTAAGAAATGAAGAACCAGGCAGGAATTCGGTGACGTATAGATTCGTGCAAGTTGGTGCGTACAGGATGGCGAGAGAGATGGGAGAAAGTGGACAAAATATACCTATGAGACTGCACAATTAGAGTGGAAGTGAGGAGAGAAAGATATTTGGGATGCATGTTCCAATTTTTTTAGGCTGAGAATTCCACATCCCGTTGTAATTCAATCATTTGGAGGGAGATAAAGTCTTATCGAGGCTCACATTTTCTGGAACTACGACTGAGAGAAAATACCCGAAAATAAATAAAATAAGATAAAACTGGATGGGACATTGAGTTTGGGTGAACGTTAGACTTTTACGATGTTGTGTAGTAAGCATTTTGACATTTCAAGAGTCTGTTTCAAAAGAGATTTTATTGTTCCGTTTTGGTCAAACTTTTCGAAAAGACGGAAACAGATTGTGAAAAATATATGGATGAAACCCCATTTAGCTCATGTATCTAAAAATATATGTAATTTAAGTATTTCCTCTATACTGCCTGCATCTGATGAACAATTCCATTAAAATAATTTTAAACCCGTCCTTTTCACCCAGCAGACACAATCTCTCTCCTTTGAAAGCAAAGTAAACAACCACAATTTGAACACACGTTTCAACACCTTCGTCCAAAACACGTAGTGAAAAACAGCTTACATAATGCCACCTTCCTAAATATATTGTATCTCCATCACAAATTTCCCACCCAACCGCATCCATCATATAAATCACCCATTTCCTAAAGAAAACGTGTGGACGTCTCTCTCTACTTGACTAACCAAACCAAACCACCCCCACCAACCACCACCGCACTCAATAACACATAACCCACCCTTACTTTCTCTAACCTCATTTCATTTCGTGTCCCAACTTCTCCACTCCGTTTGGCATCTAACAAAGTGAATAAATAGAAAGAGGACACAAAAATAAGAGAGTAAATAACATTATGCATGGAGAAATGCATGCAGCAAATACACAGTTGACGTAAATAATAAAATAATATCGCTGTATAAATCTGGCGTGCTTCCAGGAAAAATGAATAAATATGAGGGAGATAAAACAGACCAGGAGAGAAAGAGCGAGTTGAGATTGGAGATCTTCTTTGTACACAGTAATAGCGGGTTGAAGTGGCAATTCATTACTTTTGGGTTGGATACGAGCAGTGGGGGTAAAGGAACTCTCGCAACTTATTTCCATCTGGCGATGTGGGTGTTTAGATTTCATCAGAAACACACAGATACAAGTCATTATATTAAGTATCCAACTTTCCTCGCCGGCTCTGAATCTAGATGAGACGATATCATATTTAGAATTTCCGTGATCTTCCTCCTTTTCAAACTCGGCCGGATGAAGCAGAACAGAGAAGAACACGGAGAGGGCCAAAAGTGACGAGATTGTGTGGAACACTCGTTCTCCTCTATGTACGTACGTACTTATGTACATATATCTGGTTGAGTGAAATGTTTGTACTTGACTCTCAAGTTGTGTTCTTAAGGTGGTTGGAAAGTGGTGAGGAGGTTAGTTTAGTTTACTTTTTAGTTTTGAACTTTCCCCAAAACATTATAGCATGTAGCCCTGGATGAGAGCATGGGATACGTAGCAGTTTTCACTTTCATACCCGCTTTTACATGCTGCTTTTACCAACCAGAACTGTCGTGGCGGTGGTGGGAGGAGGAGGAGGAGCAGCAGCAGGGATGCAATTTGGCCTGTTTTCGGATGCGGTTAGGAGAGCCTTTCTAAAGGGAGATAATCTGAAATATTCTGAAGGTATGGGATAATATGAGAGATTTAGAAGTCTCTTGGGATCCCCATCCACCACTCCCAATGGTAATTTCCTCCCTGCTCCTGCTGAAAATTCGAAGCACTTGAGCTGAGAACCGATTCAGTCAGACTGCGCCTCCAGAGTTATTATGGCATTTCTTATGTGATACTTGATACTCGGTGGGTGATTCCTTCGTGTTGCCTGCACACATTCACATCTATACTGAGGATACATAGCCTTTATGGGAATTTGAATAGTTGGACACCCGGTGCTCTACTTCACTTCCAGCAAAAAGGTAGGTACATGTACGCCTTCCGCCTCCACGTTCAACACAAATTGCGAAAAGTTGAAGGCGACCGAGTGCATGCTAACTCATGTCCCCTTCTTTCTTCGTCTTCCTCCCATTTGCCATTCCTCCTTTCGCGACGGGATGACAGTAAGTTCACCTGGGATTTTTCCTCTCTTTTTCGAAGGAATTTCCGCACCAGATTCTTTGCCCAGAGTCACAAGGAACTTTCCATCAATTGATTTAGGACGGCTAAAGTGTCGGCGGCGGTATGGGATTCCTGGCGAAAAAAAAGTATTACATTGTCCACGAAAATGTAAACTATTGTACTGGTTGCAAATCTGTGTGTGCTTTTGGTGGCGAAGAATACGTAGCAACACATGCCGGAGAAAGCTTGCATGGCATTCTATGCATATGGTCTCGGCCACTGGGGAATGGTGGATTTGGATTTATGACAAAGTCCGTTATACGCAGAAGAAGTGGTGCAAAACGTCGTAAATTGTGGAACATTGCATATTACGTGTAATGTGGTTATAAAGTAAATCATATTTTATTCCAAAGTCATGCTTTATAAATCAATTGAGGATAATTCTAATTGGGTTTATCATAATCAAGCAAGAGAGAGAAAAAGAATCTCCTAAAAAAAGTACCGCCTCGAACCTTCCAATCTTCAAGACCGACTAAACATTAGTTTTCTCTCTTTTTTTCTAAAGTTCCTCTAATTTTGGACTTTGTCCCAAATTAGAGCCCCTCTTCTGCTTATCAAACAGAGACGACCAGCGTGGCAATTCCCATCGCAGGAGCAGAATGCGACATTGGTACTCGGCTCGAGATCCCACATAATTAAACCTATAAATCTTATCCAAGACGACTTTCCAGACTTGCACCCACCGAAATTTGAATCTCTCTTGCAGCGTGTAACCTCCAGGAAATAATAACGGGGGTCTACTCCACATTTTATTTTACATCCACTTCTCTCTCTACTAAATAACTTACTGCTGCTTCTGCTGGGATCCAGAAGCAGTCAGTTATTTTACTGGAGTTCCATAGACTCAGCAAATTATTTTACCTTTTCCTCCTACGAAAACGGTGGGGCAACTATTTCCATTATTTATTCAGCCGAGGGTCTCCCCGCTTATTCACCCTGTTTTTCTCCTTGTTTGATTACTAATTATTTTTTAACAAGACAAAAAGAAAATTAAAAGCGGAGAAGCGTTTAATAAAATCTTGCTTTTTCACTCACTCGCGAGACACGAGGATCGGATCAGTTAAGCTACACGCACGCATAAATCCTAAAGCAGGGGATTTTCTTAAACGGTGTCTTAAAAAAGTTTGGATTTTTTTGCTATTAAATTCTGCATAATACATTTTTTATTAATCGATTTCCAACTAATTTTCTAGATTTATAATTGGAATAAACTTCAAAAGCATGTATGTATAGCGTGAAACCCTCGAGGATACGTGGTGCTGGCAGGGTAATAAATTGAACCACCCTAATAATCATGGCAATGTTAATCACCACACGCCTTTCACTACGTATGTACCACTTGGCTGCTCACCACCACTACAAGTTCAAAGGACAACCAAACTCAAAGGAAAATGACAAATTTGAAGCCTGTAATAAATTAATATTCTGGTAACAGCGGGACAAATCTCTGCATCCACACACGACTGATTTGCAGTAAATTTACAGATTTTGTATGGGAATTTATATTTTTTAGGAAATGACTTTTTCTCCATTATTAAATAGCTGCAATATGTAAATAGATAAATAAAAAATATGCATTTTTGTACAAAAAGAAGACATTTCGCAAACAACTTTTGGCTCATTGTCACACATCTAAATTTTTTTGTGCAGGCCTATTTTCTCCGCAACATTTAGCAAAATTATGTACACAGCTACTTGACAAACATTAGGAGAGGAAAGTCCTTGGCCAAGATGAGACGACGACGGGGAAGAAGACTCACATTTACTTATTAGGCAGTCTTCTCCTTAGGTACGAAATCCGTAAGCTATTTAAGCACTAGTGAATGTTACTGCCGTTGGTCGTTTGCCAGAAATGAGCGAAATGACAAATTCCTTAACTTTCTCCACGCCGCTACGACACGATCCCTTCCAGCTTAAAGTTTTTGCCGAGGTTGGCTGCCTGTTATGTTATATAATCTGGACTCCCTAAAATTAGACATTTTCACGTGAACAGAATTGAACTTTATTCCATCTTTTAATTGGAATTGGGACATTATCAGATAATTTCGGTAAATGTCGGCTCCGGTTCAAGGGCAAACATAGGTAGGTGGGTAAACAGACACTCATACATAACCCATCCATATATAACCCGCCTCTTATTACGAAAGTATAGGTTGTTAACTAGTTTTGTCATCCTTGTCGTGGTCTCGTAATAAAGTAATGTCTCGTAATATCCTCCCTCTGGGTCTTACGTACTACATACGTACGGACTTTCTCCTCTCCACCCAGAACCAGTGACTGCTGCTAAGTCGGGAAAATTTACAAATTCTTGTCAGACCCAACATCTTTGAATGACTACGACACACAGTGGTACGATGAAGTATATAAGTAAGTTTCCCTCATCCCCAATTCTTGTCTAGCTTGCTCTTTCTCCTGCCCTCGCTTCCTAGCTCTTCTTGATCTACGTCATTTTGATTCTCAGATGTAAGTAGAGCTGAAGAACTAACTAAAAGTTGTCTTGAATTAACCACAATCACCGAAAAGAACAAGAGTCGTCTTGTTGTCGTGACAGATCATGTGATGACAAAGAGGAAGCAGGAGAAAGGCAGCTTGCCAAGTCGAATTTCGATACTGCTTCGAGGGTGGCCTGAGCTGATTCACTTGGATAAGTTTATATCTCGATGGCGAACGAGTGAGTATATTTATTCTTCACTACAAAATCCAAGAAACGTGTCGCTTTTTCGAGATGCGGAATTCAACCTGCGCCGCTGGACCTTTGCTCTTCGCAGCGGTAATCAAACTTGAAGGGAGTTGATGTTGATGGTCAGTTGGAACGTTATTCAATTATTCGTCCCTTTTACTGCTTGCTTTTTCTTCGACGACTTATATTTAAGAGGGGAGGAATAGGGCAGCCTTAAAATAGCAAATCTGTTAAATATTTTACTTTACTTGGCTTCCAGCGAAAATGAAGGGCAAAAGTGAAAATAAATGCATCAAGTTGGTTGTACCGTACATCCACATTTCAATTTCATATGCTTCCAGAGTTATAAACCTGCACCGAGGAAAGTTATCCATCTTGACGAATGTCTTGAGAGTCAAAGTTGCTACTTTCCTTAATCTTAATAATATGATCAGTCACTGTCATGTCCTGTCCGAGACATGTCATCCCGCTGCTTCACACGAGTCATTCTTCATCATCATCATCATCATCGTTATATTTACTAAGGAAGAAATTCTGATTTTACGTGGAGATTCCTTCTTCACCAGATGATTACAAAACCTCTGACTCTACTTTCTCCACAAGTAAGTAAGTAATTTGTACATTCATGCAGAATCATCCAGAATAATGTGTATCTTCTGCCCCTTCAACTTCAAAGGATCCCACCAAGCCGAGAGTATCTGTAAATGTCCTTTTTCCGAAATTGACGACATGACAAAATGAGGAATTAGGGTGCTCGTCTGCTGCTCATCCTCACTCATTTTGTGTCTCGTGTTCGTGTCGTGGTTTAATTTAGTTGCACTTACTTCCCTTGAAATTGCTTAGGCATTTAGTGCCAACAAAGGCAGAGGAGAAGGAGCAGCAGCAGTGCAGCGAAAAAGAGGCTGGAACCCTCTGAATTAAACAAGGGACACGATGGGCGGAAGATGTTTTGTGTTGTTCTTTCTTTGTTAATTTCATTGCAACTTCAGCCCAGCACTCACGCTCCTCATTTTGTATGAGAGCCGTGCTTTCTCTAAGACAAAGTAATAGATAATTAGCGCGTCCCCTCCGTCTCGTGTCACTCATCGTTAATAAAATAGGAATTAAGCTTAGGTTTCTTAAGGTTTGAGGGCTTTAGAGATAGATTCGTCACTCGTACCGTCATCCATCTCTTCGTCTCGGTCTTATATATACTTGCTTATTTTCAGGCTAGAAGTTACGTGTTTACGGTGGCTGGTAAGACTGCTTTCTTTCCGTTTGCGTTTATCTGCTTGTCCTTCGCTCACTGAGTCAGTCAGTATTGCATTTCGAGTCACTAATACTAATAGGATTTTATGTAGATTCCATTAAGGAAAGTGTGAACAAGGAGAGCGAGTGAAAATAAAGTAAATGGGATTCAGTGATAGAATCCTCGTAAAAATAACGGGATCAGGTCTTTAGCTTGTCTCCATTTACTTTCTCCGTGCCTCGTTCGTTTCGGAGGACCGAGTCTTATTTACAATTTTACTTACTTTACTTGGGGGGTGGTTAATAGTTTAGTTGTGTATTGGTCAGGTATGTATAAGTAGAGCCTGTATTGACCTTCTACATATAGCAGCCAAGCAGTAAATGAGCCTGAGCGAGGAGAGTAGAATGCCAAACGGGACGACGACCCACCGAATTCATTCAACCCTGGGATATTTTACTGTTGTCTAAAGAATATAAAAAGTAAATGTGGTGTTTGAGCCGACCAATTTAGAAGAACAATAGGATAAAGAGAATTGCTTCTGTTTTTCTGAGATGAAGGTACATACACCCATCTTCCAATAGAAGAAATGGTGGTGGTGTTGGTTGTACTATTTCTGCGACGTATCAGGATTAGCCCGAAAGGGCACTTCACTTTTAGTGCCATTGCACTTTCACTCGTACTACTCTCTCCTCTCGTACTCCCAAAACAAGACCACTTTCCCTGTAAATCCATCTCCATTTGTTTTTCTTTGTTTTCTTTTACTTGTTCCATTCGCTTTCTTTTTCTCTCCTTCTCAGGTTTTGAGGCGTCTGTTCACTCAGCCCCTCCACAACAACAGCGGCGTCAATATCACACCAGTCGGAAATAAAAATTTAGGATGAATGACATTGAAAGTAAGAGTCCCACTTGGTCAGCCATCGAGATACATGACGTGTAAAAATTCACGGCTCAAAAGGGACCCCTCACTCTCAGAATTCGAGTCGGGAACCATGTTTTATTTAAAATTTCAAAACTTTCTTCTCCTCGAGTCAGCATGTATTTTTTTATTGAGGTAGTTCAAGAAAGTTTAATAAATGTGGATGTATGTATGGACCCATGTACGTATGTTTGCTATGTTTTGCATTGTTCTCTCGACCCTCTTGACTCCGAGGGCTCTTTCACTTCACTCCAGTTTTTTGGGAGAGAAGAAGAGGGTGAAAACACGGTGGGATAAACTGTACTTAAACGAGCATTATACAACTAATGCACGAAAGGAAATGGGGCTCTTTCCCTGTTATGTTATGTAATTTAATATGGCATGAAATAAATGAGTTTGGCCCCTGCCTTGCCTCTCTCTCTCTCGGTGTCTTTGTCTTTCGTCGTCGTCTTTTCAGATAAAAGTTGTTTTCTGAGGTTGGGTTAACTACATTCATAACTGGGAAGGAAGTGGGGGAAGAGAGAGAGAAACAAAAACCTGATTTTTTTTCTCAGGCAGCAATATCACTCTTTCTTCACTTCGGTGGTGTATGTAGTGACAATTCCAGTTTTTTAAAGGAGAAAGGAGGAGAGAAAAAAATCTAGTGTGAAAAAAGGAAATGTGAACTTTCTCCATATGATTTTTACTTCTACGTACGTATAAAGAGAGCCCAATGATAAGAAATAATGTCGTTGCCTCTAAGACAGAAGGAGATGGAAGAAGGTAGTGAGTGGTGTTATTAAGGGGTCCCTTTATGGAAATAGCTTGTCTGTCTGTCTGTCTGTATCCACGATAACTGTTGGACGGATTCGAATTTCGACATCCGGTCAAATTTCGATTTCCGACCAAATTGAGAAATCAGATCGAATTTCGACGCTAATGTGAGACAATGAAAGTAGTGGAAAACGATGTGGCTGTGCCACAAAGACAATTCCGTCTGTTTTCACCTCTTTGCTACATTTCGTCTACAACATTTTATTATTATGTGAGAAAGAAGAGGGTGGGCGATAGAGCAAGCAGTTTGGTTTGGTTTGGCAAATGGAAAAATTCGGTATAAAATGTTGTGTATGAAATAAAGCCAGAGAAATGGTCTAAACTACAAATGAATGAGATGAAAAGGAAAGCCAACAAAATGAGAACTCAACACACATACACACCAAGACGGATCCGAGGTCTAATCCCATCTTATTTTTCTTTCTGTCTGACTTTCTCCTATGGCACTCTCAAATTCCGAATGAATGGCAGAGAGGTGGAATTTTGGGGTGATGTTGCCAAAGCTAGGGCTTAACACTTGAAAAATAAATAAATACCAAAAACCAACTAGTGACACGAATTGGAATGAGAATAATACGTATTTATTTATGTGCAAGAGGAGGGTTTGAGACATTCTGGGAAAATGAGACAGAAAGTCGAGTCCCTTTGTTGAGTAATCATTTTATTCCGGCCCCGAATTAAAGTTGGAATTAAAATTTCCAAATTTTTTAAGTAATTAATTTCCTCTAAAAAAACTTTTTTTTATTGCTATTTATGCCTCGTTTCGACTTCTGTGTGCGATCAAGCATAAGACTTTCTCAACTTAAAAAACTCTCCACTTTAACAATTTTCGAAGAGATTTCAAAACTTGTAACATAACTCCAATCACTTGCAACACAAGATGACAACAACGACCATGTGATTCCGGAGAGAAGAAAACTTTGGGAAGAAGAATCCCCTCGCAGTCGAATGATCATGATCTGTCCAGAAAAATAAATTTAACACCTTTTCCCCAAAACTTTATAAGAGACCTCATCCAGTGGATGAAGTGCAGGCGTACACACTTTTCCTTAATAGGAACACTCTATCACTTTCTTAATTAAAGTTTTTTCCGGTCTCAAATCTCACTCAAAAACTCACTCACTTCCAAGTTTCTTATTTCCTTTTCATGTCATCCCGAATTTTAAGAGTTGTTTTGTTAACACCCTACTTTTTCGTACGTATTCTTTTATTTGCAGTTTGCATTTGCGTCTTCTATTCATCAAGCTGCTTTTTTTACCCACTTCCACAACCACCCCACTAGATTAAAGATTGAAAGGCGAGGAGGAATTAACTCCCGGAATAAGTTTGTGAATAAAAATGCGTTAATTTTTCTCTACTCCTCTGCGTCAAACCTATATAAAATTTGATCAACAATAATAAAAAAAAGTCCAATTAATTTTTAAGCAGAGAGGAGAAAGTACGATACAAACTGGTGAAATGAAAAGTTTTGTATTTTTGGAAATAAATGCGAAACTAAAGCTGTTGCATTTCAAGGAAAGTTTTACACTCAAAACTTATGTTTAAACTTGTAAAAAAGAGGAATACTTAAGATGCGCGTGTTGCATCACCTCATTTAATTTAATGCAAGTTGTCTTGTTTTTTTTAGAAAAAAACTTGTACAACGTGTCCATCCAATTTTTAACCCGTTTAATTTTTTCCATCATTTCTTCTCCCCTTTCTCCCCCCATCATTGGCTGGTGGAGGAGGAGGAGTGTTCTTCTTCTCCGATGCTGAAGTGTTCTTTGCTGGGGACATTAAAAGTGTCAAATACAGGAAAATAATGTGAACTCCTTGTCCATTCCAGCCGGAGAGGAGAGACAAGGGACTCAATTGCAGGGAAGTAAAGACTATGCCAGGAATTCGAACCGGACTCTACGGAGTTATTTCAAACATCACAATGTGGATTCCACAGATTGATAAATGTAACTGCTCACTGTTCCACTTGACATTCCGAAGGCCCGTTTATAGCCCCGTTTGTCCAGCCGGGTTGGTTAAAGGATTGGGTGAAAATGGAAGAATATTACTCCAAAGTGTCGGAATGAAGTAGACCGGACATAATTTATAAGTCGAAGAGTGTAAATTTTGCTTGGTCTGTATTATATGGAGACAAATGATATTGTGTATGTGTTTTGGGTTTGTACATAAATTCAGTGTTTATTTTTGGTTTGGGTCCAATTTTACGTGCGTACGTGGAGGAGACAGTTTCCTGGAAATGTGCATGGGTATGGGGAAAATAGGTAGGTGCATTTTTCCTGGGATGGGTTCCAGCATCCTGGATGATACGAGCGTGTATCGGTTATCCTGCTAACGTCGTCAGGTTTCCGATGCGTGTCAATCAAGGAAATCCGAGTTATTTACCTCGGGTTCCTCACCCCTGTAAATATATAGCTCAAGTTCTAGATTTATATTAGTTTTATGATTAAAAAGGTCGTAAAGTTGATGTCACTTTTTCTGAAAATGTATAAGTATTTCAGAAATATAAAATTTTGAAATTCTATGAAAATTTCCGACTCTTTCTACTCGGACCAACGTCGCTAGGATATACATATTCACAACCCTGTTGCTGCATGAATCACACTCTCCTTCAAAGTTGCCTTCTTATCATAGATAAGTAGAGAGATATACAACTTTTGGATTTTTATCGGATTTAGTGCTTAAAAAAGTGCTGTGAATGTCCAGAAAATAAACTTTGGTCATAAAAAGAGCTGCGTCCAAGGTGAAAGTTGACTGGAACGGGAGAAGAAATAAGCGAAGAGAGAGAGAGACGATAAGAAGTTTGAGAGAGACTTCGCTAATCTGACCTGTCGTTAAGTCTGTATTATAACAGATTTGTAGCACTTTGGAGATTTAACCGTTCCACCTTCAAAGACGGAGGGAAATCAAAAGTACATCGTGCACTGGTCCGTTCACATACTTTCACTTGAGTGAGTCTGACAACAAAAACGGGGAGAAAGCATGCTAAGAAAGAAACACTTTGGTGTAGACCTGATAAACGTGCATCAAAATTCCTCGAATCGAGAACTACTTATATTGAAAAATTTAACATAAAACCAAAAATGATAAAGTGTTTCTTAAACTTTGCAGTAAAAATTATTTTAATATTTTCTCTTCAATTTCGTATTAATTAATCAGCCGTGGAACTTGGTAAGTTTCCGAGTTCTTGGAAATATTGAATGTCTGATTAATGGGATACAATTAGATGTGAAATATGAGAGTAATATTACCAATCAACACGATCTGTTATCACGTACTCCTCCACTTCCAACTTCCAGCCAGTCCAAACTCAGAATCACTTCCCGTCTTTTCCCACTTGCTTTCCCACCACCTCGTTGTTCCCACAAGTGTTCTTGGAATCTCTCTAATAGGCCCGGTGCAGAATGGTGTATACAATTTGGGTATATGATTCCCAGCAAAGCGGTACGAAATTAAGAACATAAACGAAAAAATAACTAGATGAAATTTATTGTTCTTAAACTTTTCACGGCCTTCATTTTTTAAAACATTATGCAAGATTTGTAAAGCTTTATATACGTGTTGACTTAATATTATGGCATGTGTAAATGATTTTGCTGAATATTTTGTAATTTAGGACGTATAAAATTATCGAGAACTTTTTCACATAACAATTTTGATGTACAGAATGTATGTATTATACCTGGCATGTTGCGTAATTTTAGGCAAATAACGAATTTGTAGGGGGAGGGGGAACAATGGGATTAGTAGATTTTCCTCTAAATTAATCTAAGTTTTCTAAGGTAATTTACAGCTCCTAAAATTCATGAAGTTGCGGTCAGGATCTACTTTACGGGTATGATATATAATAATATTAGAAGATGAATCAATGGCGTTAAGATACTCCCAATTTTTTGTAACATGCGGAATTACATTTTCTTCAACGTTTTCATCAACAATGCTAGCGATAAAGTAAGAAACCTGCGAATTCGTCAGGACGTAGGTTAAGACAGTAGGATATCTTTGAAAGCATATATTCTCCTTTTTATTTAGTTTTTATTTAAGTCAAATTTTATATTGTTTTTTTAAGCACAATCTTTATAAAAATTAATTTATTATATTTCTATTAAAGAATTATGTAAGAATTCTGAACATGGATGAATTTTGTAATTTAGAGGAATTTTTTATATCGTCATAAATACGTGATGAACTGCAACGACACAAGCTCTTAATCTCATCTCGCCTAACAGCAACCAAGCCCTTTGTACATAAACATGATCCGCACCGTAAAGCAAGACATACTCTTCTTCTAAATGTAAATCTATCAAAATCCCAAGTGAATCAACTATTGTTTTATGATACGCATAAATACTTTACTACTACTCCTTATAACCGCTTGCTTATCTTAACGATGTAGCGTCACCCTTAAAAAATTACGCAACTTGTGTCTACTATCCTTAAAGACCCCTTAAACTTGATTGAAATCCTTGATGAAAGTACAAGATTTTTACAACAAATGTTCACCGAAACTAAATTTACGCACGGATAAACTTCTAACAAGCCTTAAACCATTTCCTACGATAGCGCAGCAGTAGTCTATTCAACAAGAGATCACCATCACGAGCTTCCTTCCTTCCAGCCTTTATACAACAATAAAAGTTGCACCGTACCCAAAACATTAAACTGTTGTGTTGTATTGCATCGCATTGATTGTTTCCCTTCCCGTTGTAGAAAGAAATCAGCCTCATCATCGCCCACTCGAATAAAGAAGGTCCAACCGTCGTAGTCGTCGTCCATAGTGCACGACGAGAAGTGATGCGAGTGCGGATGGATGGATGGATGCAGGCAGACTGATCTGACAGTAGACAAATGGATTATCCATGACTTGACTTTGGATTTCTAAGTAGCAAAGCAACGTCCAAGATTGAGTCAGGATTGGATCAGACTTGCAATGAAGTCAGGCTGAAGATTGAGCAGGAGGATGTCCGGCAAATTCGGGACCATCGCATCAGAATTTTAAACAATATCAACCAACCTCTCCCCCATGTTCTTTAGTAGCTGACCCTTTAACGTAAAGGAATTAGACAGGAGAAAGAAGCCAGGACCAAGGTGAAATCTCAGACGACGAACGAATTAGAAAGCACGGATGGACTTTATTCACAAAAGAAGAGAAGTTTGTACTGTTTGTGAAGCTTTTATTTATTCTTTCTCTCTCTCAACACTGACCAGTCGACCTTATCAAAATCAAACAAAAGTCCGCCTCTGACGAAGCCGTAATGAATGACACGTACACATTCTGGGCAAGGATTTGTGCAGTTTGTTGAAAAATCAAGGTCCAAGTTGACGACACAATTTTTCACGTTACGACAACAAGTAGAAGATCAAAGTTCAATTTCTCAAAATCAGGATTCAATCTTATTTCGACGTAAGAAATAATTTACAAATAAGAAATTTTACAAGCTAAGGAGTACTTTCTTTTAATTGTCATAATTCAAATTACCCCATTTATTTAGTTAACAATGCATAAATATCAATCATCTCCATTAATTTAGTTCCCGTACCCAAACCACACCGGAGTCGCAGACCAACCCCGAAACAAAATGCACGAGCCATCTAAGTTTACCGAGAGGAGACATCCTCTTCCTTCTCCACTTTTCGAAATGATGGTGCTAAGAGAAAGTGAGATTTAAACTCATTTTCGTCGTCCTCGTATAGCCTCACACCAAGCGAGAAGACATGTATGAAAAGCAGCGACCACGCAAGCAACCAACCAACCTCCGGCAGAGAATGAGAATCGGATGGAACCAGTTCATTTCACTTTTGGCTCCTCGCTTGGTGGAAAAGAGGAGTTTTCGTGGCTGGTGGTGAAAGTATAAGGAAAGCGAGAGAGAGAGAGAGTAGGAATTTGGAATTTGGAGGCAGTATGGGTCCATCAGGAGCAGGACGTGACTTGGTTTCCGAAAAGGGAGAACGCGGACTCAAATGTAGTCTGGATGGAGAAGGGAAGAAGAAGAAAAATCGAAGAGAAGGACGAAAAGAAGAAGGGAACTCTTGGAATTTCTCATGTCGGGTTTTCCGGAGAAAGTACAACAAGAAGAAGAAGAAGCTGACTGAGCTGGCTGGCAGGGCATAATGTCCAACTTACGCCATAAGGGAATCCAATCCAACGGCAGGAATGAACGCGCTGGAGATTGATCAGACAAATTTATTTAGAACTTATGTACTCCCATTACCAAATAGAAAATAAATTTTGACCTTGCTTTTTTCCTGCGTACGTAAAGGTTCTGAAAAAGGTATTATTTGAGATGTCACGGAGTGAGGATTTCCTTGACCCGTGAAGATATGGATGGAGGATTGCACTTTGTTCATGATTTTTCTTCTCGCTTTCATTTCCCATGTTTACTTTACTTACTTACTTTCCGTCAAGACTGGACTGGATGCGTGAAAGTACGGCGTAAGAAGAGACACCCTATTTACAAAGCATGTTGGTCCGACGATTCCTTTAGGAAAATGCATTCCGAAAACTATTTCGTTCAACTAATCCATTAAATTCTATCCGAACCTTGGAATGCTTTAGTGCAAGTTTCCACTGCAAGGAATTTCCTCTCTGCTATGCCACACCTGCAATAAAAATGGGATTCCTCTCGCTCTCCCGGTGCCCAAGTAATGTCTGATCAATACCTTAATGACCGAAGGAAACGGGAATATACTGGACCTCAGAGACAGAAAAATACCTACTTAGCCGGGATTGCTTCTTCGCAGAACAATGGAGGACAGGACAAGTAGCACAATAAGATTCACTCACTCACTCACTTACCCCGATATAAAACAGGACCTGCCTACCTCCCTGCCTGCCTGGCGTCCTTAAGGAGACATTTTGAATTGGTAAACGAACGACTCTCAGAAAATGTTAAAAATACATTTGGACATAAACACCGCGCGACAATCGCAACATTTGATCCAGATACAAAGCAAAAAACCAGCGTCTATTTATTTTTGCCCTCGTTCAACAACAGCCCTCCGATTATGTACATACCACCACCGCTTTATACAATTCCCCCATATATGAACATTGAAGAATCAGTACTGCGACTGGACGCCCAAGAGAGATTCATCCTCTGCCCAGAAGGACAAACAATAAGTGTTCTTCTCTCCTCTTCAAAGTAGCAATCTGTTATCTGAGAAAAAACACCCGGAAGACGGAGAGTCGGGGAAAAGAGGAAATGAAAGCCTTGAACCGATTTCAATTAATGTTTTATTTCTCCGAACCACACACACTACACACACACACCATCATCATCATCATCATGTCTCCCGTCCAGGAATATTTCCAGCAGCAAAGCAACAACCACCCCGCGATTACTTCCTCCCTACAGCCATCATTCACCTACTTAACTCACAATAAAGTAATGTAGCCTACCTCTCTCTCGTGTGTGGGGAGGAAGAAAGCGATGCTGTGGGGCACACCTCCTTCACCGCCTCCTGTTTAATAAAATATCAGGAATCCTGAACAGTAATGGTTTGGGTGCACTCCACCACTTTCGCTGATACATGAGTACCTTACGTACTTTCACTCTGTCCTCTCTCCTCCTCGGCGAGTGAACTGATCTGTCATTGGAAATTTATAGTTGTCAAGACTTAAGATTAGTGGTTCATACTAATGCGGCGGGCTTGGTCGAGGAGAGATGGATAGTTTTCGATAAGTGAGTAAATTGCGATGGTAAGAAAAATAAAACAAGGCGGTGAAGAAGATGATGCTTATTCATTCATTTAGATGACTTCGCCTCCAGTGAGAAGGAAGAAGACGGCGTGCCTTGTTTATGTATGTATTTATTGTGGAGGGGATTTCATGTATGTAGATAAATGCATACATAAATATGTATCGCTCAACACTACGTATTTATTATGAAGAGAGATTGTTTTCCTTCGAATTGGAGAAAGTTTTTGTTGTTCAAGTGTGGTGTGAGGGAGAAAGTGGAACGCTTATATTTTAATATCTGTCATATTTCTGGAAATTTCGAAAAATTGTTCACCCTCAATGCAGAAATCTGCTCGGGATACAATTTGTGCATCACAAAAAAACTGTGAAAACTCGTCCATCCAATGACAATATGATGAACCGGAAAGAGAAAAAAACAAGTTTCTAAAATTTGATTTATCCCCACAATAAAACCCTCTGAATGACCACTTTCTTCTCAAATGGAGAATAAATGACATGCAATTCTCTTAAGAGTTTTAAAAATTTAGACAAGTGGCCCTCCAACAGACTCGTAAAGATATATGAACTCCTCCACAAAATAAATCTCTCGTTATTGTTGCAGCCTCGTACAAATTGTGCAAATTTCCAGCACACTTTCTCTCTCCAAATATATCCCGACGCGTGTACGTATACATCAAGAGGAGCAATAACTTTTGACGAAATTGAACCCTATTACACCTTTTCCAGGGAGGAGGATCGGACTACCGCGTTACTTTTTCTTCGAGTACTCGTTATCCTGCCTGAGCTGCGGAGTAGGCCATTATTTCACCGAGATTAAACCCACTTTCTTTCCGATATTACACCACCCACCAGTGGCCGCGGAAGCAGTGGGGGCATCTGGGGACGTTAACATTGTAGGATAGGGGACGGCGGGGTTCATACAACATGGACAGATGATGGCCACCCTTCCGCGGCCACTGACCACCACCACCAAGTCCGAGGGAGAAAGTGGCACTGTATGTGTTCACCAGACACGTTGTTTCTTCTTCTTGCGAGGGAGTTCATCATCATAATATTTTCTCCATAAAACTGACAAAGCGAGACTTCTTTACAACCTATCAACCAACTACGTCTTCTTTTCCGCCTCGGACGAGATTGTGTTTGTGTGTTCCGTACATATTGTAAAAACATTCCTCCTATTGCTTATTATTGCTCCTCCACCACTGTCAACTAGGAGTTATTCTGAAATAGATAAAAAATAAGAGGAGGAGGAGGAATTATTGCAGAAAGTGTGGAGAGGAGAAAACCCATTATCATGATGCGGTTCGTGTGGTTTGTGTGCTATGTATGGTCCCCATTAGCCAGAAACTCTCGTAGCAGAGGAGATAATAATGGAGAAAGAAAGATTGAAAGGCAGCAGGGATTGGACGCATTATTTAGTGTGTAAAAACCAACAAGGCAACAAATACATATTGCTCGGAGTATGAAGGCAATAAGAAGAAAATTGGCCCAGCCTTGTGCAAGTGTCATCTCTTTCTCCCTCTCAATTCCATTCCGACTTTGTATCAAGTATATTAAACAATGTAATAAATATCCGCCTCCCCCTTCCTCCCAGGGATGCGGGCACTCTTTCTCCTTGTCGGGATGAATTACTAGAGAAGAAAGACCTCGTTTTATATATACCAGTCCGCGAAATATGTATGTATTATTATCGCAGAGAAAATCACGTAATTTTCCTGAGTGGACAGAGACAGAGTCAAACTCATCCGTCTTTTTTAATCAAAAAAATTAGATTCATTGGAACACGGCAACTTTTGATGTGTATTAATAAATAGGAGAGAAAAATTCCTACGGACAAGTCATTTTTGGAATTTTTCTCCTCCTTTGTGAAAGGAATATGTATGGACGAGTTAATTAGAATTTGAACCGTATTTACGACTACATCGTCATCATGATATTCATTCATATTCATCCATTTTATGTGGAGAGAGGGGCATAAACTGGGAGACAATCAAGTGAGCTTTGGTGCACATATCATTATCAGAGGCAATGAAATGAAGGTATTAATGTGACTATTCCTACGAAGGGGGAAGTACACATGTAATATGTAACTTTGGGGTTGTGGCAAATGCGGTTTGCATTTCATCAGAGTAGCAAGTTTACCGTTTTACATGGCTCCATTTTGTTACTTTGTACATGATGTTGGATGTTGGAACGTAACGTGATTGTGGTGGGGACGAAAGGGAATACATAATTTAAGGTAATAATGATGTACTTATTTTATTTCGTGTGTACATGCCTTCATTTCGAACAGAGTAACAAGTGAGTGAATATCTAATTTAACGGTGCCCTTGCATGCGCCATGTGAATGAGTAAGTAAAACCTCATTAATAAAGTGCGTCCCACAGGACGACAATCAATTTACGCAAATTCCTTATTATTTTGATGACATGTTTTTCCATGTGGACGAAAATGAACCGAGAGTTATTTGCCACTTTTTGCCATATTATCACCACCACGTCGGACTGTGTACCTACCGCTGAAAGAAAGCCCGGCACGAAAGTGGAAAAGAAAGCACGGGCATAACACGACTTTTCGATTTCTCGTCTATTCTATTTTAGCCGGTGATCCAAGCAACGAGTTTTTCCAGCCTTGACGTAGAAATAGGCTTAAGAAAGCTCTGGTCTGACAAATTCCTCCTACCTGACCAGCATCGGCAAAGGGCAAGTTTCCCATTAAAAGTCGGGAACCCAGTTTGTTGGCAAACCTACAGAGAGAGGAGAAATAGGAAGTAGTGAAAGTAAGCCCCGTCTGACCCTTCACATATCAAAAAGAGAGGAGAAAACCTGTAGTAACATTATTACGGATTATTTTAAAATTGCGGCCAACCACACACACTGACTGAGTCATCATCACAAAGGTTACACAAACACGGGAAGGGGAAAAACCCCGTCAAAATTCCCAAATTTTGATCCATCCATATAAATTAATAATTAAGTAAGTAATATTTACCAAATTAATTTCTCCTCATGTCCTCCTTCGAAAAACTAACTAGCCCATAAAAGGTTGACCTACAAGAAGAATAAGAACCATCCATTATGTTCCAGATATCTTTTAAACGTCCAAACCACCCAGATCTTTGGCCCAATCCCAAATAATCGGAGTTACATATTCGAGAGGAAATTCCGCAAACGCCTGCAGCTGCAAGTCTTTGCCCAACGACGAGGAAAACTCGCTCGCTCTCTTTCAACCAAAGTCACGAGGAGAGAGAGAAAGTATATAAATGAACAAATTAAGTTACTACTAGGAGGAAAGTTAGGTGCTCTCCTCCCACGTTTTCACATATACACACACACTTATCATTCAACCATCCATTAGAGTTGTCACTACTGTTCAGTTATATCGCGAAATTACCAACTTGCACAATTTATTTATTCCACTTGGAAAACCCATCATTAAATTGGAGCAAAGCTTTTTGTCGTAGTTGGTTCTGGCATCTCGTACGACCTCATCTCATCCCATTCAACACAAACTCGGTCACCTCCAATGATCACGGGCAACTTCCATCACCTCCCATCAATGGCTGGTTGGGCTCAAGTGAGTAAATAATGAATAGAGAACGAGTCAGTTTTCTTGCCAGAATGCTCAAATTGAACTTGTCCAACGTAGCAGTACGCAAAGGAGGAGAGAGAAAGTGTGAATCATCTTCACCTCTTTCAACCCGATTTCCATTCGACTCAGAGCCACGTATAAATTTCTATTACACGTAATAAACCGCGCGCTCCTCCTGGAGAAAGTGAGTGAGTGAAAGTAGTTGCACACTTAAATTAGATCCGTATATACTTTGAAAACATGTATATCTAGCGTAATGTAGCGTGTGTACCTCGCTCATTCCAATGCCCACAAAAGGTGGTTCGTTGCTTCCAAGAAATTGGACGACGAGTCACCCATCAGACCAATTTGGGGAGAATGAGTCATCATTTTACGTGCCTGTTACTTTTCTAATACTTTCTCCACTTGTGGAGATAAACGGGTAATTATTCCCGTGTTGTTTTTGTTATTTGTTTTCGTGTCGTCGTGTCTAAAAATATATTTTGCCTGACTGACTCACGACGAAATCGTCGACATGATGCCGGGTTTAATAAAATAGACAATATCCGTTTTTGGAAGGGTAGGTAAACCCAATCCAATATGGTGTTTCCCTCGAATAATACGCTATTATTGGATCAGCAGGGTGGCTAGGATTGGATTGATCATTGATTTATTTATGTCGCTGAATCGTACAAGTGTGTGTGCCTGCATTCTTGTGTAGATACATAAAGCTTCGCTCATCTTTTCTCTATTGAGTAAAGTAATAATAGAAGCTATTTATTTCAATTTGTCCATTCTCCTGTATTGTACCCTTTGTCCCTCCGTTTATTCCGGTTGCTTTGTGGTGGTAAACATACAAACGCATAATAATAATTCGATGCACAACCATCCATAATGACATTTTCTCAATTCATCTCACGGCATACAGCTCTAGTCAATTGGATGCCGTAATGTTATTATAACTCGATCAAACACGCATGTACACGATCATATATACGAACCACTAATTTACAATGAAAGGTGACATGACACTAAATTTTAACAGAATTATTTGCACAAATACCCCATTTTCAATCCAATAAAAGAACGCAAGCTAACATGAATACCAATTTTTTTCAAAGGAAATTATTATTCTTTCTGCAAGTGGCTGTTAAGCAGTAAAGTAATTAACAAATAAACGATTGTAGGAGGAGGGTGCATGTAATGATTACCTTCTTTTCGCCATATCCTTCTTCTCCCACTCCTGCAATTCATTCATTCTTTTCCGTCTCGATTTACGATTAAAGACGAATCTTGGACTGGAAGAAGAAAGTGCAACGACAGTAAATAAGTAAAGCATTATATCGTCAAGTAATTGACTGACGACGCCATTTCACAAGGTTCAGATAGTAAAGTCACAGTCACAGATGTAGAAGAAACTGTCCGTCTCTATTAAGTGGCACGGAATCAGGAATGAGAAGACCCCGAGAAATTTTATTACCAAGAATAAAATGAAAGTGATGTAGGCATGAGGGACGACGAGAAAGTAATATTGGAAGTGCATCGCGGTATATATTTCCAAAGTCCCCTCCATCCAAACGAGGCGTCCCTTCCTTGCGTAATATCATTAGTTTCTCCCAAGACAATTGACCCAACTCCCTTTTTCAAGTGAAATTAATTGTCTTCGGTTTGGTTTTCCACTGCTACGCCTTTCTCTCCACCAACCACTTTATCGAATCAAATGGAGTGTGGCTGGTGGGAGGAAAGTTGAGAGGAGAAAGTGCGGACAAAAAAATTCGTCTCTGGTACATTTTACTGGAAACGTATTTAAAAGTAAATACATCTGCTCAGCAATTAACCTTTACATTCAAACGTAAAGATTCTCCAAGAAAAAGGTGAAAAGATCGACTTGTGAATGAATCAAGGAGCACATTTAATTGCACCGTTACCTCGTTCGTTATTGTTCTTCAGCGATAAAATAAAACCTACTCCAAGCAACTTTGCGGGGCCTTTTAAGATGGCATTCTTGGTAGTTAATGACAACACATTTGGGTGGAAAAGACCCCCACTGGCCAATTACTTGACCGATCATGCCCATCTCGGAACTCACCCTTACTTTTGACCCGAAGATGAAGTGTGCAGAATTTCAAGTCGATAGCTTGTATGTAAAGAGAGTTATCGTGCGCACAGACGGACGGACAGACAGACATCTTGACAAACGTATAAGGCAATCTTAAAAGGCCTAACAATCTTAAAAGGCCTAAAAATCCTTTGAGGCGAGAGAGGCGAGAAAGAACTGACTTTTGTGCGAACGAGGAGATGCCGGCATAATAATTAAAAGTTATAGAAACTGCGTTTCGTCTGAGAAAGGATGGTGGTGGTGGGTTTGGGTACACGCCCCATGAGAGAAAGTGAGGGGGAGACTAATTTCCCTGCCCAGGATATACATACGTATGCACATAGATAAGTAAGGAAGGACGGTGTAATTACTTATGTAGGTATTGCACGGTAAAAGTCAGCTGGCCATTAGATAGTCAATTTTTCTTTGGCGGAATGGGGCGATAGTTGGTTTAACATCGGCCGCCTCAGCAAATCGTGGTGGATACCAGCGTTCCGTGGGATTAACTTCCTTGCCAATTAACAAGGGTCTCGGAGGGGACATTAAATGAACCGTGGGTTGGTTGGCGTTCCTCACTGTCATTCCGTCTGGCTTGACATTACGCAAGGTGTAGGATTACAAGAAGAAGCGTTTGAAAATTATATTTGAGCCAGGAAAATGACACGTACATATGCGTGCATAATGTTCTCAAAATAGTGTATAACGTGTCTCGTTAATTTCTTCTGCTCAGGTCTGGATTTATTTTTATTGCAAAATTCAAAACTTTCTACCAGCATCAATTGACTTCTTCCCAGCAGGGCCATTACGTTGGGACAAAATTGCCCTTAATTCCAATACCTGTCATTTTCTAAGTGCGAGTGGTTCATGATTTTGTGAAATATTATCTCATTTCACTGTCCCTGGCTGGATTGGGTGGATTATATGTAGCTCGTCTGCTCCGCCAGGGTCATATCGTTTATAGGTTTTTGCACTAATATGTATGTAAGACAAGAGGAAGACCATCGTCATAACTGGCTGAGGATGTATCTGTCTAACTTTGTAGGAAGGTAAGTCCAGGTCCACCCTCCTCAACGACAAAGTTATAAACTTTCTCTACAATATTTTAAAGACTTTTAGACCGTAGAGTCATAAAAGAGGAATTTTATGGGATGGAATAGTAGGCATCCCCATATCTCCGTATGTATTGGTTAATGGATATTTTTAAGACGGGCAGTTTAACAAAATGCTAATATTTTTTAAGAAATTGAGACAACTTTGATTACAAAACCAAACTCTGGGATCTAACATTCTCCTCTCTGCTGCTGCTTCTCCGAGTTTTAATTACTTCTCGTCGACATCTTCATTCATACTAAAAATTGGATGGTACAAAATCTAATCAGGAGAAGGTAAACTGTGTAAAATAAGCCTTTAGCTTGCTACATATATACTGCTAAAAGTTGAACTTAGGAATAATGGGGCACGTAATTTCCAGCATAAGCCAATACCCCAAAGTGAGTTTCCACTCAATTAACTTTCACTCACTTTCTTCTTTCGTGGACAGAACTGTGGCGCCGTCTTCGCCACTATTTATGTTATTGTTAGCACTGACTAGAGCAATTAATACCCACCCGACTATCCTGCATAAAGCCGGGCTTAAGTCTCAAATAAGTGTAACGGACTTTCCTTTGTTATTTCAACAGAGTGAAAGTATGTCGGCAGATAGAAAGCGAGAAAATAAACTGACTTACAATTAGTTAACCTATTTAACTACAATTAGTAAAAATTTGCCGGTCGTCAGACCAAAAACGTATTATCTTATATTGCATATTTGCAAAATGTCATTTCCATCTCATGAATATTCATGTTGACAAAATTGCATACATAATATTTAGAAAGTGTTATTAATTTTACGGCACATTGACGCACCCTTACTTGCTTTCACCTTCCACCATTTATTAACTAACTGCTACCCAGCCAAACTTGAGAATTTGCTGACTTTACTTTCCTGATAATTTTATCTCGGGTATGGCGTCACGTTATTTGACTTGTTACACAGTCAACTCGCCTCCATTTCTGGCGGAGAGGACACGGTGAAAGCAAACATGAACTAATGGGAAAGTGTGATAATAATGGTTCGGTTGACACGAGAATGTTCTTGGTGATGAGGGCTAATTTGAGGTTGTGTTGTCTCTCTAAATGTCTTACACCTTAATAAAATCGAAGCTTGTGGTGGGGCATGAAGGTCTATCGGTGAAAGTGAATTTCCTTTCACTTATAAGAGAGACGGACTGACATTGACATGACATTTACCCATTTGAGACTTAAAAAATAAATACATACTTTTACATCACATTGATATTGGGTAGCAGCATCTGGAAATAAAATGTGCACCATTTTCTCTTCAAAATCTCACCGAAAAGTTATAAATATAATCACCGAGTTGCATAATAATTCTCCCGAGTTTCTCACACCCATCGAAATAGATGATCCATACTAATCCTTCACATTTATTCTGTTGCGCCGTATTATTCATGCCTGCACCCGACCAGTACTTCACTTTGGTTTCATCATTTGTCATCCGCTTCTTTGCCATCGCGAGTTATGCAAATATAGTCTGATTTCCATCTTGTTCGTATCCGCATTATACTCACTCACCACCACCAGCACCGAGATGGGATCATGTCGGATCATATAAATCGGAAAGACAGTGATGAAGCAGAATAAATTACTGGGAGTGAAAGCGCATCACACCGAGTTTCAAAGTTTTATTCATGTTTTCTTTTTTAGAATATGAGTGGTGTTACAGTTACATATTCCATATTTACTGAGATGACAAAGAACGTCACCTTCCCTAATTTATCATTTATCTCATTGCGTTCACTTACATATGTAAGTTTTTACACGTTCAGCTTATTTGCATTAGACAACTAAATAGTCTAATGTGGGGAAAACCTAGAATTGATATAATAATCTGTACATACATAATAATTATATATTCACCGGCACAACAAGGAGGATATAGCTGGGGGATATCTTATACATATATCAAAATGTACCCCAGCGTTAACCTCCTGGTTGCACCCATGCATATATTACTTTGATAATGAGAGTAGTAATAATACCGTTATATATAAATAAATACATTCAAATCAAGGTATGAAACCAATCAAACAAACCAATCAAACTTTTCATCCTATTTGTAATAATAATTAATACTTATAAACAAAGCAGAGAGTTTTCATTTCAAATTGTATTAAAGATGGCGATTTGTAATAGAGTTGTTTCGATTAAATAAACGGACAGACGGCTTATGTCGTATAGAAAGCTCATAAATTAATAAATAAAAGATTCAGTTGTTTGAGTATTGAGCAAAACACAAACTTCTCGATGTTTTAATACAATTCAAACTAGACGGAAATGCATATAGAGTTGTTAATCAATTATTTCTTCATGTGAGTCGCACTCTCAATCATATTTGAGCCAAACTCTTTGAAACAGTTTGATCATCGTTTGATTTACAAAGATACAAGTGCATGACTATATATCACTGATTACATTAACTCTGAGAGTAAATAGCAGCAGTTGGTATAAAGTTGGGCATGTAGTTTGCTTTTGCGTTCAACTATAAAACAATTTTGTTTTAAATTACAGTTTCTAATAAGAATGAAAACAGTGAAACTTTAGTGAAATGTGTCGTGTCATCAGTTACAAAAAAAATGAAATCAGAAAGGTATATTTTACAAACCCTAATAAAATGAGCGTATTTATATGTATGTATGATTTCTATTGTTATTATACGTTAACACTTTTAATTTAGTTAATCCTACAACTACTATCACATTTGTATGGGCGATGTCCTCCTCATCGGCAGATGACTCAATTTTCAACATTGAATACTATACAGTTGAAATATCATGATTGATGATGGCGATGATGATGACAATTATATATTACAGGTGGTTCCGATCGTTTTATACCAAAATTTATACTTGAGAGAACAGACAAAAATCTCAAATCAATTAAACTCAAGGACAAAATTCGTGAGTCATCTTAATGACGAGACGTCAAGAATATATATATATGTGTATATATAATCTGTAATTATGTTGATCCGGATGTTTTCTCTGAGACGAAATTGAAAGGATGATGATAATGATTACGACATTACGCAACATAAGTGTAGACTTTCCTGTAAAGAAAAATTTGACAAACCATAGCATAGTGAGAACGCCAAAATACATATATATGAACATAATTATATATCATAGCCAAAAATAATACCTATCATCTGCTGTTCGTGCGAGGTATTCACGTTCGATAAGCCCTTCTATGCGTTTCTTGATTACAACAGGGGCAGGTAAAAATCTACTTTTCAGTTGTTCGGTAACTTCGGCTACGAGACTAGCGTGCTGCAGTTACAATATGAAATGTTTTGTCACTTATTGTGTAATGCAATAGATTTAGATTCTCAATAATATGTGACTTAAACTTGTTGTAACGTACCGCAAGCTTCTTTCTGGCCTTCATGATACGGACAATGGCAGCTAAAATGTAAATAAAAATATTAACATTTAAACGCAACTGAACCTAAGAAATATCACGAATAGATATATCCATTGATAATAAATTGACCCCACAACACAATACCTTCTATCTCATGCTTTCTATCTTCATCCACTTTGTTTCTGGTTTCTTTTCGCTCGGGCTCTGATTCTCCTTTAGCTGCTACTGTTTGTATTTTAACCCTGATAAAATAGTAATATATATTGTATTGACTGTCCGAGATTATAGTAAGAGATTTGAGTGTCTCAAAAATTTTTTATTATGTACCTGTGCAGTTTGGAAGTGAAGGAATCATTAATCCTAAAAGTATCGGCTGGATCAATTTCTTTTGTCTTGGGGTTCTTTGTTAAAATTCGTTGAGATGGTTTCCCCATTGCTAAACTCTGCAAGGCACGTACGAGGTCTTTTTCCGGGATGTCTGTCTGAAGAATTTCTTCATACGTTAATTCATCACGGCTATTAAACAATACCAGGATGCACATCTGGTAGGTAGAAACTTGGATTATGTGTTTTCGTGGACCCAATTTCTGATTAGAATTAGAAACTGCCACCATAGACGTTGAAGAACTAGCTCCATCTTTGCCTTCACCTTCTTCTCTCTTGGGCCCAAAGAAAACAGCATTTAAATCAGCCGAGCCCAACTGGGGATTTAATGTCAATTGTCGTCCACTGTGTTTGGCGAGATAAAATCTGAAAATTAAATTCAGCTGACATTACTACTCTGTGCAACACCAACAACACCACCACTACTACTAAACTTGTGTGTAATCCAATAAATTACTTGTATAATGAATAATAGATATGATGGATATACCTCTTAAACACTTCAAATGCTTCTCTGGGTGCTTGTGGAATAATTCCCTTAGCATTAGCAGATTGAGTTGGCCAGAATCCAGTTGTGAGAACACGAACACTTAAATCGACACCGTGAAGGCTAATTCCGGTGGTGGTAATGTGATCTTTGAACTCCTCCATGATTGTGTTAGACACAGTCATGTCTTTGAACATTCCTTCGAGTTTGGTAGTGAACTGACATCCGCATTCAGTCTGTAAAGTAAACATGAATGATTATTTACATCTAGGATAATTTTATTAACTTTATTTTCATGAATTGATAACAAAATTTAACCTTTAGTTTAGAAATCATATTCTTCTCGCTGTCGTCTGAAACTGATTTATTTAGGAGAAGCCGCTTAGCCAAGTGTTGTTTATAGTAACGTTCAAAGACGTCCTTTTCTAACAAAAATCGGAACAAGACCATTGTTTTATCCAACACGGCTTCGATATCCTGCTCTGACATCTGAAATTAAAAATGATATGTATAATTATAACAATTGATAAGATAAGGTGATAAAAATTAAGGGTTATATACGAATGTTTATGCATACCCCTTTAACCCCCTTTTTGAGCTTGTCATCAATAAACAGTGACAAATACTCTGGAGACTTTTGATTTAAGTTCAAAAAATGCTCAAAGTCGCCAGCAATCATTTGTTTGAATATTTTGTCCTTGCTAAATGAGTTGATAAGAAAGTGATCAAACTTGTCCTTCAGATCAAGTAGGCTCTGTAAATAAAGCAAATATATATTAGTTAAGAGAGAATAGTATCTAGATTGAAAGGTTTGACATAAGAAAATATTCGGAACAAATACATACCTGCACAAAGCTAATTGCATTCACTCCATCATGTTCTTGTACTAATCGTTTTCCTTGATCTCGAAGGTATTTACTAATACAGTCAGCCATGGTTTTGAGGCCGTCAGGAACACGACTGAAGAGTTTGTACATGCATGCCAAATCATCCGTCTTTTGATTCTCGAGCATATGAACAACACCAGAATTTTCCATCTCAACAATTGTTTTCATATGTTTCTTGATTAGTTCTTCCTCCACGACCTTGACAATTCTGGATTCGGTTGATTCATCAAGGTAATGCTTTGCACGTTCAGCTTCCTCATTAATTCTAGCTTCAACCTTCTTTATGTAAACCGACGCACTGTTTTCTTCCAGAAACTTTTGACTTTCCATCTACGAAGATGTTTTGTAAGTCATATATACATCGAAATGTAGGAAATTTCCAGCAGGTCTGAAACCCCACACCCAGTGAGAGATCTCCATTTACACCATAGTTAATTTATAACATTGGTGCAAACAAAAGCCCACTCAAGGGGTCTGGAGTTTTAGACCCTAGTCAGAGAGTCTCCCGACCACCCTGAACACCTACATTTTTATGTATTAAAGTTATTAAAAATTATTAAAAATGTGTTCAAGAGGAGGTGCGAGTGAATAGGCAATATTTACTTATAATCATATATCACAAACAATGGTACATATTACATACCCGATAGAAGTCTGCCGACTGCTGCAGGAAAGGTCCTTCGAAATCCTCTTCATAAACTGAGCGATCTTCAATGCCCAAAACGTAGAGCATCTGGCAGGCATTCTTAATAGCGAGGCGATCAACCACTTCTCCACGGCGCTCTCGCATTACCAAATCGAGAAGCGTATCTCTTAAATGATCACGAATTCCGCCATACCGAACAACCTGGATGAACAAAATGATTAAGATTATTATATATTGAAAATTATTTATTTAAACCCAAATTCTAAACTCACCTGATCACGGAAAATGATTAACCCTAAATTGTAAACATTGTCAACATTATTCTGTTGCACGTAAACTCGGTCCATGTACATCAAAATGTCACGAATCATAACCATCGAGGTTTGGTGGTCATTCCATGCTTGGTTTAGAGTAAGAAGAAAGTTGTTGTTCAACGAGCGAAGCACTTCCTCTCGGACCTGAGGGGAATAGATAGCAAATTAGTCCACAATTATTCTTCTTTGTGCATACAATACTAATTACAATACCTTAGATTCCAAGTGCTGCGAGACTACTTCTTTTAATCCACTGTAAAGTCTTTCGCCATGTTTATGAAGAACCATGGTGTAGGCATTCCTATACAGTTCTTCGAAACTCAAACCGGAGTTGTTCTTCTTTTGAATTTCTTGTATTGCACTTTTCAGCAGGGTCCAAATCGTTTCGACATACTTTTCATCCATGGTCATCTGCAAGTCAATCGATAACATGATAACTACTGAGTGCATAGCTAAAATCGTAATTAATTACGGGAAATGCTCGTATCCTCATCTTTCCTTCCTTCTTGGGTTGTTGCTTTGAGCTCATCATTTTGAAGCTGGTATCGTCTGTCTTCGCCGTCAACAAACGTCCTACAAAAAACGGCTAAAGATTTTCACAAGGGCGTTGTGGTCCGTGAAAAATCCGAGACTTCCACCTCCACCCTTGCAGAAATCCTTCCAATCGAAGGTCGCCACACTACACTATATTATATTTTCCGGAAATTTTAATTCAGTTGTGATGATTTATCAGATTCACTTGTGGAAGCTTCAAAATTTCAAAATGCACTCTGCACTGCCGGAGTTGCGCATTACCTAGGGAATTGAAAAACAAAGGACATATATTCAAATATCAAAATATAAGAACAAACCGTAAATAAAATGAACTGTTGATTGGGAATTTTTTCCTCCCCTTCACCTTCTTATGCTTTATACGTAAAAATCAGCACAATTTACTCAACTTAATTTAGATTAAACAATTTAAAAAAATCTAACCAGATCATCATCATTCCATAACCCCAATCTAACATTATAAAAATGTTTGTTTGTCTACTAATAAACTCATTAAATGTAAAATGACCCCGTCCCAAGTCAATCACACATATTATTATTAGTTTAAAAAGATTCAATTTAATTATTTTGAAGAGAATAAAAACTTGCCTGTTCTATTTAGTCTTTAATAGGAGTGTAATTAATGGCGGTGCTAATTTGTTTTAACTTTCAAAAAAGTTGATAATTTCGAGTTAAAATTTCTCTGCTGTTCTGTAGTGAATTGAATTCGTGTCGGACGAACCTGTTCACTTCTCCCAACTCGATCAAAACATACAGTAGACCCTGCCTGTGAATGTCTGTTAGAACGGCAGCATGCTAACGTACTTTTTCCCCTCTAATTTTCAAAATTTCAAAATGAAACTAACAATAAATACGAAGTGATGTAAAGCTAAATTTTAACTATTATTTGACCATACATACTGTTGATAACGTAGGAGTTAATTTTCAGAGTAGAGTAGGGATAACAATAAATCGGTTATCCGATTTTCGGATAAAGTGTTCATTCGAAGCGAATCCAAATCAGTGTTCGGTTTGGATATTTTCCACCGAAAAATTCGGATTCGATTCGGATGAATTAGGCAAACTGTTCAACTCTGGGGTAGATTAGATAACGTGGCAGCTGTAAAGTATTATACCGTGCAGCCCAGTCTTGACTAACTTTTGATTTAATTAACCAACGACAATCTTTTCTAATAAAATTGCTTAATCAGGGAAAATCAATTTATGCATAAATTTTTTAACTACTTAAAAAAAGGACTAATCCTAACCAAGCAAGTTTAATTTGAATACAATAATTTCAATTCAAGCGCGTACCAGCGTGCTAACACCTCTTCGTCTGTAACATTAAATGAGCGGAGGAAAGGAAGCCTGTCATCTATCAGATATTGTAGTAATATCCTACTTTCCTACGTGTGGGTTTCTTGCGGGGAAAGGTGGAGTTTTAAAGCATGTGAACCCTACCAGACTCCACCTCGAAGGCTTTCCCCACCAATATTTTACAGAGCTATCCACCAATTTATCCACCAATTTATCCATTCTATGCCAAAACAACGGAGGAGATGACATTTGCCCTAATTGTGATGAATTCCCGTCATTTACAAACCCAGACTTTGTATCATAAATACATTTAATTAAAGATGCACTTTGATCGGAGAAAGTAGCCCACAATTTTCTCCCCTATTTTTCACCTTGCTTTAATATCTAATCATACTTCGAAAATTGGTCCGACCACGTTATCCCCGCAACCCTCCGTATTTTCTTTAAGTCACGGATTTGCCTGGTCGTCATCATCTTATTATTAGGGCGGAGAAAGTTGGTCGTCGTCTCAAAGTGCCCGATCAACCCAGTCCCACATCGGATGGTCAGAAGTCCAACAAGGAAACACGTCAGTCAGACTATACACTCGCTCTTTCTTTCTCCCATATCCAACCAAATAACATATAAAAAAGTAAAGTGTGGATTGGATTGGATGGCAAAGTAGTGACTGACATTTCCTTGTAAAATAATTATTACTCACTGCTGTGCTGTAATAGCATCTGCCAAATTAATCACCCCACCACCTCCAACTAACCAGCATTGTAATATTACCAGCAGACATACACAGTGATTATATGTCGTAGTAGGTGGTTGGTGGCATATTTATTGGTGGAGTGTGAGGTAAGATCAAATTAGGACAGTTAAATGAATGTCGCATGTGCAAAATTTGCACTGCAAATTAGTGTATTGAGTAATTTTCCTCGTGTAAAATAGACATTGGGAGAGGAAGCGGGGTATTTTAGTGAGGAGTTGTTGAGCAATAAGAAAAGAACTTTCTCCACTTGGAAAGTTTGGTGGATTGGAGGAAGGAAGAAATAATTAATTCGATTTTTTAGACAGGTAGCTTATTCTCGGTTGTTTTGCTGGTTTTATTACATCAATTCTGTCCGCACGCACGGTATTATTATCTGTTTTTATAGTACTGTGCGTGGCGTGATATGGCGTGATGTTGTGATTATCGTGGTAAATTATGTATTAGTTTAGTGCACCGAGAAATATTGATGACGATGACGTCAGATTTATCGGTGTTACAAAGTTCCCAGCAATTTTTATTGTAGTAGTGATTGTTAATAGTTGTTAACCATTTTGTTTGTAACCAAATTGTCTTGTTTTTATAATTCAGACAGAACACAGACGGATTAATGGTTTTTACACGCGCTGCTGGTGGCAAGGTACCGACGTCGGGAAAGTAGATGAAAAAATGAAGAAAGGGTTCAAGTTTTCCGAAATATTTGAGAAATGGAATTCTGAAATTTTTTGACGGCTCTATCGGTCCAGGATTTGACAAATATAGTGTCCCGTTAATATACAAATACATATTATCCTATACCCTTCCTGTATTGCCTACTTGCCTGCGTGTATTGTGGTGAGTATAATTAACTGTGGGATTATACATTCGTCAATATGTTCAATTAATTATTTATTGAATTGATTACTGGTGTTTTATAGGTAATTCACCTGTTTTTTCGGAGAGGGGATAGAATCGAGGAGGAGATTCTGTGTAGACGCAAATAATAGCCGTCCCTACTGGCCGGTCTACGGCATTTATATATAGCGAAGCTTCTAATACACTGGAAGTACCTAAAGATCGCGGAATTAATTTTAGTAGGCTAGTCTGTCCTAAAGATCAGAACCCGTTTCTTCCACTACCACCACACCCACGATTTGGAAGCTCAGAGCGGCTCAGTGACTCTGAGGGCGTGGGAAAACGGACACAGAAAATGCCTTCTTATGGATACAGTCCGGACGTGATTAAGGACTGGTTGATAGGAGGGTGAGGTTTTGTGTAACTTAACACTACTCAAACACATTATATTAATATTTGCGTATTCTTTTAATATTTTATTTAGGGTTGACTTTGACCTGGCAGGAAATGGTAAATTTTTATTTACATAAAAACTTTTTTACTTAAAAATGCTATTGGCTTTTGTAATCATAATACCTGAGAGTTTTAAAGAGAGTTTTTGTATTCTTTTTTAGGTGGTCCAACATGCACGGACTTTACGGCTAATCCAAGACGCTTGATTGAATTTGTTTTTGGAATTGTCTTTGCCAGCGGCTTGATAGCATGGGCTTACAAGTATACACAGATTTATAGTGATCAGAGGATTTTTGGAAGAATTGATTACAGAAGCAATTTTTAACTGGTTCTTGGTTTGATTTTATAGAAATTGTAGCCTTCCAGAGTATCGGCATGCACCCCGGCGAGACAGGGGTGGAAGGAAAACATTACTCGCCATTGTGTCTCTGGTGAGTGTTTTGAATCCATATCACAAAAGCTATTAATATTTTTGCTAATTTAATCTTCTTCTTACAGGTCTTTGGGATGGAAGTTGCCTACAAATTCGCTACGAAAACTGTTATATTTCTCTTGAATCCATGCCATGTAATAACCGCGATTCAGGTATGTAAACATATATTAGCTGTAAAAGTACAGGCTGTATAATAATACAACCACATAAATTTCAGATATACCTACTTGCCGCTACGCCGTCGAGGTAAAGAACTCACATTTATTAAACTAGAACTAGAATTTCTATAAACACTCCAAATGAATCAATACAAGAGAATTTGCATCGAATTCAGGCATCATTGTTTATATGATACAATTTATTTTACGCCGTCTAGGTTCGTGACAGCACTATTTCGCATTCACCTGAACTTCTTGAACGGAGCATTGCTGGCTTTGGTATTTAATTAATAACAACATTAATAACATTAATAACAACTTTCTCGTCCAGACCTTTCTCCAACTGACTAACCTCACTAATGACAAGACTGGTTTCAAACATAAAGGCATACACAGCTTTGAGATCAACAACATCTATAGCACCATTAAAATGAGTCATTTGCTTAGGGACTCCTTTCACAAAAGCACCCTTGTAGGTCTGGCCAACAATTTCTGCAATTTTCAAGGCAACGTGGACGAGTGTTTCGTACTTCTTGGCAGCTATTTCCATTTTGCTAAATTCTTCTTCCTTTTCTGTGCTAAATTTACTCCTTTGGTTGTGAGACACGACATTTCGCAACAACTTTGGAATGGGACTTTGAAAAATTGTCATGTCTTCATCGTCTTCAAAGTGGTCCATCCCCGTTTCTGCCTTCATTAAAACGTGATATGGAGATTTCGCCCCAGACACAGATTGAGTGATTTGATTTTGCACCCCAGTGTAAAATTCTCCATTATCATTTCGTCCAAGATATACATATGGGAGAGAACGATTTATTTCCCCCGATACGCCTGGAGGATTGACGGATACGTTTTCAACTTCTTCTCCTTTGTTGAACGTAACCCCATTTCCGTTCAAAAATGACTTGACCCAGACTGCGTCACCAGTAAAGAAGAGTATTCGCGAATTGAGTAGAGTTGCACCTCCTTTTATCATCACCATCAAGGACACAGCCAACTGTAATTACATCATTATAGATTTCAAATGCTGACTGCATTAATTAATTAAAAAATACTCACATATACAGAATCATGGACTTTGTTATTGTCGTTCTGATAAGGCCACCGTCCAATTATTTTCAAAAAAGTTTCCTCTTCATCAGTCCTCTTCTTTACAACGTACTCATAGAGTAGGACACTTTGATTTCGAATTTCGGAGCCCCCAATAACTTCTTTTCCTCCCCTCGTTTTCTTAATCCCGCAATTACCCAACTTCTGCCTTATCTTACTATCTGTGTAGGGGGTGGCTGTGGGATAAGGATTTAGTAAAGCCAGAATAGGGGGGGTAGCTCCAATGTCCTGAAGTAATAGTATTTCTCTGGGAGCGTGAGATTCGCAAAACTTTCCAACCTGCAAATGAATACACATTTATTACACATTTATTATTATTATTTATTAATGCGTGTTTTCAATTACTTGACATTGAGAAATGCAGGGGGACAAGCTACATTTCTGACTGCGTTGACTCCACCCACTGAATTTCCACTCGTTTCCATCTTTCTTCATTTTCACAACCTTTCGTTGGAACAGGATTTTCCTATGAAAAACAACATTTTATTACTCAACAACAACATTTAAATAGATTTAGTCTTACCCTATCATTATGTGTGGGTTTATCCATCGTTCAGTCTTGTCTTATCACAAAAATATTATTATTATGTACGGGGAGAAACCGACTCAACCGACTGACTTACTGACAAAGGTCAAACGAAATGGACTTGATTTTCTCTTGCCAAATGGATACTGGGGAATATGATACTAACTTTTTTCATCAGGTATTTCCCGTCACCAATACACTATTTCTACCTTTTGAAACGGTAATGCCATATTTATTTCGGAATTTTAATTCCTTATTTTTATATTCTCACTTATAATTTTAAAGGTGTTTTATAAAAAAAAACTTGTGCTCTCTGATTTAGGAAATCTACTTCATTCAGCACTTCATGATGCTTGTCACTCCGTACTACCTCCTGCGAGTTGGAGGTATTATTGTTGAAAATAAGTTCACATTAATCAGTGTCATTGATATTTTTCATCTAATTTTCTAGGTGCGTACAATGTCGAGAAATTTAAGGATTTTTCGTGGACGTATATGGGATACGCAGTCATGATACTTTATCACTTTATAATTCTGATGCCCATTGCTGTGGTATGTTATCAAGTAACTTTAAACTATCAAGTAAAGTATTATAATTTAATGATTATATTCCTTGTGTAGCCCCTTCAAGTCAACCTCAGTCAGACGCTATGCCCAGCCATTTCAGATCCGTTCTACGGTCCTGACTATCGCATCTACACCCTTTTCCACCAAGCAATCTTTGTCCCTTTCCTCTGCAAAGTTTACGTAACAACTTGTCAATACTTTATTACAAAGTTTCCGCTGACAAAAGTAAAAAGTAGTTTGGATTATGATCTGGGGTTGTTGACGAATGTAGAAATCAAAAATGGAATTAAACAATGTCATCACTGCAACGGTAATGAAGATTAGTTCAAAGTTTTACCCAAAGTGGAAATGTTCCTTATTATTTTATAATACTTTAATTTGTTTTAACTAGATACACAATTATATTTTTTAAACAGTGACACACGCTTTCACCTTTCTCCTCACCCTACACACAATAGGTGCAGCAGTAATGTACAAAGTATCATGTTATCAATCGTGAAATTAGTAGCAATGTAATCGCAGCAATAATAGTTGTAGACTTGATGCAAAGTGTAGAATGCACTACTACCACTACTACTGATGAGCCCAATTCGTATTTCAACAATAATTGGTAATTAATAACGGTAACGGTAATTACTTGCAATTATATTTGTAATTACTACCCTGTGAAAGTTGGTATCTTAGTGGACAATTAAGTACCGTATTCAGATTGCTCAAACGTTGTTTATTACAGTTCCAATATTATCGTTGCAAAGAGTTTAGATTTCAGAGAGAGAGAGAGAATGTACTGCTTATATTTTGATTCTTGTTCATACAAATTCTAATTCTGGCGATCGCGATCCTAGATCTTCCAGCGACTATTCTTCTACATAAGTGCGACCATACACTTTGCTGTTAAAGAATTTGTTTTTATCAATTGCACGTTTATCTTAGGCTCAAAAAAATGACAAAGGCAGTAATGAACTAATCTTCTTTACGGTTGCAATTATGCAGTTGTTTCTTCTTCTGCCGTTTCGGTAGGTCCTTGCCAAATTATTAAGCATGTCTAGCTGAACAGTTGTTATCCAACATTTATCTAAAAGAGAAGCGAACGAAAAGACGAAACGATATTATATGACTATTATTGTTATATGCCAATGCAAGATAATAATAACGTAAAACTCATCCTGATATGCACAAACGATACTCCTTAATAGCGTCTCTTTTGAGACGTACTGAAGATCTTAAGTCTGTGTATGTAGCACGTCTGTTTGGGCGGGTGACCTCAATGACATAAGTATACCGGTGGGTGGGTGCGCCATGCAATTATAAAACTTTGTATTTAAATTAATGTAATTGTTGCCTGTGAAATTGTTGTGAGTCATTTGTATTAATCTGTCGTATAATCTGCACGCAGTCGGTATGATGTTGTGAATGACACAGAATTTGTAACGCTAACACAAGAATATTATATGTAAGGTGTTCAACTCCGCTGGACGTGACGTAAAAAAGTTTGTGCTTGTGGTAAAGTGATTTTATAATTCACTGAAAAAATAATTAACCCACACGACAATGTTGTCTATGAAATGAAAATGTCCTTTGCGTATAATAATTCTGTAATAATTAACTTGTGGTGCTATTTAGTTAGTGACATATTAGAGCAAGTTACTCTGTGTCATACATTATCGAAATTGGGTTGGGATGCATGTTTTCGTTTCCTCAAACTGTATTTTTTTTGCAGGGTCTTCATGTCTCAATTTGTTAAAATGTTTGATTTGTATAAAGAATCTTAAATTTATGAAAATTTGAAAATCTTAAAGTGATGTACTTCTATCTAGTCGATATACTTTTCAGATTTGAAATTTCAAATGCATGTTTATTTCAATGAGAGTTTGGGTGAAGACTTCTGGTGACAATGCCAATGCGGAATGTTTAAATAGATACGTTTGTGAAAATGTGTTGTTGTAATTGGTTTGACAGCATAATTATCAGATTGTTAAAAACATGAATACTAATTTATTCCGACTTAGTTTATGTATGTCTATGGGTTGAGACTTTGTAGGCCAATAATCAAACCAGAAACATTTTGCAATATGTTTCAATTTGTTTGTAATAATATTTAAGGTCCGTTGTACGTAGTAGAAGCTACTAATTTATGAAACTCAACAATGTACTTGCAACAAATCCCGAGACTAAAAATCCATACCAATGATTCACACATATAGCTACCTTACTTACTACCACTATTGATAAAAGGCGTAACTAATAATTAATTTCCGTCACGTCACAAAATAAAAATGTGCGATAGTGATAGTTAATGGACGGGTTTGACAAAAAACCAATCCAATAACATGAGAAAGCCATGATGTACAACAAACTGAGTGGTGATTTAATAATGAAATGGAATAAATGTACCTTGCAGTAGTGCAAATGTATAAAGCCTAAATTTTCATTCGTATACTCATCCTGTCTCATTTTATGCACTCGGAATTTTAATGAAAATCTGTAATCACATGCATCTTTCATACTCGACAATGTTGAAAAATAAATTCACCAACCTATAATAAATGGCGAATTGCGTTGGAAATAAACTGACCATATCTTTATGCGCGTTGCTAAATGAACGCAATTTTCTTTTCAAGGACCCTGGAATCTATTTTTAGTCAAAATTTAGCGTTTGTTTGTATTTTAGCGTTGATCCTACGCGTTCAATTCTAATCAGTATATCTTGCTTGTCATTAATAAAATTGCAATCTTTTTTTAGTCAATTGGCTATCTGGGTAAGTTTTAAAGTTGTGAAATCTAAGCATTTATCTCCCCAAAAATAATTAATCCTCACTTTCATCAGCATGTCGGACGAGGAAGAATACGCAGAAGAGTTTGAAGGAGAAGATGACGAGGTTGACGAGCCTGAACCATCACAGGAAGATGATGATTTGCCTCCTGTCGACGACGTGGAGCCGCCACCACCCCCACAAGAAGAACCTGATGTGGACATAGAGGCTCCACCCATCAATGAAGATGAGCCCCCTGAACCTAATGATGATAACGCCCGTTCAGTTTCCAATTCCGATATTGAGATCCCCAACTATGAAGCCGTTGACACGGGTACTTACGCCCAGGACGAGTTCCAGTTCCAACAACCACAGGCGTATAACGAAGGTAGTGAATGGGCACCATTGATAGCTGAAGAAGAGTGGTTGATTGACGATGGATGGACCTTAGAGGAGAATCAGGAGGGGCCTAACGCCCCAGTGTTAGAAGAGGAAGATTATAAAGATACAGATAAACACATTAAATTCATCTTGGAAAGACGATCATTCTATGACAATCAACAGCCTTTTTTTGGAAATGATGATGTGGAAATTGAAGAACAATCAGACGAAGATTCAATCTTACCGGAAGAAGTAGAACCAGAACCGGAAATAGTCACGAGTGAGCAGGAATTTATTAACGTGCATATGACAATTCCTGAAGCCCCTGCGATAGAACGTCTCGATAAAGAATGCCACACCTCCACGAATCAAGTTTTCGACCCATTGGTAACATATTTGGAAGAGAAAGAACCCTACACGAGTACTACAGAACCACGCATGTACCGATGTCCAAGTATCGACACTTTCTTCCGTACCCAAAAAGGCCCCACAGTTCAGCTCTATTTGTATCCTGGAAATAAAATTATCAGCAAAGAGTGCAGACTCGACACCAATATCTTTCAGCTAAAAGTAGCCATTGGAAGGTACGTTCGCGTGCCCCCTACGCATTTAGACATCCGGAAAAATAGAAACTTAATTTCTGAAGATAAAACTTTGTACGACTTGGGGGCAAGACCTACGAAAAAGATCAAATTCACCGTTGAAATTAATCGCCGCATCCCTGGCACTTATGAGCTCAACCTCCCCAGAGATCGCAGCGTCGTCGAAAAAATCCCGGACGTCAGTCGAAAAGTGCGAGTACGGCTGGATGACGGGACCACGCGCATAGTTCAGGTCAACATTACATTCGCCCAAGAAAATAAACCCATGTTGGGCGGGTTTGTGGACAAACGTAACAACAAAGTTTACCATCATGCCGCCACCGGAGTGGAAGTTGATTACAAGCCGTACAGACCTTCTCAGACAAACGTAGCTGTTCAAGCCTATTCTACAAAAGTGTCGCAAGTGCAAAGCCTTTCCAACAAAGGTCAGCAGATGGAAAAGAGAGGCTTCTACGTCTCAGAGGTTAACGACTACTGCAAATATCCCAAGCCTTACACATCTTTCGAGATGATTCAGAAAAAACGCCACCATTCGGCCATCATAATTCAGACTAATTGGCGTCGTCTCATGGCCATCAAGGAGCGGCGTCGTCGCGAAGAAGGGCTTATTAAAAGGGTTCAATGGGCGGAACGTGTCCGTATGGGAAGACTTGAGCAAAGAAAAGAAATCATGAGCAAGGAAATCGAACGACAAGAAAATCCTAAGCGACCCGTAGATCTCGAGCTGCTCTATAGAGCGATCAACGTGTGGCGTCAAGAGCAGGAGGATTGGGTCAACCTTAATCGTTGGGGGGCTGAGAAGAAAGCAGCCCTCGCAGCCCTAACCGACATCGAGTCAGATCTGCTCCTTGACCTGGAGAGGACAAAGAATAGGATTGAAGTGCAAGAAAGAGGGAACAAGATCCTCAGAGAATTCGAACGGATGGGTCATCCAAAACGGTGGTTGAGTGAAAAAACAAAAAATTTTATTGTAGCGGATGACAATGGGAAAGCTCACGTGCGAGAATTGCAAGCCATCTATATTGAACTTCAAACCCCCGTGGCTCGTACTCCAGAAGGTGAAAGTCAGAATTTGTCCATTTCTGCCAGTAATACTTACGCAAATCTATATAAATAGGTGTCCGACTCCGATGCGCCCTTCTCAGCAGACTCGACCACATGACCAAAGTCGTACATACCAATATGTCTGAAATGCTTAGGGAGCTCTTAACTCGAGAACTGAGCTTTCTCCGATCTCCAAAATGCAGTCCCGTCCTACTGGCCGGAGTTCGAAGGAGAATAAGCTCCACATTTTTCTTTCTGTGTCAAGACCCCATATTTAATCCTGAAGCTAAACGAGTCCAAAAAATTCCCCATGATTTGACAAAACTAAAGAAAGATATGCGACAATGTCACGGATGTCGCCGCATGATGCATGTCGGACAATTCACTGTGATAAAGGGCACAACTTTAACAAATAGATGTTTATCATGTATGAATCTATACCGAACTGCGATTCAAAGAATCGACCTCAACCTGTACAGACACATGCTCAAAGAATTGCGTAGGGATGAATTGGCAGCCGGGGTTATAAACAGTGTCACATTTTTGATGGATGCGTTTGACCTGAAATTCCTTGTGGATGAGATTTGGCACGCGCAAAGCGCCCTGAGCGGCATTGACAATCGATATCTGCTTCGTCTCTGTCGTTTCAGGAAGGAAACCCCTTGGGCGCCCTGGAACTGCGTGCTACTTACGGACGAAGAAGCCACGGCACATCTTCAACTGGATAACTTGAAGGATGCCTACAAGCCGACTTTTTTCCATAAAGTTCTAGTCAAACAATGCACGGCGAAACAATATTTCCACGGAATTTCTCGACTTCGAATCGGATTGGACGAAAGGGTCAATGAAAATTGTAAGACGGCGGAAGCACGGGCAAAAAAGATGGGCGAGATTAAGCAGAAGGTGCTGAAAAGGATGAAAGTTCTTGCGATGCTCAGCTAATTTTTTTTGTATTTGACTTACGCAAGATAGATAAGATGCATGTTCAAAACTATGTTGATGGTAATAAAGATGTACATAAAAATTCTTTCGGTTCACTAGTTCGGCGTCATTTATAACATCTTTGAAATCTTTCTATACTATAAGCTGGAAATGTTTGTCTCCAACGGAAGTGAAAGTAATTTTCCGAAACGGAAGTGAAAGTAAGGAAAGTCAAGTTTCAAATGGCGCGAAAATTCAAAATTCATATAATTCATAAAATTAAATGCCAGAGCGTGTGGTACTCTCTGTGGGCTTATGGGGGTGGTGGTTATCTGAAGGTGGATCAGCCCTTTCTCACCTCGTACATAGTTACTCATTTCTTAATACCATACGCAAATACCTAGCATTGCATTAAAATTGGCTGGGGATTATTTTTAAAGTTTTAATTTTCCAGGTATTCCAAGCGTGAAATTCATTTCACTTCCACTTAAGGGTTACAGAATTTCAGAATAAAGAATAATTTAGTGGGTAAACGCTCGCCCGGCGGGAAACGGGCTTATACGCTAGTTATTAATTGATAATAGATTCTCTCTTTAAAATTTTTATCACTCTAAAAATTGGTAAATACAAAATACCAGAAATGATTAATTAAATACATGCAATCATTGAACCGGCTGGCTAATTGAAACTCCATATGGCTTGCTAGACAGATAACAATAATGATGTCAATGTATTCATGATTGCGAAAAATTTACATGATTTTGCTTTCTCTTTACATATGTATAGATCTAATCAACTGTCTACGCTTTTATAATTTCCGTGTTTTCGTCATAAGCTTTTGTCTAGTTATGAATAATTAATTACAATAAGATGCAGAGATTGAGAGTGAATTAATTTCTTCTACTAAATTTTAATTCATTCAACAGAATGAATTTCAAAAATAATTCGCAAAATTATGATTTAACCGCAAAAGTTAACCGTTCTGGCGGCGACAAATTACCAGTTCAACCTATCAAGCATCCTCGCATTACCGTAATTCAGGAGGAGAATGACGAAGATGATAAGCTACCTGCATCAGCTACGTCACTTTCTAGGGCTTTGATAGAATCTGAAATTCAGGAGAAAGTTGACGTCTCATCAACAGACAATGTACTTACTTGCAAATCATAACAATATATTTATTAATTTAAGTAATGTAATTTGTGCTCAAGGATTCGCCAACTCCGCTTCCACTCCCCCAAAAACTGAATCAGGATGAACCACCCCGTTTAAAATGGAGCAACCAATGGGAATTTATGGTTTGTTGCATCTCCATGAGTGTTGGTCTCGGAAATATTTGGTATTTAATTAATTTTAAAATTACGTGATTTATTACCTATTTCATTACTTTTAAACATTGACCAGGCGATTCCCCGTAACGGTCTATAAGAATGGCGGAGGTATGAATATAATGAATGCGAAACTTCTCGCATTAGATTGCACAGTCGGCTGCTAAAATTCTGTTATTTTTACCCAGGTGCATTTCTGATCCCTTATTTCATAATCATGATTGTGATTGGGAGACCAGTCTACTTTTTGGAGTTGTGCTTGGGTCAGTTCACGTCAAGAAATCAGGTCGGAAACCATTTGACAAAATTTTACATACTATAGTTAAGATTATGGATAAGCATTGAGGGCAAAATATAAATACAAAGGTACAAGTCTGGCGTTGCGTCCCATTTTTCAAAGGGGTCGGAGTGGGCACTGTGGTTGGGGCGTTGGTATGCATACTTTCTCTCACATTTAAATATTCGTTACCCAATTTTTAATTGCGCTATGCACAAAAATATGCAGTGCTCACTGTCTTACTACGTTTCTATTGTGGCTCTTCCCATATACTATCTTATTCGCTGCTTTCAAAATCCTCTTCCTTGGACAGAATGTAAAGAAAGTTGGGCCGGTGTGGGAAATTGTAATGGAACTCATCTTAACCCAGCCAAAACGAACCGTTCTCTTCCCGATCTCTACTTCAAGTAAGATTTCGGCCCAATATTTCATGCATGTAAGTAAATGTTCATCATTAATTGTGTCCATCAGGAACGAAATTCTCCAAGAACTTCCAAATATCGAGGATGGCATCGGTTCACCAGAGTGGAGACTTTCACTTTGTCTCGCTTTCTCTTGGCTGATCATATACTTGTCGATTTCAAGAGGGGTTAAAACCATGGGGAAAGTTGCATACGTCACCTGCATATTTCCCTCAATTGTTCTCGTCATTCTGCTCATCATTGGACTCACACTTCCTGGAGCTTGGTCAGGTATAAGGTTCTTTATGGAACCAAAATGGGATCTGTTGTATCAACCGAAGGTAACGCAAATTAACGACAAAAGCGAAACTGCCTTCAACAAAAAAAATATGAAAAGATTTTCATTTCTATTTTTCCATCAGGTTTGGTATAACGCCGCAGGGCAATGTTTCTTCTCCCTGAATACTGGTCTTGGTGCCATAATAATGTTTGCCAGCTATAATAAATTCTCGCATAATATTTACAGGTGTGAATTTGCATGCAAAATATGGATGTACTTACATATCTCCTCTCCAATATTTAATTTCTATTCAGGGACTCCTTAATCTTCAGCTTGGTGGATACTTTCATCAGCGTGTTTGCAGCTTTCACCACTTTCGCCATTTTAGGGAATCTTGCTGAAGAACTTGGAGTCAGTATTGATAGCGTCGTGGGAAAGGGGGACCTCGGTCTTATCTTTGTCACGTACCCAAATGCCATCGCAAAAATGAACTGGGCTCCACAGGTTTGATTTTGGATAACTTTCTCCAATCGGAATGTTTCAGGCTTACATATGTAAAAATGTGCTAATTTTTAGCTCATCGCAGCACTCTTCTTCCTCATGCTATTTTTTCTTGGATTGGGAAGTTCAATTGCGAATGCGGCAGCAATTTCGGTCATATTTTGCGACTACTATTCATACTTTAGAGAGCACGTCGTCACCCTGTCCATTTGTATTATCGGGTGCAGTATTGGATTAGTGTATGTAACACCGGTAATTTATGTATACTATTTATTTAATTGTATGGCACAAGTCTTTACACATGTTCAAACATATGTATTTTCTGCAGGGTGGTCAATTTATCCTGCAGCTTGTCGATTTTTTCACCAGTGCTTTTTTCATCTTTACAATGTCTAGTTTGGAGGTAAAGGAGTTTTACATAATTGCAATTAGTAATTTCTCGTCAGTTATCAACTTACAATGGAAGTCTCCCAGCACATACTCTCAGATTTTGATTGAACTAATCTCAATCGATTTTGTGACGACTGACACTAATTTGGTCAAAATCGGAGAGGAAACGCTGGGACACCTCCATTGTTAGTAATTATTATTTTTACAGGTTATTGGAGTCGCTTGGTTTTATGGAATATATAATTTCATTGGTGATATCGAATTCATGTTGGGCATCAAGTTGGGTTTATTTTGGAAAATATGTTGGGGAGTGTTAGCTCCATTTATTCTGATGTTCATTTTGGTGTACTCCCTCATCGTAGAGAAGTTGGAATATAATGGGATTCCATTTCCTAGCGCGGCGAAAGGTGTTTAATTAATTGTATTAGATACTTTCACTATGTACATATTTTCGATAATTTAACTATAGGGGCGGGATGGATGTTGGCAGTTGTGGCGATCGGATGCTTTGTAACTGGAGCAATCCATGCAATGAGGAAGGTTTCTGCGGTATCCTGGATGGATGTGAGATTTTTAAGATTTCAGCTAAATTGGCTATATTTACATAAAAAAATTAATTGAATTTTTATGTAGAAATTAAGAATGTCACTTCGCCCCCAGTACGGATGGGGTCCAAGAGACCCCAAAGATCGAGAAGATTGGCAAATATTTATTAGCACTCAGGACAGGAGATCGTTCCGACAAAGAGTCAGAGATAGGTTTCAAAACGGGTCTATTGATACAACTAAGGCACAATAAGGTGTTATCTGTGTTCTTACATCTGCATACCTTGTACATATTAAATACTAAATTAACATTTTATGTAATAATTAACATTTCCAGGCGGACTTAATAAATTTGTCTGTCTTATTAAGTAGCATCTTCCCCAGCTTTAAGCTTATTTGGAAATTTCGGCCCCTCGTTCTCTTTATATCTCAAATCAAACACTGTAGATGCAACCACGACAAATCCAAGGATGAAAACGATAACAAATATTAATGAAACTATAGCCAGTTTTCGCACGCTTTTGATTGGTCTTTGGCTCTACAAATTAAATTAAATCGTATCTAAAAAATTGTCAGAACATTTTCTCAGAACTTGGTTAATTTACTTACGATGAAAATCGACGCTGCTAAAATTCCAGTCTTTTGAAATACTGACACGTCTTCATCCACCAAAACGTAAACAGGATCACCGGTCGAGGGTTGGAGCACTTTTGATAACACATTCTTCCCAGACGTGATCTATTTATTTACAGTAATGATTTTTACATGTACACATCTTTTGTGTTACTACTAATGCTAACACTTGATTAAATCTGCTTACGGTGTACTTGTACAACGATCCACTATACCGACTTGGTAAAGTTTGCTGCTCCACGTTACAATTTAGTTCGGAAAAATGTTCCGAAACCATTTGGAACCTTTCATTGTGGGGCATATAGTTTGTCAATTTCTCCATCGTTGCTAACGGTATGGTTGAATTGGGCACGGTGAGGACCGCTTTTCGGTTCTGCACATCATGATTTAAATTTTTGATTGAGAAGAATCAGCATAATAATAAATTTACCTTATCTTTCGTGTAGTCCAACATCATGAAAAGTTTGTTCCTATCGTCAAAAACTCGGACAGAGTCGTTACTATATTTTCCCTTGAGTAAGGGACTCCCTGCAATGTTGGTGATTTCGAAGTGGCTAAATGTCTGCTTTCGGTTGCAACATCCTGAATTTTAAAATGCAACTTTTTACACCGAATTTTTACACCAAATTTTACGAATATCTGTTACCCGTATTGCTGAACCACTTGATTATAAATATGTTCGGTTTTTGTAAAATGTTGAGAAATTCTTCGTACGATACGGTATTTTCTTTAGCAACTTTCACCACTCTGCATTCTGTTCTAGAGGTAAATTTTGGTTATTTAAAATGACGAAATTATTTCATGTTTAATTAAATGCAAAAATTATGACAAACTTTTTAACTGAGCCTCTCGTATTTTGGAGAATGATGGACTTAAACTTTGCTTTCTTAATGGATCCATCCGAAGTTAGGGAGGACGACGAAGATTTCGATAAGAGGAATTTCCTCGAGCTGGACCTCATTAAAAAGTCGTAATTTTACCAAAATTCAAAATTAATATCAAAAAATTAAGAAATATGTATAAATTCTGGAAGTAGCTCTTCTTGCAGTGAATAAAACCAAATATGTATATTTCTCTGCATACGTGTGGAGTCCTGCCCAGATTTGCGTAACAAATAATACATTACGTGTTTCCCGATAAGTCAAACAAATCGGATAGAATCACATCCTCCTAACTCAATATCGTCATTTGATGTATCGATTCATATCGTTTTTTGTCCTCCTAGAGGTACAAACTATGCTCAAAATCCATATCATAAAAGTAAACAGAATCACACAAAGTGTTTAAATGACGTCCTTTTCTATTCAAACTTTAATAACTTCATTTCAAAAATGCATCATTTAAACGATTTTGTTAATTATATATAAACAGTGTTAATTAATTTATAAAGTTTATTAAGATTGAAACGGCACTTTAGCAAAAAAAATCTTAACAGTCCATTTCCTGAAAAGTTTTTTTGGTCAACTTTCTTTGCCTAAAAGTACATAAGTTTAATTTTTATTTAAATTTTTCCCTACTTTCTTTCCCAAGAAATTGCCGGATTGCGTGTCACCCTGCAATAAAACGGGGCATGAGAGAAAGAACGAGGCAAATAATCTCACATTACGCTACACAAAGTTGCACTCTGAACTGTGAAAATGTTCACAAATCTGTTCAAGAGATGAGATTACATACCTATTTATATACACATATCCCTACTGCATTAGGAGGTGGGGTAAAGTGGGCAAAAAGAAAATATTATAACAATACAAAACCACCCGTGCAGATTTCCATTCCCGGTCACGCCATCAAATTCGCATTGTATTTTCTTGTAGTATTTTACAAAATCATTTGTCACTCTACAGAATGGGTGGCTTGGAAGGTTATGAATGTTGTGTTGGAAGAAATGAGTGAGTGGATTGGATTTGAAGGTTGGATGACAATAATTTATTACTTTCTCCCAACCTGGATTTGGCTGGACTGGACTTGGCGTATTAATAACTCTCCAAATTGTGTGTATAATAGCCCAGGAAGGAGGAGGCATTTCATGCGCATATACATACCGCAAATGTGTGTATTATGTGCCAATTTCATTCCGCTACATAAATCTGCCCGGTTTATTTCTGGACTGGAGCAATAAAATAATTTAGCAAACAGAAAGGAGAAAGTACGTAATACTCATTTATTAATACATACACGAGGATGATTCTTTTTCTATCAAGAGGAGTAGAAAACAATAGAGAGAAAAGAATATTATACGGCTTAAGTACAACTTTTAACAGTAAATATTTGAGAGGAACACTATGTATGTAGTACAGGAATTTTTTTAAGATTTGTATTTAAGAGATGTTAATGTTGATTGACTTTCGGTTGTTGTTGTAGGACCAGATTTTTTACGTAATTGTGTGACATTTTTTTGACATTTTTGATATCTTACACATATATTTTGGTTTTAGATACATGTACATTTTAGTTTACTGTTTGTATTTAGGAGGTGGTGGTTTACATTTAGCTACGTATTTAGAAGATGTCTACAGACTAGTAGGTAGGGTACGGATTTACTATTACAGACAGTGAGTGGCTTGGTTGGAATAGTGATGATGAATCTTAACTTGTGCTAAATTTCTACGTACAACGTGATAAGGTCGAAGGTAAAGGGTATGGAGTAAAAGGTGCTCATCAATATCAAGACTTGAAGTACACGATAAGTCAAAAATTGTCTTTTGTAAAGTTATCATCTAGCTAAGTCATAAGATTCGGATTGATAAGGTACTTTTTACCGTCATCTAAATAAATTCATGGTTATTTTTAGTCGTCGATATCAAGTTATCGATCATTACGATTTATTTCTACTAATTCATGCAGTTTTTTTACCTGTATTGTTTATTTGACTTGACTTGTTGATTTGAGCACAAAACTTGTGTCCACACAAAAACTAGTACAAAAATGTCACCTTCAACTATGTAAAAACCTTCTTTTTTACGAAACAGGGTAAAAATCAGGATACATAAAAACATGAAAACTTACATACCTATATCAAAATTGTCATTATGGGTGAGATTTGACCTACCAATCGACATATCATGGATTGAACTTTGACATGGAACACAGTAAAACAATCACGATCGGTCGAAACACCTACAAGAAAAGTTTACATGAAGAAGACAACTTTAGTTTTAAAAATTTATAACATTTTTTTCAAAAATCTGAGAAGAAATGTATCCTTAAATTTTACGAATCTATGTAAATATGTATTTAACACCAGGTTATTGCATATCACCTCAACTTCCTCTCCTCAAGTTGTGAAGATTATTTATAGGCCTCACCCCAAAGGCTACGATTTAATACCGTCCTAATCCTACATTCACGAATAATTAGATCCTACCAATTGACATAATATTGTTTATTTTTTATTATCATATATTCCTATGTCTGTGTGGTTTGGTTTGGTTAAAAACATGCAGTTTTTAGTACGTCTTGTAAAGGAAACAGGTCATCGTCAGAGACCACGTGGTTTATTAGAGTTGGCCACGAAGAAAGAGGTTTTCGTTGAATTTAGGAGAGTATAAATTTCTTCAAGAAGCTATAAAAATTAAAGGGCGTCATATCTGAAGAAGAAAATTGGTAATTGTTTTAACTACCACAATTTATGTACGTACGGGTATGACAGGAAAAGGCCTCAGGACAAGGCTACATATTTATAACATCTACACCACCACGGCCACAATAATTGTCTCCTAAGTTTATGTATTTATGTACATTTTAGATATTTCAGAGGTAATAAGTTACATATGTATGTACACAGAATCATTGATTATTCATATAATCGATTAATAATTCTCTCCTCTAAATAACGACTAAACAATGAGGAAGAAGAACACACTTGTTCCTTGATGAATTGAATATCGATTAATTTCTTATTTTCTTTTTCTTCAGGTAATGAATTGTGCTACTTATTTCCCTTTTTTTAGTACGTATTTACTTTTAACACTAATTAATAGTTCAATTTTTATTTTCCTTACATTAAAAAATCTCTTGTATGGTTTGCTAATTCTCTCCTCTACAAGTTAATAGATTGGAAAGAGAAGTATTTTTTTTGGTATTGATAAATAACAAGTTGGTAGAAAAAATTTGGATAAAAATCATTTATAAGAAATAATGGAAGTTTTCGACTTGTACACACGTCTCCTGTGTTTTTTTTTAAAATATTTACAAGAAACAGGGATTTGCAATAATAAAAATCTGTCCGTCATCACTAAATGTTTATATTTAGATTGGATTATATTCCATTGTACAGCTAAGAATTTGTCCACAATTAACAACGTTTTTTCCTCTTCTTTGGCCTAATAAAAAGATCTCGGCTTAGGCTTCGTTGAAGGTCAATCTTCTCTCCGGAGTAAATAAATATTCACTAAAAGAATTCCCGTGAGAATCGTAAGTATAATTCCGGCCGCTATGAGGACTCGAACCCATGCTGCCTTCCGTCGAATGTCCTGCACCTAAGGGAGGAGAGAAAGCAGTAGAGATTTATTGGAGAAAGTTGACTCTTCTTGGTCTAAAGATGAGGATTATTATAAGTCTAAACGGAAGAGAAAGTGAGCTGGGTTTTGCAGTGGGGAAGAAAATATATGTACAACCCAGGCAGGCAGCAGAAGGACCACCACCACCACCGACCAGACGACTATGCAAAGGACTGCTGCTCCTTTTTCCAAATCAATAAACAAGACACGGATTCCACTTTCGCCACTTTCACTCAAAAAGTTTTCTCAATGAATGCATTTCGCTTTAAGGGGACCCAACCTGCTATGGACGACTAGTTTGCAGAGTAGTGTAGCCTAATTTGACTTGATATGCACGGTAAATAATGTGGTAACAAAATTTTCGCCCACTATGCAGCTCTACCAGCGAATTGGCAACGACTTTTTTGCCAATAATTGTCAAATAAATTCAAATGTTTGGTACCACATTGAAATCAATTTCTCACCATCGGGTAATAAATTCTTATACTATTTGGTAATATACCAACTTGACAGAAAGCTGTGCAGTGTTAACACGTGGTGAAAATTTTGTATTCAGGCCACATCACTTATTTATAGCGCGATACATATTACCCCAAAGCTATTTTCGAATTGGAAAGTGTAAACATTTTCTTACCACGTCCCACGACATGTACCTGAGATAAGAAATTATGTATAATTATTATAACTGTCAATTAAAAATAGTTATATTTGGAAACCGTACAGAGCAACGGCGAGTATCACAGCCTTTTGAGAGGGCCAAAGTGACCCGTCAATCGTGACATCTGCAACCTTGAAATTCGATAATAAAATGACCGTTCCAACCGTGGCGAGGTTTGAATTTAGGATCTAATCATGGAGAAAAAAATGCATAATATAGTTTAAATATTCCCAGAAATTTTTGAATAACTCACTCTAAAAACGAAGTCTGGCCTCCTCGAATTTCCCGATTTTTCCATTTCGACCCCCAAATTGAAATAGTTTGATGACCCTTCGGCCGAAAATATTTCATACACTTGAGCAGCAGACACTCTCGATGCGGGTTTCGGGCGTACCATGTATGCCACGGTTTCCAGTTCTGTATAAATAGAATTTTAACATTATAGTCATTAATTATGCATGCCTCGTAGCATAGATAGGAGCCAACCTGGGAATGATATTGTCCACTCTTTCGTCGCCTGCAGTGTGGGAATAAGGGAATTTGTAAAGGTGAAAATACACACATAATCAATAAAACAATGTCATTATCTCCACGTACCGAATCGTATTTCAACCCGAGGAGTTCTTCCATGGCCTTGTCGTCACTTTGTTTTTGGAGGAAGACTTCAGTTTCTGAATCGATGCGACCAAAACATAAACACTTTTCGTCTTGATCTTTCGCATAAATGTTTACGTTCCTGGGACCCCCGCAGCATTCTGAAAAAATCAGTAAAATAAATTATGGAGACCATTTACTTAGATTTTGAAGTCGATTAAATACCTGCCGGTGTAAATTGAAGCGTAAAATTGTTCACAAATTTAAATCCTTTAAAGCCTTTTGGACACACTATCGTTGGCGTTTTCACGGGTCTAGATTTTACAAATTATGGATTTAAAAAATAGGAAACCTTATCAATCAATGTGATTTTTGCCTACTTACTCTGGAGGAATTGCTTGCATCCTACAAAACAAAACAAAAATATTTTTTTTTAAACCGCATTTCACTCAATTTCCAAAAGTTGGACAAAGGTGACACAGACACAGAAAAAGTCATATTATTAAACTTACGAATACCTGTCGGTAATGCGAGGAATGGGTGCGGAAATGTGGTCTGGTTCAATTTGTAAGGAGATCTCGAGGTTTCTTCGGTTCCCTCCGGAGGACTCGTAATTATTAGCACTCGAATTGGGAGAGCTGCTGCTCTGGTTACACCCACCCGGCAGCACGGAACCACCACCACCACCACTGCTGCTCTTCTCATTATTGTTCTGCGAGGTCATACTATTTATCAGGGAGGAGAAGAGGAGTGGCTTATCTGCTCCAGACTCCGCGTCCGCTTCCCCCTGTTCCGCTGCGAGACGAGCTTTTCTCTTGGCCATCACTTTGTTGAAAAACTTTCTCCCGACGTCATTCTCAAATTGGGCTCGCTTTGCGGCTGCTTCTTCTGCGAGATGAGATTTTAATTATTCATAATTTTGAGTCAGATTCATTTTTCAAAAAAATTTCAAAACTGTTCATAATTAATTTTGGACAGGATTTAGTATAAAATTATCATCTACCTGCTTGTTTCGCCTTGATCACTGCACGTTCCTTCTCCAGTCGCAAAATCTCCAGATAAATCCTTTCTAAAATATGCGAATAAAGACCGCAAAAAAAAAGAAAGAAGGAAATTCAGCCTTAAAATTTAACCCAGTTCAATTCCCAAGCCTTATTTGTAATGCAGAGGAAAGAACCTCATTTCTGAAATGACACCACACACACGAAACGAAACACGACTGGCTCTCCTCACCGCATGCCAACTACTTGTCTCAAGTTCTAAAATCCTTTGAATGTCGTTTATTCTATCGACTCTTTAAATCTGTGCAGTCGTCGTAGCAGTAGGAGCAGTAGCAGCCTAATAAAAAAAGTCGGGTCAGTCAGTCCAGTCTTACGCTCCGTGCATGACTTTCTCTCCCCGATTTCACCCTAGTATAGTCGCACTTGACCAAAATTCAGGGTAAAAAAATAATGGAATTCTACAATTCAATTGGATTCGATCAAACTTTGATTTGATCTCTGGCTATACCACCAGGGTGAAAGTTTCCCTCTGTTTCTGTGTGTGTGTTATAGGCGAAAATTGAAATGCAGCACAAAAAAGTCGAGCCCAAAGTAGTAGTCAACCTTTCTCCAGATTAAAAGAAGGAGGAGAAGCAGCTAACCTGAGTCCTTCCTGGACAATCCTGAGGCTGGAGTGCGACTGGAACTCATACTCGAGATGGGAAAAGGTTCCCCATGCACATTCAAGATTGGGTGGAATGTTCGCAACTCTGCTGTTTTACAATGGAGCAGAATACCAGCACCACGATCATTACCCGAACCCGGGTAGTAGGAGAAAAAACTATGTGTAGTGGTGCTACCTGCTCGAGAAGTTTAGTTAGTACTAGGCGAACAAGTGATGCTGAATCTGCTGCATGCTGCCTCTCTATACTTTTGCTTGTGGGGCGAAGCAGTTTTACCGCATCTAACTCCCAACCACTACCGCATTGGCCCACATCCACAATGACACAATACCCGGGTATTTCTTCACAAAAAACTGGAATAACTAAGGAACACGGAGACGAGGCATAAATAAGGTGTCTGTATGTACAGTTAAAGAGAGAAGAAGTGTAAAAAGTTTTTTAAAATGATTCCTCCTCTTCTTCTTCTTTTCCTTTTCATGCCATGTATAATTTACGAGGAGAGGTGATTAGAAGACTTTTTCCCAATTATTCCTTCAACTCGGGATGAAAAGTAAAGTTGACAGATTGGAATTTTAATGAGTTTCCTCAGGGCACTTGTTTCACTGTGGTATCAAATTTTTTGGACGGAGGTGCGAGGATGGATGCTCCACCAGATGCATGCATAATATTTGGTGGGGTGGGTCGTCGTCGTCGTGGCTATATACATATTTATATGGGTCTCTCTTCACACAAAAGTTTCGACTTTCGGTCTCTTTCTTTTATATATTTTCTTTTCTCTTCTTCTACACAAAGGATTAGCTGGGCATACGTATCCATCCGGCTTATTTGTCTCTCGCACTGTGTGTGCATTTCATTGTGCGGAGTAGTGGATTGGATTGAGTGAAAGTTGCCCTAAAACTGGGGACCACCCCGACACAGCAAAAAACTTGAGAGTCTGTAAGGTGACGAATGGTAGGGACTTCTTTACTTTCTCCTTTGTTTGCTACTTGTTTGCTTGTGCAGGAGTGGAATTGGCTGCTGGAATGAGTCGAAAATTGGCAGGATGAAGATGCGCGCACCTGTACTAGTGGATTTTCACCTTCACTTCACTCACAGAGAGAGAGAAAGCAAGCAGAAAAAAAGTCTACAGAGCTAAGGAAAAGGAAATCCACTCTTGTAGTTACACCGCCTTAAGCCGACTTACAAGTGCAAACACTCCTAACACTGGAGAGATGAAACAAAAGTGACATGTGGCCGGGTGGATTGGATGGAATAATGCGATATCACAGACAGTTTTTTTAGCTACATTGTATCTAGAATACGGGTAGATTTCGTTCGTGTATTCAAGAAGTAGGTAATGAATGACATAACATGTTCCCAAAACGACATGACGGGCCAAAGTGGATGCTAACTAAGTAAGTAAGCAATGAATACATAAAATTGGGTATGATGCACCCAAACGGAGGGGAAGGATTTGGATAAAAAGTTGTAGCATCATTTTCATCCGATCCGATCCACATGAATCCTCCCAATTTCCCCAGAAGTAAGAGAAAGAGATAAGGTGGCACGAAACGTGACACATGGTTTAACAGTAATGAGAACTTTTTATGTCGTATTCTACACGAGGAGACAACACAAAACCCAAAACATAGAGAAGAGAAGAGAGCTAAATATCGGTGAAGATGCGAATCCACACATACTTATCTCCTCTTTGTGTGTGGGGAAGACAAAAGTGCTTTTAAAAATCCCGTCTTCCTGCTGTCGTATACATATTCTGCATATGCATGAGTTCAACTACTATTTATAGAGATCACCATTACACATATGTAGATCCACCATGGTTGGTACGCGCTATGGGGAAGAAGAAATTAGTAGTCAACTACTATCTCACTGGGTCAAGAACTTAGCAGAATGTTTCCTACATATCCACACAGCCGGCACGAAAAAGTAAGTACGGTACGAGAGAGAGCACACAAGATCGACGCCCAGACCGGGTTTGAAAATGAGTTTGCATGTCGTTAGTTGTTTTTACTTGGTCGGATTCAAGTGCAGCAGTTTCTAATCTCTGAGAATTTTTGGCCCATTACCTCACTTTCCATTCTACTCCAACTGTAATGCACAACTGCTCCGAGAACTGTTTCCTTATTCCATTCACTCGGATATTTATGACTTTTCTCGTCCTGTTTATTTATTTACTGGGGAGAAGGGATTAAGGATTGAATGCATGAGATCCGTCGAGAAATGATGACCCAATTTTTTTGGTGAAACAACAAATTCAAAATCTGTATGCATTTTGATGCATATTTGATAACTAGCAATTACAACAAATATTGGCGATTAAGCTGCACAAATTTGTCCGAATATAACACATTTTCTTTATTTTTCTCAGAAAAACCCGAGAAATTTCTCAAGGTTGGAAAAAGTTTCCAATTACCAATAAATTGGCTTGTGTATGTAATCCTAGCGCTAGAAAAATAAGATGAAGTGAATCTGCGCAGATAGAATTTCAAACATCTCTCTCTTCATCCTAATCGTTTTCTTTTTCGCAAACAAATGACACGGACAGGACGAGAAGAGACGGATTGATTGCCAACCAGCTGGGAGACGTCATCGTCATTTTCTAAGAGAATTTCGCTCCTCGCTCATCTGCATAACTGATCTCATCTCGAAACAGGAGAGGCGGAGGACATGACATGGTTCACACGGCTTGGGGAAGATGCGGATAAAATAATAATCATCACCATCACCACGAAAAGTAAGCCTTTACTGTTATTGGTTGCGGATTTTAGGATACTACATAATTGGATGGAGCCCGAACCGAAGGAGGTACGTATATATGAATGCGGGCATTATACCCGCTATTTACCCCGAGAAGAAGGATAAGAGGCTAGCAAGTAAGCAATCTCACCGGCAGACTTCCCATTTCAAGTTATAATGAGACGACTAAACGAATCACAGCATGGGTTTGATGAATGCACGCTGCGACCTGAATATAATGCTGCTACGTATCGTGTTGTTTTATTAGAGTGATGTTGTCCTGCCTGTGTGACCTCTCAGCCCAACAAGACATGCACCTGTCCATCCATCTTCGTGCTAATTGGTCATTAGTCCTTTCACCAGAATCTCATGGCACATTTATCTTGTCATTTTCATCAGGAAAGGGTTCACTCACGACTAAATACGTAAAAAAGACCTGAATATTTTTTGTGCCCGAGAAAGAAAGAAAAAAAATACGTATTTTGCACATGGTCCATTTCATCTCAAGAGCAAGATGGATGAGCCGAGATATTGGATCCGTCTGAAGAATCTCCGTCTTGACAAAGGATGAGAGACAGACAGGTGAATAATATTCGCATCCAATTTTTTTTTCTAGGTGAAAGATTAAGCCATCATTTGCACTCTGTCATTTATTATACATTCATTCTGATATTGATCCACTTTCATGAGCGAGCTAAACATATTGCGGGTTAGGTCTGAATAGGATCGGATTTCGTCGTTGGTTGGTTGGTTGATTTTCTATCTTTTCCCCATTTACTTATTTGTCTCTGTCTTTCTCTCTTCTCTTTTCTGCACAGGTCTGGATTTGAGTTGTATTGTGTTTAGTTTGAACTGACTTTGTGCCAGGAGAGAGCTCTTCCATTACCTCGTCCTGGATGGAAGTGGCTTTAAGTGAATAAGTCTGGCTGACAGAGTAAATAAATAAAAGTGGACGTATAACAACAGACATCCATCCGAGTGCGGCGTATGGCGGAATGCATGTTACCAACCAATGGATGAGATGATGGAAGAGAGAGGAAGGAGAAAGTGGAATGGAGATTGATCACGACTCAGGATCACAAGAACAACGCAAATACGCGAAATTTGCAGGAAGAAGGAATCGCCAGAAGCTTATTCTGAGCCAAATGATGAGCCAACCGTGAAAGGCATTGTGTATCCTGTCTCATTAGCATATTGATCATTACCATAATTTTGAATGTGGGGGATGCATCGGACTGAAAGCGTAATTATTTAGGGATAGTTTAGCAATAAATTTAATGTGGGAAATTTATCGGGGAAGAAGAAATTGTAAAGGAATCTTTGCGCAGATTTGAGGTTGATGGCGTATTCTTGCTTACACTGGAGGTCTTCCAGAGTATGATGAAGCAGATTTTGATGAAACTAGTGGGAATCGATCGCAAATTTATGTAATAAGAAATTTGCATAAGGCATTATCTGCCAATGGTCACGTTTTGAAGAGATATTGGCTTCCACAGAGGAGAAAGCGCGCTTTAAAGTTGACATATTTTACACTTTCCTGATTTGCTGCTCTTTTTCTCTTCCTCGCATGCAAATATCTCTACCAAACTTGAGCATTGGCAAATAATGCTATTTGCAAATTTCACTCTAATTAAATTTGTGATCGATTGACACTAGTTTGGTCAAAATCTGTGAACATACGTTAGGAGAACTCCATTGTTTGCGCAAGATGATGCAGACATCAGTATGCAAAAGTTCATGAGTTCGGTTATTAACTTGGTCCAACCAAATCCTTTGTATGTATGTATACAAATGTTATATCGCTATACTGGCCAGTGGACACGAAAACAGATACATAATCTTTCTGCTCCACTTCTTCGTCCACATTTTGGGCGTCCATTTAGAGTGAACAAGAGCATAATGCAATGTGTGTCCAGAACTTGGCCAGATTTGCATTTCTCGTTCGTCTGTTATTCAATCTGTTGGACGACAATTTCTCCCTTATTCAATTCATCTTTCACTGAACTCACGAGTTTCACTTCTATTGAATAGTATTTTTTATACTCCAACTTTCACCTTTGTACCAAAATGCTCGACATTTTTTAATTTTTTACATATCTCTAAACTTTCCCTGCTTTCACTCAGCATTCCACTCGAATTTTCCTTTTATGACAGGTTTAACCCCATTTATTGTCACACAATTGACGACTCAGAGTATTGATCAGTGCGACAAATAACAAATTTCCTTTGATGTATTTTCAATATTCGAGTTGCATATTCAGAAAAAGCAGTTGAACTGGAAAAACCTCTCCGAATCCACACCATGCTTGGCCTGTATTTTATTTTATATCCTAGCTTGGACTACTTAACTGTATATGTACAGTTCGCAATAAAATTTAATACCAACGCGAACAGATAATAATAATAGGCTCCCACTTTTACGTTTATGCTCTTGACACATAATACACAAGAAAAGAGAATGACTTTCTCCACACGGGCAAAAAACATATCGCCACTTTCTCCTGGACATAAATAGGCATTACAAAATACATACTTTCTCCTACTCCACTCTGCAGGAGGGAAGTACATACAACTCCGATGCCAACATTCTTTGTACTCATAATCGTAAACCGTGACTATGAAATATGGGAAATAAGTATGTCCTAGCCTGTTAATTCTTATAGAATGGGGGACCATGTTATTTTTTTTTGCTGTAAGAATGCGCAAAAAATGTGTGCTACATAAAGTCTGGGTACATATTTTTTTGCATGAAATATATCGACAAAAAATTATTCCGTCGCAATTTCCTTAAATGATAACATGCCCACTTGAATCTTGTTCTTCTTTTATTTACCAAACGATTCCTTAATAGAAAATATTTCGCACATGTCGGAGGAAAATTGTGCTGTTATGTTGTGAAGGAGACGATATGTGAGTTTGTAAACATTATACACACACGTTTTTTGTTGGTGGTCGTTTAGCCTGGCTGTTTATTTATGAGGAAAAGCTCGTCGGCAATCATCATTATATTTTTCAACGTTTAAGAGGAGGAAAGTGTAATTGGATTGATGTTTGTTTACAGATTTATCTCGGCATCTTCTTTACTGAAGACGGACGCCATCATCATAACTCTTGATGACGTTAGAGATGTCAGTTATCGGGGTGATGTATATGCGTATATGGAAAATGTTTTACGGTCTCGTCGGATGAGTGGGTTGTAATGTATTGGAAAGTATAACTGCAACCTGGCACACATATTTAGAAAGTGAATACGGAACATCATTCATCTTTTGCATAGCTGGTAGGAGGTCGTGGTCACAAAATATAGCTGCATCCTCATAAATATATTGGAAATGTGAGGGTATTGGGATATAACATATGTATATACATTCTTAGGAAACGGGGAATTTGTATTTACTTTACTTATTATCATTGCATACACATTACACAAATTACACATCAGAAAAGGTTGACTACAAAGGAGTCGTACATTAAAATCCCTAACCTGAATAAAAAACGAAGGACCTTAGAAAACTGGTATTAAATCATTCGGAGTACATGTATTGTAACAGATTATGGTAGTGCATGTGCGTATCTTGACGGTTGGCAGTAGAATGCCACATTTATTGCATAAGCGCATAATTATATATGTAATAATATGTACATGGATAGGATTACAATATAATATATGCTAATTATTATTATGCTATAACTATTATGATATCCTGACACTCCCCAACCGGAAGAAGCGTTTTCTCCCGAAAACTTAAATATACATCTATCCAACATAATTACTGAATAAACTAAGAAAAAGAGCAGTAACGTATGTAAATCTTTAACTGGAAAGGCAATCTGGCGAGATAATGTTTAGTTAAAGATGAGGAGGGACAGAACTGGACGGAAACAAACGAAGACACAGACAAAAGAAATGCGTAATTTACTGGACAGAAGACAACTACGCATACAAATTTAGTGGGCGTGTGAATTTATACAATGAAAATTTGCTGTTTATTTTGAAAAAAATTAGCTAAACCAAAAAATTTTGAAAGACAAATCTACGCAAAGGGTGTGAACAATATGTGCGAACAATTCTGAACAGCTTAGTGCTAATTTCAAGCGACAAAAAGTAAAGGAAATGAGGAGGAATAGAAAGAAAAAGTTACAACATGGCCGTAAGTACACAAATATCAAATAAAATTTTAGAAAAAATTATATTACATTGGTTTACAAATTATGCAAATACAGTATGTATTGGTACAGGTTGACGCGAAAAACTGGAGGAGGACTTCTTGGGGATTAAATGGGCCCTTGACTTCCTAAGGGGGCTGACCTAAGTACCCATCTCAGAGGTCAAAGGTCACGAGGAGGTGTGGCTTGGGTGTGGTCAAGGGACTGGATGACGTCGGGAACATGCAACAAATGATGTCAGGAGGAGAGTAGTGACGTCACGAACCAGCAGTGATGTCATGAAGAGGCTCGACACGTCACCACAAACCATTCCCGGTAAATGACGAACTACTACTGACTCAGAATTACTTCACAAAAAATTTGATTCCCGCTTCGTATCCCTACCATACTAACAGCATGGGAAGGATACCAGCGCGGGATGGAAAAGAAAAACTGAGTTGATATTAAATACAAATAAAATAAAATGTGTGAATGGTTCTTTGTAAGATATATATACATACTAGAAGCGGCATGCATAATAATTGAATCAAATTTAAATCAAATCAAATAGAATTAATATCAGTACGGAATACATATGTGAAGGGGTGACAAATATGTAACCGACATTTATGCTACCCAACGAATATGTAAGCGACCAGTGATAAAATAAATAATTGCATACTTGGCTGGGGGATGAGTAGAAAAATAATTCTGCTGTTGTAAAGTGGAGTTACTTTGATTTTTTTTAGTTTTTTATCGTTTGGTGCTTTGCACTTGTCAGTTTCACCGACTTTCACTTTTTTTCGGGTGACACAAGTAGTTTATTAGTTTAGGTTACGAATTTCTCAACAGATTTACTGTCTTCACCTTTATGCTTTTATGTGCTTGGTTTTCCCATTTTCGAAGTATCAATATGGAATGATTTTACTTTGAAGACTTTTATAAGTTAATTTTGTACACTACAGTACTGTTTGTGCTCACTGAAGACGGTTTTTAGTAAATGCTCGAACTAGGACGGTAATTATTGTACCAAGCCTTTCATATGAGAGACTCAATTCTTTGATACTCGATTCATTGAGATACTGGAAACTCATGACGTACTTGGCATCTATTATCCCGCCTTCATATATTAAAAATAACGTCATCAAATATTTTAGTCAACTTTTAAAATTTTGCGTTAACTTTATACGCAAGTACTTCTATTTCGTGTTTTTGGAGTGCACGAATAAATTCGCCAAATACTCTCAAGGAATGAAAATTAACTTCTCCTACCAACAACAAAATTTTTTCTGACGATGAATGAGTCAAAGCTTTAATACTCCCTAACACCTGGAGTTGTTTTACCAAATTGTACGGTGTGCGAGGGTGTTCTCCTGAATAGTGTGCACAAACAATGCGGCATGCAGGGTGGCCGTCTCGACTCAAAACTACCATAATTTGTCGCATCTTGTGACAAAAAAGGTAATGGTACTGGTTTAGCTTTACTTTTGTAATCGCAGTGCACCAGTATTGCTTCACCGTGAAATCCTACATGCTGATTTTGGTTTTGTGGTTACATTCACATGCAATAAGATATATAGTCCACCCAGGAGCTATTTTTTAAAATAGTTCTCTCTCCTCTAATGCGTTCTTATGTGATAATGCATTCGTATGTGTCTCAGTGAGACAAAGAACAGTAATTTTTCGTTCAATCAATATTGTCTTTAACTCTTTAACTTTTAGTTCTGTTAAACCTTGTACATTTGCTGCCGCAAGTCGTAATGTTCTATTTTTTTATTGGTTTTATTTCTTTGCTCGAACTTGACTGAATTGTTTCGATCCAGCATTCTGGTAGTTTTAAGGGATTTTTTGCATTTGTCAACTTAACCTTGTGTGTCCCTGCTGCTTGGCCACTTCTTAATTTAGATTCTTGCCCATAGAATGTATATCCAGCGCTGATTGTGTCACGGAGTTGCAAGCCTGTAACATTTCGTGGTGAGCACCAAGGGAGGTCTTCTGCCCACCAAGGTGGCTCCGCGTATATCCAATGATTTCCGTACAGTTGAATCATCATTTCAGAGAGAACATGTTTTAATTCCGCATGGTTCAAATCATACACTACAAAAAATAAGGTGACCAGTATAAACACTTTCATTGCCTTATTTATAGACTGCATAACTATGAGGACAAAATTATGCGACCTTGTATTATTATGATAGGATGCTTACATGATTTTTCCAACTCCTTAAAATTTGGAATGCTTGCTTCAGTCAACTTTGTGCATAGAAATCATAACATCTTCCAATTAGAAACCTTTGCACTTGAAACGTCGACCATCCAGAAATGTTTAGATTTGGACATCCCCAAGTGATGAAATCCGTTGGCCACCATGGTTGAACTTGGTAATCAGCGTATCTAACTCTCTTTTTAGTTGATTTCAAGGCAGCGAGCATCACTTCTGCGAATAATACATTCAAATCGTTTCTTTGATAGGCATCCACTGCAAGAAATAAGAATGAATCACTATTTTATGTTGGTCAGTGTATCTCACCAGTGTATTTCCCCCTCGGAGCCCCGGGGAGAAAATTTTTACCTCGTTATGACCCCCTTCAAATACATTTTAAAACACATCTTGAATTTGAAACTAAGCTCTAGGACGAAGGAAGTGGTTGTCATAAGTTTAACATGTAAAAATAGGTATATATAAAATATATACCGTGAGCAAATGAAGGGCTGTAAACACATAAATTTTAATACTTAACAAATATATAAAGCTATAATGAATATGAGAAGATGTCTAATAATGTTAACAAATAATTATATGCATGAAAAATGAGCATAATCATTATTTCATGCTAATGAAAGTGAAGGTGATGGTAGAATTCACCCTATTTTCATGTTGCCTCCTCTGGATAATCCAGTACCCGCAACCTCGTCAAATGGATTTCCGGCATTCGTTATTCCGCAGATATTGTCCGGAATCATAACCCATATAATCAAAGTTGAAATCAGTAATAAGTTCATGGTCGTTGGGTGTGTAAGTAAAAGATTGCCCGATATATTTATAACGTATACCTTCAATGAAGGTCCTTCATCATTTGGATATTCCGTTTTGAAAATATGATTGACGAAATCCTACTTATTGCATATTGGTCGGGTAGCATAAATGTCGCTACATAAAGGTCGGTTACATATTTGTTGTATGTGACTCTACCATAATTTTACCAAAATATTGATAAGTTGCACAAGCTACGGAAACTCGAAAAATTACTGCAGCTGCAATATATAAGGTATGTATGTGTCCACTTCTTAATGTTTCACATTTTCTGACCGTGAAATAATACTTATTACGAACACAAGTTATTTAATTACTTATATAACACAACTTTATTATGTCTTTGTCATTAGTATGTGTCTCTCACTGTTCTATATGTACATATAACAATACGACACTTAATACTTTTACTCCAGTAAAGATTTAACAAATCTTATAACAGTTTATCACTAAAAATCTCTAGAAGACCAACAATTGAACTCCAGTTTGGGTAGTACTTGGATTAAGTATAGTAATATATATGTAGTAATTGATAATAATACAGGTAGGATCTGATTGTACCAGTAAATGTCAGTAGAGGGATAATAATCCATGGTATAGATTAAGTCTAATAAGTGACGCATAGTTTCCAATTGGTTCTCTAAGTTAATCAAATTATGGGATAATTTGTCGTATTTAATTTAATATTTATTTATGAATACGTACATCGCATCGTCACAAATTATGTATCTAGTTACTGAATCACTTGATCATCAAATTATCTATATTTTAAGGCCTTCTACGCTCGATTCTTCGTGAAAGGAATATGTAAGTACTTGTGTAAATAACTAGTATCAAGGAAATCCACTTGTATGTATTTATAACTGCTTCTACTGCATCAAACAGAGAAAGTTGCATAATTGAATATCAATAAATAATGAAGCTAACTGACCAGCAGCAAAATCTTCATCTATCATAAATAATTGCATTATAATTGCATAATAATTTCATCATTATTATTTGGGACAATGCACGTAATAACGTTTCGTTTACGAACAAAGTACCACTTTTCAAGTACGTCTGGCAATATAATCGTGTAGCATTTTTCTTATTGAGATTACTATGTATCGTTGTACGTATATTAATACTGCAGTGTTTTGAAGATGAGGTGGCAACGGCATGCATGAACTGTTGCAACAATGTCAAAAAACTAATTTCCTTTGTATAATCTGCTTGTTACATGTTTCGTAAAATTGGCTAAATTCATGGCTGCAAGATTTTCGCAATGCAATAATATTTAGCATTGCCAATAAAATCTAAGAGCTAAATCTCTACTTCATGACATGGCCAAATTATTAACCAAAACATCTATGTGAACATTTTCTTCTTCTTTTTCGTTGTTTTTGTTAAATGTCATGAGCGACTGTGAAGTTGTGAGGGGGAGAATGGTCATGTAAGCTGTGGGTGTGGTTGTGGGGGTAGAAAGGGTCGTCTTGGGCAATGTGGACGTCATCCATGCAGCCCAGGGCGCGTCCTTTCTTCGGCCAGGCGAGAACCATGGCGGTCACGAAATGGAATAGAAAGGCTCCAATCATGAAGAAGAGCATGAAGAGGAACAAAATGATGACGTAGGTGCTCGGCCGAAGGTAGCAGTTTAATCGACCGGCATCCTCGCGGTCCATGATGTCCTGAAATTTTTGGGATAAAATGATATAAATATGAATTAAAATAAGACTTAAAATTTTAAGAAATTTTGAAATTTACCATTGCAATAACAAACCCGATTAGATTGGCTTTCATCATGGGTTTAAGATTTTCTCCCATGGTTAGCGTATAGCACTTTTTCTCCTTGTCAATAAATGCAAGGATTGACCCATCGCTGTGTTTAACCTGGATGATACATGCAAAAATTTAGTTTTGTGTTGAATACTGCAAGTTACAATGGAGGTCTCCCGGTGTATGCGTTCCGGTTTTGACGAAATTGGTGTCAATCGATCACAAATTTAATCAATATGAAATTTTCAAAAGGCATTATCTGCCCAGGTTTGGCGGAGATATTTGCATCCGAAGAGGAGAAACATGCAGTAAATTTCGAAGTAAAAAATTTATCAACTTTAGGGTGCATTATCTCCTCATTGGATGCAAATACCAAATAACCTGAGCATTGGCAGATAAACCCCTTTGCAAAGTTCATACTAATTAAATTTGTGATCGATTGACATTATTTTCGTCAAAATTTGAGAGATAATACATTGAAAGACCTCCATTGTTATTAAATACTTTTATCATGTCTTAGATGCTTTTGTACCATAAATTCTGCCCTGTTTCTCCAATTTCTCTTCGTTTTGACCGTAAAAGGATGAACAGCATCTTGTTGTGGAACGGATTCATACGTAACGCCGGTTGAACAGCACGAATAAATGCAGCATCCCCTATCTTTAAAAATTACGCAAAGTGGTTCCTCCCATTTGGACTTGAAATGGGCTGTTATTGCTGCAAATCGCAAAGTTTGGCAGCACGAGACGGTCCTGCTTCGACCAAAGTCCAATTTTAGGACGCCCCTTTGAAACCTGTCCTTGATCAGAATGACGCTTTGTTGTTGTCGGAAATATCTGGACCACAGCCCACCGTCCGTTTCCCCTTGCACCGTTTCAAAAACACCTTCCCCGCTTTCACTCGTGACTTTGTAACCGCATTGCGAGTCTGCAAGGAAGGAAAGTAAATAATACATAAGATTGTAAACAGTCTTCACTCTCTGCTCGGACTGCTGAACCTCTGATCGGACCAGCAGGTTCAGAAGTCCGGGCAGAGAGTGAAGGCTGATTGTAAATATATGCATATTTATGTGCATATTTACTGCTAAACGTGCTACTTAAATCTGCAATATTTCTTATTTCCTGTAATTATGTATCTACCACAATCTTGAGACCATGAAAATATTTGCAAAATAATTGCATGAATTTCTGAGGAGATCCATTTTTACGCTACCTCCATTCTCTCTTCGGCCTTTTGTTTTTCCGTATTTTTTCACTTTTGCCAAGAGAATAAAACCAAGTGAAAGTAGGGTTGCGAAAATATCTTGGTTTCCTCTGTTCGAAAATTATTAATATTTTTTAGCCCCTGATTTATAAAAAATTTTAATCTACATTTTAATGTTGAGTTACTACAGATTGTTTATGTATAGTAAATTAATCTCAAAAGTTTTCTACAATGGTTGAGCTAAACGTCGTTTTTGAATTTTTTTTTGTATTTTTAGAATTGTTCGAAATTTATTGTTCGAAATTTATTGTTCGAAATTTACTCATTCTACAATGGTTGAGCTAAACGTCGTTTTTGAATTTTTTTTGTATTTTTAGAATTGTTCGAAATTTACTCAGATTCGATGGTCAATTGGTTGATGTGTATTATTATCTGTTAATTGTTGTTAATTATAATATTATAAAGTTAATTAAAATTTCTCTCACCATCAAATCTCGACACATAAACTTTCCTTATATTCTTCATGACATCCATATCCTTCGGCGTGGATGGGACAAACTTGATTTTATTTTCATAAATGAATTCCTCTCCCCCATCAGCAGCACTATTGTTGGATGGCAGTTGTTGTTGCGGGTTGATGTCGATGTTAATTTTGTAGTCGGACTCTCTCCTCAACCTGTTCATATTCTGATCTTGCGGGTGGTGGAAGTTGAACAATGGGTTTGTCGCGGATTGCGGCGAACTCGCCGTTGCTGGAAGCGTGGGTGTGGACACGGTCGAAAGTGGGGGAGAGGAAGAAGGTGGCGTGTGCGAGGGTTGAGATCCATTCGGAGTGGTAGCCACCAAATCTGGGTAAGAAATAGATGGAAATTTACACTCTTAGAAATTTGGTATTGAAATAATACCAAGCGGTATTCACGATATGAATCTATCAATTGATAAGCAGTACCTCGTAGTAATAGCTCGGTATTAAAGTTTTACCATATCGGTAGCAAATTTTTATGGACCGGTATAAGTTTAATACCAAGTGGTAGCAACTTTAATATCTGGAATTCAATATCTGCCTGACTTTACCAGAGTTTTAGCAGTGTGAGAATAAAATTTGGAGGTATTTCTACACTGCATGTATGTACATATTATGTACCTATATGAAAATGCATAATGCATACAATACGTACATACTACACACCGGGATTCATGAGGTAATATTTCATCAAGTTTTCTTTATTATTTGCCTGTCCGGCTTATCGATTTATACGATATACTATTGTGCAAAATGAGCACATCCCGTTTTCATTCATACCCATTCTCATCTGAATATCGATTAAACTTTTCCTTTCTTCTACTTTCTTTTTAGAAAATACGTTACACAGCTTGCCATTCAATATATACGCCTACTAATTATATCTGGGTCACCTTTACTACCCTTGAGAATCAATTGCTGGATAAGGTAAGCTAAACTTATCAGAAATCAGGAATACATAAATGTAAAATTTTATTACCTGGCGGGTTTCCGGAGAGCCTGTCCATCCTCAAATGTGTGTGAATGTATGATGAATGAACTGAGAAAGTGGAGGATGCCTTCACACTTATTAATTAATCCAAACAACAATGCCGCGTTTATTATGTAAAACTCATTGCAAAATCGTGTGCGAAATAATTGCTCGCAAAATTTTAAAAATGTGTATTAAATAAGGCAGATAATTTCCAACGGGGACAATAAGTTTGTGGCTGTGGCAGTATAGTGTGCTTTTGGGAGAAAGTAGTGAGTGAAAGTGGGGTCTCCTGCTGCCTCTTACTTTCCCGTGTCCTGCGCACCCAGGGTGCGGGTGTAGATCGATACTTTTACATCACATTGTACAACTCACCACTAAGGAAAAGCTTAAAAGCCATCTTGGTCCGTTTTGTTCACTCGTAGAAAAAGTACATCAGCTATGAAACATCATAAATCACGGTGGGTGAGCAGCCAAGAATAAGACGTGGATGTTGCGATGAGCATGGAATTCTTCGTCTTACGTAAACTTACAAGTCAAACCAGAATTTCGTACATATCCTTTAGTTTAAGTAGAAGACGGTCCCAATTTTTTGCCACGCTTGGTCATGAAAATGCTGAATCCTTCCATAATAGCGACATACCAAGAAGAAGATGATCATTATATAAAGTTCACGCTTTGCTTCATTCTCTTGGCTCAAACCACTCCACACATTATTATTTGTACGCTAGTTACATGGATGCACTCTTAGAAAACTGGTAATAAATTATTACCGACCAGAGAACATGTATGATTTTACCTGCAATCTTAATCACGAGCATAACGGTTCAGTAATGCTTTTGTAATGAAAAATTTACCACTCGGAAACAAACTACTACCAATCCGGTAAAAACTTATTACCAAATCTACCAGTTCTCAGGATATACGTGACTCTACCAGATTTTTAACTGTGTCCTTATAGCGGAAACTACACATGTAGCATATGAGACAAAGCTGGGAGAAAGTCAAGTCAAGTGACTCTAGGGAGCAGCTCTTTGCTCTCCATGTGTATCCTACATTCTTTTCCCTCTATTGGGATTGATATCCACGGTACGAACGTACTTATTTTTATAGCCACGTCACTGTAACCAGGGTGCATTGACCATGGAGGGATGGATGGGTGGATAACTACCTATTTAGAAGAGAGATCTGGTCTGGTCTGGTCGTTCTCCCCACTTCATTTGATTTCATTACGAGGCTCTCTGAGCAGGTGTCAGATTTATTTATCTCGCACCAGTTGGAAGTCATCTCTTTATCTCATCTCATTACCCGGTAATGGATTGAGAGTACCATCACATTCCATCATGCAAGAATGGTGGTGACGATGGCGATGAGAGGGAGGAATTATACAACTAGTACACTCTTAGAAAAGTGGTATTAAATCATTACCGACCGGAGTATATATATGATTCTACCGGTAAACTGGCCTTATCGTTTAGTAATGTTGGGGTTACCACTCAGAAACAAACTGCTACCAATCTGGTAGAAACTTATTACCAAATGTGTACCAGTACAGAGTATGTATGCAACTCTACCAGATTTTTAATGGTGTATTTATTTATAGAATTTAGGTGTGGAGGAGTTCCTTCATTCCCTGGTTGTTATGATGTGACGAATGTCGTGAGAATTTGTCGGCTGGAATTAGAATTAAATCCATTTCAAAGAGGGGAAAACCTTATTCCTGTAATATTTCATTTCCATTTTAGCAGATTATTATTATGCATAGTGCAGGATTTCTGGGAGGGGAGAGATGAATAATTTTCTGGACCATTTTCCCCAAGCTCTCGCTCATTTGACGAATTTCATGCCATCGTCAGCTATACATAGCTCGCTTTTGGTGCAGATTTGCGTGTTATGATTGGAAAATTATGTTACCTCTGAATCTGACGTGAAATGAAAGTAACGAATTTTGCTTGATGTCTCTCCCCTCGCGAGGATTACTTTTTGGAGAGAACAGAACCAAGGGCAAAGGCAAGTACAGTAATTATAAAAGTTGGCAAGGGAGAATTAACTAACATTACAAGGACAAGCCAGCCAGCCAGCCAGGAGCAGAAACTACTCGTCGAGACACACCTTGCCGTTGTAATAATTGGACAAGGACAAGGCTGTAATTTTCCAACATCTGCTCAACCAAATGCCAAAAAGAGTAGGTCTTGGTAGTAATTCTTCTAATCTGTGCCTTCATTTGGCACTTGTTCTCTCTCTTCTTCCTCTTTTCTCATTTAGATGAGGGAAAATGTAGTAGTTGGCTTAATTTGCCTCGTCTGGTCGGCCAACCTTGCCTTGTAGTGCGGAGGGATTGTTAATGATTGTTATTGCTGGTATTGGAGCGTAATTAGTTTAATTTAAGAGAGCCGGCTGGCTACCACGATAGGCAGTTGGATGGAGAGAAAGGGGAGAAAGTCTGCCTGTTAGGGAGGGAACAAAGGGGAAAGTAGTGCGTACCTAAATTCTCATTTGGGTGGAATGAAGGAGAAAGTAAGACTAATGAAATCATACGTTTGGGGCAATTCTATACAGAAATGCTGCATGAATTGGGCATTGTTCAATCTTTGAGAACCTGGAATAATTGATGAAAATAAGCTTTTAAAATTTTATGTGAAATACAGAATTTTAAAAATCTACTCAAATTAACCCATCTGAGCAAATAATTAATTAGTGCTTTCTTCCACCTCGTGAACCTAAACATATTTAATTTTACTGTTGTGTTCAATCTCCCAAATATTCACGTACTACTAAACATTTAATTAATACTGCTTTCACCACTCTACCCAAGCCTAAATATGTCACAACTTCTCTGTTTGCCACCATCCCGAAATTGATTCAATATCCTGCTACTTCCCGTGGTTTCGTTCGTAATATTGACAATTGTCATTTGTCACCATCATCAATAATACAGCTTGACAGGCACAAATCTTCCAAACCGTTTCGTTTCGTCGCCATCAATCCAAATCTTTTCCAACACTTCACACACACCGTTACGTTACACACGTTCTCTCCAGTGTAAAACCTCCTAAATTGATCCGAATCCGTATAACAAATCCATAAAAAAAACCTATACAATTCAATCCAATACACTTCTCCAATAAATGTAGGTCACCAAAAAACGAGCCATACTACGACACGCGTTATACCTTTTTTTATACACATTTCGATGATTGATCGCAACATAATGGGAGCCACAACAGTACAGTGGGGATAAGTTCGAGATGTCATCATCATCATACATTTGAGAGCACTACGTATGTAGTGTACACATTCGGATGAAAGGAGACTAACTTGGCCTTTCCTTTGTCCATCATTTCATTTCAATTCACTCCCCATTAAAACCAGCGTTCCTTTCATCTCTCGTGTTTTGTGGGATGAAATGGCTCTCTGCCGGTCCATCCGTTTTCCTTCCTCTCGCCTCGCCTCGTATCATGCCCGCTCTGTGTATTCAGTCATCCTGCTAAATGACTGTGGATGGTGCACATGTGGTGCTCATCAAAAGAATAAAAATACCCGCTTTGTCCCACCTACCTTTTGTTTTGGTCCACACACAGCAAGGACATCTCCAGTCCTAAGGTTTTCCAATTTAATGAGAAAAACGAAGCCAATTCCAGCCCGGCATTATTACAGCCGAGTGAACAAAGTAAGTGTCGTTCTGCTTAGGGTGGTCTGGTGTGTTCGGTTGGGTGGGTAGATCTAATTCCAGGGCCGGGGTGGGTAAATAATAATGGGAAAATGGTAATAAAATAGAAGTGAAAGCAGCAGAGAGAGGATGGAATTTATGTATGCCTACCTTTGTTTTAAACGGGACTTGTATATACGATTTGTTTGATGATACGACATGCTTTTGGACAAATATGTAGGAACAAATTTTCGGAAATGAAGCCTGCAATAAAATAAAATTGTTTGTGTATAAAAAAATCTAGAAAATGAGACAGACTACAATTACATACATTTTAAAAGGAAAATTTTTACAATGTTTATGCTGTTTATTTACAGTGAAAGATGATCTGCTCGATTTGCTTACCTTTGTTTTAAACAGGACTTATCACGATTTGTTTGATGGTACGACATGCTTTTGGACAAATAGGAACGAATTTTCGGCAATAAAATAAAATTGCTTGTGTATAAAAAAAAATCTCGAAAATGAGACAAACTACAATTTCATACATTTTGAAACGGAAATGTTTATCTTGTTTATTTACAGGAGAAAGTTGGTCTGCCCGATTTATGAAATGCTTCCGCAAACTGGCTTTCAAACAAGTTTTTTTATTATCATCGTTGTCCATACATATCTTGCGACCCGTGACCAGATCACTGTCTTCTGCGTGATTTTAAATGAGCCGAATCCACTCCATGAAATTCAAATGAAATTCGAAATTCTCTTTTCTTCATGGTTTATTCATCTCTTTCTTACTTTTACTTTCCGGTCCGATACTGTAGAAGCGGAGGAGGAAACCGAAAGACCGACCAGACAGTTTTTTTTGTTATACACGTCATTTGACAAGCAAGACTTTATGGAGCTAAACTTTCTCCATGAATTGTAAAAGTCGAGGTATGAAGTCGGCAGGTCGAGTCGTTCTGCGTATGTATGTACTTACAAATTGACGTCAATGTATGTACAGTTGCTTAACAATGCACAATTTCTTCACCACGCAAGCGACATCAAACGTTATTTGATACGAATAAATATTGCTCAAAGTATAGAACTAATTAAGTTTAATGAAGGAATAATTTTCGGATTTCGTTTATACGTTTGGTGAACAATTTCTGTGCGTAGTTTTGCAGGTAATAACGAAAAGTAGGGCACAATGCGATATGAGATGATTACTTTTCTTCCAACGAGGCAGGTGGGTTACTCAAGCTCATTGCATTGATTGGGACTGGAGGACATTGTTAATACGATACTGGTTGACATCTCCCAGGGTAAAATGTGTCAACATGTCAGAAACAGAAAGTCGGACCAGGACGACGTTAAATTTGGTCGTGTACATAAATAGAAAACTTTGTTGGTTTCGCAATGTTCCATTTCATCCGTGGTGTGGTGGTGTTGCTACATTCAACTTTTCGCAATTTGAGTCATGTATTGCAAAAGGTGAGGTGCGGTGGTCCCTTGGGGAAGAAATAATGGAACGGAATTTGAACTACAGTTACATACACGGGAGTTTTGCAACGTAACCAAATCTACGAAATATGACACGACCCTGTGTCTGGTTACGACTAAATTTGTTCATCAGCAGAGTGGGATTTTGCATTGTGATCTTTACTCAAGTTTGGCATTGTTCTCACAATCCATTCACGATAAATTAATACTTTTCCTAATTTTACATAGGAAATTAGATAGTTGCACGTTATAATTTTACCTGATTCAAGGAAGGATCAAATTTCAAATCATTATGTTCGTCTCACTTCCTTTACTCGAAATGTCGACAACATCCATTCCAACACCCACTCGACTAATGTAGCCATAGTAAAGGCAGATTGTTCCTAATAGCTGTACGCTTAGAAAGCTGGTATTAAATCATTACCAACCGGAGTACATATACCTGCACTCGTAATAACGAGCATTACAGTTTAGTAATGTTGTCGCAATGAAAAATTTACCACTCAGAAACAAACTACTACCAATCCGGTAGAAAGTTATTACCAAATCAATGCCAGAAAGGAGTATATAAATGTTTACCAGATTTCTAACAGTGTACAACAACGCACAATTTGTACATCAGCATCTTCGCAGGAAAGAAATTGTGTATAATTTCTCTTTCCTTCCTTCCTTCCTCCTCCTCCTGCTTTCCTTCTCGTCGTTATTTATCGCTTATTTCGGAAAGATTTTTGTTTTCACATAAACCAAAGGTTGCACAACCAAACGGTTGCACATGGCTTCTGAGTACGTAAGTATGCTCTTTGGCAACGTCGTAATAATTTTGGAGAGAGCAACTTGCCTTCTTTCTTCATCTGCTTTCTCCTTTCTTCCAAAGGAATTCTCCTCCTCCTTTCATTTGGGAAAATATTTCTCGGAAACACTAATGTGTTGACTCATTTAGAGTAAATTCCAATTTCGTGCCGACAACTAATACTCAAGGATAAAATTGTTTACGCAAGGTGGATACGTTTTACGTGGCGGGGTGGGATTAAGATTTTTGAATAGATTTTCATACCATCAAGTCTAAAACATTTCAATAACATTTCAATAAAAACGTGTCCACGAATAGTAATGAAATGATGGAAAGGAGAAAGTATGACTGTTATGTAAACCATAAACTAATATTCCTCTTGAACTTAGAATGGAGGTCTCCCGGCGTATGCTCGTCGATTTTGGGCAACTAGTGTAAATTAATTGAAAATTTAATTAGTATTAAATTTGTAAGACACCTGATCTCCAAATGCGAACGTTTGGCAGAGATATTTGCATCCGGAGAGGAGAAAACGTGTCCTAAAATTGAAAAATCATGACACTTTTCACTGCAAATATCCTGTATTAGCAGATAGTGCCATTTGCAAATTTCATATTAATTAAATTTGCAATCGATTCCCACAATTTGGCCAAAATCGGAGAGCATACGCTGAGAGACCTCCCTTGTAACTATGTATTCGTCGGAATGTATACGTAACCTGGTTTTCTGTTATGCATGTATCCCTTCATTACATTCAAGACTGGAACTGTCTACAGAAAAAAGAGCAACCAGCACTTTCACTCTGTTTGTTTTCCCATCAACCGAGATTTCAGGAGAGAGAGAAAGCGGAGGGATTTCGGCATTAAGTAAATCCTCCCTGCTAATGAGGGGAAAGAGTGAAATGGGGTAAAACGCAGATCAAAATATTTTCCAAGAAAGAAAAGCAAAGCCGTAATTGAATTTTTTCCGCATGACTGAATTGATTTCGTACAAAAATAGGATGCATCAACTCTTCAAAAAAATGTCCTCGCTCGAATTACATAACAACGAAGAACGATGAGATCATTATTATTCGCTCACTGTCTCTGAAATGAGTTGATCATTAAAATTCTGTAACTTTTTCTTTCAAAAACTTTCTCCTCATCCACCTTAATATTCAGCCACCCACATAAACCCAGTAATTATTTCCTGTTGCAGCAGCCGTAGTAGTAAAACTTTGTGATGGCATGATGTACATTATGTATGCTACTATATATAGACAAGCACGCCGAGGGGTAATTTGTTGATAAATACTTGTTAAATTTATTAACCAACTTTTTTAACAAAGGGAAAGTATAAGAAAATCCGAACCTCCTTTTCCACAACCACAACCGGATTCAATTTCTTGCTTCGTTACTCGTCTTAATTAGGTCGCACTGTGATTTTTCAAGTTGAAAAGTCAATACTTTCATTATGATTATTATTACACAACCAACCAACCACCCACCCACAGAGCCTTCATAAAACAAGCAAGATTTTATTATTCATTCATCGATCTCATCATTCATTTCAATCTTTTGTTTGTGAAAGATTGATGAAAATCTATCTTCGGAGGAGCGCGTGGGTGGCTGGCTGGCGTGTCATCGTCTCTCTTTCTTCTTTCGTCGGGATCACCACCACCCAATTAAAAACTTGGGTGGTGGGTGAAAGTCAAGAAGTAAAAGTTTTTAAAACTTTGAATTAAGTACGATTTTCATCCCAAGTTTGAATACCTTCTTGTTTCCCTTCTCGGATTTTAAAGGAGTTAATTGATTCCATAAATTATTAGGATTATGTGTTTATAATACTTTAAGAATACTTGTACTTGATAGTTTTCCTTCTCCGGTTACAAATTATTTTAAATACTGACGACATAATTTTTCGACTAGACTTTCTCTCTATTATTATTCTTATTATTATTATCGTTGTTATACGAGTATTACAAATGTTACAAGAGTATTGTTAGTCACGTCATGTGGTATTGGTGGTTGTGCCGCCAATATTTAATTATTCTAGGTTACAGGATAAGTATACGTACGTACCAGATTGAATAGAATTAATAACAAAGTAATGATTCAATAGTAATAAATACTGTTACGAAGTGAGCATGTTAACAGATTTCGATCTCAGAAAGAGAAAGTACGACTTAATATCGTCGCAAATACATTTTCAAGCCTTCTTGAGACTCTTAGTCGTCAAACTCTTAATTCTTTGTGGAGAAAGTGTGGAAGGGAAATAGAATACATAATAAACTTTCACCATCCAGTCCAAAGTTTCCAGCACCTTTGGTGGTCTAATGTTAATTTCTTGTGAAAAATCGAAAACTTTCTCCCGTCTCCAAGTATAAATAAATCCGTTTTCGTCACAATTTTGTGAAAGTTTGACTTACTCTATTTTTTGCATTGGTTTTTTTTCGTTTCGTCAAATCTCATATTAAAGGTTAGTTAGTTACGAAATACGTGTCCGTACGTACATAAATTCTTCCCCCGATTCCGACCAAAACACACGTTACGTGCTAGGCCACGGTTTCCTGCATGCATATTCGATTCCTAAATTGATTATTAATTATTAATCGGTATACATAATATTGTTCTGTGTGTGAAAGTACACGTTATCAAAATGTTCATCACTTATTACTCGTATCCTTAAACATATCGCTTTCTCTCCTTGTTCCTATTTGATTCCGAGAATAGTGTAATATTTGCTTAATCACTTAGCAAAGTCAGAGTCACACACTTGTTCACTCAATTATTAAGAGGTTGGTTAGTAGGAGAAAGTGTAGTCGTAGGAGAAAGTTAGCACCCGAGTCACGTCCCTATTTTCCCTTCGTCTTCTTCTTCTTCCCTTGGACTCGTTCGACTTAAACAAGTTAAAGTTTCGCTGACTGCGAGGAAGGTTAAAAGTCAAAGGGTACTTCACTTCGACATGTCTCCATCCCATTTACTCACTCACTCCTTCACGTCGGGCTTGGCTGGCTGGGTTGACGTGACATTTATTGATTGTGGTTTGGTTTTTGATCTCGGAAATGTTGCGGAATTTTGCATTTTCTTTTTTATTGTGATACATACACAACCGAGAGTGATATTTAGTCTGGAATGTCGAGATGATGATTATGAAGATACCACCACCACCGAGGGAGGAATGGTGGCATTTGGTTTGGCCTGATTTTTTAAATCATCATCAAAGTCCGGCCCCTTTCGGGCCTCCGCTACTATATGAACCCACCGTTAAACCCAGTATTGCGAGACAGGCGAGGAATATCGGGGCAAAACAGATGCATCTGAAAAAGAGAAAGTAAGGGTTCGTCATCATCAGTAATCGAGCTACACAGTACACCAACTTTTTTATGATGTCTTTACCTTGTGCAAACTGCCTCACACATTACCAAGTCCTGTAAAAAGAAATGGGCAAATAACGGATTAAAAGTTGACTCTCTGAAGAAAGTTTAAAATTTTGGTCAACACGGATAATGACACATTTCGACTTACGAGGGTAATAACACAGCCTATAAATAAAGCCTTATTCGCCGTGCTAACTTCTTCCATTAAAGTCAGGGTGAATTTCGGTCGGCGACAGCTAAAAAAACAGAATATATACATAGATATTTAGTATGCATGGTATACAGTTTTATGAATAAAATAACATCGTACCGTTCTCTGTGAATATTTATTATGGCGACTACACTCCCATCTGCCCCTTTTATCTGGGAAAGAATTTAACAAAGGAAAGTTAACAACTTTTTTTTACTACTTAGGTTTAAAAGGGGCAAAGTAAAAATGACGTGATAAATAAATATGTCCGTGTATGGAGAAAGAAGAGAGATGAAAATGACTTAAAAAAACTTGATCCTTTCTCTTTTTTTACTTTATGCAAAATAAAATAAAACGCATGCATGAATAATAACAAGAAGAAGAGCACATCTCCTCATCTCCACTCTTGCCTTCATTAACAATTCATAAATGAGTTTGGTTGGGGGACTAAAGTGAAAGTGGGGAAGGGAAGTGCTCATCAAGTCGACAACGGAGAGGAGAAAGTTTGTAGAGTCGTAAAGAAATGGAAATTTAGCAGGGTCGGTTGGTCGTCCTTACTTGTAAAATTATGCAAAAAATAGTACTGTAATTTATATTTGTATAAGGTTCAAGTAAACCATGAGAGACTAAATGTGTAAGTAGAAACTAAATAGGAATATGCTAAAAATTACAAAATTAATTACCGTGATATCGGAACTCCCAATAAATTGGACAGCAAAAGTCTCAGCTTCGAGTGCATTCAGTATTTTGAGCGAATATTTAAGTTGTCCAGCTTCGAAGAGGATGGCCCCAAACGGGTTTTCGAACACTGGCGAGAATACGGCGAAACATCGTTTCTCCTAGAAAAATGCAACCGTATAAAAACAATGACAAATCACCACCTCTCTTATCTCACTCTCCCCTCCGTACAAACTACTGCCCTCATGGCACAAATGTGCAAAAAACTCTGAACTCTCTCTGAATGAGGAGAGAGAGAAAGTAGGAATAAAAGTGGAGAAAAAAGTCTATATGGCTCCCTCACATTGATGAAGATTCAGTGTTTTTAGCACCTTTTTTTGTTTTACTACCATCCTTTCGGATACTTTTTCTCTTAAACAAATGAAATGAAATGTGTGTTTTTCTCTTTCCTTACCTCTGAATCACACTCGCAAATGGAAGGAGTGAACTTAACGTGGAATATGCAGTCTTCATTGGCATCCTTGACGTAGACGGATTTCTGTTTGGAGTCAAAGGGGCAGAAGAGCGTGTCTGCAATCCCTTTGAATACCAGGTCACCAGTACCATTGTATATCTTGTAGCCGGGTTTGCACGTCGAGTAGCCGTCTGTTATTTAAGGAGAACAAAAAATTGATGAGAATACACGAAATCTCGGCGAGATTAGGAGTGAGAAGTTTCATATTTGGGGTAAGTGCAGACACAGACATGTACATAGATATTCCTGCCACTCGAGAATATAGGTATCTCATGTGTGTACATGGCTGCATGCATACTTTCACTCGTCTCTTTTTTGAGAGAAAGTGCGCGCGAGGAGGGAGTAGCAGTGCGGGGAAAGAAGACGATGATGAATTAATTTTGGGCTTCAGTTTCTCATCATAATTCATGTGTGTCACAACCAGATCTAATCTGATCACAGGGCAGAAAACTCTTCCAGAGTGGGAATTAAAGTTCCAACAACTTTCTCCTTCTCTACACCACTCGGGGCTACGTACATGCAGGATTCGGTTTGTTGTGCCTCAGTGTCTCGTCGTCCTCGCTAGTTTTACTACTTCTACTCCTGCAATTGATTTCGTACAACAAATCTTTTCATACAAACGAACGAACCCACAAAGCTAGCCAAACCACGACCGAAATATAAAATCCACACAAAAACATGCCTTCTTGGTCTTCTTCATGTGCAAATTTGTGTGTCTCTTCCTATCCCTCCCTCGAAATAATAATGGCTCGACTCGACTGATGTATGTGACGTATGAGCCATAAAGTCGACAATGTTATTACTTGTATCAATCTTATCGTGAAATTTGCATGGATGGATGGATGGAACAAGGAAGGCTGGAAGATTTTAGGAAGGAATCTCATCTTATCATGGGCATCACTCAAATTCAGATTTTATTAGAGATACGTCTCTCGTAATAAATCAAAATGACGGAGTAGCGGAAAAGGAGGAGGAGGAGAGGATGAAAATGTACAGGATTTCTGCATGTGGACATATAATATCCGAGTTATGCGGCAGGACTGACTCTTCAAAAATGTTTTAAAACAGATTTGCTCTCACTGATCTCAGAATTTGTATGACGCAGCACGTTCCCCTTATTAAATCTTTGCTAGAAGGAGGACGACTTTTTTTCTCCTCGACACGTCATCCTTCAGACTTCAATGCCAATTCGTTTTAAAAAAATTTGGCCCAACTTTTTATCCAATTTTCTACCACTGCTACTACTACGTTATGCACATCGGAGAAAAAATGCGAGCTATGCAGCTATGCAAAAAGTAGGGAGGAAAAATATCTTACCGGTATTATGTATCTTAAATGCTGGAATCCTATCCAACAAGTCGAATCCGGGGAGTGGGATGCCTGGAAATTACGTCAATAATTATAATCAAACAAAGTTTTTAAATACGAATTATGTAAATATTGACGAAAATATTACAAGATTGCAAATTGAGACTTTTTTACACTAAATTCTCACACAAAAGCGGAATTTCTTATTTACGCTTATGATTAATTTTGTTCTTGCGTCAAAATTTAGTGTGAAAACCTAAATTCGCAAGCTACCCATTAATAAACACTCTTAATTTTAACATTCCCTTACCAGCATTGAGCTGCGGGCTCATCATCGGAGGAAGTGGTGGGGGTCGGCCGAAAGCATTTTGTACTCCGGTAGAAATTTGTGAGCCGAATGATTGCATAACTGAATTAGGCTGTTCCGTAATTACTTCTCCGAGCGGGACGGTGGAGAAGGAGTGTTCATCGTGGCGATAAACTTTAGCGTAATTGCTTTGACCACCCCCGCCACTGCCCCCGCGCCCGCCGGGGTCCCCACTCCCACCACTGCTGCCACCGGCACGCTCGAAATCTGCAAGTAAGTAAATCACGTCACATACACCCAAAATCCGAACCAGAATCAAATCACAAACTTTCCCCCGTCTCAAAATATTACGATAAGATAAGATAACATTCTCCTTACCACCAGGCGTCCTCGGGTAGTACGGATCACTCATGTCTCGCCTCTCGGTCAAAATGTGATTAGCTATGATGAAGCTGAATCCCCTCACTTTTCGCAAGGAGAGAAGAGAGAGAACAAAGAATGAATAAATAAATGAAAATGCAAACTCAGCTAGAACAATAAAACTCGAGCTGGAGCAGTAATGATGAGACCGAATTCCACCACATGTGTGTGCGTGTGAGGAGAAACTATGTTGTGGTAATTTTACTCACTCACACAAAAAAATCAACCTCGACACACTCGTCATCTTTTTCACTGCATGTCTCTCCTCTTCTTAATTAAGTCACATTTTTTAAACCTGATCTTATTAAACATTTCCGAAACAAATCAAACTTATAAATATCCTTCAAAAAAAAATATTACCACCCACACTCTCACTTTTTTCGTACATAAAAAACAATCTACATACCGAAAAGAACCGACTTTCTCTAAATTCTAAAAGATCACAGTGGTTAAATTTCTACTTCAAAATTTCCCCGGAACGTCTAGGATGGTTTCCCACCACTGATTTTATTTTTCAAATTTAGCAGCGAGGGAGGGAGTGGTGGTGGTAGTGGTGGTACGAGAGGGTCTGGTGGTGATGTTTACGTCGTGAAAGTTGCAGTGGCTGTGATGCTGTTGGAGAGAAAGTGAAGACCAAAACTGGCGAGGATCGGTGGTAGGAAGGAGAGTGAGTGAGTGCCAGAACAGAGCAGAGAAAGAGAGGAGGTTGGTTCGTCGGGCCGGGTTGTTCCGAAGATCGATACTTCCACAGGCACCGTATGCATGGGATAAGTTAAGCCTCCGTCCCATGTGAAGGAAGAAGTGAAGTGAATTCAAGTAAAGGAAAGTGAAAGCACATTTACACTTTCTCCCACCACCCCACCTTTCTTATCCTCCACCTCCTTCTTCTCTCTCCTGCTTGCTTTTTTCTACCTTTTTAACCCACAAGAAACAGGATGGGATGCGATGCAATGTAGGGATGAAGGCACTTTGCCTACTTCATATCTCACTCACCGACTCATCATCCCATTCCACAACTTACATACCTACACGCCAGAGAGAAGAATAGGAGGAGGAGCAACAATCAAATGAACCAAATTGGAAATAAAGGTCAAGTTACGTAAGAAGAATGGGAAACGGAAATCGGAGACGGAATAATAAGATATTCACCGCAGGACCAGGGCCAGGATGGGAATCGAATTGAGAAACACGGAAGATTCTGTGGATAGAATTCCAAAATCATATCGCACCCAATTACGGGAGAAAGTAGTTGTCGCATATTTCTGGAAATCTCTGCGGGTAAGGAGAGACCCCAGCACGTCGTCAATATTTATGCAGTGGTATATATTTTCAATAATGAGCTCCAGCAACCAATTCCCTACGAAATTCATGGACAGGTGGACAATGATGTGGTGGGATGAGGAGGGTCTCGCTTGGCTGGAGAGAAAGATGTGATCTGGTCGAGGTCGCAGTGTGGTGGGTTCGATTGATGTGAAAGTAGAGGAAGGAAGGAAGACGAAGAAGTAGAAGAAGAAGACGAAGAAGAAGAAGTGGTGGTGGTCGTGATGATGGTGGTTCCTCCATCCACAGTCCGTCGGCATCATCATCATGGTGAAAGTAGCAGTGGGAGAAAGCAAGCAAGCAGCCTTACCACCACCCAATCCACTCTGCTCTCATGGATTTATAGATTTCTCTAAATTCTCCAACTCACGACTCACTCACTCACTTTCACTCAATATCAGCTTTCTCTGCCAACCAACCCAATGCCATGGGAAAAGGTAGGAAGAAGAGAATGTATTTTCTTGCCTGGTTTGGTCCTCTTTTCCCATCAACATCATAATGTGTGCAGTACTACAATCCAATCCAGCCACCAACTAACCGGCCTCGTTCGTGTCTCACTATATTAACAAAATGCAGTATCGTCGTCACTGCCCTTATCATCAAGTCGCATCATCAAAGGAGTGAAAGTCTGTGTATTTGGCAACAAATGGAATAACAGAGGAGTCGTCGTCTCTTTCTCCCCCTCTCCTTGCTCAAAAGGAGAGTATCAACAATCCAAGGGAAAAAGACGCCATTTAACTTTAACTCTGATGGAGAGAGAAGGCCGAATAACAAGGCTTTTATTTTGACAGATTGTCGAATAAATCTTTTTTCTGAGGACAACTTCATTACTATTAAAAAGGTTTTTCTCCTCCACTTCTGTCATACCTGTTCGAATCCGAGTCGTTTCCTCGTCTGGGTGAAGTTGACTTTGATTTTTATCTTATTGCTGACTTGATTCAATTTCTATTTGGGAAGGGAATAAAATGGATTGTAAACTTTGGGGATGAGTTATTCTGATGTTCTGTAACCTTTCCAGAGATGGATCAAATTATACTAATAGAAAGTTGGAGAGAGAGAAATATGAAGAAATGTGGGCGACATTTTTATGTAAGATGATCAAATCCAATGTATCAAAGGTTTTAGATTTCGTTGGATGCTATATAAATATGTAAGTTTGTGAATGTATTCTAGTTACTGTATCGAAAATGGGTTTTATTTTATCGTGAAAAGAACCATAATTTCACTCGACAGTAACACAATTTTTAAAAATTTCTTAGAAAAAACTTTAATGAACATTTCTTTACAAGTAAAGCAAAAAAATACCACAATTTTTCCTGCTCTTTTATTTTATCTCTTATACAACGCTCTGATTTGAGCTCATCAATTCTACATTGAAGCAAAATAAGGTCACCAGTTACACGAAAACTTTCTCCCACCAAGTTAAACCATCCATCAAATTCTTTGTTCGTTTCACATACTTAAAGATTTTGTGTGAATGGCACAGATGAACTTTGCACTAAAACCAAACAACCTTTGGCCTGGGAAACTTTTACGTTGACCAATGACCAGACCAGACCAAAAGCAGAGGAGCCAGACGCCAGGGCAGCTCCTAAACTTGGTCTCTGAAGGAACTTTTTCCTAACACGAATCTGTCAGTGAAGGGAAGTTTGCGTGTCAGGCGTTACTTTCTACATAACCGAGCATGACTGTATCATCATATATTCATTCTTTCAACCATCCCGTAGTCAAATCAGCAGCAAATCAGGACCATGATTTGGTTTAGGTTTAGACAAACCAAGTCTTAACTGGGGTGAAAATCTGGGCAAAAATGAGATACCGACTGTACGTAGTAAAATCTCAATTTTTTTAGACAAAATCCACCTTTTAAACAATCCTATGAATCCTTAAACACTTAAATGTCAATATTTATCCCTAGTAAATCAAGCTTTTTATCCATACCACTAATCTCAAATGCACACATCTGTCTACACATCCAACAAATTCGTCTCGTATCCTATCATCCCACCGGAAAAAAATCTACCAACCTATTAAGGTATCCATATAAAGGGAAAGTTTCCATTTCATCCCGTTTTCTTTCCGTGCAAAAAGGCAAACTTTCCCAATTTATCTCCTTTCCCTGATTTCTTCACAAACCGTACAAAACTTTAAATGACGACTCACTTTTCTTCTTCCTGGATGCATTCCCACTACTATTCCTCCTCCATTTCACCCAAACTCTCAAAGCCTCACCAACAACTAACAATCCCAATTCTTCCTCCCCAATCCCTTCCAGACCATTGCAATTTATTTTGTTTTGTGGTTTGGCTTGGTCTCTCTCGAAGAACTCAAATTCGACTCAACTTTACTTTCTCCCAACAAAGCAGCAGCAAAGAGAAAGTGAGTGAGAGAAAACTGAGTCAAGTGAATAAAGAAAGCGATCAAATTCCACTTTTCACTCCTGTTCCCCTCTCTTATTTCGCACAACACAAAACGTGAAGACAATCTTATTCCACTTTGAGAATTATTATTATTATCATCATTTCCAAAGTGTAAACAAGCAGAGAAGAAGAAGAGAGAGAGAGAAGACAACTGCTCTACGGGGAGTGATGCCGTAGTATTTATAATAAATGGAAATGTAACAATAACAAAGGATTGATATTAGGAGAGGGATTTCCCATCTGGGATCTAAGTGGGATCCATTCTTTCATCTCTCACATCGTGCTGCGTGAGTGAGTGGGCTGGTGGCCTGGTGGACTGTGTAGTCTCAGGAAAATTAACACTCTCACCTCCACCAAAATCGAAATGAATTTCATTCTCTCGAGAAGAAACTAATAAGTAAGTTGAGCTTCATGTTAGTAGAAGAACAAGAAGAAGCCCTTGAAGCATGTTTTCTCCACTTTCTCTCTCCACTTTCTCTCCATATAAATTCCGACTGGAGGAAGAGGAGGATGAGAGGAGAAGTTCATTTCAGTCTAAATAATAAAGCGATTGTTCACTTAATGGAAATTCTGAAATTATTTTAGACTGAGTGGGACTATTATACTTTGCGTTCTATTGTGATAAATAAATGGAAACAAACACGACGAGGTTCGGAATGGAATGGAAATGAGAGAGTAAAAGATGGGAAATATAATGGTCTCTCTCCTCTCCATTCGTTCGTTTACATGCCATGTTGGCGAACAACTAAACGTGCAGGGGCTCAGTCAGTCTGGTGTAAATAGGATTGGAGAAGAAATTAATGGGAAATCCTCTCACTTGGATGTAATCAATTCACCAAGAGGAGAAGCACAGGAAATGATAATAATAAGGAATGGAGAGAAAGTCCAATTCAACAACCAGTCAGAGTTCACATTTCAACAGAGTGATTATTATGATACCACGACAAAAAAAGAAAGAATCGAGTTAAATTACCTCCTGCGTAAAAAGTAATCAAAATTGTAACTTTATATATTTAACAATTATTTTGGAAAATTGAGAAAATTTTAAATCTAAAATCCGCATCTTTCCATCTGTATAACGCATTGTCATATGTACGAATTGAATTTCAGATGAGAATTTACTCCTCTTCTGGCACCGGATGGAGTCCATTTCCTAGAAAGACACCTCCAAAACCGCACCAAGTCGCACATACATTTTACTACCAGCATCTTATCCATGTAGCTGGTTACTTATAAGTACTTCTAGATACCTCGTACATATTCTTGTTCATCCATCACATCACGTTACACGTATCTCACGGAACACACGTCGTGATTTATTTTATTTGCCTTGCTTGGTCGGTTGGCTGGCTGGAGGGAAAGGTGAGTCGCGGCGTAATATGTATAAGCCACGTAAATATGTTGTACGTAATAAAGAAGCTCGCGGCGAGCAAATACTTTACTCTTCTTGTGGTATAAGATTTGTTACATTTTGAATTGGAGACTGTGGTGGGCTCGTTTTGGCCGTAATAAATCTGTGGGGTCGGTCTCTCTCTAAACTGTGATGCAGTTAAGTATAATATTGCGCCGGGCGACGGACTCGTGTACGGATTATATCTTCTTTTCTCGGCGTGGGTTTTCTTCTCAGGCTCGTTCGTCCCACCCCCGGAGGCTAGAAAATGAAATGGCTCCACTTGACTTGACTTTCTCCCCTGCTTTCTCCATCTTCGTGCTTTCATTTTGGAAATTTAGTCCAGAATTTAATCCCACTTTGGAATATACATCAAATTTGGGAGAGGGCTAAAGGGTTAGAGAAAAACCTCAAGCAGGTTATTTTTTTCTGCACATCACGAGACAAGACCCTGAAGAACATCCGGGATTAAATTGTTGGTATAAGGTGCCTGCCTCCCTGCCTCGGTTACAATATGAAATGGATAATGTAAATTGAAAAGAAGTTGTGAATTTTTTCTGCTTGGGTGAACCAGGAGGATATTAATATTTAGCGGGGAAGAAGACCGAGCAAATAGAGATAGTCGTCTCTAACCTACACATTTAAGTAGGTAGGCCCGATGGCTGGTGGATAAAATATCTGGGGTGTATGTGGTTAGTGCGAATATTTGGTTTAAAATTGCATGGAATCTGTAACAATAATCTGCCAATATGTGCATGTCGGAGAGAAAGTATACATAATATGGGTGAAAGTACTATCTGGATTATTTAATAATCGGGGAAGAGTGAAATTGGAATGGTTCTTCTCCTCCTCTGCTATATTATGCAATCCATGATTTCGTCGATATGTATGAAATGAACAGTGGCTGGCTGGCTGGCTGGTTGGTTGGTGGTCGACTGATCCAACTTCCGCAGCCACCGGTTTTGTTCGACAGCTTGTTGGCTTGGCTGATCTGATCTCTCTCTCCGAACGGCCGGATACGGAGAGAGATTACCAAATCCAGCCTCGCTCTCATGCCTTATTTGTATTAAAGCGTGGGAAATGATGCAGAATTAATCCGGCTCGAGGGACCTTTTTCCGCAAACCGGCATTTCAAACCGTGTTTGTTTCGGGTACATAGAGAAAAAAATGTGACTTTATGTAAAACTCGGCAACTCGGTAGTAGCGAACAATAAATTGGGTTAGTTGCTGCTGCTGCTGCTCGGTAAAGTATTTATGTGGTGGTCTGGCATTTTTGTCCAAAACTATGCACATAAACCTGTATGTAGATAAAACGGCCCGAGGAAAATTACTATGTATTCTGCACTATTTAGTATAAAATAAAAGAGCATACAGCACGTTGCCTTACTTAAAACACGACATAATTTCCTACCTACCAAGATAAAACGGAACTTTTAGCGAAATGATGATAGTATTCAATCTAGTTTTCGCTCCGAGAGAAAACGCACATCCATCCATTCCATGATCTAATCACCAGAAATGTACCTGTACAAAGCTGCTTTCACTCGGCACCACACCACGTGCATTACTACTACCGTGACCGAGAGAAGAGAAAGCGATGGACTGTGGACGGTGGAGTTAAAGTTAAATCAATGGTCACGAAACACATTACGGGTCAAAATGCTATTAATAATTTAACCCTTGATTTATAACATTTCCTTTTCTCTCGCTCGTTGTTGCTCCTTCCTCGGTCAGTTCAATGGGGAGAGAGAGAGAGAGAGAGTGTATTTTTAGGTGAAAGCGTACCGAAAATGGATGGACAGGAGAGAGTTGAGATGAGAGGAAATATAAAACGAAGCCCATCCAAGGAAATTCGTGACAGGGAGAAATTGCAATTGTAACATGAATCTAGTTCCATCAATAACTCACATATTGCGAGGAGAGAGGATCCACAGATGGTCGAAAAACCCACTTTTAATTAGGAATGTGTATTTAAATATGTATCTAAATTAAATGCTCAGTTAACCCGGGACAATTAATCTCCCCCCGCAATCTGTGGTTGGACTTTCTCTCCCTTGGAAAAATCAAGACCCTCTGGAGAAAGTAATGGGTCGGATTTTGTATCGAGAATCAAAAAAGCTTTTTTTTCGCTGCTTCTTCTTCTCCTCTCCGCCGACTGCCCATTGTAATCCCAACATTATTGTATGGTTGAGCCGATACAGGAAAAAAGTGAGCAGCCCCAGCACCAGCATCAACCATTTTACTGACTGCGACATATTGAGCAGGCATTATATTCGGGGAGGAAAAAAATGTGGATGGATGGAAACCATGTAAAGTACTTGTGTCAAATATGTTGAAGAGAAATAAAAAAAGTATTCCAATATCTATCCAACTAAGCAATGTCCAAAAGAAGAAAAAAAGTAAGAAGAAGATCGTCTCCATCTTCTACGTATATTCAACTTAAGTGATGTTTCCTCTCTCTCTCTCTCTCTTCTTAGAAAAGGTCAAAGTTAAGAGTATTGTAAAGTGGGAATAAAGTGGGGTGGAATTGTGCTCCATTTATTTCTCTTCAGTCACCAATTCCAGTGTACAAACCAACTTCAACTTCCGTCCGTTTGTCAATTCTCTAGTTTGTGTTGCGTTGTGTTCGAGTCGATTCCGTACACAACGGAACAATGGTTACACAATGATAGACACAAAAGAAAGAGATGAAGAGGGAGAAAGCAAACTGATTTTATAACACGAACGACACAACAAATCAGCCTATCTAGGTAAGCAAATGCATGCATACGTAACGAAAAGAGGAGGAGGAAGGCATATGTATGTTTGTAGCCTTGTTTTCTTCTTCTTCTTTGCATACATTACGAGGAAATTGGTTTTATCAATAATACATGAGAAACCTTTCAAACGAAGGGGGTGTACTGTTTTGCATAAGACTTTTGTCTCATCCATGGGACGTGCTACACGCCGGAAAAGGGTGACATTTCCTGTGTGGCAATTACCATTTGATTTGATTTGTTTAGTTTTTTTCTTCGTCAGTAGTAACTCATCCAATCTATTATATGACCTTGGCAGGATCCGTATTAATCAACACAGAGGAAGAAGAGGAGGAGGAGGAGGACATAATCTTGCAGGAAAAAATGTCTCCGCACTGCTTTCTCCTTTCCCCCATTTGTATTTGGGACACGTTATCTTTCTCATCTACACTTACTTAGAGAGGTGGCTGCTGGATGGCTGGAGAGGTTTTGGAATCAAGTAAGTATACAAAAGTATGAAAGCACAGTAACGTCGCAGGAGGTTTAGGCAGAGCGAGACTTGTTTACCTTTTGAGACGAAGGTTGAAGAGTTACATGATGCATTCCCTCGAGACGCTGGGTCCGGATGGATGAGAGAGGAGAAAATCTAGTTTGAGCTCTGGGGCTAACTCGCCTCCAGAGGTTCTGAAGAGACGAAGACCAACTTTGAATCTATGCACCTGACTTGGAATTACACCTGTGTGAGAGTTTTACTCTTCCACTAATGCAGGAAATTTCGGTGTTCTGTGCATGCAACGTAAGTAAGTAAGGTATGGTCATTTGACGGAAAAGGAAATACAGCGACTTTACATTACATATACACATTTTACTTGCTTTCTTCTTCTTTGGGAGCTTACCCGGTTTAATTCTCCACTTTCTCCATGTGTAAAGAAGCACTTAACCGTTCTACTTAGCTTTGTCCTGCTTCTTCTTCTTCTGAAGGAGAGAAACTCTTTCATCCCTTTCTCCCACTTTCTCTCCGTCCTTCGCTTAGTTTAGCAGGGATATTTTACTTTGAAGAATTATGTATTGTACTGTTATGAGAATTATAATTAGTTTACTTTCCCCCCTCTTGTCAGATCTCTTTTAAATTATATTCTCCTTTTCTGCTTACTTGGAAGAGTAAGCAAGCAGACATACATACAAAACATGCAGGGTAAAAGTGCCGAGTAAGTATGTATGCACAATAAGAAAGGGAAGAGGAGTCTCTTCTCCGTGCTGCTACTTACGTACTTTCACCGGAACTTTCACCAGAGAGATACAAAGTAAAATTTATGAAGGATACTCAACACATTTTTTTTTCGTTTTTAGTAGTTCCATCCTTTTATTTTGAGATAGCTACACTACACTTTTAAGTAGAGATACATTTCACTCGTATATGCTACCTTGCATAATAAATTAAAATTAGGCGGTAGTATGTACATACGTAGTACGTTTAGTGGGGAAAGTGTCGAGCATAATTTAATCAGCCGTGTTTCCCTTCTTCTTCTCTGTCGGGGTGGAAAATGCTGAAAACAGGAAACTCCTCGTCCTCGCCTCGTGGGCGGGTAAGAGAAAGGACTAAAAACGTAATTTCTAAATTTCATCTTGATCAATTGAATCAATAGATGTGCTCTCGGGAAGCTAAGTCCGTAATCCCATTACTCATTTCCATCTCGGCTAAAATGTAGCCGTAGTAGAGTTTCGTGTGGGGCACGAAATATCGTTAGTCCACCAACGAAGGAAGGTAGTCGAGGGACTAATGAAGTTAATAAGTAAACCCGGCAAATCGTTATATCCTCCGTTATAATAACTTTTCGCTCGCCTTTCATCAAGAAAAAGGGACCAACTCGACTGATTAAAATGTCTCTGGGGTTGCTGGAGAGAAGGTAGAAATAGAACTTTGGTTTTCGGTGATTATTGATTTGACGGCGTAGTTTACGTAGTTTGGGTGGTGGTGGTGTTGAGATGAAAATAATGGGCTGCTTTTCACACCGAGTGGATCGATGTCAAGAAGGGTTTCGAAGACGTAATAATAATAAGTTTACCTTGCTGTTACGTACGTGTAGAGTCACCTTTGTTGACCTTATTGCTTTTATGTATGTATTCAATACATGAAAAACAATTAGGTCGTAGTGGGTGAAAGTAATTCTATAAAACTGAGGCGGATTAATGAGCCGCGTAAGTTGCTTGGCATTTTCGATACCACAAGAACCGACCGGTGTGCAAAAGTAATTAAAATCTATTTTGAACCTAAGAACCCACCTGCACCAACCAACCAGGTTTTTCCACCCTCGTGGACATTGGAACCCATGTAATAAATGACTAATTTATTTTATCCCATATTGCAGAAAATGTGGGCCTGCAATTTATTAATATTTACCAGTTGTGTACATTGCACGGTAAATATTTCGAGATTTGTGTGTACACAACGGTTAATTTTCGGTACGTATTTTATTTAAATTTTGAAATATGGGGCATATGTATGTACACATGCTTTCTCCCGAATCTTGTGCATACATGACTTATTACAGTCAAATCCTAATGCATATCTAACAATATTGCCGCAACAGTGCAAACAAGCCTTGCTAACTCGGGCCTGAGCAAACACAGGCTTTCCGAGATTTTGACTTTGATACACTTCAAATTAATTAAATCCCGAGTGAGATAAAAGGCATGTGGTGTTGTGGACGTAATGTAAATCCATTTCATTTTCGGGGAATTATTCATTTTGACAAATTTTAACGGCAAAAGTGTCAGCATGCATTCACTACTCGCCGCCTCCTCCTCCTCCTCCCTTTTAGTCAAAGAACAAAGTAGTCGAGAGAGGAGAGAGTGGTTCTACGAGTCCAGGTTGGTTATTGTTTCAAATCCAAAGTATAAAGGCTTTCAATTTTAATGTAAACATAACACAGGCTTTCATTCAGACTCAACAACAACAGCCACTCGGTCGGGCAGGTGGGTGGGTGGGGCTGACATTTCAATTCACTCTCATCTCGATGAAAAGACTGTAAAATGACGCATCCTCCGCATTATTTCGGCGAATTGTGAAATTCAATGTGTTCATCTGTCAGTTAGTCAGTCAGTATCAATATTTGATTAATTTAGTCATGTTCATTTCATTTTGGGGATGTTGTGAACTTTTATTTCTTGGAAAATTTTCCTCGCCAAAGTGGAATGGCACAATGCTTTGTGTAAGTTTTGCAATAGTGAAATGAACGAAATGAGATCCTCGCAATTTAATTATGTTTGACATTTTGAGCAAATTTGCGATAATATGTAACCCTTTTTCTGTAAGAATGTTCAATATTTGCAACTCTTTGAAATATGATCTTGCCCTCAATTGGGTTGGGATTCATGTAATAATTTTCAAAAGAAGAAGCGAATTTCATATGCAGAAAGAAAGTAATTTAAATTTTGCACATACATTTTCTGCTCAACTTTTCTCCAACACATTAACCACACCCTTTGTTACGCAGGAAAATAAATGAAACCCAAAATTGAACTGGACTTGGACCAAATGAAGTAGACTAATGTTCCGCCAACATGAGAACGTAATGAAATGTAGGTACACATGCAGAGCGTTCTGTTCCGTAATGTATTTATCACAAGTAGTTTCTTCTTGTCCATATTACCAACCATTACATAACTGAAGGGCAATCTGGGTGATGTAAGTAAGTAGTAAACATATTTTGAAAACTTGATGTGAAGTGGATGAAGAAATGCGCTGGTAAAAGTTCGCAGTTTTGAGATTTGTTTGCAGAAATTTGAGAAATGTGGTCCGCATTCATGAATAGAGAACTTAATCTATTATTTATCTAGTAGATTTCCAATAATGCGATTCTGCATTCTGCATTAGAAGTCTATGAAAATTTAGATCGATCAAGATTCAACCTGAATCATTAAAAAGCCCAATAAATCATATACTGATACGCAACTAAAGCTGCACGTTAACTGAATTTTTACAGATAATTTGAGATTTGCTGAATAAAAATTATGCGCATTTTTTTTATTACTGGTCAAGGTACATAAATAAGTCAACCCATAAAACTCTTGGTTACATATATATCTATATCGCAGCAAAAGCACGTGATTTTCCCAAGTATAGAACGAACCAATCTTGGCATTTACCCCACGTCCACATTTGTAATTCGTATAATAATGCACTCGCCCCGCACACGTCGTTTCTTGACCCACTCACAAATTGTTCTTGTAGTAGTGCATCCAGGGCAGAATACTGAAAAGGACGATGACAGCCACAACAATGACGGGAGTCCAGAAGAATGTACATTTTAGTTCGGATTCACGCTCCTCCACGTCCTGCGAATGCATTGTACATTGTAAGAAGAAGAGTACGTTTACGTAGGTATGATTTGTTGTGTAATTTTGTAAGGCTTTCTCGGATCAGGTTTGTGCTCATGATTTATTATCATCATCTGACTCACCAGAGCAGTGGCTGCCGAGATCAACACGGCTTTACCCTCAGGTCCTAGGGAATCATCAATCGTTGACACGCCATAGCTGGAAACATCGCCACGAAATCCGCGGAACAGCTCGATCGTCCCCATCTTTTCGCCGGCCTCGTTTTGAATCTGGGGAAAAAATTATTTTATTTTCTAGAGAAAAATTCACAGGGCAGGCTCGTTTAGCCCGAGTCAGGTTGTTATTTATAATTGAGGTGGGTAGAATACGACCACTACAACTTTTGTATTTTTTAACACATTTTGTTCATCTTCGGACTTGACTCCTATTTTTGCATGTTCTACGTGTGTGCAAAATTTTAAATCGATAAGATAAGTTTTACGAGCATAATCGATAGACAGACAGACAGACGGACAACCATGAAGGGCGTATAAGCCCTGACTCGGGCTAAAACCAGGATACGAAATTTTATTCGAATATATTTTTCCTTACCAGAAATGCCGTCGTTCTAATCTTCCTACACGTCAATTTCTGAGTGTACGAGAGATCATTGTCTCTCTTCCTAAGGTAAATTTCTATCGGGAGTAAAACATCGGAATGAGTCTCAATCCAACCAATCTCATTCTGCGAGGAGGACGCTTTCACCCCGAATTTCCGTCTCTAGACATAAAACGTGAAATAAAATAAAATAAAATTCCAAATAAAATGAAAATAAAAGCCGGTTGTTAAAATTCGGGCGTTGTGGTTGTTGGTAAACCCACTTTATTGGTTCTAAAACATGCCACTAGTGACGGGTATTCGAGGATAAATGCTGAATTCCTAAATTTCTTTGTTGGTATTTTGAGATCATTTTGAGTAGATTTCGTTCCCTGGACGGTTTTACTTGCCACGTCGAATTCTTCCATTTCCTCAGTCATTTCATTTTCGGGGGGATAAGATCGGGAGAAAAAATGGATTGATTTCGTCGACGGGAGGAAAGGTGATAAGAGGCAACAGCTCGGCGAGGATGATGACCATGAAGGATTATTTTGGCAACAAAAGTTCAGCTCGGATTGGGAGACGCGATGCTTCCCAAGCATGAAATCGTCCTCGTATTGCACGCTCACTTTGTACCCGGTGCAGCATAAAGCTCCTGAAATTTTAGTGCCGGTGGTCATGTTACAAAATTGTGTTTGTTTTCCAAATATCCTGTGCTAAAATATTTGCAATGCAAATTTTGCATACCTGTCCGGATGAGATCAAATCGTACAAATTCGTCCAGTATGAGTAAGGATGAGTTTTGGTCGTCTAAAAATGGTGCGTTTTCCCCTTCATCGAACCCATTAATAGACAAACGCATACGATTATTAGTATCTGGGTCAGTTTTAGCATCACTAATCATCACACTCCGACAACTTTTAGGACAAACAATCACATTTAAGTTATGGGACCCGATTTGCACTTGAGACTTGCCATTTTTATAGGGATCACTCTCCGTGATGAGAACATGGCACAATTCCTCGTTGTCTTCGTCATCTTCTTCCCTCACTTCAGATATGGGTTCTAGTTTGGTGAGCATTTCGACTCAATAAAGCTCGAAATTTTAGTTCCAATAAATTGATTCTTTGTCAAAGTCAATATTTAAAAGGGTAAATACACCTGTGTTGATAGTGCATTATTATCTACGCTGCTATGCTGGTAGTACAAAACAAATGCACATTCACCACTAAATAGTAACTCTGCAAAAACTGAGTGTTGTTACACAGGACACAGACACCAGAGTACGTACGTACAACCCCTCATCATAATTATGTATTATGTGCAAACTATGCTAAACTCTATAAACTTGAGATTTGCAAGGGAAACTTTACGTCCTTATGCAGCCATCAAACCAAACCACGCAGTTGTGTCGTCTCGAATGAACAACTAGCTTTTTTTTGCTTTGATGATAATACTACGACTCGTAACTAACTAACTACATAAACGGTCGACTAGTCGTTTCGTTGTTGTTATAACCCTTTTCTTTAGCGTGGGTTGACTTTTAACCAGTTCTTATTCTCCTGTGTATGCATGCATGCCATTCATTCATCACAATGATGATGATGATGACTAATGCAATGCAATGCAAGAGATAAGGATAAGTAGTTTCTGTTTATTTATTTACTTGCTCATTTTATTTTACCATGTGCAACAAGTTAGTTAGCCACGAAAATAATAATGCAAGTCAGTATTACAATGCTATGTATATATGTACATATGTGTAAGGAGTGCAGCTTTGTATTGTGGTTAGACTTTATACTTATTTACATATTTCCATACTTGGACAGTGTCATTTAGTTACTTAATTCGGATAATCTGATATTATAAGACTTGAATTAATATCACGTAGTACAAAAAACCACACCACAAGTGTTTCGCTTGCATAAAGTAAGTAATTTCATTACTTCATTTAATTCCATGTAACGCGTATGGACATAAATAAGAAGCATGACAGAATGCCAAATTGGTGGACTGTAGGAGTGAAAATAATTGCAGAAAAATTGACAAAACTCATTACGCCAAATGTTCATCATAAGTTTCCTTTGTAAATATCATCATGTGATATTTAGGACTGTTCATTTCTACATAAATATTTTTGTGTCATCCTAATGACCCAATTACACACGAAGACCATCATTTCGTGTGAGAATGGGAGTGATTGTGTTATTGGTTTAGGATTATTGTGGTTTATGACTCAGTCAGTCCGCAGAGGAAACGTCACTTATTTACTTAAGGGTGACGACGATACATGTGTTTGTTTGTACATGCTTAAGTATGTAAATGATGGCAGTGCAGTGTGTAAAAAGTATATTAGGTAGGTTGCGAGTTAGCGGAAGTTCACGTAAACGCTAACGTAAACGTAAAATTTTGCTTCCCGCCACTGTTCGGCGGCGCCCATTTAAGGTTTACGTGAATTTTCTTTACGTTCACGTTATTTTGGACGTTAAATCAGCCCATTTAGCGTTCGTTTAACGTAACCATCCACGATTTACGTAAAGTTTTTTCACCATGCAAATTTAAGAAAAATGAACAACAGGCATGTATTTTTTGCGTTAATTATTGATAAATGCATTAAATATATGCTTATAATTAATTGAAGTGATATATAACTAATTTTGAAGCATTAAAACAAAAGTAAACTGATAATTTCTCATGAAAGGATTAAAAAATGACGAGGCTTTAAGTTAAACTAACTAAATAAATCTTCTGTTGCTTTTGTAGCAGTTTGCAAATTAAGAAATTAATTAGTAATTATGTAATTTATTATAGTATTATTTATTAAAACAACGTCAAGCTTCGATGGAGGAAAGGAAGTATGGAAAGTGAATGATATTACACAAAATGAAGAGCTGAAATAACAAAAGCATTATTTGAATTAATTAGAAACAAGTAAATTTATTGTTTATACAATACAGAAATAAAGCCTTAGTACATGGCATCTAGATTTTCTTATACACACAATTTCATGGAAAATATAAATAATGCTCAAGATCTGGCATTGCTTCACAAAAGTTATCCGAAGTTTGGCTGCCGTGATGAAAAATCCGTGACTACAATGAGTAGGAGGAAAAAGTTACATCAAGTCGACGTATCTGTGAATGAAATAATTAACTGATTTAGTGAATTGACTTGCTCTAGATTGATAAAATATGGTCCCCTTACCTGTTGGGATATGCAATCCTTAGAGTAATGCACAAAGGGTCTCCGCCGACAAGCAATCCCGCCCCGAAGTTTAAGGGCGCATTTAGGTTTCAAACTTATTTTGCAAAAGCGAAAGTTAAGGAAAAAGAACTCGTTCATCATTGAGTTTAATTTAAAAATTTTAATTCTTTTAATTGATTAATTTTAATTATTTGAAGGAAGAATGTCCTCTATTTCGAAGTCGGTCAATTCAGAGAGTAAATTTACTATTTGTTTTGAAAACACTGGCATTTCAAGCTAGTTTATAATAAGATAAATTAAATAATTACAATAAGCAAAATATTGCATGAAGAATGTAAACAAACCATTGAAATGAAATTCAAATTCAGCGCACACGTTTACGTTCACGTTAATTCGCACACGCAAAATTCGTACACCCCGTAAACGTTAACGTTAACGCCAAATTTTACGTTTACGTTAGCGTTTACGTGAACTCCCGCTAACTCGCAACCTACCTATTATTGCCTCAGACCCCAATATCTACCAACCTACTCATTATCACATTTTAGTCTATGTAAACATGCAGCAATAAGTACTGCTCAATGCCTTGCAGCTTCCACGGGTGCTTACATATGAAGTTAGAATGATGATGATCACTATATCCAGGGCAGGTGCACGGTGTGCCGAACATTAGGAAAAACAGACAAATTATTTTCAGGATCGAACCCTAGTCGGGGCATTATTTTTGTTTGTATTTTTGTTAACTTTTTAAGGGTGGAAGGTTCAGAAACAACAATCCCTTTGCCCAATAACGACCTAGTGGCTGTGTGTACGGAACGAAAAGTGAGAAATATCAAATTTTCGTACTTTTCGTTCCGTACACACGGCCACCAGGTCGTTATTGGGCAAAGGGATAGTGGTTTCTGAACCCTCCACCCTTAAAAAGTTAACAAAAATACAAACAAAAATAATGCCCCGACTGGGGCTCGATCCTGAAAATAATTTGTCCGTTTTTCCTAATGTTCGGCACACCGTGCACCTGCCCTGGATATAGTGAGCATCATCATTCTAACTTCATATGTAAGCACCCGTGGAAGCTGCAAGGCATTGAGCAGTATGAGAAGTTAAATACAATTAAAGACTAAAGGTCATTAGGCGGCGTGGAAGGGAAAGTTATGCACGATAATGCATATTCTAATCGTAAACACGAATGCAATTACGTACGCATTCGATTATCACCGGATGATAAGAACAATTGAAATCGTAGAATGACACAATTTACAAAATCTAAAAGTAGTACCAAATCCCTATAAAAGTTCCCTACTTTTCGTTTCGTTACTTCCACTAAAACTGCACCATTTCCGGAGAAGAGAAAACATCCTCGCATTTTCCCATAATGGTGATAGCGTGTCATTACATTACATTTATGGCAATGTTTTAACACAAGTTTACTCTCCCTGAATGCAATAACTGCACGGATTCTCTCGCTTTCTTTCATCTCAATTGACCACCCTTCCAGGAGATAACGGGGTTATTATATTATTCTTGTTTACGTATCTCATCCCATCCCAGCAGTGGCCGCGGAAGCTGTGGGGGCATTAACATTGCAGGATAGGGGAGAGAGGGGTTTATATAACATGGGGAGATGATGGGGACATCGAATAACCGTGGGGACATTGTCCCTCTGTCCCCGCCGGACGCCACTGACGATAAGAACATACGTGGTCTCGTCCACTTTTATTTTATATCGTCCCCTTCCCCTCTTTGATTCAATATGTGTAATGAGATCGGAGTAAAGTTTAAAAAAATTGTGCTCTCTCCGCCTCGTTAAGTTGGACCATCTGCTTTAAAAAAAGGTCTCGCAAAGGTCCAGTCTTCTGGACGAAGCTAGGTCACATCAAATCGCGTCACGCTTCATGTCACTCAGTTCTGGGCAAATTCCAAGAAGCAATTTCCACTCGTATGCTCTCTCCTTTCATCTCTGCCTCTCGCTTAGGAGAAGAAGATGGAACAGAATTCTAAACATTAAAGTGTAGTCGATTGGATTGGAGAAAAAAGAGATTCAATAAAATAAAACAGAGTAAAATGTCTCCCTGGAGAGAAAAGGTCTTTTCCTCCTCCCTCTCTCCGGAAGAGAGGCGTGCATTCCTCTCATGATGAGAATGAGAATATGCGAATAACAGCCACACAATAAGGGCACATAGCAGGGACGATGATGCGGTGAACTGGCTGGTATTCAAGTCGTGGAACCTTTTACACTTGACTAGAGAGCAAGAGAAAGTTTCTGGAGAAAGGAAATGGTTGAGTGGTGGTTATGTGTATCATACACTTGACTCGACTTTCACCTAATTTACGAGACGATCACCACCACAAGCGTGCCTTCATGAGATGAGGCTACGTAGAGTATAAAATTGAATGAAATGTAATCTAATACGATATGCTGTTCCGTATATTTATCTGCTCCCGAACTGACTGGGTGGATGATGTCATGTCGGAAATCATGAGGTTTCTTCATGATGAGATTCCCTTCTTGACCATAAAATCAGAAAGGACACTTTATCATATTTCATTCACCTTGATATGAATATGGTCAGACATTTATTTCTTCAAAGAAAAACATAAATATGACGCACACACACAAACAAAATGGTATCTTGCCTGCCATATTTTACGTAATCAGATGGGATTTTGCGACACATTTCATTCCATTCTGCACGAGTGACAGGAAGACATTTTCTATTCACAAGGAGGAAAAGGGAAGTGATCTGGGGACAAGGTCTTCTTCTTTTTTTCCTTCTTATTCTCAACACGAGTTGACATGATAAAACAAAACAAGAAGGGAAAAAAACAATGAAAACAAAAGTGATTTGGCCAGTCTGTCGCTTTCCCTGTCGTCCCGATACAAACAGGACACTTACTTTTGGACTAGAATTACTACTACTACATTTTCAGAATGTGGGCAAAATGCCCGAACCGAAGAAACAATGAGGGAAAGCAAATTGAGAAAAACACTTGACTTCAGGACAGTTCGGGGATAGAAAAGTGGAGAAAAAATCATAAATTTATATGCGAATCGTATTTTATTTCGGATTTTCTTCAACTCTTTACAAAACATGGTAAAGATTGAATTCGAATTTATTTTTATTTTTTTTTATATATATAAACTATTTCCTGCATAGTTAACTCTTGTTTTACATAAACTGTTTGTGTGTATATATTTATAGTAACAATTTTCTTTCAAGTATTTATGATTCAGTAGTTTGACAAATAAATACAAATTTTTTTTCTTAACAAAATTAAGCATAAATCAAATATTTGCACACTTTTCGTCTCCGTTGCACAATTTGTTTCACCAACTCGTCCATCAGTACAAATTATTTTTATTATCAAATATTTTTTTAACCAGCTCCGAAAAATTATCATATATTTTTTGTGACTCATAAATATGTATGTATGAATTACAGTATTATTTTATGGCATAATCTCAGTTTTCCTTTCTTCACGTGGAATAAATTGTCCTGCATTTCATTCTTCGTATTGGTTTTTTAGGGATTTGTTTGTGTAACTGGCAGACTTTGTTCTATTGGATTCGTTATTAGGATAGAGATTTTAGAGGTAATATGTAAGGTAATATAGAGGCATGGATATTAAGAGGTCGAATAATTTTGATAAAGTCTGATCAAAAATTTGTTTTTAGCACATTTTGAACACAGTACAATTTTTTAGTCAAATATTGGTTAGATTTTGATTCGGAATTGTAAAGTGTAGTAAACTGGATATTAAATGTATCAACGATATTGATGATTGATGATTAAAGGTAATAAATATCTACATATTGGTGCAAGAATTAGTAGGTGAAAGTTAGTTTTTTTCGAACAGGAAGGAATGGTTGGAACATCGATAAGTAAGTAAAGAGCATTTCTTATTATACATAAAGTGAACGAGTTATGTACTGTGCGGGTGGAGCTTAAACCTACGGCCTCCTGAAGTACCTTGTGCTGAGACTAGGGTTTCTCGTGAGTTTAGCTCCATTCGCACAGCACATAACTAACTCACTTCAAGTATAGTAAATATTTATATAAGTAGGTTTTTCTAGTAATCATTAAGTATTATTTCAATTCCTCGTCGTCGTCTCTTAATCAGTAAGGATTGTTTTAAGGAATGAGTGAGTGAGTCATTTTGGCATGTAAGGTATAGTTTTGTCATGGACGTGTGTATGTATTTCTTGGGGTTTGTAGCCATGTATCTACGACGCATTGAGGATATTTTTTTATAGAAGACACAATATCCACGCCGCCACAGAAGAGCCCGCAATACAACAGAGGCACATTCCAAAGCAAGTGTTCAACTTTTCGGCGAATGCGATGTGCTAAATTAAAGACACAAAAAGAGGTGACATGATGCAGTTAATGTCGTGGATAAGATGAATAAATTATTTCTGGTAAGTTGCACTCACGAGATTTATAGCAAATATGATGAAAAGAGCCTTAAAATTGGAACTGAGCTCGGTCTCTTTTACAAAGGTCACTGCAAAAACAGAATAATATAGTGCGGTTGGTTGTACTTAAATGTGGATTTTTGGAGGAACATATTTATGTTTACATATGCACTGTCCACTAATTTTACCTTTGTAAGCCGTTCGACAGTCTAATCCAATCGTGGACACTTTAGCGACAACTTCAGAATTTTCTTTAATCTGAAATGCGTACAAATCCCGTTATAAAAGCTTGCCAATAACTCCTAATATGTAAATTAGCCATTATGTAAATACTAACCAAAAGTTCAGAATGTGTCATAAGTGTTTCCACCGAGAACTGGATTTTTTCACTGTTTTCATCCCCCATTCCCCCGTCCTTCCGACAAGTGAGGACAAATCTTCTATTACACTTACAAGGTCCGAACGCAGTCTTTACTATAGATCCAAAGTTATCCCCGTTCGTCAGCGAGATTTTAGCTTCCAAATTCTGCACAAATTAGCAAAAAAAATCAAACCCCTATTTCTCACACTTTTTGCAATATTTACCTGATACCACGAGCAACAGTACGGAGTAATCGTGTGCAGCTGGAGTATCGACCTTCCCTCCAACGTTTGGAGAGACAGCGACCTCGAACTCGTCCCCTCGGAGGGGACGCATTTCAACAAGGGGCGAGTATTTTCTATCTCCAGCTTCACCTCGTGACAACTCCCGCTTTTCGGCGAGGTCGTGATGACCTCCGACGTAGGTGCGCCCGCCTTCGTGGGAAGATCTCCGACCGAAATTGTAAACCCGATTTTGCTCACTTCGGGTGAAAATACTGCAATTAAACAAATTAAGTATGTAAATTAATTACACATTAAATAGATAATAATATTCCGAAGAGGGACATACATAATTTCATTCACGCATGCCTGAACAAGTTGACATTTATCGTACTGCGTTAATTTCCTAGTAAACTACATGACACGCTTAATTACCTCCGTGACCTTTAAAATTACTGCGTTTTGGGAATTCTTCCCTCCTTTACTTTACTCATGAATAGTTAAGCCACGATATACTTATAGCATGCAAATCCTCTTTTGTCCCAAATATGCGGCACACCTCGCGTATTTGTCTTTTCTCCTTGGAGAAAACTTGTGACTGGTTGGGAAGTAAATTGGTTCGCATTACGAGTGCCTACCCGTATAATCAGTATACCGAGTGGAAACTTTGTTGCCCAAGAAAACAATAAGTAGGAGTTGATTAACATTATGGAAATGAATGTATTTATCTCCATTCCAGTCGGACTAGGAGAACGCCACTCAATCTCAAAGTTCAACCCAAAGTCAGGAATAATTTATTTTCGGGGGAAAGTAGCGGACCAAGTAGGAATGTAAAGTTGAAGAAACAGGTGAAAGTTGGTTGGATTGAGATTTGTCTCCCGTGGATTGGATTGGATTACAAGTACTGCAACTAAACCAGACCAAAAGATGTACGCAGTATGTGGCGCTATATTTACAGGGATCAACTTCAACTTGAGATTCTGCGAACGCATTTATATTTAAGGGAAAGTTACACTTTTCTGTACAGGGGAAAGGAAGGAGGGGGATAGCGGAATTGGTCTCGTGGGAGCGATCCAATCATTCTACTTTTACCTGGATGGATGGATGGAGTGGACGAGGGCAGGAGGAAAAAGACTACGTAGTTTTGAAGATCTGCTACTTTTCGTAGTAGATTTGATACTAGGCTCAAGTCAGGGTATTGCTACGTGTTATTAACGGATGGGAAACTGTATTGTATTTAAATCTTGCAAATTTCTTGCGAAAAGTTTGCGAATAAATTCGTGTATGCACATACATGCACCTACTTGAAAATAGTCGTCTAAACTTTCCAGTACCGATAATGAATGCAATTTTGATGTTCGCTTATCTATCTGTCCATCACAAATTGAACACAATTAATCGATGAATTAACATATGAAAGTACCAAATTTCCGAACCACATAGTCAAAAATCAATAATTCCATTTTTAAAATACTAAAATCCACTAAATTCTGAAAATCACAAACACTAATTATGTACAAAAACCAATCACTAACTTTTATCAGGTTGGACAAGGACGGAGGAGACATTTGCCAAAACTTCCAGTCCAGGGAGGGAAGGTGGACCAGTGTGATGACCATGCGGGTGGGTTGGACCGGTGGGTGGGGAATTCAGCGAGGATTTGACCGAGGATGGCGACAACACCGAGTTGACACTGTTCGCACCCGACGCCGTCGTGGCGACAGGATTATTCTCCTCCGCAGAATTTCCCCTCGTCGTCGGAGCGTGACCTTCCTTACTGTGCGACTTCTTCGGCTGATTGCGACGTGCGTTGGGTGGCTTCATGATCATGGCGTGATGTTCGCTGGAGAGTGAATTTAAATATTAAATCATGCCTTACACGTATGAATAAATTACACTTTTACCTGTTGGCTATCGCATTATAACTCCCGATGATCGCGTTGGTATACATTTTTGTACTATTTTTTTTACCCCCAAAATATGTAAATAGTATCAAATTCGGTTAAAAATATGGCAAACTTTCTCCCCAACTTTCTCCCAAGTTACATATTTGATAAAGTCTTTATCTTAAAAATTTGGCATCCAAATCACACCACGAGTAACAACAATTGTACACCTAATTGTACCATTTTTCTCTCTCCTTACTCCAGTACGAGAATCACTTTCACATTCTCCCCACAACTTTCACTCCCCACCAAGTCTCTCTTTCTCTCTCTGGAAAATGAATACTGTTGAAAATTACGCCTCCTCTGTTTTTTCCAAAATTTGCTTTCACTTCTGGAGAAAGTGGGATTTGAGTCTTGTTTTGACCAGGGTGTATAGAAGACTCTGCCAACTCGTTGGATGGTTGAATGGCCAAGACTCTTTTTCACCGTACCGTGTTTGAAGAAAGCCAGCCTAGCAGTAGTCCTTTGGTGGATGGAGAGAGCAGTAAAACGTGTTGGACAAGTATCGATCCGTAGACAACTGAAGCTAGCAGAACTACTTTCATCTCCTCATCTTCGTCTCAAACCATCCCAACCAACCCAACCCGTGCATCCGTTCCCATGAATGCTGAATGTACGTGGTAGGCTTGCTATATGCTCAAGGCAGACGGAAAGCAGTGGCAGGCAAGTAAATCGGAGAGGAGGACGGAGAGCACACCGGAGTTGTACAGCAAACCACCCGGGTAAAAGGCTTACCGGAGAGAAAACCTTAGTTTACTTGGGTAGAGAATGTGCAGTAGTTTCGCCAATATGAATGGGTTGTTGGCCTAATACCACTACTACCCCATGCATATAGTAACTAGCTAAATTGCGTCTTCTCAATTCGTATGCTAGTGCTATAACAGAGATAGAGAGAGACTACGAGGCTGGGGAAATGAATTTGAATTTAACGTCCTGAGAAATAAACTCGACGGTAAGAAACGTATGAGCACGAAAAAAATGAGAAAGTCGATCAAATTTGCAAAACAAAGAAATAATGAATGCATACAAAACTTTAGTACTGCGTCATTTTCATACACAATAATAAATAAGAGGTCCAATTATTCCGACACGTTGGAGAAATAGAAAGGATCCAAATTTCGATGAAATTTCCATTTGACTCTCACCACAATAATAATGCTTTCAAAAGCCAACCAGAAACCAATCTTGGTTTCAAGTAGGAAGCTTTCCAATATTGCAAACTTTCACTGCTTTCTCCTGTGTTTACTTGATTCGGTTTACTTACTCCTCGTCCTCGTCGTGGTTGATGGCTGAGTAAAATTTTGCGGTTAAGAAAAATAGACTCAAAATGTGAGTTAGTGAAAGTAAGTGTGTGCATACGTCGGTTGGTGAGGAGGATTTTCTATGCGGTTTTGTATGCATGCTTGGTTGACGCCGGATTACTCATCCTCATGCCTCTCGTCGTCATTTTTGTGGGCATGAAATAAATTGAGACGACGACAGAGTGAGATGGATCATCATCATCGTCCTCACAAACAAGGAGTTGATGGCGAAGGTCGGAGGATGAATTTCCTCCTTCGTTGCTATTCCAGGTTGGCCTTTCTTCCTTCCTTCCGTATCGGGAATGCAGAATATTCTTTTTTTTCCGTCTCAAATAAACCGACGCATGATCTGAATGAGAGCAAAAGTTGTCGTAAAATTCACTAACTCAATTTAATGGGTGAATTCATTTCAGACCTCGAGCCAGGATATTGTGAAAGTGTGGATGACGCAGAAAGAGATGAGATGTGAATTGAACAGGTGAAATGAAAGCAGGCCAACAAACAAAGATGAGCCCACGTAGAAAAAAATGGACAATGGAGCATCGCTTTTCATCCGACTGATGAGTTTTCTTTCTTTTCTCTCTTTGGAAATAGTTTTGACTAGACAGACATCAACCTTTGCTCGGTTTGGAAGGTGTGGAAATTGTTTTATTCATTTTTGTTGCGTTTAGACAGGAGAAAGGGAGAAAAATTCGTATAGAATTGAATACATGCGGCGTAGAAAGGTAGAAAATGTGAGATTTTATTTATAAACGAAGAAGCTTTAAACATTAATGAACCAAGTATGCAGGAATTTGTCAGGATTTTTAAGTAAAAGTTGGCTCGCGTGGAAATTCTGATTGATTTGTTGATCGCAATTTTATGCAACACATGCCCGTCGTCAGTTCAGAGTTGCATGCATGTCGATATATTTATCTTTAAGTAGATTGTCAATCAGCAACTGATGGGAAAATCACATACGCACAAAACCTGCATGCATACACGACACGCGAATAACCAAGAGCCACGAAAATAAGGAGAAAATTGAACGCGATGCTTTCACCACCATGTAAACACGTAAAGCCTAAAATTTGTTAGGAACCAAGTTCGAATTAGTGTGTCACGACGAGCCGAATTAATAACATTGTGTATCAATCGATGTCAATTTACTTAAATGAATGACCTTGACAAACAATTAAGTTAATTACGTCATGAATAAGTCTGTCACCAATTAGAGGAGACATTCATTCATTTCATCACTATAGAAAAGATCGATATTTTTCAGAAAATTTTACTCTTGATCATTTGACATTTACTGGGAAAGCAGCCCTTCATAGATCGGAACTCTTCTCAGATTTATGACTTTGTTCAGAGTGAAACGCAATATATTCAAATAATTCAGCCACCTTTGTTAGTTAGTCAATGGCGTAAACAGTGTTGTAGAATAATGGATGACTTGACAGAAAAGTGGAAATATTGATCCAAAAAGTGGTCTCATCCTAAATCCGAAACCAAACCATACAACGTATCTACATTCATTTCATTCCACCACTTTTGTGCTATCCTTGCCAAATCCGTGTTCATTATGGATTGCAGATATTGGCGAATGCATGTAAAAAAAAGAAGTTGGGGTGGCGTTCCGAGACCACAACCCTGCCTACTTTCTCTGCTGCCTGCCTGTGTGATAACGAAGCATACAAAGATAGATACATACATAAATGCATTATTTGGCTCTTGCCTTCCATTAGATTATTTACGTGATGGGAAACAAATGGGAGATGCAATTCGGCTCAATATTATTATTATTCTTTTTGTTTTCCGAAATACTTGAGGGAAATGACTAGCTAGCTACAATTTGGTTGGACCAACTTTCTCTCGCTTTCACCTGTGGTCGTCCGTTTGTTCGGGTGGCACCTGTTATTTATTTTGCAACACGATTCGCAGAAAAACATGTTCTTTTCCCTAATGTATGTACGTGTTTCTGGGATGGATGGAAAACTTTTGCCGAATCTGCAAGTCCCGAATTTGTGGTATGGGAGCACGTTTCATATGAAACTTACATATTTACATCCATCAAAGTTTGATGGAATTACGTCCCAGGATAAGTCCTAGGTAAGCATGAACAAGGGCACAATTGTGGACTTTGTATTTATTATGAAATAATATATACGGAATGATGAAGAAACGGACGGAATACGGTGAAAGTTATCGTGATGAGCATTCATTCGGCATAAGCCTCGCAAATGGAAGCTTAACTTGCTACACCCACTCAAATATCTTTGCAATTAATTATGGTACAGCGGCATGTATGCCAGGGTCATATTCATTCGTGAGATATCAGATGCGTAGTTGGCTGGTTGTTGAATAAAAGAAAAAATTTTGGGTCAAGTTATTCGATCGATTGGAGGAATTTGCCGATTTGGACGCCTACTTTCCTATTTATTTCTATCTTTATTGGATCTGCTAAAGAGTATTTATGCTCTGTACGTAATAAATAAAATCGTCGCATTAAATTAATTACATAGGCGGGCCAGGTTTTGGTTTGGCATGGAAAAATGGGTGGAAATGGTGAGGAGAAAATTAGTTCAAAGTTTTTCCCCAATTGATATGTAGATAAATACATGTTTGCCATTCATGCTCACTTGTTACGTGCAGAAAAGTAAAACTGTAATAGCAGGATGTATTGAAAATTCATGAAAATGAACATGAGCCGTATCAGTAAAATGGGGTTTTAATAATACGTAGGACATTTTGTACTCGTGTTTTGGAACACATAATTTATGGGAGCTCATTTTAATAAGGCAAGATTTTCTAGTGATAAAGGTACTTTAAATATACTTTTATCGGAAAAATTGCTGCGTCTCAGATTTGCGGGGATATGTACCGATTTACTTTGAACCAGGGGACTAATTATTTTAAATGGTTTCAGGTACCTATGATCATAAATATGCATTCTGCCTTATCTATATATTACGTTTACAGTGAATTATGCCCGTAATCGTCAGCGTCCGGCTTGCCAAACGAAATGATAAATATGGGAAATTTAGCAAGTAAGAATTATCTAGTACAACTTTCACCAAAGGAGTTTTGTGTGAGAAAATTATGCACAACGTAGAGCATGACATTGAACATCAGCATAATTAATTACACACGGCGTAATTAGGCCAAAGGTACATACGCATTATCCGAGATTAAAGGATTTTTCTGGGCGAAATAATTTTCCACCCGGAAGTAAAAGGTTTTCATACAGAAACCGACAGAGAGAAGAACAGCATGATTATTTACAGAGTGAAGAGTAACCACCAACCTACAATTCGAGCAGATCAGTCAGACTTTCAGGAGAAGGAACAAGCATGTAATGTCTGCTTTTCTTGAGACGGAAACTTTTAAACTGAAATAAAACTCAAAGTGAAGAAGAAATGACATATTTTGAGAGTAAACATTATCTACAAACTTGGATGTTTTTCTTTAAAGATGTAGAAATGCCTGAGTTGAGTTTCCCCATGAAAAGAAATAACGACCATAAATACTGCATGGTATTCTTGTAGCGTGTTGCGTACGGTGCAACAACTTCTTTCTTGGCGAACAGGAAAAGACGAATTAAACTTAAAAACAATAAACAATGAACATCCCGTTACAAGTGTGTAGCAAACTTGAGAATCAAATAAACTCTGTCTGAAATGTATAAATTTATGCATATTTACAATGTTAACCCTAACCGAAAAATCAAGGAAATTAGGGATAACATTTATAAAACTTTTGAATATTATAACAAGTCTTACAATAAATTGATAGATTTTTTTATCAAAACTATTTGATTAAGTATAAAGTTTAAACTACGTTAAGGTGTCCTCGCTTCGAATATATTCGCCAATGTCGCTCTGGTGAAAACATACAATGGTCCCAGGATCAGAGTGCCTGCAGTCGGATGTTGATTTCGCTGCGGTACCAAAGCCCTGCAATTTAATGAATACATTTGTTAACAATTAACAATATGGATGCAGTTTTACAGGATATGCAAGTAAATAAATGCTAGCGCTACACTCACCAATGGAAGATCATTCATAGAATAGAGGATAACACCTTGATATCTGTCCACACTTTCTGATATCCTACCTAGTCCAGATTTCATGACGTTGTGTCCGTATAAAAATTGCTGTTCGGCCGACGGCTTGAGCCACATCTTTCCCTGAATTTTAAAATATTTAAATAATTATTAACTAGGTATGAATTTAAACATTTAGGACCTTACTAATTAGCATAACCCATTAATAATACCTGTGCATATGGCGCAAGATAATCCAGAGCGGTTACGTGGAGTCGAAATTTTTTGCTCTTTGTAAATTTCCCCATGCAAGTTCCGAGCGAGACTAAATTTTCTCTGGCCACATTTCCAGCCTTCTTCATAATCTCTTCCGACACGTAAAATACCCGTTCCTTGTTAAGGCGGAAGCAGTACGGACCATCGGGACGATCAATCAGAATTTTGATGTTCTCTCCAATGCTGGACAATTAAAGCAAATTAATACTATTCATTTAATACCGAGTATATTAAAAACAATCAAAATGTCAAAGCTTAAAATACTTACTATTTCACCAACTTTTCGAAAAAGATTCGTGTCTCTTCCTCTGTCAAGGGTCTCATCTTTGCAAATACAAATTATGATATTGCCAATTATTATTTTGTATTGTCAAAAAGTGGTAAAAAATTAAATCTAACTTTCAGCAAGCTTTTATAGTATTCAAGATTGAGTTGAATGAGACACGAGAACAGCATTCACGTGTTTATTTGAGTTACGCGGGCCCGCTCTTCCACCGGAATCACATAAAAGTTGCAGTAAATAAATATCTTTTGGATTTAATTATTAGATTTTAATTGTTCATTAATGTAATTAATTATTTGATTGAGTAACTCAATTTGAGTTAAGCTTTGTTAAGCTAAGGGCTACGAAGGAGAACTCTTTTTTTGGCGATCTGTGACACCTGTGACTCGCAGGTAAGTTAGTTCTATGTCGTTTTTAATTTTTAGTTTAATTATTGTGTACACAAATTGTACTGTGCAATTGTAAAAATAATTGAAAGTCAGTTAATTTTGTATTTGCTCAGGGAGTACGGCTGCAGCAGCTTTACATCAATGGAATTGGGTTTACTGAACTCAAAGCGAGGAATTCTTGAATAAATTCGACATTGGCTGATAAGCAATAAGATTGAAGATGGAGTCCCAAGTTGGAAATCTGGAAAGTCTCCTCGCACCGATAAGCTATGGGGATGAGTATGCTCTGCCAAGGGACATCCCTGGAAAGCCTACCCTTCTCACAGGAGTTCATTTTAATGGACATGTATCAGACAGTAAGAACTTACAAACTGAATTATTTTTTAGATATTAAGATTAAGTCTTAATTATGATTTTTAATTAATTACAGATTGTGAGTGGGGCTGGGCCTACAGTCAGTCAGTGATACGATGCTTCCCACTCCCGGTCTCTGATGAGTACACGATGACGCAAGGACCTCTCGCTGTCTGTCCAGAACCGTACCAATTTCCTGACGATTGTTTCATCACTTGTGCTACGGAACTAACACTTCACAACCCAAGAGTTACAAACGGAGTTTCACGACTCGTTATTGGACTGAACTTTCGAAACTGTGAAGGGGGGTTCGTCATCTTTGATCCGATGAAGGCCCAGCCCATTAAATTGGTCATGCTTCCGTCAGCGGTAATTAATTGGATTTTGATGAAAAAGTAAATCGATCAATAAATTCACTCGTAAAATGTATATGTAGGTGACGAGTATTACTGTGATAAGCCATTTTGAAGATACCGGATTCAACAGTCATTTCTTTAATGAAGCCATGATGGCGATGGTTGGCGTTGTGGCGGTTGGATTGCGAGGCGGTCAAGTAATTATTCTGGACCTCGGCCTCGATCAATTGCCAAATTCTAGTCTGGCTCAGTATAAAAATGTGTTTGTAAAACGACCCTACAAACCTGTCTTTGTGACACCACATGAGCCAAACATTGCTCTCAAGAGGCATCAATTGATAGGGGAGAAGAAAGTAATCGGACTGAGCGTTTTGAGTAAGTGTTGTAAATTGATATAAATAACGTACAAATTCAAGTGTAGCAAAAGTGTAATGAAATCTTTTCATTCAATGTTTTCAGATGCATCGGATGAAGACGATTTGGATACCAGGGAAGGGAATACTGCCAGCTATCACTTTTCTCGCCCGGATAAGACAAAAATTAGAACGTTTTTCCAGAGAAATGTTCGCGTTACTGCAGTCGAATACGTATCGCAGATTGGGCTTTTCATTGTGGGATTTGATTTCGGAGGATTTCAGATTTGGCGTGTGGATAGGTTGCAGTTAGTGTGAGTTTAATAAATTTTAATAGTAATATTATAATTGCTTAATGATTAATGAATTATTTTCAATGGATTGTTTGTACAGATATACTAGCTCAATACCACCCCGTCCATGTAACGGCGTGTTTGGTTTCTCTTTCTCTCAGCCGGTTGATGATCCCAAGAATTACTGTTATTTGTGGGTCATGTATGGCAAGGCCGGGTTGGAAATGGGCCACTCGAACGTGGAATTATACTGCATTGAATTTCAGGATAAGCCAGCTCTGGGAAATTTGGGCTATATCTACAAGGTTAGCTGAATCTTCATATAAATTAATAATTTTAAAGAAAACTAAAATTATATATCTTTCATGAATTCCAGGGTTTTGTACAATGCATTAAGAAACTGTCCTTCAAACTGGAAGACCAATTCGACGACGCCATCAGCGGAGAAGGCAATGACCATGCCGAAGGTCGATTTTACGTGAGACCACTGAAAATCTGGAACCTTCCATCGAGACCTAATAGCAAACAATTGACATTCTTCGCTTGGGAGTCGGCTCGAATTGGAATTTACTACGTTGGAGTTTTCGACTTGAATCAGTGGTATTCAAGCCGAATGCCAGAATCGTTATGCTTCATGGACGTAACTAAACTATGTCCTTTCTGGGTTGCAATTCCTGTCGAAACTACGGATCAATACCGTGCTATTCCAGTATGTGATGTTCAAATTATTCCTACAACCTTGGAACGATGGAGAAATCCACATTGCACTTTGGACATCCATATGTATCCGGCTTCCTTGTCGTTTGGTAAAATAGATATCACTATTTCGATATAGTAATTTCATTGGTTTTGTTACTGCACAAGTAAACATGTTTCCTAATTTAATTTTGTAGAAGCGATTACATTGTCACAATCGGCCACATCCTCATTCCAGTTTTTCGGTGTGCAAGAGAAACTCCTTCGGAAGTTGATTGACGACGGAACAAATTTAATGATACAACCAGCCCACATTAGGCACATGTTTAAAACATACGGAGTAAGACCAATCCTTCCTCAAAATTATGACTCTAGTGTTCCCAAAGAGGTAAGAAAGAGAATTTCTCATGAATTTCCCTGAAATTTTCCTAAGGGTAATATTTACACGCTAACTTATTCGATATACTTTTTCAGATGGCAGATCGATTCTACATTTTTTCCTCCCTTCTCGACAATCGCCGCCCTGCAATGATCATACAACTGGCTGGAATTTGGTTGGACGGTGGATATGCAAATGTAGGATGTACCATCGATTTGATCTTGAATTGGATTTCGTCCTACACTTTTAGTTTAAGAGTGGTGGCAACCAGCCACTGGACGCACTTGCATCAATGTCATCTAGAATTTCTTGCCCCAGAGACGCAACACTTTATCTACTATTCTAACTTTGCGTGGGAATCGCTTCGTGCCATATTTACAACAATAACAAGACCAGATGAAGTTTATCTAGGTTAGTTTTTGTGTATAAAAATCTAATGTAACTGAATTTTGGTTCAATCAATGAAATGTATATATTTTCTAATTTAGTTCGCGAAGAATTTATCAATAATCTCTCAATTGGATTGAACAAAATTGTTCGCTACTCGTCAGCATTGAGAATGATGTTCAATGCTCAAGTTCTCCCTGAAAAGTCAGACTGTGATATAATCAGCTTAATGATGGAGGATCACTTGAAACGACGAAAGAATGTTGAAAGAGCTCTTCAGGATTGTGACTTGTTGGGTCCCGAATTTAGAAGTGTACGTAAATTGTTATTTTTAAACGAGAATTCCATTTATAAACGAACGGAGAAGTGATACAGAATTTCTGTCTATTTACATAGGTTCGTCCAATGATGATTGATTATTTGTTGGAAACATTTGACGAGGATGAATTGAGGGAACAATGGCACGTTGAACCGAATGAGCCTGTCTATCCTCCAAAGCATATTGGATACATTCTCAATTTGTTTCTTTTGGATGAAATCGATCCAAAAGATGTGGCCCGTATCGCTGCCTATTTCTTGCTGGATATTCGCGACGTTGTAACTCCTGAGCAAAAGTATGTTCATCTAAATTAAGTAGGAAAAACTAATAAGGTTATCAATCACCCATCGATCTTTTTTCTACAGGGACAAGCTATGCGGCGATTATCTCTCTGTGATGCAACTAACAGCCGAAGAGGAAGCGGAGGTCTACCATTTGTGGTTAATGGATCAGGGTTATGGAGAAGAAATGATGATTTTCCTTACGCATCCTGGTCGATTAACTTCATACGAATTACCCTGGTGTGCTGTGGCCGTGATTCTTACTGCGACTGGGATGGAAGAATCGGTTAAGCAACTCTTGAAAAGATCTTGTCCTTTAGTCCTGTCACAGTAAGTGTATTTATTTTACTGCTACTTTCCTACCTGACCATGTTTTTAAGAAAATGCTGTGAAAATGTTATTACAGACTTTTTGTCAACTTGATGAGTACGAGTGCTGGAGTTTTTTCCTCCATGTTTGACACATCTGCTTTTAAAACTCTCTGTCGGGACGAGGACTTTCTCGTAGCAGTTTTTACAAGTAATTTAATTTAAATTTATTAATCATTCAAAATTTGAGCTAAAGTTATAACTAGAACAATTATCTGTTAAAATTTTTCTAGCTGCATACGAAAAAGGATTCCTTGGGGAATTGATTGCCAAGTCCTTGAGACATGTCCCTCCATTCGCTGTCCAAGTTTTGATCGACTTTCTAAACAAAACTCCCAGTTTCGAGTTTTACGACTGGCTCCTCGCGGTCTATTGTCATACAGGAGACATAAAGAATCTGGAAATGCAGTACAATCGGATGAAGCAATTTTGCGAGAGTAGATTACTTAATCATGAGCAAAATCTGCGGTGGATGTTGAGAGAGAAGGTAGTGCTAAGCATTTTGGATACCGAGCAGTCAAAATCAAGTGGAGTTTTAGCTTTTATTCGAAAATGTGATAAAAAATCGTCAGCGACTTCAATAGGTACGTAACCATATAATTTTTCGTTTATACACACACAGATATATGAATATCTGTGAAAAAGATAGTGATAAGTGATCATTTTTTATTTCAGCTCGGCCGATAATTCCACCCATTGTCATTCGTCCTTGTCAAGTTCCATCTACTCCGCCACCTAGACCTTCCGAGGAGGAAGATTGCATTGTTAGAAACCGCTATAACAAACTTCCTCTCCAATTTCAACGTTTGAAGGAATCACAAGGCGGCGTGTTAAGTCCTTTGCGTCGTTATGCTGTGAAATTGCAGTCAGTTTTACGAACGCCACACCGGGGCAATACGAGTGTCATGGATGGAAATACCAGCATCGTCACCGATCCTGTCGAGCCGACACCCGCTCCTCGTCTCATGATAAGCATTTTAAATTATCCCAATGAAGATGATATTCCTGAGGAGGAGGACGAAGATGAAGAGTATAATCCAGCAAATGAGCCAATCAATGGCAACATATCTCACGTAGATGCTTCATTTCTTGACGATAGTATGGACACATCCCGAGAAAACAAATCTTATTTCCCGAGCCCGAGCCCAATCAACTTGAAGAGTTTCTTGGAACCTCCAGTGGTGAATCATAAAGAGGGAAGAAAAAGTATATCCATTGTAGGGGAAACACCTTTACTGAGTCAGTCCATGTCCACAATCGGTTCTGCAAATCGACCACTATATTTCTCCACTGGCTCTGTCGGAGGAGAGAATTTACACTCAATTATGAAGGTATGATAAAATGTTAATAAATCGATGGGTAACAATAAATTTATAACAATATATTTCTGTATTATATAGAAGAGAGATTCCACTTCTCGTCGAAATATGGAGCTCAGATTTTTGGATACTTCAATGGATTCGAAAGTAGGAGATGAAGAAATTGCGGAATTGAGTAACATGCTTAAACCTACTTCAGATGACGAAGAGCAACGACCACTTGAGTCGATTGTCGATATAAAGCCGAAGCGGTCCCCCAGAGGAAAAATGACAACTCGATTAGACGACCAATCTGTTAGCACGGTTGACACCAAAGAAGATGCTGTGGCTGCTCCGCCCTCATCATCTAGTGTCAAGAAAACGACGCCGACGCGTCGATCCAGATCAAAGACTCCAGTATCTGCTTCAGATGACAAACAACTGCCACCACCACATGAAGCGAATGTCGATATTAGCCCCAAAAGGTCTCCTCGAGGAAAGACACCAGCTTTATTGGACCAGTCTGTTAGCATTGTTGACACGAAAGAAGACACGGCTGCTCCAACTTCTTCACGTAGTGCCAAGAAAGTGACGCGTCGATCGAGATCGAAGACTCCAGTACCTCTCGAACTTCATGCATCTATAATTGAGCAAACCGCAGAATCTAGCAACATATTCGAAATATCAACAGCAAACGAATCTGCCCTACTTCCTGTTCCCACGGTCAAGTCAAGGCGATCCAAATCAGTCGAGGTTGAGTCTATTGCAACTCCAACCCGTAAAAGGAGACGCAGCCCAATCATGGAAAGTAACCTGCCGAGCAGAATAGAAACCTCCATAGTGGAAGAGACGGAGGAGGAGGACTCCATAATTGAACAACCTAAAAAGATAAGTGTTAGGACACGGTCAAAATCTGCCACATCTGCAAATGATGCTAGTAGTTTATTACTTGATGCCTCTGGGGACGATTTTGTTCTCAATTCTACTCTGCAAACACCACGTCGTAAAGGACTTAGGTCGGGATCTCATGATTCACTAATGGACTTGGTTACACCGTCTACAGTAACAAAAGCTGCAAGTTTACCCCGAAAGCGTAAGGTCTCTCCTCGCCCACCAAAACTCTCACCAGAAACAGAAGTTCATGACGAACAAGAGCGAGAATCAGATATGCCAAGAAAACGGACTCGTCGAATCAAACCAGTTGAGTCAAAAGATGCCGACGCAGGGTCAGACATTTCTGATGTTCCACCCAAGGATCCTTCCCAAGTGCCATGTACTCCTCGCAAAAAATTATTTGAGGATAATTTAGGAACGCCACATCAGGGCGACACGAAGGATGAAAAGACCAGCATTGTCATCGACCCAGTTGAGCCAACAGTGACCTCTCCAAGTCTCATGATGAGCATTTTAAATTATTCCAACCAAGATTTCCATGAGGAGGAAGAAGGTGCTTCTGATCCCGCAAATGAGGCAATTAATAGTGCTAACATATCTCAAGTGGGTGCTACGTCTTTTGAGGATAATATGGACACGTCCCATGCAAGTAAGTCCGGAGATGAAAAAGTGGCGGAATTGAGTAATTTACTACAGCCTGCTTCAGATGACGAACAACTACCGCCTGAACCCACTGTCAATATAAAGCCGAAGCGTTCTCCAAGAGGAAAGACACCAACCACAGAAGATACTACGCCTATTCCATCTTCTTCACCCAGTGGAAAGAAAACGACGCGTAGGTCAAGATCGAACACTCCACTACCTTCTTCCGATAACAAAGAACAACCATCACCATCTGAGCCAATTGTCGATACAAAACCGAAACGTTCTCCAAGAGGAAAGACACCCACACCCATCCTAGACCAATCTGTGAGTAGTGGTGCCACCAATGAAGATACTGCGCCTGTTCCACCCTCACCCAGTGGAAAGAAAACGACGCAAAGGTCGAGATCAAAGACTCCAATACATACTTCCGATAATAAACAACAACCACCACCACCTGAGCCGACTGTAGATATAAAGCCGAAACGGTCCCCCAAAGGAAAAGTGCCAAGCCTATTAGACCAATCTGTTAGCATTGTTGACACCAAAGAGGATACTGTGGCTGCTTCGTCCTCATCATCTAGTGTCAAGAAAACAACGCGTCGATCAAGATCAACGACGCCAGCACCAGACGACAAACAACCACCACCACCTGAGCCAAATGTCAATATTACGCCCAAACGATCTCCACGAGGAAAGACACCCACTCTACTAGACCAATCTATCATTATTAATGACAACGAAGCAGAAGATACTGCTAGTCCACCTTCTTTGGCTACTGTCAAGAAAACGACGCGTCGGTCGAGATCCAAGACCCCGGTACATCTAGACCTCGATGCTTCTATGGTTGACCAAACTGCAGAACCTAGCAACGTATTTGAAATATCAACGACAAATGACCCTGTCAAACCGAACCGACCCAAAAAAGCAGAGGCAGAGCCAATTGTGAGAGCAACTCGTAAAGCAAAGCGTACCGTTGGAGGGTTTGCCCCCGAATTATCAACTGTACATGAAGATTCAGCCTCGTTGATAGACTCTTCCGTTTTGAATGCGACTCTATCGCAATCGCAACTAGCATCATCAGTTGGAGGAATAGAGACACGATCTGCCACTGCTAGGAGACACAGTCCAATGTTGGAGAGTACCCTGCCGAGCAGTTATAGAATGGAAACCTCTATCGTGGAAGAGACAGAGGAGGAGGACGTCGTAATAATTGAACAGCCTAAAAAGAGGGGTGTTAGGACACGGTCAAAATCTGGCACATCTACGACTGATGCAGATTGTTTCGCAGATGTCTCGGCGAGTGGGGACGATTCTGTTCTCAACTCTACTTTGCGACCACAACGGCGTAGAGGACTTCGGTCTGAATCTCACGACTCGGAAGTGGATTTAGTGACTCCGTCAACTTCAAAAAAAGCTTTATCGCAACGACAGAAAGTTGCTTCTCCACCACCAAAGTTGTCACCACAAATCCATGACGAACAAGAGCAAGAATCAGATATGCCAAGAAAACGGACTCGTCGAATCAAACCAGTTGAATCGGAAGATGCCGATTCAAGATCAGATATTTCTGATGTTCGAAGCACTGTAAGTACTAGGAGCTTGCGGTCACGTAGTAATCGAAAGAAGGAAAAGTCCTCAGCATCTTCGAGGAATACGCGAGCTGCGAGTTGTCAATAGGTAAATAAATGAAGCATGGCACTAGTAGAATTGTAATTAATGTTTAATTATCAGATTGTGAATTATTTCGTCAATTAAGTTTGTGATGATGGTGTTCAGAAAGAATTAATTAAGCTTAATTATTGAAATGTAAAGTGACGATATATACTTGATCTTTTCTAATGCGACTGAAAATAAATTGTAGGATGGATCATATTAAAATTTCAGAAAAACTTGTTTAATGTCATGAATTTTTTGGAAAAATAAATTTGAGATTATGAAATAGATTATGAAACATTTGGTAAAAATCACTTTAAAAACATGCAACTTTTCACAGGACGGACTAATATATGTATAAGCGTATTTTGGCAATATCCAAATTTTGCACCGGGTTACAGCTTATCTTCATCAATGTCTCGGCCAGATCTGGCAGTAGATGCACCCAATCTGAATTATCAAATTGATCAAAACATAGTTACATGGGTTGACAATTTGCATAACTCAAATGATTCGTTCTTACGGAGAGTCCAAATAAGCCTCTGACATTGGTGAAAATGGCAAATCTCCGCCACTTGACCCTGATGTATTTAAACCACCCCCGCCGCCACTGCCAGTGGGAGGATGAGGAAGAAGAACAGTTGCCCCTGTGCCAGACGAGGTCCCTGCTCCTCCAAATCTGGACCCTAGAGCTCCAGCCTCCGCTGAACTGGAAGAAGTCCCTCCAGCCAATGCAGCATTTAGTAAGGAATTCGTACTAGAATTATTTAGCTGCTCTTGAACACTGTATTAAGGACAATAAATTACATTGTTAATAATTTAAGAACAGGTCACATTTGTTAATTATCTTGAAATAATACCGTCTCAGCTCTGCGATTGCAGTTTCACGTTGGGATTTCTCAGATAGAAGCTGTCTTCGTGTTTTATCCAGCTCATTTTGAAGCTCGGTCGACCTCAATCGGTATTTTGCGACTTCGTCGTTCAGTGCTTCACTAAATTTAATTAAAGTTAAGTTATGAATTATGGGCTCGTTTTTGAAGTTAAACAATAATCAAATGGTCGCTCACGTTCGGGTTTGCATTGATTTTAGCCGATCTGCCAGTTTGTCCTTTTCAGTAGAGAGATCTTGTGAACTTCTTTCCACCTCAAATTCCTTCTCCCTCAAGCTGGCGATAAATTCTTGAAGTGTCTTTTCCTTTTCGATCTGAATTTGTAATTGCTCCTCTAAAAGCTCAATGTGTTTCCTCAACTCTTGGTTTTCAGCTTCCAACTAGGAACAAAAAATATAAAATTATATTTAATTTGCATAGTTGATACAAGTACGAAACCCACCTTCGCTTTAGCACTCTCAGCATTAGCTAAATCCAATTTCAATTTATCCATTTTGGTCTCCATTGTGTAAATCAAATCCCTCGCAGCTTTTATATCAGACTCTGAGCTCCTATCTTTATCCGTCACATTGGCCAACTGATTTTCCGCTGTTGATAAGGCCAGTGTCAATCTCTCAATTTCCTGCTCGTATGATACAATCAGAGCATTTTGGGAAACGAGTTGGTTCTTCATGGTGATATTAAGGTCCACCGTTTCCAACACGTCGCTTCGAATGGAGGTTGCTTCCCGTTCGAGGGTGCCTCGTTGCGTTTCCAAATTGTTTTTTTCTAGTGATAAAGTTCTGTAGTGCTCAATCAATGTTTCCATTTCTTCTTCCTAAAAGAAAGCAAGAAAGCATCATTAATGAAATGCATGGAAATGGGCAAAGCACGAGAAAATTTGTTTTTGGTGAGGCACAAGTTTATACCTTCTGAAGTAACAAGTCTTCAATTCTTCGCACTTCCTCGATATATTTTTGAACCTGAAAAATTACATAATCGAGTTAATTAAATTAACTACATTCGTGTCAATAATCATATTTTCCTGTTACCTGTTTTCTCAACTCATCTGCCTCCTTGCTCTTTTTATCATATTCGACATTCAAACTTCTTCGCTCAATCTCCTCTTTAGAAACTGCCCCAGCAAGTCGTCGACAATCCTTGACAGCTTCATCCCGTTCACTATTTGATACCTCCAAATCTCTTCTTAACGACTCAATCTGCCTCTTGAGCAGTTGTACTTCTCTTTCGTGCTCGCGTGCCGTGTCACCAGTGTGGCCGAGTTGATACTCTGTGTTCTTCAAGGCGAGTTGAAGTTTGGACATGTCGGCCAATTGCTTTTCAAAGTCTGAGTTCATCCTGGCCATCTTTTCATCTTTGCGGTCAAGTTCAGCTCGCATTTCGTCCTTGTCACGGTCAAGTTTTCCTACAGATGAGCGAAGACGAGAAATCTCGTCGTCAAGTTCATGTTCTCGAGCGGCTTGTTGTCTGAGGCGACGAGCCATTTCAAATTGGTCTCGTTGAGGGAGTTGAGACGTGACTGAGGTGTGTTGTTCCATCATGGATGCTCTAAAATCACAATAATATATAGTTACATTGCCTAAAATGGTACAAGATCTACATGTACATTTGTAATGTGTACCTCTTATAAATAACATCGGTAGACATCATGCCTCCTCCTACTCCTCCTCCTACACCACTGGTGGGGTCAGTGGCAAGAGCAAGCCGCCTAGCGTCTCGGACAGCCTCATCCCTTTCCTTCCTACTTGCCTCCACTTCTTGCCGAAGAGATTCGTTTTGTCGCTTCAAATATTGAACTTCTCGTTCTTGCTCTCTGGCTGCAATGCTGGTTGTGGGCATAACGCCAGGCCCAATGCTTTGGTACTCGGATGGCCGGCCAGATTTTTGTGTTTTAGACAATTCCACACTCAAACGGGAAAGCCGCTCGTCCTTGTGGTCCAATTCCATTCTTAGCTCAGTTTTATTTCTTTCTAAAGCGTTTATGTTGGACTTTAATCGGGAAACTTCACGCTCTAGTTCTTGTTCTCGCATCGCTTGTTCTCTGAGTCGGCGTGACATTTCGAGTTCATCCCTTTGTGAAATTTGAGGTCGGGAAGAAGATTGAGTGGAAAACGGTGGCTGGAGATTTTGTGAAGACCACTTGTAATTCTCAGATTTGCTCTTTTCAATGGAAATTTCTCTCGAAAGTCGCCTACATTCTTCGACAGCATCGTCCCTTTCTTTTGCCAAATGTTCCAGGTCTTTTTGCAGATTGGTAATTTGTCGTTTTAAACGTTGAATTTCCAATTCTTGCTCGAATCCGGATTCTTTCGATGATGAGCGGACAAATTGTTGCTCAGCAGATTGCAGGGCGGCCTTGAGATGAGCTAGTTCTTTAATGTGTTGATCACAGGCTTGATTCATGCTGGCCAACTTGACATTTTTGGTTTCTAATTCTCGTTGTAAGTTGGAAACTTGTGCTTCTAATGGGTGCTGGGATTTAGAAACCGGCGTCTTATCTGATGATAGTTCACTGATGAGTCCCGATCTTCCCTCTTGTCTCCCAGGAGTAGGGTCCCGAGAACGCATAGGCGTTTCTTTAGGAGATCGCTTGTCATGCCCATTAGCAGATTGCTTGTCTGAGGATGTGGCTGTTCTATCATGACTTGAGGTAGGTCCCCTCTCCTGCTCGGTGGACATTCGTTCACGTTCACGACTTTTTTCATCTCGACTTCTCTCTTGTGATCTGCTGGACTTTGTAGCTGCTCCACTTTTCGTCTTTCCTGTTAGAGTCGGAGTGGTCTTTAAACTTTTAGTGGAGTCAGATTTAATTTGGTCAGATTTTCTTGTTGATGTCGATTGTCTATCTGGCCCTGGTCGTTTTAATGCAATTATTTCATCGTCATCTTCAGATTCTATACCATTCAAGGATTTGTCATCTTCATCCACACTTTCCATTCGGATTTGTGAAGGTTTAGACACTTGCTGTTGTTGTTGCTGTGAACCCGGAGTAATAGTTCGACCTTTCCTGTGATCAGATTTTTTTAAATCTGAAACAACAGCAGCTGGGGATTCTCTTTGGTCGTCATCACGATGTTTTCCTCTTTGATGACTTTTTTTGGGCTCAGCTCTCTCTTGGTATTTTTGTGGACTTTTAGTTTCAGTTTCTTCGTCTTCTCCCTCCTGCACATGAATACTTTGAGATTTCTTTAATCTACCACGATCTTGAGATTGGACATTTTCTATTCGACGTTCTGAGGACGGCTTCTTTTCAATTCCTTTCAGACTGGCACCATGACGGCTAGCTTGTTTAGATTTAGAGGAGAGAAAATCCAGTTTTTCTTTCCCATTTCCATTCGTCTCTAGCGGAGTAGTACGGACTTCAACATAATGAACGTCCCTGTGGTCATCAAATGCTTGCCTGTCAAGATCTGAATCATGAACACGATCTTCTCCGTCGGTTGATGGGCTGGGGCTAGTGGCTCTACTGTCACTATTAATCGATTCTGCCGATGATCTGCACACAAATTATGTTTAACAGCGACGATATTAATTAATTGCAGAGCATTGTAAGCATCATATATTAGAATTTAATTGCCAACATAAGTAATTACCTTTGTGATGAAGGTTGCATTGCAGCAGCACTGTCTCGTTCAGTCACCCCAGAGGACGAGATACGCTGCATAGACCTCTTTTCATCACTTGATCTCAGCTTGTTTTTACTCTGCTGCGTCAATGACTCTGTCGACAACCCGATAGCCTCTTTTGAAGATGATCTACCCATTCCAATTTCAGATTTCGATGTTCCCTTTGACCTTGCGATTGCTGCGCCGGGTCTGCCTGAAGGAGAGTGAGTCTTTGGGGTACTAAATGCATTTACAAGCATTGATTTTTTATCCAGAAATTCATCCGACTCAGAGTCTGTTTCAGTTTGGTCTACTTCTTCGATATCAGAATCATCAGCGAGTACAATAGGTTCAGAGGGACGTAAACTTGATTTGCTTCGCAAGTCCTGTTGTAAATTTTGTTTGCTGACTGCAACATCAGATTTACTTTGGCGTTCAGAAGAAGCGGTCGACTTGTGTTGCGATGTTTGCGATCTGATTAGCAACAAAAACTAAATCATTAAATTATACAATAAAATGCATAAATAATTAATTAGTTAGATAACTTACGACTTTATTGAATCCAATCCCGGATTAGTGCTGGACCCTGTAATTCTTGGCATTGTTTGACGAATTCCAGGTCCTGCTCCTGCACCTACATTTAACTTTTGATCACTAGCGACACTTTTATCCGGTAGACTCGTGGCACCAGGAGGTCTAATATTCGATGACTTTTTGGGTGGAGGAACTGGAGGAACTACATTGCTACTTTTTGCACTGAAACGGGAAGAAGAAACGTGGGATTTATGATTAGATTTTTTTGAAGATGGAACAGGAACTACACTTGGTTTTTTGGACGAAACAACACTCATTGTTTTAGATTTAAGTATAGACCTTGCCGGCCCACTTCTCCCTCCGTGACCTGCGGGTGGATAACGAAACAGTCCGCCGTCACTTTGGAACACAATTTGACTTGGTCTTTGATCCCGTCGTTTATTTTCTTCGGCAGACTCTCGCCTATTGCCACCATGCCCATCTTCTCCATCACTGACTGATTCTTGGCCTTCTTCGTCATGTGTGGCTGAGGGAGAAGATGGCAAGTCATCAGCCGAGGGTACTTTGGACGATTTGGATTTTTCACTGACCACCAAAGTTCCTCCTTGATGATGATGGCGATGTCTTGCTTCGCATTTTTCCAGTGCGGCTTTAAGTGCTGCTTTCTCCTTACAACAATTGGATAGTTGTTGTTCCAAGTTCTGCAATTTTTCATTTAAAGTGGCTTCGGGATGAGTGGGATAGGTGTCGACGTCCAATGCGGCAAGACTACGGAGCAGCTCTCGTTCGGCTGGAGTCCTTGTTCTTCCCATCATGAAGTCGTCGTGTTCTTGTACTAGACAAAAACAAAGAGCACAATTCATTATTTATAAAAAAATAAGGACTCAAATTTTAACAAATTTTTTAAGAAATAAATCCTTTTTACATATTGACGATTTCAACTTCTTTTCCAAATTGATATTCCTCTTTTGTAACATGTCCAATTGCATTTGAGCAGATTTTAATCGTAACTCTGAATCCTTAGACTCGTTATTGGATAATAGTTCTGAACTCATTCCATTCGCTACATTATCCTTGCCAGGTCGGATGGTCACGTATTGACGAAGTTTTTCAATTTCTCGGTCCCTACTTTCCACTTTGGACTTCATACTTGACAACAACTGGTTCTTATCCTTCTCGGCATCTTTAAGAGCACGAATTTGTAGTTGGAGAGCTTCTATTCTGGAATCTGTAATCTGAACAAAGCAAATGTGCATATACATGACACCAAATCAGAAGAGAAAGTATGCAGGCAATTAAAACTTTAAGCGCTCTATATGTTCCACTAACCTTAAAATAATCTGCAGCCTTTTTATCCCCATCATAATTATTTTGGTTCTTCACACGAACACAAAATGGGCACGGATCTGGTAAGTCGAACGGGAGCCGGCATTCATAATCCATGTCTTGTTCCAAATTTTCTTTATCTTTCAGTACAGATTTTCCGGAATCATCTTTAACAGAATTATTAGAATACAAAATATGACTATTTTTACACAAAAATTCAATATATTTAGTTCAAACTCAAGTCTGTATATCTTACCGAAATCATGCACTTGATCTTTTTCTTCCAACTTACTCCTTCCCGACTTTTCAAAAGTCAAAATCTCTAACCGTTGCGAAAGTTGTTTTACGAGCTGTTTCAAATCAACTTTCTCCTCCTCCAACTCTCCTACTCTTTTTCGGATGCCTGCAAAAACAAATTGGGTAAAAATTAAACCAACACCCCTCAAAAAAATACTCTGCCATAACAACGCGTCCTTACCTCGAACGCGATCTTCATAGTCTTCCGACGCTCGGACGGCAGCCATCCGAAGGTGGCTGTTTTCACGAATGAGTCGAACATTTTCTTCCTTGAATGGACCCACGCCGGTTTCCAATTCCAAAGCAATCTTCCCCAATAAAAGAAAGAAAACAGTAGTGTTAGTTATTATTATTTATTATAATTCTTTTAGAAAGAAAATGAATGAAAGCCCTCCAAGAGCGAGGAACAAATACGCTTATACTCACTCACTAGAGCTCGACTGGAACCACTTTCACTTTCTTATTTCCATAATCAGACTCTCTCAAAAACCCCATTGCTCGCCTGATTCGATGTCATTTCGTCAAAATCAACATGGCTTGTGATTCTGTCTCGAGTGGTGGTGTAGGGCGAGTAAAGTGGTGTCAGGCCAAAGTAATAACATAAATAACGCACTTTTGCGAAGGATAACGAGGAGAAAGCAATAATAATGTGGATGTGTGTGTCCTTCCGACTTGAGACACAAAGAACACACACGCGTATCGATCCTACCAACACACACGGACGGATAAATCAAAGGCTTAAATTATATTAGGTAGTAGAGAACGACGACAAAGAGTGACAATATTTCAGACACCCACTTGATTACTTGTCTACAAGTAATGGTGAAAGTTGTCAAAAACACGGAAAAAATAAAAGTTTACTGCATTTTTTATACTTTCTCCTCTTCAAAATAATAGTTTGTGAAGAAATTTTCCTGCATATAGATGCAGGACTTGCCATAATATTATCGAATTCCAATACATTTATCAAAATAAATACAGATAACATGGCTGGACATGTACACAGTGTAGTTTGATAAGTTATCAAAAGATTTGACGTTAGGCAACACTATTATGTGTTCGACATCTCATTCATTTAAACGACCATACAAAAGACCATAGTGGTGAGGTCCAAGCCATATGCCTATTCTTCTTTTTGTTAGATAATGGATAAAAATCGATGGTACAATGAAATCCAACAGGATAATAGATGATTCCCAGCGAGCTGTGCTCATTTCCTTGTTTGGCTTTATTATTCTGGAAAAGCTGGAGTATTACGATTGCATGCATCTACTTTTATACGAGGATGTCTAGACGAATCAGAAACTATATACGCATAATTGAACAAACTGACCGGAAATGATGGCTGACATAAAACCTTTCACTCATGTTTTTATGAAATGGACGAGAAGATAAAGCTAATTAGTTTAGTATGACACGGGCATTTTTTTGTGTTCTTTTCATGGCATCGTAAGTAATTATGTACGAGTCGGGAACACGGTGGTATGGAATGCCATGCAGTTCGTATATTTTGCTTTTATGTGGGCAGCGAGTGTAAAAAATTAGACTAATTAGTAGTATTGATTAAATTGTGGATAAACCGATAAAATAAATCCAGCATTTATGCATATTTTCACTTGAAGGGGAATATGCAGGTGAATTTATTTAAGATACTTGTTCGATCCCATATTTTATTTAGGACAAAAAATGGAATTAGGTTGACAGGCAGACATAAGCTGTCAGTTTCGTCTGGCTCGCCAATTCTCAACATTAGTCTTATCAGGAATCTGGACAGGAAGCAAACTATACTCTCAACCATACATGGGCAGATTACTTGTAATTTGAGATTTTTATTCGCATGTAATCTGATTTAGTAATGTGAGATTATCTGATTACCGATGATACAATTTTTGAGAAAAACATTTTAGTACTAATAAAAGTTCGCTTTTATAACGAATACTACACTGATAATCATGGAAGTGGTGAAAGTATAAAATGTGAACTAATTTGCCCAACTATACAGCGTCAACTGTCGTACGAACATGTTGTGAGAATTGGTCAGATTGGTAGGCATTAGACCTAAATTCAGGTGTGAACTATTGATCAATCTGTTAAGGTAAAAGTATCGTGAGACAGACCAAATGGCTAAGAACAACTCGTCAGACAATTGCAAAATGACACAGCTTATAAAAATCTAAGAATGCTCGCGTGTAAAACACCGCTATTCGCATTGTATGATTTTTAAACGTTACATATAAAAGTTTGCGAAAAAAAGATATGCTAAATTGAGGTGTAGCACTTTAAAATAATGCTAAAGCTAAATTCATGGGAAGCATCTACAATAAGGCATTCCATAAAATTAGTAAATTCCTGAACCAACCTTTTTGTAGTATGAGTACTGCTTGATGGCCTTTTGTAAACTTTGCGTCGTTTTGGTCAGGTCGTAAAAAATGTGCTGAACGAGGGGCAGACCTTCCAATGGTAACACGTCTCGGTACCCAGCGTCGTCCAGCTCACGGCGTAAGCGTCCGTACCCCACAACCGCGCCACCCACAGTCGAATCACCATCACCACCCATACTTTATCAGTTTCTAGTTAAGTAATTAATGTCGATAATTATTCTTGTTGAATTAAAAACTCAAGTTCTACTAAATATCAGATTATGCTCCGTTCTGTCGTCTCGTAACTTTCTTCCTTGGCGTATATGGATACGTGTTTTGTACAACTGTTTATTATAACTGCTTCTTATTAGCAACATTTCTATCATTACTTATTGATAAGTTAGTGTTTAAATTATAAATCATGATACAAAATTAAATGTGTATAATCAATAAAAATTCGTGTATATAAAACTTTGTTGTGACGAGATTGCCGGTACAACAAACAACAAATACTTACCGCTGTTGAGAATGCAAAACAAAGGGAAAGTGCAACTTGTCTAAAAATAATTTACCGATTGTGATCATTTCTTTATGAAACAAAATGATGCAAAAAGATAAAATGCAAAGGTTTCGAATTTAATTTGAAAATACTTTTTATTGCGAATAATAATTCTGCATAATTTCTAACATTAATGCTTCCTGTGAATCTGGAAAACTGTACTTTAATATTTCCACAGAATCGTGACTGATTTTGGAAAGCTTGGCGTCGGAAGTGTCCACAAATTGATTATTCTCGTCAGTATAGCTTGCTAGCTGACAATTTTCCTGTCTTTGACGAATTTCCCTCAGACTTAGCCACATCTCAAAGAGGATGACACCTGAAATCCAACAAATTATGTAAAACATGAATATCAATGATTTTAATATTTTCCAATACTTTGTCGCTCACCTCTCATTTCGTATAGTCCTTTGAATAAGATATCCACAATTTTGAGCACATCTTCGCAATAATTCAACTTTCTCACAAGTCTAACGTTATCCAACGAAGTTATCCCACCCTCCAAATTCCGCCCATAGCATTGCAACAGGTACAACTTTACCTGGATAAAGAGGCAGTGATCCTTATGAATTAGTCTGTCCTTATCATCACATTTGTCACAATATTTGTCCAACCATGCTTCCACTTCGTCCAAATTGTTGACATCTTTCGGCTTCATGTTTTCCATATATTGCACTATTTTCCAGGGGAAAGTCTCATCCGTAGTGTCGGCATAATTTAATTGAACAATGCCATAATTACAGCTCTTATTTTGACCTACACAAGCCCAATTTAATCCATCTTCCCCACTAATTTTTACACTAGGGCATAGTGAAAGCTCTCCACAACGGGGACATCTTATCGTGGATACGTGCGTCCCAACTTCATGTTCGGAGTTTGTACATCGGTCACATCGACACGTGAACCTCCATCCCGTCGTCGTCTCCACCCACCGTTCATGCGTCCCACTAAGACAAGCAAGATAAGATGTGGTTATAGGTTCTCCAGCCTGGATAAGCCTCGCCGCTCTGGTCACCATCCTCCCATCCTTCTTGGGGTGGAGCTGTCGATCCGTATTCATCCGGCATGAATGCGACATATACGAAGATAAGAAGTAAAGTCCTTGTCGGGAGAAAGAAGGCAGAAAAATACTGAACGCATTCGTAATCATAGCGCCGAGGCAATGTTTCGCAAGATCTGTAATACTTTCTGTCGAGTCAAAATCAAAGTCCTCCCAATTTAAAAGGTCAAATAAAGGCGAAATCTCCTTGAAAGCGCCGAGTTTCTCCAACTCGTTCACCTTTGACTCTAAGGTCTGGATTTGACTCCATTTCGACTCACATTGAACACGACACAGTAAACAACGGATTACCAAAACGAAATTGTGCAGTTCTTTTGCACTTGGAAATTTTAGAGTGGTCCGAACCATTAATTTTTGTATCACTTTGCATTCTTGGGCGAGATGCGATTCATCCTTTCCACAAGGTTCGGAACAAAATAAGGTCAGTCCACATATGGTGCAGACGTACGTGCTTTGAAACATTTTAACACAACAGACGAGACAAGATCCAACTTCGCCTGGGATGATTTTTAACTGGTCGCAAATTGGTCCGGTGACTATTGGAAGCTCGTCAATGATGCTTTCTCCAGCGAGAATGTCTCGCGTTGCGACCAAGTACCGGCCAAGGGTGGCGTTCTCACCTATTTTGTAAGGTTTGCCACTCATTTTGCAATTATCCGGTAGTTGCGGCCCCTTTTAATTTTATTTTTTTTACCGACAAAATCTCTTATTTCATTTCAATTGCCTGTGCACATGTAAATAACATGTTCCCGGTTTACTGCAGATTTTGGCAAAGCTTGACACCAACAAGGAACTTTTTGGGGTGTTTTGGCTTGGTACAAATCATGAATTTACAACATACATGAATCATGAATTTACCCTAATACATATTCATGGTCTAAATAATGCAAATATAGTTCTGCAGCAATAAATAATTAGCATTTCATAAAATAAATGATTTCTTTATTACATTATTAAAAAAACGCATCATATAATTACGTCTACACTACAATATGGATCCTATATAAATAATGTTTAAAATTCATGCTTTTGAAATACATGCATGAGAGCTAAAATAAATATTGGGATGCGTTAAAGTAAAAATTAGAAGGTTTTAGATAATACACTCATCTTTGGAAGTACTTGTAATAATAAGTACGCTGAACAGTTTTGCATACAATTCTGCTAATGGCAAGACACAAAAATATACGATTATTGTTGTAATATAGCACAAATCGTCTTCATTGTTTTAGTGGTGTATGTGGTACAAAATGTATATGGTTGTACATATCAAGGTTTCGAGGACAGGTAACAAATCAGACTAATTCAAGGGGCTCTTGCTCTCTCGACGATTTTTATACTAATTCGGTCAAAAATTGTGGTTTCAGAGATTTAGAAACCTAGTGGATTTTGATGTGCTACTCCACCCTCTTTGCAAATATTAGTTGCGATTTGAGACATTGATTTAAAATTCTTCTGACTTCGTGGGGCGGACATTGCACCCAAATTATTTTGAACTCTGTCATAAGCTTCGTTACACCAAACTTGGGCCATTAAGGTTTCATGGGCTGCGGAGGGAAGATTTCTTTCTATTGATTTGGAAGCTCTCGACAAAACGACGGCCATGGAGTAAGCGTCGATGATGGCTTCGGCTAATCTATTTAGATAAAATTGTTCCTCGATAATGTTCTTTCCAAACTTGATTAACACTCCTTCTACTGCTACTCCAATGTCTGCTACGGCCTAATAATGATTCATAAATTAAATTAAATTTCTTGCATAAGAAGTTAAAGTAGTCTATAAGTGTATTTACCTGAGATGCAAGGCCAGCGGGTTCGGATAAGCTAGAGTGGGCGTAGGGCACTAATTCTTTGCTAACGGACGCTAAACCAACTGATTTAAAAGCTCTTTTTGTGGCCTCTCCTAAAATAAGTCCCATATTCGTGGTAGGATTTTTCATGGCGTTTTGCAGCTCACGAAGATGTGCTCCAGCAAATTGGATTCCTGTTAACAAGGATATAATTTCAGTTAGTATTGATGTTCGAGCAGTGTATAAAAAGTTGTATTCTGATAAGTACCAGTCAAAGCAACGAATAGTCTCAAAATATCATTGGTGCCTTCAAATATTCTGAATATTCTCAAGTCCCTCAACACTCGTTCTAATCCCGTTTCTTTCATGAACCCCATTCCTCCCATGATTTGAATTGCTTCGTCAACGACATGCCACGCTGCTTCTGAACCAAAAATCTGCACAAGAGACGTCATATCATTTCATAACATACGGAAATAATAGTGAACATTTAACCATTTTTCTATGATCCATACCTTACTGATAGCTGCTTCAATTTGAAAGTCTTGAAACCCTCTATCCATGTTTCCAGCAACCATGTATGCCATCGACTCTGTGACGTAGTGAAGCATTGCCATTCTTGCAATTTTCTCCTGAACTCCGCCATAAGTGTCAATTTTACGCCCAAATTGGACTCCTGTGGAAAGATTAGCATCGTCAGTTATTCGTAAAATTAATATAAACCTTTTGGGAACCTATTTTAAAAATGTTACGCACGATTGGTGGCAAAGTCCACAGCTTTGGTGATAGCAGCCCTCATTGTACCAGACAAAGCAGCTCCCATTCCAAAGCGACCATTGTTCAAGATGTTCATTGCGACCTACCATATTATATTTAACATTAATATTTAATTGGTAATAATAATAACCAACCGATCCCTAACTCACCTTGAAACCCTCGCCCACTCCGCCAAGCACATTTTCTACTGGAATTTTAGTTTCTTCAAAATGCACTTCGGCAGTGTTAGACGCTTTAATACCCATCTTCTTTTCTGGTGGACCATTCGTAACTCCACCAAACGACCGTTCCACTATAAAAGCCGTAACTTTTTCCTTTGTTACTCCAGTCGCTTCATTCTTCACGGGCGTTTGGGCGAAGACGGTGAAAATCTCGGCAAATCCGCCTGGAGAGATAATTGCAATATTAGACATCGCAAAAAATATTTGCACATGCAAAAATTACCATTGCTGATCCATAGCTTGTTGCCGTTAAGAACGTAATGTTTTCCGTCTGGCGAAAGGACCGCACGTGTCTTGATGGAACCAGCGTCACTTCCGCTGCTCGGTTCGGTGAGAGCAAAAGCAGCGATATTGCGTCCAGTAGCGACATCAGGAAGATACTTTTTCTTTTGTTCTGGGTTTCCATACAATAAAATCCCCTGTGCAAATTGAATTAATTATTAACACACTGGTCAATTTTATACAAATAATTAATCGCATTTAATTTAAATATACCTTAAATCCGATAGATTGATGTGCCCCAAGGGTAATTCCAACGCCAAGGTCGTGCGCTCCAACAATCTCGACTAATCGGGCGTATTGCGTGTTACTCATGCCGAGTCCACTAAGGTCGGTTGGAACCTAATAAAATTACATGAAAAAATTATACAGTTAATAATTGCATGACTGACGAGGACGACAAAATCAATTTAATTACTTGAAGACCAAATGCTCCCATTTCTTTTAATCCTTGCATCGTAGAATCCGCAACCTTAGCGGCTTCGTCATTCTTGGCAGGATCGTTCTGCTCCTCGAAAAACTTTTGCGTCGGTGTCACCAACATTTCTAACGTCTCACGTTGTTCAGCCGACATGATGTCGTCCGGATATGGAAATACTTGTTCTGCAACGACACTCCCTCGGAACATGTTAACAGCAAATGATTTCGACTCTGGAGCCTTTTTCGACATTTTATCCGCCTTTGCCTTCATCTTGTCGTCGATTGCAGGAGAAGTGGAAGCCAATCTGCAATACATTTCAGATTAATTACTTATATATTAAAATTATTACCCATAAAAATAATGAGGTTTTGCAATTTTTAATATAATCATACCTTGACGATGCAACCACTACTACTTGATTCCTGCAAACTGCATTTTGCATTGCGTAGACCAACTTGGAACTGGGGAAGCGATGCATTTTTCCGCAAGTGAATTAAAAATGTATAGTCAAAAAGTCGTTTGTTTCTTTTATTTTTGTCACCCAACTGAAACACAGACAGAAAAACAATAATGAAAACTTTAGCTTTCGAAACTTTTCAATTTTATTACACACTAAATTGTGTAACTTATTGTCAGAAAGTATTTAACACGACAAATTGTGCGTATCAAGCTAATATAACTGAACTATGTACCCGATAACTCGTATTATTTTGCTATCCCTCTTGTATAATACTGAATGAATGAACAACTCAATGAATGGCTTTTAGTCTAATCAGTTCACTAAACTGAGTTCAATCACTAAATTTTGCAGTGAAAATAGCAGATACCACTAAATTTGCGAGAATACCAATCTGTCCGACTTATTCTGGTCAACTGACTGTTATTTAGTTTGTGCAAAATGTGAAGCATGCAAATTGCCAGACAATTGTTGTTATTATTACGACTGAACTTTGTACTTTGCACTTACCTGACTGAATAGTGGGTCTCGCTATAACGTTATTGAGTCGAGTCCAAATCTTGTTTAACAAGATGCCAGTAATGTATTTTGGTTGGCAAAAAGTATGTTAACCTTTAGTTTCACTCCTCGTGGGGTTTAATAATAATATTGCTTGCAAATAGTTGCAAACTTGCTTACGTACTTTGCTTTACTTGTTGTGTAGCACGCAACATTTACTTGATTACGTGATGATATGTTAATATGTAAAATATGAGCGGAAAACAGTACAAAGTCCAATGTGCAAAGTGCGTAATGAAATAAAATTGCACGGGTTGTTTGTTTTTTGGTTAGTTTGAGTGTGAATTTCATACGATGCAATTTTTTATACTGATCAAAAAACGGTTTTCCTTATTAAAAGTCTGATATAAAATGTGCTATGACGACTCTCTGGCAATAATATTGGACTTTGAGCCGTATTTTTGGGTATATGCTGCTCCGCCTTTGCTATTCACGAATGAGAAAGGGTTATTTTTCATTCATTGACAATATGCCATTTCACTTTGTGTAATGGAATTGCATTAAGCATTGCATTGTTCCCATGAAATGCACCTTTAAACTGCCTTGAAAACTTACTGACGAGTAAGTGGTAAATAAATGGTGTGTAAATGAAGGTAAATGTTCATGGTTATAAAACTATCTAATGTTGCCTACAAAGATTTGGATGGAGTCAAGGAAGTAGTTCAGGATCGCATAAAATAAGTAATTTCTTAGGTACATTTTATCTTACAACTGCAAGAGTATTTTCAACAAATCTTGTAATTAATTAGGTTCCAATTAATGAGATGGATACTAGCATTTATCATACATATCATTTAGCGTAATGGTGATCGCTGCTGTAAGCCACAGAATGTTTAGGTACATATCACAAAAGTTGAATATGTACATATGTACATATGCACAATAAAGGTACTGAACTGACAATCTTTAATTGTGCATATTAGCTATAGCAAGAATGAAACATTGCATTTTAAATCGGCCGATGTAGAAATGTGGTGACGCTTTGACTCTTCGACTATGTGATGCACTTCACGTCCACCTTTTTCCAGCTAAATGGATTGCAGACCAGACATCATGTTAAAAACTCTGTTATCTTTTTAAAAAATGCGTAAGGTTTGACCCACAAATCCATTGCATTTGAATGAAACTTTGTATGCTCATTGTTCACGTGTACATATATAATAATTAAGGTAAAGTTACTCCACTTTGCGTTGATTGATATACCAATACCAGACCCGACTTAAGATAAGGCTTAAGTTTAAAATCGGTCTGCCTATGTATGTATGTTGAGCTCACGTATCAGAACTTTTTTACCTGTTATTTGTTCTTTCTTACTGTAATTTGACGGTGTAACACGTACAGAATCGACTCTTCTCGCAAAATCATACATTAATTAACAAAGTATCAAAGAACATCCTTCCGTTTCGTATGTATATCCCGATCTATTTAGTTTTCGAATCTGTCACTGTGGTCAAATTCAAATTGATATTATATTACACCTTGCACAGTTAAATCATGATTCAAAATGAAAAATCATTGTATTTGATAAAACAGTTTGACAAACTCGACAATTATGCACTTTATAGTTCGGGATATACAGAAATCTTTATAAAACCAAAGTTGACCACAGAATTTTACGCATTATTTTGCCATGAAAAACCAGGATTGGTACTTGGAACACATAATCAAACTGGGCACAGCCATATCTCAACTGGAGGATCGTGACCTAGCTCCAGGACCCATAGCCAACGCCCTTTTCAGTGGACTGGTCCACATCGTTCGAGAATTTCCCCCTTTCGACGTGTCTCAAATCTTGCTGGATCCCACCGTCCAGTTTTTGCAACCCCTTGTCGTCGAGAAGTGCAGTGTGGCCGAGTACTTACTTGAAGTTGAATTTGCAAGACGTGTCATCCTGTATGGCGTAAAGCTGAGTGATTTCATGTATTATGAAAATTATCAACTCCTCGTCGAATTTGAAATGAAATGCTTAGCCGAGTACATTTTTCCGTTAAAAATTGTTGATGAAATTGCGGAAATCGTCATCGTGGGTTCGGGACCTTTGCCACTTACGTCGATCGTTGTCTTGCAGCATTTGCACCAATCAGCACAAATTGTTAATTATGATCACAACGAGGAAGCCAATGTCATGGGGGCGGGGATCGTAGCGTCGTACGGTTTGGAGAACAGGGTTAATTTTGTGCAATGCACTGCTCTGAATATTGAGACCCTTCATAATGCGGATGTTGTCTATATGGCGGCCCTTGTTGGAAATAATGCACAGGAGAAAAGGGAAATTATAAGTCATCTTTACAAAATTATGAAACCTGGGGCAATCCTGGCTGCAAGATGTTCAACTGGACTTCGGGAATTTATCTATCAACCAATTAGCCAAGAGGATTTTGGGGATTTCGAACAGTTTCAACAGTATGATCCAGACAATGAGGTTATCATTAATTCTATAGCTCTAGGGAGGAAATTTCTAGACCATTAAGATGATTTAATGAATGTAAAGAATGTATTTTAATAAAAACGACGAATCAAGTAAATGTTTTAAATTTAAGCAAATTCGGAGATGTTATTCCAACTTTTATACACTATTTAGGAAAATTTCATTAATTTCTTACATTAAGTATCGTGATACATATGAAGTGCTTAGATTTCGTCTGAATCGACGAAATCCGCTTTTAGGATCTTGATCTCTGCAATTTTTGCTTCTTTATCACTGATGTTTGTTGTGTTTTCATCCTCTAGGGACTTTTTCTCCGCCAGGAGGTCCTTCTTGGTTTTATTATCATCTGTAACAATAAAAATTCAATTTGGAGAAAAGGAAGATAAATAATTGATAACAAAATACATACCTGTGAATCGTATAAGATTGCCCAGAGTTGTAACTTCATCAGCAATGATCTTGATTTTTGCCTTAATTTCTCTGAGCTGTGCAACTCTCTCAGCCACTCTTGCAGCGTTGACAGCAGCGTTGGCAGCAGCGTTGGCAGCAGTGTTTCTTTGTTGGATGCCTAGTATCAAAAAATACATTCTTATATATTGCCAAGGTATGTATGTATATATGCGTATATATAAGTCTATAATGCTTAACGTACGTAATCGAATCTCCTGAATGACACTTGCCATCGTGTATGGAACCTTATTTTTTAAAGTAATATTTTAAAAGTAATATAATGCTTTCAAAACCGCAGTGTGTAGTTTAAAGGAGTTTTCACGGAAGACTGGCAATAAAATGCTCACATTTCCACAAAACCATGGCTGGGCAATTTGCATGAATACCTTATAAATGAGGCAAATCATAGCATACATGGTGAAAACTATATTACATCTAGTTATGAATTTGCAATAAATGATAGGACTGAAGACTGGCTCCACTACAATTAGCATTTTAGAAATGAGATGAATACCTGAATTTCTTCGTATGTCTTGAAACACATAGTGATGTTAAGATAATTCGCCGACAGTGATTATATCTCTGGAATATGCAATTTAAAATGATTTGCTCGATTATGCTAGTTGCTAACATCCAAAAGTCAACTAAACCAAAATGAAGCCACCCCGATTCTATTTTCATAAATATGGCTTTCACAACTTAAGGAAGACTATTTTTAAATGCCCATTCCTAACTATTTAATAAGGGCTTTTCAAAGGTCGTTGCCACCATTGTTCACATTGAAACTGTATATAATAGCAACCTATCCACCATTACAAATGTGTCTTATGCAGACCTCTTAACCTTCACCAACGTGGTATTTCATTTCTCGAAAACATATTTTCATACCATTTTTCCAATATCTTCCTTACATAATTTTCGTTTCTAACAATTATCTAGTTATTACATCACATTATCGAATTTTAACGAGATGGGACAACAGAGTGAAAGGTGGATCGGAGGATCGGATGTGGCTGTGGCTTTGAACGACCAGCTTTGTTGATCCCCGTGCCGGGTCGCGTGTCCTTTCCCACAGTCAACAAAAGGGATGGAGATGAATAAAAGCCCTTCACTCTTTCATAATCAGATCAAAACGAGAAACTTTAGATTTATTGTGTCAAGTGAATAACCACTTATCCTCTGACAAGTACGTAACCCAAGATATTATTGTAAACGTCAAAATGCTGAACTTTGGCAGAGATATCAAGTATTTATGTAGTTGCAAATTTATCGCCAGTTAGAAGAGTTGCAAATTTATCGCCAGTTAGAAGAGTTGCAAATTTATCGCCAGTTAGAAGAGTTGCAGAAACCTTTAAAAGTTTTTACGTGCATGCTATGAATTTTTGCAGGTTTTTTTAAGTCTAGATGCTTATTAAGAGTTTGTACATACACGTGTATACATTGTTTATACATAAATTCGTCTCACTTCAAGTATTGTTATTGTAAGTGGTTGGAAACTTTGTTCATGCATGGGATTCGGAGTTGACCTCCTACTGGGTTTTGAGGACCCTTGTTGTCCCCTTAAATAAAAAGTGTACTCAAGTTTAGCTCAATAATAGTGGTACGACATGGGTCAAATTGTTCAATTATGTACATGTTTTGTAGTATTCAATTTTATCCATTTTACTATCTTCGTGAGATGACTACTGTGGGTTGGTCTTGAAATCAAAGGTACGATCTCTCCGGTTTATAGTTTGGGGACAAACTACACATGATGAAGATGTACGTATGTACATATTTCCTTCTATTATTCAAAGCGTGTCGCAGTTCATCAATTAATTTTCAAATGTACGGATGAGACATTATTATCCTAGTGAGATTCGAACTATTAAGGGTGGATGAGATACTAAATATCTACATTTTCGCTGGTGCAGGATAAATTATTGTTGTAGGATTGAGGAGAAGATAAGATTTCATGATTTTAGAGAGGAGCTGCTCGTGTCTCTCTTGATGTAATCTATTGTTAATGAGAAGAATGGAATCTATTGGTCTCGTGTTTCTCTACAATTAAGTAGATGCGTATTTCGTACAAGTACGGGTATTGTTGTTACTGGATGGAGAAATCGTGGGAATTTTGTGCGATCTTGCGCATATATTTTTTTCTTTGCTCCTCTCGAACCAAAAAGTTTATACCCGACAGCAAAACTTGTCCAAACTTTATTTATCCCCTTAACCGGAAGGAACATCGATACCAGAAAATATAAAAATTAGGAAAAAATCGCAAATGTTTCCTGCTTTGGGTCATAAATGTTGAAAGGTTCACATTAAAATAATTCATGAGTAAAATTTTCTTCAGTCAAAGGTTCACTAACTTTTGCCAGTTATTCAATCAACAGTAATAAATTGTATCAACGCGTGCACTGGGGTTAACCAGGATCAAATTACGTATTCTGCATTCATCCACAATTAAGGATCATTAAACAGGATTTTTTGCTTCATTGTTTTACACGAGTGAAAAAATTGGGCTACCACCACACACATACGCATCGACTGTTTTTACAAGATCATTTATTACCAATGGATGTAGCATTTTATGAAGTGAGCAGTAGGGAGGACTTGGTTAAAGTCGTGTTATGTAAGGGGCCCTCGGAGGGAGAAGGGTGACAGGGAGCAGACTGTGTGAAATAAAAATTGCTCGTGGCTCTTTTCTACTCTTGACTTGATAAAAGGGATCCTTGACTGACATGGACATTGTGTTCTTTTAATGGGGTAAAAATGCTGGTAAATTGGCTACTTGATGGCAGTCGTTCTGCTGGTGGTGTCGGTGGAATAAGGGAACCAGTCATTGGCATCTTTCACACTCGGACGTACATAATGAATCCTGTCGTGGGCTCACCCCTTCCACAACTATCAGTCAAATCAGATTTAATCCAGAGGTTACTTTAGCATGATAAGTTTTTAGCTCGAGGAAGGGCTTATGGAATCGACATGTCTGTCCGTCCGAGGAAACGATAGGAAAAAAACGGATGAAGGGATTGAGTTCAAATTTTGCACAAAGGCATGTTGGACAAAGGTAGGCGTTAAGTTCAAAGATGAAAAAAGGGGTAGGTCAAGGGGTTGACCGGTGGGGTCATGTAAAGGAGGTGGGGCATTATGTAACAAAATTTCAAAATTGTGCTACTAGTAGAAAGCTGAAATTTGGCATACAGATTGATAATGGCTTATAATGAAAGTTTCTGAAGTGAAAGTAGGAAAATTTTGAGAAAATTTTGAAAAACCAGTGAAACCCCTACCTATTTTCGGTCATTCGGACAAAAATGTCGGGCTAAATGAAGTCTACACCGTATGTTTTTCATCATCAATTATTGTGTCCACTAAAATAAGTAAAGTTCACTCTCCCTGATTCTCATCCCATGAAATGTGTGTACATTCGTCAATGGGGAGTGAAATGCTCCAGTTTGGAACTATTGGTTTTAAAAAGCACCACCCATCAAATCAACCCTTTCGATTAAGATCCATCTCCAACTCGTGCTTGCATGCTTCTCTTTTTTATAAAAAAAAGAGTTTAAAAGATCAAGCATAGTTGATATTTAATTGAGGTTGAGTGTGGTTGATGATTTGATGCGATTTCTAAAAGTGCAACCGTTTACACCTAAAAAAACTAAACCCTATTATTGTCTAATGACGGATGAAATGTCAAAATCGGATGAAATTATCGGATTTAGAGGAGAGGATTTCATTCAGAGAGGCGAAAGGGTGAAATGTCAGATCATCACTGATATTGTCACGTTGCACACATCATTTTTCTGGCGTGGACATTTCATGAGACTTTGTAATTATCAATATCAGGAATTAAATATATTAATCCTTTCAGTTTTTTAAGGCACATAAATAATATATTTAATTCTGTTATTTGTAGAATTTATTTTTTAAAATCTAGAAACATGTTGATTTACATTTCATAATTTTGAAGCGTGTGTCGACAGTCGCAGACGACGTAATATGCGCGATCAAAAATATATATAAGTTGGGTATATGTAAGTTGGAAAAGGAAGTTTTCAATTGACGAGGAAAAAAAGAGACATGCGACAACAAGTGACCACTTCAGTTTATTTTCTGTATTTTGTATCCATCACTCATCCCCAGTCAACGTATGCACTGTTAAATACAGAATCTGTACTTATGTAACTTTGAGACCATGGTTCTGTGGGAAGATAAAATCTTCCTTCCTGCGTATTCCAGACATTATGAACGATTTCAGACAATCTCACAGCACACGTCGTTTGGCAGGGCAGGATGAAATATGGAAAATTTTCTAGACACTTCTTGTGTCCATTAACTGGTAAGCTCAAAACATAAATTGCGAGAAGGATGCCAATAAACCAATTGAACAATGTACATATGTAATGATGAACAACAGCATTTTACGCGGAGGGTGGCTGCGTCGACAGTACTGCATCTCTTCTCTACGACATGATGCATCTCGGTTGGGCATGTCGCTGCTGTCAATTTATATACCACGAAAGCTTAATTGGCTCAATGAGCTCACCAATTAAGTCTTGTATCCGTACAATTGGTACAAAAATGTATGTAGTTGACTGACTAGGAACTTTTCCTTTAGAACGTTCTGGTCAGAGTATGAATTTCGTCTGGTGCAAGTGGAGGAACCTCCAATATTTTTTCCCAAAACTTTGTTCGTCAGCTTTATAAAACAAATCTCCAAATTCAAAAAATAGGACGGATCGAACCTTCTACACAAGACACAATAAAAATAGAACTGTATTGTTTCTGAAAAAGAATTACAACTATTGAAACTCGAGTTTGAAATGGAATATTACATAAAATTCATGCTATTTCTATTAATTATTATATCCCCATTTTGAGAACACATCCTTAAATATACACCAATTAATGAATTATCTTAATGCTCCATTTACGAAAGTGAAAGTAAAAGAAATCCTCAACTTTACGAATAAATGAAAATCTGCTCACGCCGTTGTACCCATGCAACTCCCCCAAAGGGCTGGACTCTCTTTGTGTTCAACGCCCATTTCCCATCCCACTCTGCCCAACTTTCACTATGCATATGTGCAACTGGTGAGAAAGTGAGAGTCTCATCATCCTGCATTTTGTGTGCCTTTCTCTTCAATAACAAAAATGATCACAGTGATCTTTCCGTACATGTAACATCATGGGGCCAATTCATCTCGCCTCCAGCAGCCCGACTTTTATGGGAGATGGCTTGTGTGTGACCACCAGTTCCATATTTAGCGAGTTGGTCACTGATTAGAAGCATTTAGACCTCGTTGGCTTGATTTGAGTAATCAGTCAGTCACTCCTGATCGTTAAGTTCAGTCCTCCTAGTCCTAGTTAAGAAGACCTAGTATTACCCCATCGTATCTATTACGAAGAATTCGTATTATTAGTACTTACCCCTGATTGAAATTTGTCTGATTGGCGATAATTGATTTGATTGTAGGGAAACGAAATGGGATCATAATCCTGCTAAATAATCAAAATAATTGCTTAAACTAACCTAAACTTAACTAACTTCCTTCAATCAGCGAAACACCCATCCATCCACGCCACCCGATCTATATATCACTCAGCTAAATAACACAGCGTAAATTAGTCCAATTCATCAATACTTGGTGTAAAGTAAATATAGTGCATTCAACAATAAGTCCTCCTCCTCACTCGTAATTAGTGAGAATTGAACTTTTAATTCTGATCAATTCAGCAACAATTTACATTATGGAAGGCCATTCCTTGGACGACAATTGTAACCTATTCCCCGAACTGGAACAAAGTCACAGTTTCATTAATGGGCACAACTTGTCACCGACGACTACTCCCACGCCGCCACAACCACAACCACCACATGGCGTGACGCATCATCAACTTATCTCCATCGGTCAGCAAGACCTTGTCGAACCTGTCTCGCCGAACCCGCAGCAGCATCAAAGCCATCCACCACACCATCATCATCATCATCACCACCTGCACCATCCCCAACAACAGGTGAACGGGGGGAATAATGAGGGAAAGTTGTACCACATGGGTCACCATGACCTGGAACATAGCCACGTCAGCGTCAACGTGTGTCTCATGGCGGGTGGGAATAATAAGGGGGGTGGTGGAGGAGGAGGCAATAATGGAGGTGGATTTCATACTATCCAAGTAAGGAATTTTACTTAGATTTCTGTAATTGGATTCATGAATTTTGTGTTTTCTTTAGAAAGATTATTTTTAAAACCGTTTCTATTTAAGAATTGTGATTAGTGAAGATTACCAAGGCATATATAGTTACTAACAATATTGTTATCAAACTCAGGCTTTCGCTTTGGTTTTAACCACTCTGACCGGAACCGGTTTTACCCAGTTCTGGACACTGAATATTGACGTCCAAAGTGTCCAAAATATAAAATGGGGCAAAATTTTACAAGCTTTATCGAATCTTTGTCATTATCGAATCCTTCAATAATGACATGTACATTATGTACGTGTAACCTCGGATTTATTTTGAGCATTTTGGTGTCAAATACGGCATGGTTTAGGCAATTTCCTAATTTCTCATAAGAAAACATGTTAAAACAAAAGTTTTTCAAAATCTCGTGGTATTAAGCACCAAACGAAGTGCTCAAAATTAATGGGATTTTGCATATCTGTCCATAGATTTGCAAAAAAGTCATTAAGAAATAACTTGTAACATTTTGCACCCCTTTTAGAAAGTTGACGCTTTTGGACATTTTTGACGATGTCAAGCCCAAAAGTAGTTTAGGACGTCCAAAATGAAACACTAAACAGCATATTTAGTTTGTTCATGAAACACTAACGATCATTATATAAAATGTATGGGGGCACTTTGAGAAATCTATTTTTTCTCAACATTTTTTATTATCTTGCAGTATCCCGACCTCTCCCAAATGCCCCTCATGACCCCCAACACAACCTCTCCCTCAGCTGGAGGAGGTCACATTTCTCAAGAATCGTCCGGCAGCCCCATCAACCTCGCCCACTTTCCGTACCAAATGATAAAACAGGAGGGAGGCGGACTGATGCAGGACTCAATGGGGAACGGATATTTGAGCAGTATTTCTGCACTATCACTTCAACAGCAACAACAAGGACCAACCCCACAAACCAACACGTCCTCCAATAAAAAGGAGAAATCAAAGAAATCAGTGGACAATACGACAAAGAAGAAGAAAACGAGGTGAGCTCAAATTGAGACAATTATCACTTTACCCCAGTCTTCATTTTTGTCGAATTCTGTCTCAACTTGCCTCGTTAACTTTCACTGTAGGATTAGATCGATCTTGTATTACGATGGAGAAAGTTATAATTTGCGATTTTATTACCATTTCAGGACAACTTTCACTGCATATCAGTTGGAAGAATTGGAACGTGCCTTTGAACGAGCCCCTTATCCAGGTAAGCACAAATTGTGCCAAATGCAAACTCAAATCAGGACTCAATTCGCAACTTTTTTGCACCTTCCCCTTTAGACGTCTTTGCCCGAGAAGAATTAGCAATACGACTTCGCCTTAGCGAATCAAGAGTACAAGTTTGGTTTCAGGTAGGTAACCACCTCCCTATCCATTTTATGACAAGTGACCCATATCTTATCTTACCGTTTCAGAACCGACGAGCCAAATGGCGAAAGCGAGAACCACCCCGAAAGTCGGCCACTTATGTCGCAACCAATCCAGGTGCGTGTATCTGAATGATATCGTTGAGGACTTTGCCAATAATAAAAACTTTACCCCAAATTCTAAAAACAGACCTCAATTTTTCTCTAGGTGGTTCCTCCCTCAGTTTCAATAACTTTGCCCCCGTGCACACCACCCTGCTCCCTCCCCCACCGCAAAACGAGTGGCCACCCTACGGCAGCAGTGGAGGGTACAATGGGGGACAGGACGTTGTCGGGGTGTCCCCACAGGGATACCTTGGCAGTGGGGGTCCCCAGCAACCAACGCCACCCTACTCGTTTCACCATCATCCCCAAAACCTGTATGCGACCTACTCTGGTATGTTTGTGTCTGGAAATGGGTCAGATTCTGGGGGTGGCTGCAATGCCACGTTCTACACCGGCTCACCAACCACACCCACGGGGCAGCAAATGGGGACGAGTCACGACGGGATTTCCTACATGGTTCAGGAGGAGTCGAAGATACTTAATGATGGATCTAATGGAGAAAGTCATCCGGGTGGTGGTGGGTCGTCTCCGAAGGATGCGAACAATTCGCCTTCCATGTAAATTGTTTGTTCCTCTCTTATCATGTACATACAGCAGTCGACCTACCTAGATACATTTTTGTAACAGAAATATAAAGCTTTACTTAATTTACAATAATAGCAATATATATAATTAAGTAAATGGGATGATGTACATAATTGATATGTAGATTAAGCATCATCAATATACATATATTTTACCGCTTAACGTGTCCTCTGTACGAATAATAGTCAGAGATGTATGCCAAAAAGTGCCTTATTTGTGTCATAAATAAATGTTTTAAGTAGTAAATTTAATGAAAATAATTTACAAGTCTTTGATACGGGGTGCGAGGTTTAATTTATTTTTGCACGAGTTTTAGTAGTAAGACATATGATATAGATATGCCTAGTTTGTTTATCAATATTAGCTAAAATTGGAACAAATCATCCCCAGCTTCATCTTCGTCATCGGAGATTAATACTTGTGTAATGGCAATGGCCTTCTTGGTTTGACTTCGTGAAGCTCGTCCCGATTCGCTGGGCTTCTGCGGTGGCTCTTCTTTTGGTGGTGGCAGCTCTGGTTTGGTGGCACGAGTTGTTCTTCGGCTAGCTCTTGGATCTGTAAAATAATTATGAGCATTAATAAAATTGAATGATTATACAAATTATTTAAAAGCATAATTTCTATGTAAATGACTTATTACCAGGAGGGTTCTCATTTGACGACGGGGGCAGAGAAACGTCCATTTGTTCAACTTCTTCGGCAGGTTCTGTATCTCGCGTTACTCTTCGTTTAATTTGAGGCGGTTGTCGTTCGTTTCGATCGTCGTAGTCATTGTAACGATCTCCCCTATCAGAGTCAGCATCTTTGTGGCCACCTGGTCGTGGAGAGTACTCAAAGACCTCGAAAGTCAATTGGAAGCTTCGATTGGAGACGTTCGTCCCACCAGCCAGACGCGATGATCGGGACGATCGCGACGATTCACTGGCAGTGCTTGCATTGTTTTGCTGCATTCCGAGTGGTAAAACCTTTTTAAACTGTTTGAAATTCAGGATAGTTTTTCCATTAACGACTTGAAGTGTTGGTTTAATCTTGGGTCCTTTGAGCAACCGCTCGAGTACTTCGACAGGCTTGGGCAGATCGTCACCGTCATTCTTCTCTTCATCCTTAATATCTGACTTAATTGTCAACTTAATAAAAAAAACAAACCAATTAGTTATAACTAAAATAAAGTTATACCGACGAAATTATAATGACAAATCAATCACCTTCTCTGCTTTCTCTACCAAATTTTCACTGTCAACCTTTGACTGTTTCTTGCTTGACTTTTGTTTCTTGTTCCCAGATTGAGGTTCAATTTTGACGGGCGATGTCTCTGGGGACACATCAATCTTTCGTTTGTTTCGCCCAGTGGACCGACTGGATACGGGTGATGTGGGTGCCACGACCGGTTCAATTACTGCGACTTGTGGGGAAGTTCGAGCACTTGAGCGTGTCGCTCTTCGCTCAGGAGATTTGAAGACTGGAGGATGGCTTTCAAACATGTCAGGAGAACGAGGCGGTGGATGAGCGATGTCAGAAGTATTCAAATTATCTGGTTCCTGAGTTCCCTGCATAGACGACTCCATAATACTCTGCATAGCATGTATAAATGATAATGAGAATTATGACAGCTAAAATATGACATGGAAATGAGTTTGAATAAGTTATTAATACGTAAGTCTTTGGTGGTGGTGGAGAGTCTGGAATTATAATTTCCTCGTCATCGTCTTCATCATCACTAAATCCAAATATGGAACTTAATCCTCGTGGAGCCGCTGCTTGTCGAAGACGTTTCTCTCTAGCGGTTCTTGGCAATGATTCTTCAGCAGGTCTGAAGTAAAGAACATAAAGCAAATTAGGAAATGATAAAAAATGAATGAGAATGTAATGTATGTTAAGGAATCCGTTAATTATACTTTTCTATGGTCAAGTTTGAATTTCAACAGCTCAAAATTCGATTTATTATTTTGAAAAAGAATAACATGATATAACAAATTAATATAAACGCTGTTACTATTTAAAGGAAGTCTTTTCATTTTCATCAATAACTATTAATACACGTAATAATTATATATCGTGACAAATCTATAAAATAAACCAAATGTTTTTAAGAAGAATCAGAATTAGAATCGCACCTTTTCTTCGATGGGGGTTCGCTTTCCGTCGTCCGTTCTGTTTTTACTTTAGGGTTTCTTCCAGGTGCTTTGTCTTCGAGAATAGTTTCTTCCACGACATTGCGTCTATTAGATTTTGTAGTATCCGATAACTGGGTCTCCATATCCTGCGTGGGTGGAACAAGAACGGGATTTTTATCCAAGTTTTGAGTCTGTGGTAGCTTGGGAAGTGTTTCATTATCATTGAATTCATGGTATGGATTGCAGTGCCAATTTGCATTCAAGTACAGAGCTGCCAGTCCTAGTTCTGAATCATGGATCAACCGTTTCGTCTTCTGGTACATTGCTAGAAATAAATACATTGTTCGAGTCATGATAAAAGCTACGCATATTAGTTATTGGTATAATTTGAATTTATACGAACCTATTGTACTCTTGGCCTTTGAATCAGAGATGATGTTTTGGGTGTCACTAGGCTTCATCAATATGTAGTTATCTTTTAAAAGATCTTTGATGGTGACATCTGTAAATAGTTTAGCAGTTCCACCTAAACATGAAACCAAGAATGAATGACAGTAACAAACAACCGATTCTCTACTTGTACTTTTTAATTGAGCATAATTATTATAAATTAAAAAATACCTCCTGCTTCGACAGCCGCGGACATCCTGTTAAAGTGTTTCGCCCCAACAAAGACGAAAACCTTGTCGGCAAACAGTTTTGACCGTCCCGTTATGGGCTCGAAAGTCCCGTCAACATTTAATTCCATGTCGCCCTTGGGTGGAAGAAAGTCGATAGGATTTGGAGGCCTCTTATTATTTTTTAGGGCCATCAACAAGTCTTGAAAGTAAACCGGGGTGACGATGTGCTTAGCTGCCAGTAAAGCACAGACTGCTTTTGCAGTCAACTCTAAGTCGTCCATGACCAAAAGGTTGCACTCTGATGTCCATTCAGGGACCAGGTGTCCACCGAGAGTCATGATTGTAGTTTTCAATTTGTGAAGCTCGTCCCCCTTGCATCCCGATACGCTTGCAATTAGTGGAGTATATTCAATTCTAGAAGAAACAAGCTAAATACATGAAAATCTTATCCTCCAAATTAATTAACTAATTAATTTAACATGACTAAAACTAATTAATGCATTAATTCATTACCGGTATTCGTTCCACTGCAATCCAAATTTGAATCGATCGCCTGGCGAAAGATTGAGACCTAGAAACAACAGTGAAAAATTGCTGTTAAAAATTGTTAATAAATGTTGTTAAATAAGATTGAGACCTTCTCGCATAGCCATTTTTGACTTTTTCTCAATTCCATCATTCACAAACGTTCCAAACTTGCTTCCCACATCTGTAACGACAACGGTGGGCGTGAGAAGTGGGTCCGTCTAAAACATTGTCCATTAACAGTTGAATACTAAACTCAATACGATCTTGTTTACATTATATTATAATTTATAATGATTATAAATTGTAATTTTTACCATATTCGCCATGGGGTGCTCAACAACAATTTCTGCATGATGTCGGCTGATGGACTGATCATCTGGAAAATCAATGCTACAATCCTTCCTCCCAACTTTGTATTTTTTACCGACCGTCAAGACAAATTGTCCTACAAATTAATTAAATGTGAATTAATGCCTTAATATTTATGCTTTAATTTCGAACTAAACTTGTACTTACTTGGTTTTTCTGAGCTCGTGCATATTATTTTGAGCATTTTGCTTAACTATGTTCTGCCCTGCAGAAAACTGTTCGAAAAACTTTTCCGTACGAATATTCGTTGTCTACGCAAACTTATTAATCAATCAAGCACCACCAGTTTCTAGAAAACTGGTCTATTTAGTCAGTCATGCGATTAAAGGTGAGTGAGATTCCCTACTCAGATAACTATTGTCAGATAAGTCTAAATTGTTAATTATTTGCTAACTATTTGGGAGATAATTAGTCAAATTAGAGTGAAATAAAACAAAGACCGGAGAGAAGAACGTGTTCTCGAATGCACAGGCAGAGGAGACGCATCAAACGACACAATCGCACAAAACTTTCTACCGCGTTCCATGCAAATCAAACCTGAATGCTCCGGGGCAGCCAAATCAACACAAGAAAACTTTGATTTTTCCGAAATTTCTGAAAAATAATCAAATTTAATATTTACAATTTTATTGAGTGCAACAAAATTATCCAGAAACTGTGCAGAAATTCAGTGGTAAGATTCAGTTTTTGCTGCAGTTTTAAATTTCAACTGGAAATTAATTTATCATTTTAAAATTAAAATTTCGAATTTATTGCAGAACTTTTTCAATTTACACTTACACAAATTTAAATATAACTCCAATCAAATTCTTGCATTGATATTTTCAAATTTGAAATGAAGGATTGATTGTGGAATTCTCAAACAACGTTTTAGAGTGATATTTAAAATTATTTTTAAAATTTAATTGTCAATTGGCATTCGTATTATGGATTTAAATTTAAAATGGGCAAAATTATCTATAAAAATGAAACACAAAATGTTAATTATGTTATTTTGGTCTCGATTGTGTAGACGGGATAAATATGGCGTCGTCAAATCCTGGTCCAGGGGCGGCCGGTCATTCAACGACAACGAAGCAATTGCCCAGGGACGCCATTGTGATGCAGAGCCTTCTCAAAGAAATGGGTGTAACCCTACACGAACCAAGAGTGATAAACCAAATGTTGGATTTTGTGTATCGTAAGAAGAATTTATATATTATTTATTTTGCTGTTGGACAATGATAACAGTATAAATTATAATTTTGTATAGGATACGTAACAAATGTTGTGGAGGAGGCTCGAGTTTATTCTACTTACGCCAAGAAAAAGTCGATTGATATAGACGACATAAAACTTGCAGTGAAAATGACGACGAATAAATCATTCACGACTATTCCCCCAAGAGAAGTAAGATGTGTCACAATTTGTATTAAAAAATGTCGCATCCCAAAATTTTACATCATCTAATTGTAACACTATTGTTATTCATTGTTGCACTTTGTTAATTGCAGATGCTGCTAGAACTTGCAAAAAATAAAAATAGTCAGCCACTCCCATTGCTAAAATCAACTTCAGGCCTTCGCCTTCCTCCCGACCGTTTCTGTCTAACACAGCCCAATTATCATTTGGAATTTTACAAGAAAGCTGTCGCAAGCAGTAATTCGCACCCTCCTTCAGCAAATGTCCGGTTACCTGGGTCTTCAGTATTTAAAACACCTCAAAATCCTGGAAGAATTATTAGTTAGTGTTAACTTAAACGTTAAGTTTATATATAATTCATTGCTCATTGCCTAACTGTTTTATTATTAATTAGGTGGAGTAAATCCCCCACTTATCCAATATGGAACACCTAGTTCATTATCGTCTCATCTGCAAACGGCAGGAGTTAAAAGAAAATTGACCGACGATGATGCGTGGACCACCCCTTGAAATTTAATTTTGTACCAAAGTTAACTCCTTTTTCTGGGTATCATGTAATTTTTTGTAAGACAGAATTTTTGTAGGATAATTCGAATTACATAAAGCTCATCGCCTTGTGCGAATTTTATATGTAATTTATTTGTACGTTAAAAAACGTATGTATGATATTCGTGATGGTTGTAATAAACTAGGGTCATTTTCTCCCATTTAATGATGATGACTGTCCGAGCAAAATTGCCGCACCACAACCTACCTCAATCCAAATTTTGCAAATATCTTCAAAACCAACCATTTTAGAGATTTCTTTCTTCTAATAATCAGTCGACAGTTCATTACACTTCTATCATCACCAATAATTCATCAATATGATGCCCCCTGTCAAAAAATCAATTGTTTTGACGAATACAAAAAAGATCTAACAAACCATGTATGTATGAACAAAAGTAAGTATTGTTGCTTTCAAAAATATCTATGAATCTGGTTTTGGCTTCTCTGCAACAATAACACTTTTCAACTCTTTCCTGCTTAGCCAGATTATAGAATTTTAAACCTTTACGTGAGTGCAATTTATCATAATCGACAAGTTCCATCCTTTGTAAGCCCCACAACAGAAAAAGTTGTTTAATATTAATTTGAAGACATTCTGAATAGGATAAAAAGATAAATGTTGCTCACCAATTGTGCATTTTCGGTTTTGTCATCTCAATTAGCTATTGATGCCTAGTTTTAATGTGACCATTAATTTGTTATTTTTCTTCTGCAATGCGTTTACAAATGCAGCGCATGCATAGTTCAAATCCAAGTCAAGACTCTTCTTGTTCATGATTTGACCTATTTCCCTACTAAGACCATCCTCAAAACCAGATTTTGGACTTTTAAACAGCCGTGTCATTCCGTCATCATCGGTTTTAAAGAAATTGGTGGATGATGAATGAATGAAAAAGCATATGTAGTTACTTATTAGACGAGAGAAACGCAACATATCGTACATGCATATTATTGTTGCTATTATATCAAATCGATGCACCTCCACTCCACCACAAAATAATGGCAACAAGTTAACGCTTCATATAATAAATATGAGAAGCGTTTTCCATTTTCGTTAAACCACGCCGAGCGACCTTATACCCCGAGATCGGCCATCTTTTCGCCAGTGTGTCAACTCTGACATGTTTATTTATTACCTTGAATCTGAATCTGCAACCTATGAACCACCAACCAGCAGGATAATTCAAATCATGTTTCTTGACGTCCTGCAACACAATGCTTCGTGGTTGGTGTTACTGCAAAAATATGGACATTGTTGTTATTTTGGTTGCAATAACATGCAATTTAACCTGAACTTTTGGTGGTGGAGTCGTGGGTGCGTTCTTGCCCTCACAAATTATCTTTTAAAATTAAAATGACGAGAAAAGGCTAAGGTTAATTTCATGAACCACTTTTAATAGGGTTGCTACATACATCTGTAGCATGGAAATGTTGTGATCAATGGTATGGAATGAGAAAACATGCAAACATGAGACTTCTTAATCCTTCACCGTCATTTCAGGAACTGCATACCAGACCTATTGAGAAATGTACTTCTTTACTCGTCAAACTCGATTTTAATGTAAATTGACCTTGTTTTAGCAGAATCAATTAGACTTGCGAGCAGCTCTGTGTCACCCTCATGGCACGATAATCTTTGTATGCAGTGCGCAGACGGTTTTCGGAAATTCCTGATTAATTTAGTGCAGTTATTTTATTTTATTCATTTTTTTGCACTAAATTAATTTCGCACGCAAAATTCAAGAAATGAATGAATGGCATATTTCTCCAGATTGAAATATAAATGAAACTGATACGCGACGACATGAATGAATATGTGACCACGAGAAATTGATCGAATATGCAAACGTCCTCCTCTTTCTCGCTCTAAAATTGCTTGCAAAACTAAACCGGATGATCCCAAATAGGAAAAATTTGTTATTATTCATTCATTACAAGGATTGTAGCTTACAGGCATTGAAATCTCCTCGGCAGTTAGTAATTAACAATTAAGACGGAGGAGCACATATTTATTTACTCGCGTCTCACGAGGCATGAAGCAGAATTAAGTGACGAAACTGGTTATTTTTTAGTTATTCTCTCCTCTCGTGATTATCCCTCAGTTAAAAAAGTACGATATTTATACCAAGTTCGTCTTAAATTCACCTTTCATCATCACAATTCTATAACATGAAAAAGTAAAACTTTTGAGACTTGATTCAATCAATCAGCAATATTTGCGTATGTATCAGGGTGGTCAGTTCAATTTTCATAATTTGTAAGTTAAACGTAATACGACAATAATTGGGACGAGTTTAGGTCATAAATCAATTTTATGAACAATCAGTTACTCGATCTATTAAAAATATGTAAAGATTCTTCTCGTCAACTTTTGGTTTCGAAATTGACACACGAATCTTCTAAGACTATACAAAACGATAATCTCTTCTCTTCTAAAAGAAAGTTACACGTTGTGTTCTTCTCGTCTGAAAAAAAAACTTGTCCATTTAATGAAATGAACTGCAAGAAGCAACTTTGTTGAAATGAAAACTAGTGCATTTTAGTTCATGATCGTTTAACAAAAAACATGACTATGGGGCACATTTTTATCATCTGTAAAGTTCACTCACTTTGTAAAATTATTCTGCACTTATTTATTTACTTGGCACCCTTCAATTTGCGTGTAGTTGCTACTTTTTTCGACAACTTTCGATATCAAAAACTTGTCGGATTGACTTTAAATGGGAGAATTTCAGTGCAGAAATTATGTAATTTCAGGATCACCATTCTGAAGAATTTTTACGTTTTCGAACATTTTATTTTTACATGTCTACTGTCGATAGCCCTTAAAAATCATGTACAGAGGGCGGATATATGGTCGCTATTATTTTAAAAATACGCAAATCTTTTACATATTTTTTTCAAAAAGACATAATTTTGTGAATATTTCAATGATGTGAGACGATTTTTTTCCTCAAAAAAATTCGATCTAAAAAAATCCAGAGCATTAAATTCAGAATAAAGATTTTGAATAAATTACTATTTATATAGTTTTTCGTACAGATTTCGTAAAAAATATTTTTGCAAATATTAAATATGTATACATTTTAGCGATTTTTCATAAATACAAATCTGACAAAAATAAACAATGAATAACACATAAGGTCAAAGAGTTCGTGAAATAAGTAAATAAATAACGACGATGATGAGCATTGCATTTCATGCATTATAATTAAAGATAATAATAACGACCAAAACACCAATTTATACTTTAACACTCTGATGATGATCTCGAAAATGTATCATGTGAGCCAAAGTATAAAATAAGCGTGTATACAAAAATCTGCAAAAAAAAATTGCATACGTAGTTTTCCATAATTGTAATTTTAACAAGTTTCACGACAGCCAAAGCCAAAAAAATGCGATACCTTTCTTGCAAAAAAATATACTTTTCGTTTTATGAAAGTGAGACTTTTTTACAATTTTTATGTATATCAAACTGTCATTTTTTATTTACTCGCTTATTTACTTCTTTAATCCAGCTCAAGTGTCATCAATGTCAACTTAAATGTAGTTTCAAATTTTAAACTTGCTTGTTTAACTTTATGTGAAATTAGAGTAAATTAAGGCATTAAAGTCAATTAAGGAGTGTGTAAATAAAGTAAAGTAAAGATGTAATGGGCTGGTAGAGCACGAAGAAGAAGAACGTAAAGTGATATATTAATTAGTTAATTAGCTTATTCACTCTTCTGCTCTTCCACAAATAAAGTTTCATTCTGGCGAAGAAGACTTCCTTTAATTGTGTGATACAATTAGAGCAAAATTTATGACCTTGCTTATTTTAAAATATACTCGGCTGGCTGCAATACATACTTTCTCACGACGAGTGTAAAATCTCATATCTTATATTTAATAACAACATTGTATCGTCGGATGAGAACTGCATGCATATCTGATTGTTAATAAGAATATAATAATAATCAATTGATACCAACTAACGTACAGTAAATGGAGTAAAAGGAAGGTTAATAAAATGGAAAGCTTGGCAAAAATAATCATAAATTCTAAACTTGTGAGTATAAATCAAGACTGATTCAAAGTTGTGATAAAAAATAAATAAATTCCTGCTGCGGCTGCTGCTACTTTTTTAATAAAATGAGACAGACGGAGAAACTATAATACGTAGATTTTCACGGAAGTGAAAATTTTAAAAGTCCGTCAACTCATGGTTTATTTTATTATTTATTTTATTATTTATTTTGAAATTACAGACTTATTAAAAAATACCTACTCCGATTAAAGATTGAAATGCAGACATGCAACTCGCAGCAAATCATAATTCTTTATCTGATTCAGTCGCAGTGCGACATATGTAAATACGTCTAACTTCATGGGATACGCATATTTGTAAAAATGAAAACAAGACGACTTTGTTTGACATTTGGTATGAAAAATACTCATAAATTATATTGTCCATATGTATATAGGTACCAGTTTCACCTCAAATTCCTCGTGTATTCAATTGAATCATGACTCGGTTGAATTATTAAATTCCTGACTTTGTAATTAGTAATTAATCATTTTGCTTGAAATAATTGGGTCAGTCATACTTACGTTTGTGCAGCGAAAGGATTTAAACTCGCCTATGGTCATGCCGGATTTGCTATAAATCGGGGGGTAACATACTGATAAGTGTCATTTAATTACTTATATTACCACTACAGACAGAGTAAAATTTGTAAAATTTTTAAAAATTTCCTAAAAAAATAAAAAATTGATAGAATACCCGCTTTTTTAAATATTTCTGTGATTCCATAAACTTGTGCATCATGCATAACAATCTGCTGCTTAAACAAACACAAATTATCCTCATTGTATTACAATCAACTTACTACAACTCCTCTGATGAGAAGCACGGATAAGATGGGAACAATGAGAATCTGTGTTGAATCTAGAGATGAACTTCAATTCACAGCAGAGGTATGAAGAAAATGATGAACTAGATTATACATACCGGAAGAGAGGTGTAAAAAAACCAAGGAAAAAAACGTCTCAATGTTGACATTCTTAATACATATGAATGCATACATACATATGAAAATGCACTTGATCTTCATGTGAAACGCCGCTATTATGTAGTTCACGCTTTAAGGGGAAGTAATTTTATTGCCATCATCATCTCCTCCAACTTTGCGAGTAAAGACGGTTTTACTTTTACCTGGCCATCCCATTGTTTTAGTGATTTGTTAAATTATGCGTACCCATTTTCCTAGCATCCATCATCATGCGTAATTCTACAAATTTTGAGGCATTCCATTTAATTTTTTTAACAAAAAGTGTGTGGCTCACTTATGTCACTAAATTATTTCAGAGTCGTGAGCATCCAATCAAAAACTGCGCGTGTGTAATGTTAAAGCAAATTAAGCATTGTCATTTTGTGATCAAAATCACGAAATTAGTTAGTTAACTCGACATATTCGAATTACGATGATGTGTCACTTCAAGCTAAGCTAACTAGGTTGCAGTTTAGCGTCTTTGTCACTGATGAAATGAGTCCGTAACAAAGCGTGTCTACATACATTTAATCAAGATCAAGTTAAGCGTGAAATATTTTAATAAAAACGTCAAACATGTAGCTGATTAAATTTTGCATGCGAAAAAAAGATGCAAAATTTAATATCTTACGCAGTCCCGTTGGCTTACCGGGTATTCTACAGAATTTTGTTATCCAAATCTACGCAAATTTCATGCGAATTTTTCAAAATATATTTTACGCTTTAAATACATATTTCCATACATTTAAGCAAGTTTTGCATTGTTTACAGAAATTATCCTTAAAATGCACTCAATATTTCAAATAATTGATAATGGTTATTTAGAAATTATAAACAAAAACAATTATTATCCGGAAATACCTTTCGGTCTTTGGTTAATTTACATACATATTTATATTTTTAATAACACGATATTTATGGGAATGCATGCACAAGTTCAAGTGAAAACAAATGACAGAATTTGCATTTGCAAACGTGCATTGCGTGGGCGTAGACTGAAATGGAACTTATTGTTAAGAAAAAGGAAGGTCGCATTGCACTTTTTCAAACAAACACATATTTGCAATTAACCTAGAAACTCGCAACAATATTTTCCCACCGACAAACCAACCTTTAGGCTTTGAATATAACAACAGTTTTTTATTTATTTGTTTCTTTACACACACACCAACACCGTTCCATTGTTGTCCTTGTTATTTACTTGATTACTTGATGAGCTGAGACTGAAAAATATGTGCTTTTTACATGAAAAAGCTAAAACTCTGGGCTTCATCTTACAATACAACAATGTGTAATATGCTAAAAGTTGACATGACTGTACATAGTTTACTGCGTGATAAATAATTTTCATTTTCCGTATTTTTTCACACTTTTGTATTTTATTGCAAATTTTTTTATTCTACAATTTGAACACTTATGGATTGGAACCACTTTCGATTCCCTTCCCAGGGAAAAAGAATGACAAAAATTAAACATATTTAATAGCTAATTATGTATGTACATCCCACTTTATTTAATACAAAATATTTATATGTAAGTACGGATAAGCTGGGAAATAACAAATTTCAAATCCAACACTATTTGTCTGCTTATTGAAGGATGTATGTACATACATACATAAATCTAATTTTGAGAAAACTTTATAACAATTTTAATCCCATTATCCAACACAATAAAACTTTCACTTATTATTATTTAGCATTGGTGGTGGTGGTAATACGAAAGAAGTGATGAGGCAATCGGATCAAAAAAAATTACAGCCAAAAGGTCAATAATATTTTGTACCTTGATTGCACTTCTCTTGTAAACTTTATGAAATTGGAAAGTCACAGACAGGTTAACAACCATTACATACGTACGTTTGACTTTTTTTGCATGTAAAAAATTTGCATAATACTACTCATCGATTACTGGTTGGTTGTTGTTATAATCCACCAAAAAGTTTAAGAACAATTAGAGATGTCATTTGAAAAAAAGTAGTAATGTTTTCTCTTGCACGCATATTAAGGTCTCAGTTTATGCATACGTTGGAGCAGGACACCTGCAAATTTTTGTCCCAATCTTGCAAAATAACGATTAGGAGGATGGCTAGAAATTATAGAAACTCGAGACAAAAAAGCAATTCATGAATATTTATAAAGTAATCAAAATCCACTTCCTTCCGACGAAGGATACATTTTTATGCATATTTAACTACTTTGTTGGGATTGACCCTTTAATTATCTTGTCGTTCAGGGTGATACTACCATAAAACCCACCCAATGAGATTAGTGGTCTGGTAGCGTTATCACCAGATACTAAAATTACTTAGGCATCTTTGGCGCATGTACGTCTCTATTTTAATCTGCAAATGAAGACATAACATGAAATTAAGGAGGATTATATTATGATTTGGACATATGTAGACAACGACTCCCTCCCTCTCCATCTTAGAAAATGTTGACTGAAAGTTGATGTCAACCCACGATCACGTATAATTTAAATAGCAATTGCTATCGGTATGTACTTATGTTTACCACTTTCTGCACTAACATGACCCCACAATGTACATAGCCGTAATCCATACATAAAATGAAAATGATACACTTTTACTCGTAATTTTTGCATAATAAACGATGAGCTCAGCCAATAAATGGTTTTTAATGGCTTTAAGTCTAATATCTAATTCTTGTCATAATCTACTATTACATTTTTGTAATGTTTTTTTCCTCGTAGAAAGTTGTGTGCATATTTGCTAAATATTTTTTTAATAATTGGGTAAAAGGTTGTTGCTCCAATGCTTTCATTGATACACCGTTGCGAATCGATTAAAAAAAGTAGTGCAAAAACAAGAGCATACAAATTTTGCGAAATGAAATCAAAATCTTTGCGGTAATTAGTACACTAATGCAGATACAAGATGGATGAGAGGTCCATTAATTGTGGGTAATTATGTGGTGTAACAAGAAGAAGTTCATCTATGTATTTATGCGCTTGGTGGTCAGATGATTGCTGTTAAAAATTAGGTAGGAAATTCTCGGAAAATTCAGTTGCAGTGATACGAAAATGATCTGTTTAAAATCAGTTATTCAGAAATTTAGTCAGAATTTCTTCGAAAAATTCGTAAGAAATTATCTTGATTCTACGAATCCTATCAATTTTGCATAAGTGTCACATACAGCACGTCACATATTTATTTACACAAAACCTTTAATGACAAAAGATGATGATGACCCCGCTGATGATGGTCTCTTACTTAAACGATAGATTTTACACTTTCTTTCCCAATGAAAAGTGAGTTAAACGTATTAAAATTAATACTCGTTTTTTCACTCAATTCATAATAATTTGGCATAAAAACGTGTTACTTGCTATATGTACATACACTTTATGTCCTTACTAGCCTCAATATTTTGTATCCTCATCCTGTTCAACTTCTTCTTCTTCTGGTCGATGATGGGCAAACCTTTTATTTATTAATCGTCCTCCCAAAGTACGCAATCAAGTTTAATACTCGTCGTTATTAGTGTGATTATTTCCATTACCAGACCCTGTCTCGTCTCCTGCTCTAGTGACTCGCTGACTTTTGTTGTAATCTTGCACGAAAAAAAATCAATAGATTAGTTTTTAGTGAAACTGGGAGTTGTTCTTCAATGTATGTAACTTTTACTTTAGTTGACACGGAATAGTTTTTTTACTCAACAATGTTTCCCTACATATGTATGCGCATGCGTGGTTGGTGGGTACGTGAGAGAGGTCATAGGTTGATGAACGCATCGACGCCTAGCCAAAGCCAAATGTTACATTATATATTACACGGAAAAAGTGGGATAAAAAACATGACAAAGATTTCAAATATTTTTGAGGAAACTCGACAACCAACCATTTTATGTGGCTAAAGTGTTGTTTCTTCATGATAACGTGTGCTGTACAAGGGTCGTAAATACCCCACCTACGAACATGCTAATTACATTCTGTTCAAGCGTATCATCTTACAAGTCTCACCTTACATGCACATATGTATGACGAAAAAGACGAGAAATATATGCGTTTTCGTATGTCGTTTCCCTTTTCTTTAAAGTTTGTATTCACTTTATTTAATGAAATACGCCGAGAATTTGCAGCAGCAATTTTTTATCCGACTCGTCAACAGACAAGTTACATACATATCTTGAAGCAGGGAGGAGGATGTAGCGATACGTATGAGAATGATGTTACATACAACAATATCATCCTTTGTTTCAGTGAGTCGGTTTTGAATTCGAATTCAAATAAGTATACGAGTATGGGAGAAATATTATGTGTATGTGGGATTGTAGGTTGGTTTGTTAGCGTTATACGAGGATGCATGTTTTATGCAGGTTTGATGATGAAAGAAGGTTTTGAGGTGATATGAAATATGAAATGTGTGATTCTTTCTTGTGTTAAAGGAGGAAAGTGCAAAAACTGGCTTTTGCTGCACAAAAGATTGCTCTAGACCTTTAAAACAGAGTTAATTCAGTAAATATACTGAATGCTATGTATAATTGTTTCAAGTAATTTAATGCCTAGAATAGTACAGGATGTGCACGTGCAGTTATTACAGTTTATGCATTGGAGACAACTATTTATGAAAAATTTATTCGGATAATCTAAAAATATTCCTAGAAAATTATGGCGTCTAAAAAATTTCCCAAGGGTCAATATCTCCTTAACAAATTAAATTAATGGAAACCTTCCCCAACCACTTTGAAACAAAAAGTACTCATTTTCCCCAAACTAGCATTTCATAGATTCTCAACTTAATCTATTAAAATTTAAAGTAGCATTTCCTCAAAAAATCTAATAGATTAGAGAAATAATTTGCATATTTAAAAATCTTCTTGGACACAGAGATCTATAATTTTTAATGCAAAATGCGATTTTGTTTGCGATTTCTAATCAAATGTTGCATAGTTTTCGAATCCTGTAAAAAATCTTCATTCATTTCATTGCATTGGCCGAACTTGATTCATCATTACAGATACCTTACCTACCCAACAAGACAGAATTATTGCTTGCAGAATGTATGAATTCTCATGATGGGAAATCGCACCACGAAGAACCAATGCAAAAAAATGCTTATGAAGAAGCCAAGCCAGCCATGCACCTAAAGCAACCCATGATTGTGGGCATGATAACCGTGTAATTTAATAGGATATCGCCTCCTCTCTACAACATGCATTATTTTTGCCATCTCCTTCTCCACCATAACCTGTCTGCTTTCCCCTTCGTCCGTCTTCTTCTTGGTCTTGTATGGGTTCAAGTTGAAGGATAAGGGATTATCTGGGATGGATATGGTTCTGGTGGTGGTGGTGGTTTGTGGGGATGAAGGAGACCCTTCCGTGTAAGAAACGATACGTTGAGACGTTGCTCCATATAAAAGGTGTTCATCCATCTGTTCATTGATTCAGTTGAGTTCTTTCCTTCGTTCCTCGCACACAGGCAGGCTTATCATTTGTCGTAATCAACAAACCAAAATCGTAAGTCGTTGGTCGTTTATGAATTTCATTTCATAAAACTTTTCGAAACGATACACGCATTGAAAGCAAAAGTGATCGGGTAGCATTGTCAAGGAAAAAGTGGGAGTGCACTTATGTACCAAGTTTTGTGTGTGTTGAACTGTTTGTTGTTGGACTGGACTGGAACCTGGAGGACTGGAGTTGACTTTTTCTGGAAAAAATTTTAAAAATTGGATCATCTTTATCGGTGGATTGGATATTTGGGTTCGGTTTTACTACATATTGGTACTTTCTTTAGAGAAAGAGAGGTTTGGGTAGTTGAGGGATCTCAAGAATCTCAACTTGCCTCAACATATTGGCTCACCTCGTTCGCAGCTTTCTCTTTGTGATGGATCAATCAATCCAAGTGCTGAAGGCTTAAATTGGAATTAGTGTTTTGATCGGTAGGATAAATCGAGGATAGATGACAGGATATGAGAAGGGTAGAAAAATCGTGTTATTTTAATGCGAAGACGGCTCAATAACATATTTTCGTTGCCGATTTATTCAGAAAGATATATAGCAAGCATGACAGTTTTAACTCTCGATACCGGTTTGGAAGTAAAGGTCACCTCCCGATTTGATGCCAACTGTCATTATCCTAATCAAATAATTGTGAATCAGATCACGTTCCTATATCTGTAATAGGATGCCCATAGAAAATTGCTCCGATTACTCAAATAGCATTTATTTCCTGTACTTGCAACTTTTTGTAGTTTATGGCAGGCCAAATAGTGAAGTCATCACACAATTGTTACCGTAATTGAAGAACCCTGTTTTTTTGCAGCAGTTACAAATTAACAAGTCGTAATAGATCCTCTTTTCTTTCTCGGGCCAGTTTTACTAATACTTCGTAGATTGAATTTAAATAAAAACGGCATCATATTCAATAAGGGACCCAGATTATAGGACAAGATTTATTTACCATAATTGACAACGTCCCCCATTAACTAATTAGCTAATTTGTACGGCTAGAAATCAAACGAAAAATTAAGAATAAGAAAAACAATTCACAAATTAGACATGTACAAATTTCAGCATTTCGTTCCGTTTAGCTTTGCATGTGCAGAATTCGTTATTAAGCATTTTCTCATTTTTTGTGCCCCCATAATGTGGCTCATCCCATATACGCAAATATTATTAAGTCGAGTCTCAACCATGTAAAAAGTGCAGGCAGGCACACAAAAAAACTGACTGAGATGCAGGGAAGACTGGGATAAGAACGTCGGTTTCCTGTTTGACCAGTTGTGACCGTGGTGGTGGTGGTGCAACCTCATGGCCCATTTAATCCGTCGACCCACACACACCTTACCTTTTACCTTATTCATTCCTTCAACGTGTACAATTTTTTTGACGTGAATGTTATGATGCAAACGAGATGGAAAAAACAAGGATTCATTTGCATACATACCGATCATTTTTTTGGGTAGTAGTTGCACAAAGGACATTTATTGGTTCGGTAGAATCTCTGATTTTTTCATGATGTGCATACATATTTGCAATTACAGTTAGTTTTAAGGTGGTAGCATTCCAAAAAGTGGTCGGAACTCTGTTACACGGCAGTTATGTACACAAATATTTTAAATTCTGTTACACGGAATAATCATTCAGCTCGATCGATGTATGTACAACTGTTACTTGTTTTTCACGGATTATCTTTGCCCCTCTTAATTAGATTAGCGTCAGACATGTGTAAAAATTCGTCAGCTTTACTTAGTTAGTTGGTCCAATAACTGACCATGGAATAAATAGTATAGGATTTGATGAGCGTACAGAATTTGTAACACACGACCCATAACCTTCTCTCGGTCTCGGTGTTGATTCGATGCTCCCATCCCCATTAAAAAATTAAGGAATGATGTCGATGTTGTACGATTTGAACATGATTTTAGGGAGAAAAATCATAAAAAAGAGAAGCCAAGTTATTAGACCACATAATGACTTATCACCATTTAAAACTTGGGGAGTTCAGGTGTTTAATAAAAATTGGAATATGAGTATGTTTGTCTTAAAAAAGAGAAAAAGTGATCAAGTTCAAAGATAAGTGAGGAAGGTGGGCATGGGCACAAAGTAAATGAGTTTTAGTTTAGTTAGTTGTGCTGCCCTGTTTTTAAAACTTTTTTTGTAGTCCACTACATGAACGAATTGAAGCATTTAATCACCGCATACATCATACCAAACCACTTATTAAGACCGATCCTGCTGCATGAAGAAGATGCAGTCACTGCATTACTGATCTGATTAAAAACGTACGAACGCTATCCCATCCTAGGTGGTTACGTTACGGGGATATTTAGATTAAAGAAATCTCGCGAGATAAAAACGACAATAAAATGCAGCATAAGCTAAAAGAAAGAAGGAAAAATAAAAATTGTATAAAAAAAACTTATCAAAATCAAATTAAAAGATGCACCCTGAATAAGCAACTACTTCTCATATGAGTCGTATACGTGTTTTACTTGGTGGTGAAATACGTGAGAGAAATTGCTCTAGTTAATTTTCTACAGCTTGTAAACAATTCATATCCACGCATATCATCCACTTTTTGATGATGATGAGTTATGGTAGTGCAGCTAAGAAGAAGAATAATAAGAACGCCACACGTACAATATTCATATCATGGTCAGACACCTTCCTCCCTAAGCTAAGCTACCTTTACATCCTCCTCCTCCTACTTCTTGTAAGAAGTGAATGAAATCACAGTAGAAAGTTTTTAGTGGTGGTGGTTTGGTTTGGTTGCAGTATTAATGGCTAGAATTTTTTTTGATTGACTTGACATATGCCGTGCCAGTGTCAAGGGTGACACTTTCACCTGGTGTACTTATGCTCGATGATAACCTGTTTGTGTGAAGATGTTTTTTTTCTCTTTATGAACAAAATTATGAAATGTGGCATCTTTCCTCCGCGATAAAAAAGGACCAGCTAGACCAGCCAAACGACTCCTTTGCACCACCCTTCACCCTAGTTAAAACCTGCTTTCTTTCACTTCTCCTGCCTATGAAACTGGTAGCTTGGTCGTGGAAAAGTAGTCCACGACCAGACCACCACCAAAGGACCAAGTAGAGAGAGAGCCACCCCTTTACGAGGAGAATAGTGACCAGACGAGATATCTGAAACTACTACCAACCACCCAAACCAAACCAAACCAATACGAGTCAATTACCTGATGGCCAATTCGAAAAGTCAAAAGTCAACTCCGTCCTCAAACGCTGGTTGAAGTTCGGTCTGACAACACGACATCGTTCAACACGGTGTTAACCTCACAGTTTTGACAACGCTACTTCTGCTCGCTCAAGCTCTTCAAGAGATCGTATTCAATTCAATTATCTATAATTTATTTTTGGGGTTTTATTTACGTATTGAAGAATTTTAACTGTGAGGATTTAAGTGTAATTATTATTTTTACTTTTTTGAATTCTTCAGATACACCATGAATAAGATATTATTGGTCACACTTATGTGTGTTGCCGTCGCGTCGGCAGCCACCAAGACGAAATCCGGAGCTTCCAAGCGAGGTTTCGGAATCGGAACGCATGACGCTCACCCAGAAGGTAAGAAGAATTCTGGGAAAATGAGAAAAAAGTTTAAGATATCCAGCTAATACTCATTACTTTTTTGAATAGTCGTTCATGTCGGTGGTCACGGAAGTGGGGGTGGTGGTGGTGGAGAAGGATGGGGATGGGGAGCATCTACCGGAGGTGGACATGGTACGAAAATCTGATGGAAATTCAAAACGGGAATTTGTAATCTAACCATGAGGATTTTATGTATATTAGGAGATTACCCAGCCTTGGCTGATATCGTCGCCCTCGTTTTGAACCTCTTGGTTTTGGCCGCTTTCGGTGGTCTCGTCTACATGCTGTTGTCCCCACTTCTCTCTGACGGTCATGGTGACGGATGGGGCCGATCCAACTCTTCCCCCTATTTCGACGCTGTCAAGGATGGTGGTCTCATGTCCCGAGTTCTTAACTCCATCGACTACGTCGACACTACCTTCGCCGTCATGAAGATCCAAGGAGATGGGTGCCGTAAGCGAATTGCGTGCGAAATGGAGCGTAAGTTCAGAAATATTTTTTTTAGAAATTAGTTTGAAATATGATTTGCGACAAAAATCAAATTTTTAAATTTTTATTCGATCTTCAATGACATTCTTTTCGGTGTTATTTTCAGGTACCGCTGGCCGTAACAAGATCTTCAACTACGCCACGGGATGGTTCAGGTACATATCTACATTCCTTCATAAACAACAGTACATCCTCCTCCTGCCCCATATTAGAAACATTCTTGGTTATGGTTTGGTCAGCTAAGCAAGACCTAAAATAGTATATTATTGAACGATGGCCAATCTTTTTCATTCGAATTACTTAAAACCATCACCATGAATGAGTGATGCATTGCACTCCCACCTACAAAGAATTAATAATTGAGCCGTACCTTCATCTTATTTAACAATATCTGATTTTTTTAATAACTCGGCTGCTGGCAGGCAATACAATGAAACAAAATGTATTGACCAACTTTCCCAAATTTTTGTGCAACTAGACTTTCGACTTTTGCTCATAATTTCAAATTTCAATCATGTTGCTAATTTAATAATGTTGCTAATTTTTACACTTTTTTTTTCTCAAAAAATTTATAGAAAGCAAATGAGGAGCATGGACTTTTACAAGGATGCCGTCGTTGCCGCAGATGAGCAAAAGGATTGTGCCGTCCAATACCCCGATTGTACGTACACCCTGGTCGATAAAGTCGGAAAATGGGCCACGAACTAATTAGTACTCCACTCTTAACTAACTAACTCTAATTTAACGAAGACCTAAGAAGAAGGAAATATGTTAGATCGGTGATGTCGAGTAGTGCGGAAACGCGTATATTTAACACTCACGGTCTCATCAAGCCTCAAATGTATTTTCATGATATTGATTGTTGAACTTGTTGCTTATATTATTATTGATTGTTGTTGATTATTAATAATTATTTTAATTTTATTGCTCAGTTTGTTCAAACTTATTATCTTGCTTACTTATAAAAAAATTGCCTATTTAAATTATATATTTGTTGTTGACTATTGATAATACAAAAGAGACCCTTCTTGTGTGCGAACGAAGTCTGATGAAGAAAAAAATAAAATTCCTTTTTTAATAAAAAAAAATGATAATACTCATTGAATTTTCATTACTTTTATGTATCGTCATCACATATTTTTCTCTGCTTATCATCAGCATGCCAAAAAGTAAATTTGTTTAGATGATAAGAAGGAAGGGATGTGTTAAATGTACATAAAATAAAATATACAAACTACTAACCAACATTAAAACTCGGATTTGTGATTATCAATTAGTGAGTGTATGCAAATTGCTGTGTTGTCAAATATGTAATAAAGTATATTTTTTGTAAAAAGGTTGGAAATCAGTTCTCATTTCATTCATGAAATTGGTCATTTGTTACAAAACCATACAACTTTATTTTACTGGAAATAAAGAATATTCACGTGAGAACAGGAACAACTCCTGCATAACACAAAACCAATCAATGGTATACGTAAAAACAAAAATAATAACAAACTTGTCTGAATCTGAATAAATAGTGCTGAAATGTATTAGAATTATATCTTCCTGTGTCAAAGATCACCAGGAATTTGTACGGTTAAGAGAGCACAACTTATCGAAAAAAAAATTCAATTAATTGGTAAAAGGGAATTTAGAGGGTTTAAATCAATTATAAAAATATGTAGGAGACAGGTTATTATTCTATTATTCAAAAACCAGACATCACGATACATCATTTTAGCTACAAGACAGCAATCTCCAACTCTGAATTTACATAATTATTTTTAAATGCATGACATTTCTAGATTTGTATATGCCGTTCGAACTTTAAAAATAAGGAGTTATGCCAAATTATTACAATCCATGAGTGGCAACTCCTAATAACTCATCTTCATCTTCTCATAAAATTATTGCATTATTTACCATTTCTTGGAGTACAGTGAATAAGACAATAGTCGGAAATGCTCAGAAACCAACTATGGGATAAAATCCTGAGGAATATGCGTGTACATAAATATGTTTATCGTCAACGTATTTGTATCATAACAGATAAATAATTGCATTACGAGACACGATTTCTTATATGTTGGCGACACAGAATATTTGTCTATTTTAAATTAGAAAAGAAGTTCAATTATTCGGGACGACGACACTTGTGAATTTAATAGGGAGGCAGTAGTTAACATTTTCATGCAGGACATATGTATACTTTTATAATTTCAATTCATCCGGAAGTGGAACCTTGGCAGCTTCATAAAACACTCTGTAATACATTTATGAATTAGTTTATAAATTGAAATGGGAGAACTACTGAAATGCGAATTTGTTATTTGACTCACTTGTGGGAATATTTAGATCGTATAGTCTTCAGATGACTTGGAACGTTTGTGAGATACTCATGCAAGCGGTGAGTCAAGTCGAAGAGATCTTCCTTATTGTAGCCACTATAGTACTCCAACGTCTTACTCCATGGCGCTTTCACTTTCTTCATTACCAGAGCAAGAAGCAGAGCACTTGCGGCAAGCATGGAATCCTTGACGTCAATAAAGTCATACTCCATGAGCGACATTTCCAAAATGTAACGAGCAAGAGTGAGAGTGTCCATGTCCAACTTGGCACACTGAGGTTAAAATTGAATTATGGTAAACATATGGCATACTATAAATTTGATTTGCATTTTTGTTTCAAATCAACTCACTCTGGAATAACGACGAACAAAGCGGTATGACAATGGAAAGCCAATATCGTAGTTGAGAGATCGCAAAATTATCATCTCCATCTTGATGATTTCTTTCTGTAAATTAGAAAATTATGTAAAGTTCAATGACCTTGCCAACCAAGAGCACGACAACAACTCATGTTTCTCTTTCTCCGTCGTTCATCTAGCTTTCTCTCTCTCTGATCTCTCTTATATATTTTCTTCAAAATTTCCCAAACCACACCCACCGGAAGAATGAAGGTAAGGTTTTCATTTAATTTTTTACTACACTAATATCTAATAATTGTTATTGTGCTGCAGAGGAACAATTCAGAATCCGACTCTGACGAAGAGTACGAGAATATGTCGACCCAGAAACTGAAAAGGAAGATCGATGAGGGTGGGCTCTCTCAAACCACAACGACCCAGTTTTTTAATATTCTCCTAAAAAAAATTGATGAAAGAGATGAAAAGTATAAAAAAGGTACGTTGTCTTATTATTGTCTTGTTATTTTATTTAAAATAATAAATTAAACTGTGGTTGCAGTTGTCAAAGCTGGGCCATCGACCACTGCTGCTACCACTGCTGTTATTGTCCCAACATTACGTTTGAAATCTATAAGGGAGGCAGTCAAAATAAGGATCTCATTTGGGGGGGAGGATAAAGATTTAGTTCAAGATTCTCAGTTTAAAGTGGCGATGGAGTCGCTCAAGAAGAATCCGATCACCACAATTTTCAAAGGCGCCACTCTCACCGCGTTATGGGACAAGAAACGGTCACGGTTGGGTGTTCATGACTCTACCCCTTATACTGGACGCCCAAATGGGTCACACATTTATAAATGTAAATTGGATCTCTGTTGGAATGATGAGAAATCGCCAGCGTAGAACTACTGCAAGACTCACGGCGACAAAACGGTGTATTTTGTTCGGGACGTTAAAGCTGATGTCACCACAGTTTCAATAATAATTCCCAATAATCAGAAACTAGAAGGACACACTAACAAAGAGTTGCAAGTCTATTCGAAATCATTAACTGCCGAGGCCAACTCGAAATCCCTCTACTACTACATGAATTCCCATAAAAGTGCTGTCCTTCGGTCATTCCATAACTTGGTTTACTTGACAAACGACTTGTTAGCTGGAGAGGGGAATCTTCACAACATGGTATGCAAATATTAAATATTGTCATAATCACCACCACCACCACCATAAATATTGTCATAATCTAATCATTTAGGTCGCTATGAGCATCATGACCACGTGGCACAACTCGGTGTGTAATGTGAAAGATCGAGTAAAATTTATCAATCAGGAGATTTACTTCCGCTACGGTGATGGCTTCCAGAAGGACTTTTTCGTGAAATTGGGACAAGTTTTTGAGACCAATGGCTTCATTTTCAAAATCACGGGGGACAAGAAGTCTACGACAGTTCTGCCTCAGTCTCTCAACCCATCAGTCTCCTACGACTATCTGTCCAGCTCGTACCTCGCAAGGGACAACGACACCGGCGAAATACTCTGGGGTTAAGTGGGCGATGGGGAGGGGAAGAAGTGCTGGATCATACAGCCACACAAGAGGAAAGACGGGGCTGACGGATTTTGACAAAAGCCAGATAAAGAGGGTTTTCCAGTTTGCTCACCCCCAAGCTGATCTCATCAAGGAGAAGACTTTCACCAGGTTGTCAATTGAGGAGAAAAAGATACATGATGAAATGAAGGAACAAGCTCAGCGCGTCGAAACACTCGGACACGTCTCGTCACTACTCACCCGGATGCTGGGTTTGAAAATCAATGGACACGACATTATTTTTATAGCTCAAAAGTTTTCCCATTTCGATGATTCTTTTTCAAAATCTCTGTTTGACGATGTGTTTGGTTACTTGTTTGGTGAAGTTGTAGAGGTAGAGATCCCACCGGTGGTTAAGGATGAGGATGGGAATATCATTTGGAAGTTTGTTAAATAGGTTGTTTTAACTTTGTATTAAAAAAATAATAAATCTAAATAAAACTCTTACCGTAGGATAAGCGTCGTCGCAAATGTAGCAAAAGTCATCAATGGCTGGAGGACAGCGTTCCTGTTGATTATTAATTTTCCAATTTTATTAGTGAAATATCTAAACACTTTTTTTCTGATTTGAGGTCATGGAATGAATGATTAAATTATTATGAAATTAATTATTGTCTCCATACGTCATATTTTGCTGCAATGTATAAAGCCGTAGTTCCAACCAACTGCAATTGTTCTCTCTTCACGATTGTCTTGCTTAAAAACAAGTCGACAATTTTAACGCCCAAATACATTGTTTCATGGTTGAGCTCAAAGCTTTCCTGGAATCATATTAAGATAGATTTAGTTGAATTGTACCATCAAAATGTAGATATTATTATATGCATTCAAATGATATTACAAGTGCTTACCTGAACTTCGACCATCCAATCCACCAAAATTGACCTCATGTTACGATTAAGTTCAGTCTGTTCATCCAAATACTTTTTAACGTGAAACCTATTCTCACGTCGTTTGTAGTACGCAAATATTTCTTCAGCATACAGCCCAACTTGATACTGATCCTTGACCGTTTCAGCATCAAAGTCAACGACGCCATGAGGCAACTTTGATTTTTTCTGGAGTGAAAGCTGTTCATTCTTACGATTTTGGTCTTCAACGCTTTGACTTAAACTACGATTAATGAGTGAATTTATAAATTAAGTTGCATTTATCAACATCATTCGAGATATTAGAAGTTAGCTTACTCAGACTCCGGGGTACTGACAGCAGTTTTATATAGAGAAGAATCTTCTTCATCGTCAGCGGACGTGGATGAGTCTTGGACAGTAGGTTTAGAATTAGAACTTCTGGTAACACGACGGGCTTGAACTGTTGTTGAATTTTCTTTTTCCTCACTAATCCGAGTACGACTCGCTCTGGTTTGTCTGACTGGCAATTTGGAAGGACCGACAGACAATTTCTCTGGGACAATGATTTTGGCTTTGACGAGCACGGGTACATCCTTGTCGACAGTTTGGCTGGTTTTCCCCTTTTTCGCTGGGGCGACAACTTGAGCTGTTTCTTTTGGTTCTTCGGAAACTAAACTCTTGGAGCGAGTGACTCGAACAACGGGTTTTTCTGCTGCTACTGCTGCTAATGTTGCTTTTGCATGTTTGTCCTTATTTGTTCCACCCCCAAGAGCCTTCTTCTTGACGGCCTAAAATTAATTAGGATTCATATTTAGTAATCTGATTAAAAGAAGAATTAGTGGATCCATCAATAATAAGTATATATTTACGTTGGTCAAATCTCCTAGGGCGGATCGTTTCTTGGTTATTGGTTCCATTTTTCGTGGCGAAACTTCAGCTTTCCTCTTTCCCCCACCGGCCGCTTTACTGTTTGCTCCTGTCGATGTTGATTTGGACCCTCCTCCAAAACGGTTCATATTGAGGTTGGAAAACATATAGTTGAAATCTGTAAAAGTTGTTTTATGTAGTTAATTGTTGAGCACTTGTTTCGTTGGCTTAGTCGATATTTTTAATTTTAAATGATAGTGTCAAATAAGAGTCAGGCTTTCATTGCACAACAAATAATAATAAATCAAAGTGAAATACCACAGAGTTCGTAGTTTCAAGGTGCAAGGATAGTCGTCATGAGGAATTAAACTAGAGCCAGCAATGCTATGTAAATGGTGAACAATTTTGAATATCACAGGACTGCCTGGGAACAGGTAATGTACGACCACACATTTATGCAATTTGGTATCATATCCTCAACTTTAGAGCAACTAGTCAAGTTTACATAAACCGACCAAAAGTTGCTTACTCGTGCATTACTTACGAAACACTACAGATTTTATGTCTTGGCTTAGTTATACCGAATTTTACTTACCTTGCCGGAGATTGGCGTGTTTGATGCTTAGTCAAATAATTCGTCAGGGTCAGGATGTGTTGGTCTCGGTCCTAGTCCTATCTACAAAAGTCAAAACCTTTAAACCTGCGTCTTTCTACAAACCAATTTTAGATTTTAGATAAGCAAAAATCAAGATCTTTCCTTACCTTTCCTACACACTAGCAACCGCGTCTCATGTAGATTATCCCAGCTAATTGATAATGCAAAATTACCTAATTTGACTTTGCACCAGGCAGGAAATAGACAAGTCACCTAACCGAAGACTTTTAAGAAGAAAGACGAGTTCAAACCTGGCTTGGAAGAGAAGAAAGAAACTGTAAGAATGGATGGATGGAGCCGTTGGTTGCCTAAATATTTTTTTTGTGGTTACCTTTTTATCTTATCGGCCTTCTATTGTGGAGAAGCAGAAGGGACCCTTCCTAATTGCAGATCAGCAGCAGCAGCAGCAGTTGAAAGTCAGTGTGCTATGCAAACCAGTAGAAACGGTCCACATTCCCCAACATCAGCTCAAGCTCAAATCAACGGTCGCTTCCACAAATCCATTGGGCAGCTTGTCAAACCTCGCCTTTTGAAGGCTGGGCTTTCCGTTCATCGATGCTAATCTCAGGCTATGTCCCAGTTGAGAATCTGTATGGAAATGTATGAAAAATGAAAGAAATTCCGATAAAAATGAAAAGTTTGAGAGTACTTTTATGAGTTTAAATCAAAATTGAAATTTGCAGTGATAATTAATGAATGGTTAAGGATTTTGCATTAAATTGCGGCACGTTTTGTGTATAGAGCAGTTTTTGTCGTTTGCATCGTATAAATATTGCGTTTTCGGTTTTCATAAACCTTCATCATAAAATTTTGGAAACTTTGTCTTCTTTTTGGTATTTTATAAAACAAATTCATAATTAAAATGTATGAAAATGAGAATGCAATGCAATAAGAAATATGTGACAGATGGGCAACTGGAGAAATGCTACGAGCCCACAACTCGCGCCAACTTTGAATTTGTGGAGAAGCAGATCATGGAAAATAAATACACGGGTTTTCCGGAAATTTCGTAAAATGTACTTGTCAAAATAATAATAACAAAAGTTAAAGTATCGTGCCATTTAATTATAGAGATTAAGGTGCAAGTGGTAAGTTGCTTTTTGAAAAGATTTACTGCGAAATTCTGGAGGTGGTTAATTGTTATTTCAACATTCCGCATTGTTTTTGTTTGTTTGCTTGATAGATTACAAATGGTAAATTAAATGTCAACAATGCATACGTTGCTTGTAGTTTAGGCGCTATTAAAGTTCAATATTGATGGTTTCGTATGAATTCTTGTCTATATTTATCTATTAAAATTACAGGTTTTCCCGTACAGTTCACAGTTTCCAACACTCACGCCGCAACATTGCGCATAATTGAAGGAAAAGACAATACATCGCAAATGTGAAATGGCTGACCATCATTTCAGTAACAGTGGGGGCGCACCACCACGGGGAATATTGAAAAACCGGGATGGCAACTCTTCGTCCAGATTCTCGGGAGGAGCACCTCCGGAAATGGCACCTGGGGACCCACGCCTAAATCATAGAAACTCTTCAGGAGGAGGAAATGGGGAAACGACTAACTGGATGAACGTGATGCAGAGTGGAGGAGGAGGTCTCGGCCCTCCTGGCGCTTCGCCCACTGTCGGACTAGGGAGTGATGGAAGGTGAGACTTTTGCTGATATTTCTATAAGCTAACTATTCTGTTTTGCTGGGGACTATTATACATATTACATAATTGAGCCACGATTGTGTTAGTGGAAGTTATTTCTGTAAAACTATCCTATAAAGCTTAAAAGTATTACTTTTAAACTGTAAACTACCCGATTTTTCATCAAACTTCGTCTTGTCTAATTTTCAGCTTATTAGTCTTCGTACTATCTCGCATATCTACTACACAAACACAATTTGACAAATTGTGTTTGTGTTTGCTTTTTTGGAAGAATATTTTAATATTCAGTTATGTTAATGATTGTCAGATTGGAGCGTTCATTGAATCTAAAAATGAACGAATTTATCGCGAGAAAAAAAGACTTGCTTTTCAAACCGTTGACGGCAGATGAAATGCCTCTCGCGGAAGTGAAAGGATTTCAGCATAATTCCGAAGGTACTTAATTTACAACATTCCGTGCATTTTTATGTTCCAGCAGGTTGGTTCATTGCTAAACATTGCTATGTGACTTATAGATCATTACGGACTTGTCCCATCATTGGATCACTATCTCCACGTTGATGGTCCAGAAATTCGAAGCTATTTCTTTCAAGTATTTGATTTATTATAAAACCCATGTACTTTTACTCAGAAATACTATCATTTTTTGTTTCAGAACCTACAAGTTGGTGACATTTTGATAGCTTCAGTTTACACCAAAAATAACTCTGGGATAAATTTGAAACTTTTATCGACCGACGGTGGAAAACACATCGTATTAGAGGATCTCGGAATCAAAGCGTTTTGCCCAGCGAGTCACACAGTTCCTCCTCGAGAGAAGAATGATTACGAAATTGGAGATACCGTGAGAGTTGAAGTACTCGAAGTTTCAGCCGATTCAGAAAAACTTGTTTGTGGGATGAAAGGCGTAACGTTAAGCCCAGAAATGCAACACACTTTCCACCTCGGAAAAATCAGTCGTCACGACTTTCCTCGTCAATTCACGTATGATAACAGCACCTGGCGAAATATTTTTAACATATTGTCTGTTTTTTTTTTGTAAATTGTGGAGATAACTAGCAATTGGTTCATTTCTAGTAGAAAATATATTGCCAGATTATCTGTACAAAAAATATATATCTTGAGCCTCTGTTTGCCTTTGCAGGCTGGCAACGAATGACTCTGACTCGCGATATAGAAGGAGCTACGAAGATATGTTAACTCGCAGCAGTGGGTTTCAAAATCCAACAAATATCGGTCATTTAGCATCAACAATGGGAATTTTGAGCAACAGAAACAGTTTGATGGTTGGATTGAGGTGAGTTGTTGCTGTTTATTGGACTTACTCGTCATTAAACTTTTTTTTGATGGGTTAAATTCTAGGAATGAATTTCCAGTCAAGGAGGGAGCCGCATACCTTCGCCGAATCCAAAATGGAAAATGGGCACATGGAAATGTGGCAGATGGGATAAAATATTTTAAGATGGGAAAGTTTACAGAAGCATTCCAATGTTTGAATAAAGCTCTCAGCATCGACTCAGAGAATGTTGAAGGACTCGTTGCACGAGGCGCATTGTGAGTAGAACTAAAAGTTTTAGTAGTGGCATGGGTTTGAATTTTATACAATTCAAATTCTGATGATTTATTATATTAATTTGGTAAAGATAATGAGAAAATGAAATCAAACTCAAAGATATGAAAGGAAATGATGAAAGAAATGTTATATGGGAATGAATTGATGAGGGAGGTACAAACAAACAAATGATGATGATGCGATGAAAGATTTAAGAACGACGAGAATGAACTCCTTTTATGGTTTAAAATCATCTTCTATTACTATTTAGTTGTTGGATCACTATAATCTTATGTTTGCCTAATTTGACCTTGTTCTAGGTATGCCAACAACGCTGGGTTTGAAAAAGCCATTGAAGACTTTGAAGCAGCCTTGAAGTTTAATCCCAATCATTACAATGCCAGAAAGTATCTTGCAGAAACTTTAGTTGCATTGGGAAAACAGTAAGTTTTTAATTATTATTATTTTTTTTTTTTACTTTTTTTAAAGTCGTTTAGTTGTAATGCATCTAACTTTATCATTTGACTATGAAATAGACAAGAAACAGCTGCCAAACTAGAGGATGCAGTCTCTTCCTATTCTAAATGTCTCGCGGTTAAACAGGACCACAAAGAAGCAAGGGACGCTCTGTTATCCTTATTCGATCGAACCAATAAACTCGACCTAACGAAACTCGTTCCACCCGCCGCCTTGAAGGCTGCTGAACTAAAGGAAAGGTTAAAGTTAATACTGCAGACTGAAATGAGGATGAATTTGGACGGGGGAAAAATTGGAGGAAAAGATAAAAAGTCCAAAAGGAAAAAGGGTAGAAAGTCGTCGGCTTCTGATGATGACTCTTCTACTTCATCAACTAGTGAATCGGAGTCGGATTCAGACTCTTCTGATGACTCGGACAAGGGGAAAAAGCGCAAGAAGAGTAAGAAAAGCAAGAAGAAAAAGAGTAAGAAAAGTAAAAAGTCGAGAGAGGAGGCGCGACCAATGTCGTTAAGTCCATTTTCTAAACGCCTTGTGGATCCCCGCGGACAAGGGGTGTCAGGTTCTGGATTATGTAATTAACAAAATATTAACAAAAAGTCTAATTAAAAATTGCCAATTTATCAAATAAACAATGTACGTATAACTTTCAGCTGGGTTTAATGAATCCTCGTTCTCCGAATGGGGTCAACAATTAGGATTATCGCAGCAGCAAACAGTACATCAAGTTCATGGTATAATTTATTTATTTCCATTTCACTTTGAGTGTCAAATGCGAATATAAACTAAACTTTTTTCTAATTCAGATTCTGACGACGAGTCAAAACGATCGAGTAAAAAGTCTAAAGATAAGAAACGATCAAAGAAGAAGGACAAGCGTAAGAAACGCCGACGAAATTCCTCATCTTCTTCGGAGTCTGATTCAGACGACTCTGCGAGAATTAAGGACAAACGGAAATCCTCAAAACTTTCGTCAGCCAATACATCTCTTAATTTGGGGGGCAGTATTTCTTCAGTTATTCCTGACCTTGGAGACTTGGAGGCCAAGTTGAGCGCATATTATTCAAAGATTGAACATGAAAAACTCGAGCCTATTGTTCCTCCACAAGCCGTGAAGATAACTGTTGAAAGAAACAACAGTGGTGGATGGGAACAAAACAGGGATGCGTATAATGAACCCGCTCGAAAAGTTGAGATGAAATCTAATGCAGACTTAAAACACGAGTAAGCATTAATAACTAATTTTTAGTTAATAGGTGGTTATAGTCTTGGATTTTTAATTGGTGTTCAAACAAATTGTATTCTATTTTCTAGTTTATACAACAGTGGAGGATGGCATGATGGGGGAAAGGGGGGAAATAAGATTGAGCTGCGCACTGATGACTATGGAAATTATATTCAACCCGAGAAAATGTATTCATATTGATCTCTAAATTTGACGATTTGTGCAGGAAACTATAATCTAGAAAATGTTTTTAATTTAAATTACAGAGTGAGAACTGTGCTCAATACTACCTCAGAACCTACCTCCTCAGAGCCGAAGCCTATAAAGTTTGAAATTAAATTTAAAGCGAATGCAGTGGTTCCTCAGTCGGAAAATGAGCAAGGATCCAAATGGAGACCGTTAGGTAAAACATTAAAATTAATACGTTGGACCAATGTAGATCTCAACTCCATAACGCTTTAACATAAACTGATTGATTTTGGTAAAAGAAGTATCGTCAAAGTATTTGGCATTGGTGAATTTGTTGAGACAGATAGGATAGGCGTCAAAAGGAGTGGATCCTTCTGGAGAAGTGTAAGGAGGGTCTGAGACAAATTGTTGATGTATACGAAGAAGGTCGGCGAAAGAGTTGGCGAGGTGGAGATGAGCTTCATTGGCCTCCAATTCATCCACAGGACAAGATGACAAGGGAATCAATTCCCAGGGAAGGTTACCTTCCATCAAACTGTATTTGGCAACAGTGTCATTCTGGTTTTTTATTTCATGAAGCTTATCACCAGTCAGGGTCTTCCCAAAATAATTGATATGTGGGTTGGACACGACGTAGAGTACCCCATGCTCTTTGGCCACCACCATTGAGGAAGCCACTTGTTTTCCTTCTCGTTCTTTACCGAATGGGTATGGGAGGGAGGCTCTGGACTCACGGTCCAAGTACTTGGAGATACCGATCTGCATTCCCCAATTTTTCATCTCTTCTAATACTGCTGTCTCTGCTCCATTTGGCAATGCTACATTCTTGTTCAAATATCGAAATGTTGATGTGGCTGGGACTAGTTTCCGTAGAAGTGTGACATACTGCAAAACGATACAAAATATTAAACAACAGAATGAGCTAATCATAATTGTGTAAATTATGTACCTGTCTGGCTGCATAAACCTTGTTGGCCTCTTGTTCTGTTGTAAAGTATCGTCTACGACCAGGAATTTCAGTATAAGTCGGAGGAGGTAGCTTGGCATCAGTAAATTCTTTAGCGTAACAGTCCCAGGGAGTCAAATCGGTACCGGTAGAAATTGCTTTATTCAAAGCCGTACTAGCTCGTTCAGCCTTCTTTTCCTCATTTTCGTATGTAAAGGGGGTTATGGAGTGAAAAAATATTGGAGTGATGCTTCCTTTATCTTCATAATCTGACACCACATATTCCCAGTGACTCCTATGGGCGCTACAAAATGGGGCTACACCAGACGTCCCAAGATATTTGAAACAGTCTGAAATCAATTGCATACTTAAAATAAAGTTTTTTAAACAGAAACCAAATTTCTCACCCTCAAACGTGCAAACAACTCTCCCTCCAGTCTGGTCATTCGTCTTATCATCCAGAACTAGTCTCTCGTAACCAGCAATTTCTCGCCAAACGAGATGAAAATTTGTTCCGTCCACTTTTATTCCACCTTTGGCAGCCTTGATCTTCCTGGTCGCCTCCTGCTTCTCGTCGTCACTTAATGGCTCCACCACCTTCTCGGTATAACCTTCTGGAGTACATTTGTCGAATTCGGGAGAGTCAAATTCCTCCTCTTTTTCTTCTGGACGAACAAGAGCGTAGAATTTGTTCCTTATTTTTTCAACCCCACTGTCTGATTTGTCCATACGCTTTACTCTCTTATCCATGTTGACGATCTTGCCTACTGAGCACCACTCCTTTCTTACTTCTCTCACAACAATGGTCCGGTCTTTGTACTGCGGTGGGAGGTCATCAGTTTTTGGTGGTTCTTGTGGAAGCATCTCCCATGAATACTTTGCCTTCTTTGCAGAGAAGGAGGAGGAAACCTATGAAGACAACATTATTATTATTTGATAATTTCTGTATTATACCCTATCCTTATCTGGCTTACCTTATCAGTTTCATTCGCAGGAGAAGGTGTGGTTACCTTGTTCGAGGACATTGTGCATTTGCGAATTGATGTCAATAATATTTGTTAAAAAGTATAAAAAACACAGAGTTGACTCGACTTTTTACTATTCCCGGTTGAACAGCTCTATGGCACTCACTCAACTTAACTTATATTTTTTTTAACCATTAGGATCCGCTCCAAGCCCGGCTGAAGATGACGACCCAAAAGCGGCTTCCCCTGCTAAGCCAGCCATTCGAAATCCATTCGAGGTCCAAAAGTTTGACAATGACAACAATAAAGATCGAAACTATCGTGGACGGAAGTCAATATCACCTCGTCGTGGTGGTCATCGTCGCAGTGGACGATCACATTCTCGCAGCTCACGATCAAGTTCGTATTCCAGGAGTAGATCTCGTTCACCACGCCGAAGTCGGAGTCGTTCCCCCCGCAGTCGAAATACTAACCGATACAGAGGAGATCGACGTGGCGGTTATGACCGTGATCACTACGATCGTCGTGATTATAGGGATCGAGGTCGAGGAGGAGTTCGATTTTTTAGAGGATTTAACAGCAATCGTGGAGGTGGAAGTCGGCGAGCATATGTTCCAAGAGGAAGAGGGCGGCGAGACTATCGACCTAATGGACCTCGGGATAGCAAGTTTAGAAATCGATTCAGTCATAGCCCTTCCAGGTCAAGGTCTCCTCGTGATCGTCGTGATCGAAGGAGTAATTCTCGGTCTAAATCAAGGTCCCGTTCTGTAGAACGTAGTACCGATGCTCGTCGTCACTCTGTTGAATTGGAAAAGAAGGTAGAACCTTAATAATTCAGGAATTAATTAAACTTTACATGAATAATCGTGCTTACACACTTGCACAGTTGGATCCCTAAATGAAATGCTATGTTAACTATTTTTCTCAGACCCCTTAAATTTTAACAATTTTAGAACAATAATGACGAAGCCTCATGGGAAGATAAAAGTCGTGCAGATGAAGTTAGTGAAATTCAGATTGGAGAATTAACAACCACAAAGGCGTCTGATGTTGAGGAATTGCTTGATAAAAGAAATGCCGAAAAGAAAGAAGAGTTGAGGAAGAGTAATCCTGAATTCTTTCGAAAGTAGGAATAGCAGTAGAATCTTTTGACTTGATGACTTGTGAGTTGAGTGGTAGAACTATCTACATACAAAAATTTGGTAACACATAATTCATTTTTTCCTTTGCTAGTGATTACACTTTCATAATTTGTTCTTACCATAATAGTTAATTAATTTGTCGCGTTCGCTTGTTGTATTCTTAAACTGTTTAGTTTATATTGTCCTAGATTTATTCTTCTTATAGATGAGCATTTTAAATAAAAGTTAATTTACATAATAAATGTTGTGAAGCTATCTCTTCAGTTTCCGTCGGAAACTTTCCGATATTTATTTCTCATGTAAAATTCTCATAGTCAACCTGTTTTCGACTTGGTTCATAAGTGATCCACGGCGGGTTGGAAAGCACATGCAATAGTCGGCAATTTTTACTCAACCAAAAATATAGAAATTATTTCACATCATATTTATTTATTTACTGCATTTTTATCTAGTCAGTTTTTAGATGGGGTTAACGGATTTGGTCACCGGGTTATCGGAGAACCCCTATTTTGGGGCTGGATTTGGTTTGTTTGGGGTCGGCGTGGGTGCGGCCGTGTTCCGAAAGTTTACTCAGGTATGCATAATTTATACAGCACAAATTATAGTTAAGGGAGCGCAGATTAGATTACGTTAAATATTTTAATTTCTGACACAGTTTGGAATGATCTATTTCCGACGGCATTACATGGTCACGCTGGAAATTCCTTGCCGGGATAAAAGCTACTCCTGGGTTCTTAACTGGCTGACGACAAAAGGGGCGAAGGGAACGCAGCACTTATCCGTCGAGACGTCCTACGAACAGAAGGAGACGGGAAAGGTGTTGACCAAATTCGCCTTCGTGCCCAGTGTGGGGACACATTTTTTCACGTATTGAAACATTTGTTGAATAGTCCATATTTAGTGTGTACATAGCTTTTTTAATGGTTCATGAATTATTGATCAAATAGGTATCAGGGTAATTGGATTCGAGTCGAAAGGACGCGAGAGCAGCACACGCTTGATCTCCACATGGGCGTTCCATGGGAAACGGTTACCTTCACAGCGATTGGAAGAAATCGACAAATGTTCTACGACATGCTAGAAGAAGGTACTACTTAATTTGGGTATAATTTCACTGTTACGATTCTAACGTATCTCGTGCCGTCTTGTAGCTCGTGTCATTGCGTTAAAACAATTCGAAGGAAAGACGGTAACTTATGTCGCAGTTGGATCAGAGTGGAGGCAGTTTGGACATCCAAAGAATAAGCGACCCATCAAATCTGTGGTTTTAGCGCCCGGTCTTAGTCGAAAGATTACTGATGATATTAGCGAATTTCTTAAAACCTCTCAGTGGTACCATGATCGAGGTATATGACACATTCACAAAATTGAGTTTCTTCTGAAAGATATGGAAACATTATTATTTGTTGTCTGATTTTTTAGGGATCCCTTATAGAAGAGGTTATTTGCTGTATGGTCCCCCCGGCTGTGGAAAATCGTCTTTTATCACAGCCCTGGCTGGGCATTTGGACCTCGGAATTTGTGTTCTAAACTTATCAGATCGTAGTTTATCAGATGATAGACTGAATCATTTACTTTCTTCTGCTCCCCAACAAACCATTGTTCTTTTAGAAGATGTGGATGCTGCATTTGTGTCGAGAGAGGATACGGAGCATGGTATGAAATTTTTTCATTGAGTTTTTGTAAATATATCACTAATTACGGTTCATGAATTTCAGTAAAAACGGCATACCAAGGCCTGAATAGAGTCACGCTGAGTGGATTTCTTAATGTTCTTGACGGTGTAGCATCGTCAGAGGGTCGTATATTATTTATGACGACCAATTATAAAGACAGGTATGATTAAACAAAAATGCATTATAAATAAGAGATATATTAAAATTTATTAATCTTTGGTAATCTTTAAGGTTGGACCCTGCCCTCATTAGACCTGGTCGAATCGACTTTCAAGCCCTGATATCCTACTGCACGCATGAACAGATTGAAGACCTGTTTTATAATTTTTATCCCGAAAGCAGCAAGTCGGAAGCACAAAACTTTATCAACAAGTTGAAAGAACTCGGCCTGGACTCTAGAGTTAGTCCTGCAGTATTACAAGGACATTTTCTCATGCATAAAAACTCTCCAAATTCTGCAGTTGATGGTGCAGAACAAATTAGATTGCTTATTCCGTCTCATATGGTGGCAAAAAGTATAGCTAGCAGCTTAACTAATAGTCAATGAGTTGATAATTTATTATACTAATAGTCCAATCAAGGAATTTTGTTTTATACGATGAATGACAAATAAAAAAAAACTTCCAGAACCCAAGTTAATTTTTTCATCTCCGTTACAAGACTTTATTTTTTCCCGAACTTATAAACAAGGATTTATTAAAAAGTTGAATGTTTTAAATCCGGCTAGGGTACAACATCTGCAAAAATGAATATGAAATCAGTTTTATCTGAGGAGTGAATGACTATGCATTAATTAAATATTAAATTAGCTACTTACAATTCTGACACGATGGCCCATAGCTTGACCGGGAAGGTTACGACGGAACTTCGCTCTAACAGATCCTGAACATCCGTGTGTTCGTGTGACCTTTCCCCAAATAAGTCTGGTGGTGGTTTTGGGCTTATCTCTTCTTCCTGAGACGTTCCTCTTTACCTTGGCCTGTTAAAAACACAAACATTCACTTATAGTCAATCGTACAAATCCCAAATTGCGTCAAACGTTCATCCACTATTTATCCCCTTAAAAATGCACAATTCTTCATAATTCTCACCCTGTAGACATAGACGCATCGCTTGCCAACATAGAATTTTGCCTCATTCTGGTCCTTAGCTCCTTCTACCTTCAGAAGCGACGTGTTTTCTCTCTGATTCCTGAGACCTCGCTTATATCCGGTAAAGACAGACTTGGCGTACATCCTCCCTGGTTTGTAGTGGGGACGGGGGAGCACAGGCTTTGCGACCTTGGGCTTCTTAGCGGCGGCTGTCTTTGCCGTTTTGGCAGCAGCCTTTTTTGCTGGAGCGGCCGCCTTGGCGGCTGGGGCCTTCTTACCGGCCGGTTTCTTCGCTGTGTCTTCCATTTCTAAGGGCTAAATACGTCTGCAATCAACAAGAAAAAATAGCAGTGATTAATTTCTCGTTTTTATTACCATCTCCAAAAACCTTTTATCGATACCAAAACCAAGAATTACTAAACCATTTACAAAAATAAATCTAAGATGCGACCGCAACAAAATATGCGCTTCTCCAACAAAGCCTAACGTTACACCCACTTATCGTTAGCCGTACCCTTATCTGACCAATTTAAAAAAGCGGTGACACTTACCGAAATGCTGGAAAGGATAAAAAGACGTGCACTTCGGTATGAATACACACGAGCGGAGAGTTGAAAGTGAGCACGTTGGTCGGCTTGTTAGTGCGTCGTGGTGGCGCAGGTGGTGCTGGGAGGCGACGAAGGCGAGTTGAGACCAGCGGAACTGGATGAAAGATGGTGCTCCAGTCTACCGTGGGGAATTACGGCCATCAATTCTGATATTTTTTGTGGAAATTATCAAAATATGAGAATTTTCAAAATTTTTATTACACTTTTTTTTAATTAATTGGAAATAAAATGATGCTCTGTTGAAATTTTTGTCTGCGGGATACGCCACCTCGAAACAATTCCCCCGTGTATTCACAGTTTTATTTGGGGGAAGGGACGATGAGACCGTATTGATCAAACAGTTTTATAAAATAATTTTGACTTTGTCGCTCATACTATTTTAAATTTTAATCATGGATAACCTTGAAAATCATTTCGAAACGGAATTAAATCCACTTGAATCATTTGCCTTGATGGAAATTCTCTCCGAATTGAGTGACCAATTAGGCCTCCACCATTCCATTATCGATTCAAATATTATTAACTTTTCCGATCAAAGTATCGCATCAAAAGATGAACAAGCTAGTAAAAATGTAGAGCAAAAGGGAACAAATAGTCTCATAAAACTCAAAAACGATTTAGAATTTCTCACGCAAACGGTGGAAAATGTGAGAGAAGAGTTGGAAAATAAAAATAGCTTTTCCACCTTACGCATTGCTGTCGAGGAGGAAGAACGTCGTCAGGACAGATCAGTCATGTTGGAATCGGACATCGGAAGAATGCAAGCCATAAAGGAACAACTTGAGAAACGGCTTCAAGAAGAAGAAGAAAATTGCAGAATCAGGAATAGGGACCAACTCTGTCTTCTAAACGAGCTTAAAGGTATCTAAAAGTTTTCGAAAATCATTAAAATTAAATTAATAAAATTAACCTCTCTCCCTCAAGATCAAATTCATCTTGCCAAACAAAAGGGAGAAGAAGACTCACAATTCGCCAAAGTCTGGCTCAAAGCTCGCAACGATTTCACCTCCGGACTCCAAAAGTCAGAGGTTTTGGACCGAAAACTGCAAATCGAGGGCCTCAGCGAGTACGAAGAACGAGATTGCGAAGCGTACGAAAACGTCGTGGCTTGGACGAAGCTCAAGTGCTCCCAGTTGGATAAGCAGATTGCCCAATGGAAGGAAAAATTTGCACTGGATGATAGCAAAATGAAGGGAAAGATAGCACGAAAGGAGGAAAGCATTGCGGAGCAGGAGAAGAAAATTACAGCCTTGGAGGAATTGGTACCAATTTTAATTAATTTATATTTCTTTAATTAAGACTCAAAAATTGACCATTACACAGATCCACCGACAAATTGAAGAACTGATTCCTTGGGAAGAAGAGAAAAATCAGGAACGTTTAGAAAGAATTCAGCACATGCGGAGGTATTACAGTTGTAGAAAGATACAACGATGGTGGAGAAAGTATATGGTGCGGTTAATTACATATTTTATGCCATTAAAAAATACTTAATTTTAATTTTCCATCAATTGCTCTTAGATTCAACACGGACTTTACAAGAAAAAGAAAGTTAAACCCAAACCCACTAAACCGAAAGGTACTAAAGGCAAAATAAAATCCCCCCGTCGTGCATCAAAACCTTCGAATCCATAATTTCGAGAAGTCCTATTGTACCAAATCATGCAGATGTCAACTTAACCGTTTCGTCAGCAAATCATCAATAATACTATGCACGCATAATTCTGTCCTTGTCGTCATATTCATGATGTGTGTGTTAATTGTTTTTTGAAAGTGTGGCATACTATTCTTGGAAGTCCTGGCTGATACACAAAACACGCCTCTCTCAATCTGTTCCTCCAGACTAGAATAGAATTTATTTACACAATGTAATGTACTACACGGACGAGATGTAAAAGTAAAAAAAAAGTTGCCAGGCAGAAAGAAACAGTTGCAGTTGGATCTCTCTCACCTGTTTTTTTGCTGGTCCATATTGCGCCACCGCCACCGCGACGCATGGGGAGCGCAGTGGGAGACTTTCATTTCCGATTCAACGCAACATTTTTAATTGCACGGTGCACTCTCACTCGGGGGGACTGCATCCTGATTCATTGACGATTATGAAGATGCAACTGCAACCGCCTTGGAACTTTTTCAAGGACCTCGTGAAGCCAGTGACCAATGCTATATTTGTTTATGCGTCGAAGTAATGCGTGTAAAATATCAGTATAATCAAGCTTTTAGTTAGTTGTTGCAGGCAGTTTCTTTTCGACGTATGTACGCAGTAACACGTATTAGTTAGTATTCAATAATATGTTAATATCTATGTTGATATTACCCCACTACCGTTTATTGAACCCTATCTGTGCATGCAATCAATTCCAATCTGATGGATTGGGTTGACAGTTTTCACTCATTTCGTGGTAATGGATACAAATGAATAAATTTATCTTGGGGGAAGATAATCTCATTGAATTACTGGTCACGTCCTCCCCGTAAATGTATCTGCGTGTTGCAAATAAGTAACAATTTTTTGCAAACAATTTAGCATCAAATAATTCCCATGTGTAATTCAAATTGAATGATCGTTCTGAGTTCTTTCTACTATTAAATTTCGGTGTGATTTCGTCTCATTGATTTCATCTGCTCGGTGGTCTGGTCTCTGGTGTGGCGTGGCGTCGTTCTCGTGCATATGCAGTCAAATTCAGCCAGAAAATCCGGAAGGGTTAGAGAGAAGGAAGGAGTGCATTGCATTTCCATTGTTCGTGTTGATCTGTGTGTACACATAATGAAAATTCACTTTTCCTCCAAATCGCCTTTTGATTAAATCTGGGCGAGAGAAAGGAGGGAGAAAAGCTAAACCTCTGGCTGCCTGCATACAATTCAACCACCGGAATCGCATCATAAACTAGCAAACACAACGCTAATATGATTTTATCAAGCAATCTGGAGGGGAAGGAAGATAACGCACGCCTGACGACGACGACTTGACTCTCGGCGAGTGTTGTGTGCCTTACTTAAATAAAATAAAATATTCAAAGTAAATATAGCAATAAGCCTGTAATGTAATCCTGTAATGATTTTATAAACTCGCCTCGTCGTACCGTTTTTGGTTGACAATCCCAAAGGCACATGAATCTCGTCGTGTGTAATATGAAATCTAATAAAATCGTCCCCACGCAAAACGTGTGCTGAGTTTTGTTTATTTAATTATTTCGCATTACTTTTTGTCACTGGGATCTCCAACTGTTTTATTCTAAAATGAGACCCGACCGCACACAAACACGAGGCTGGAAGAAATATGTATTGAAGTTTATTTGATTTTCGGAGATAGGGATTAAATACATCAAGAATAATGTATGTATTAGTGAAAAAGGTCTTAATTGCCTCGTCTGCTGCATTGTGTGAGTCGTATTTAAATGAGGCGATGGATTTTTCTTTGTCGGATTTATGTATAATTATCGGAGTGGATTAGTAGTGAAATGCGGGTCATCCGTTTTTATTAGGATGTTAAATTGACAGGATTGAATATGACCAAGGGGATTTAGAGATAATTTTGTAAATCTCATACTCTGTGAATCTCATAGAAGGTTTGTTTGTCTAATATTTTGCATGCATTTTTCGATTAACTCATTTACTTCAAGTTCAAGTTCAAAATTTTGGCGTTTTTTACTGACTGAGTACATATTTAATTACTATGTTTTTATGTGTTCTGCATACTTTCTAAGAACCTTGCAATTTTCAATATATACATATTTTCTCTGCCATTCGACTTTTCTCATAAATCAAACCAAGGTTATCCGGTCCCATTAAAAGCTATTCATACGACTGTATCCCAACCCATGTATTTTCCCTTCGTCCGTTCCAGATATCGCCCTTAACGTTTATTTATACACAGAAAACCCTCGGTTTTGTGAAATTGACCGAATTGTGGGGACAGAGAGAATGGAGCAGCAGCATTAAATGCGTACTGCAGTCAAAACATAATCATCAGCAGAATCACACTTATTTCACCAGCTTCACTAACTTTCTCCTCTCACACCCGGGACAATAATGATGGGGAGGAGGAGGAGGGGAGAAGAGGAAGTAGTCAACGAGGCAGATCGGCAGTCCGTTCGTCCCCCTTTAAGAAGAACAGAGAACACGAATTTTAGAGATGAGCGACACAAAGTACAATCAAGTAATTTCGCTCTCCGGCCAACTTTTGGTACTTGGTCCCTTTCACCTACCACCACTTTCTACTTCCGCACTTTTATTACATCATCAACACACGAAATCAAAGGACAGATTTGACTTGAATTGTCTCATTTATGTTATAATTCTTGGACTGGATTTTAGAAACCAGACACAAGTTGACTTTCAAAATTCGGAAGTGAATGACTTAAAAATATGGCTTATTGTAAATATGTATGCATCCCACTATTATTGGAACCCATCGTTTTGAAGTGTGACTTTACATTGTTACTCACTCACTCTTGTGCCGGATGGGGAGGTGGGGTGGTTCTGGTGTGATGTTTGGTTGGTCGGTTGGTGGGGTGGTGGAAAAGGGAGACAAAAGCCATTTATTTATTGGTCTTATGGTTGTTTGTGCATTATATTTTTGGAGGAAGTTTGGCCTCGTCATTATTTATCGGGGAGAGTGTGCACTTTAGATGCTGCAGCTTCGTTTTATACTGCGACGAAATTATCCATTTCCTCTCTTTCTCACTTAAAATGTAGCACATATTTGGTGCAAATGCAATATCGTTAATAAAATTATTCAAAATAGCAATGGTATTTAAAGTATATTCTTTAGGATTGTCTCGTTACGATGAAACTTGGGTGCGCATTCACGCTGTGATGGGTGGGAGTTGTTGTACTAATTCATTTGTCAGTTAATTGATCCGTTTAACTTAGGAGGGGAGGTTGTGTACTATCAACTCTCGGATCTCGATGCCCTTTGGATATTTTTCAGAATTTTTAGTATTTTTAAAATTTAAAATTCTGAATGAGCATTGTTGTAGAAATCAACAAAACAAATTATTTCTGCGAGATAATCATCAAAAAAGTTGAGTTTGATGCTGTATATAAGAGATCAACTATCTGGGAGTATAATGGTGAAAGAAATTTGAAAATCGGAGTAAAATTGGATGTTTGGCGTTATTTCGAATGAGTGAAAGCTAGAGTGAAAGCGATTTTTGGGCACCTTTGAGTGGGTGTGGCGGGCGCAAATGTGGCCATGGCATTAAACCACTTCAGGGTTCTTGTTCATTCATGGGACACTACAAAATATCCAAAGGGCATCGAGATCCGAGAGTTGATAGTACACAACCTCCCCTCCTTAGCCCCCGATTGAATCTCATTGTTGCCTCCCTGTGGTAGGTTGGCAACTTCATGGAGCCTAGGTCCACCCAGTGGTCACCTTTCCCATTCAACAAAACGCCTCCATTATTCCTGAAAATGCAACCACACATCTCAAAACCTTAACCTTTTACATTTGGTGCATATTTCCATAAAAATATGAATATTTGGGGAAACCACACAGAAGCCATAGAATTTAAAAGTGGATGAAATGTCAAAGGTCACTACTGCACACATATTTGTTACAAGTATGCAATACCAGTGAATCAATTCACTTCACATCTTCACTCCAGTTGGTCTCCACTCTTTTTTTTCGGGTTGAATTAAATAAATGATATAAAACATGAAATTGATGCCTCTCCTCTGACCCGTCCTCCTTGGTTGGTGGTTTCATTTCATTACACACACACACATTATTACATGAATTCATTGAGAATTCAATGTCAGTAGTGCCAACGCCAGAGTTACCTCAACATTTAACAGTAGCCTTGCCAGCATGAGGTCAGAAGGTCACAGCTGAGCACAAGCGCATCACAGCGGGGACAATTCAGAAAAATGAATTTTACATTCTCCTCCCGTGTGTGATGTGATGTGATATCGTGGCCATTGTGCTATTCAAAACGTGTTATGATCTTCTCCTACTTTTTAACGTTAAATATTTACATGGAAAAGTTTTTTTTAGAAAAAAGTTGGAACACTTTAAGCCATCGAGAGTTATTTATGTATCGCGTCTTCCTGTTCGGAATTATCATAAATAGTTCAAACTATTGTATGTGGGAGAGGATTTAGAATATTTTGGAATAAAACGGTGACACTGGTTTTGGAGACAATAATAATTATGGGTGGTCTGGTCTTTTATTACGTTTCTCCATTTTGGATGCGGAAAACCACTGCTACTGCATAATCTAAAGGTTTGTATGTACGTACGTACATAGATAATTACTCTCCAAGCTTTAGGATGAGTCGCCTTTTGTAAATGTTTACGATACATACGATAACGATACGTCAGTCAATCCTCCTCATATTAATTAACTTTATGGGACTTGTTTTACAAGGAGGAATTCAATTTGGCTAGAGGTGGCAATTTGTTTTTTTTTCTGCGTCAGGCAGTCATCTAATTTCAAAGGGAAGAAGCAATAATAATGAAATGAAATCTCAGAGAACGAGACAAACAATAAGATCCCGAGTTGAAAGTTGGGTCAACTCGTTGTTACACGTAAATATGATGAAGGGTAAACTGTGAAGTTTGAGAGGACTTCTCTCCAGGGACGCTAAATGAGTTAAAACAACCAACCACAAGTAAACCGATTTGGGACAAAGTTATGTTACAACAGGGTCCCCTCCTACATGATAACATTAAATCGAGTTAAGTGTCCCTTTGGGCTTAATGATGACAATGAGACAGAATTGCTACTACAATATACGACCACTTTGTACATACACCACTGATTTTGCAAAATTATTTCATGAAATCATATTGCACAAAATTCCCACAAGCCAAAAATGTCACCTTGTTTCGTTTCCTGTGATGTATGTTAGTGGGTGATTTATACATCAAATTCTGACTTTTACTATGTACGAATACTACAATTCACCTATTTACCATTTATCCTCTCTTTTTTGTCCTCCTCTCTGTTTATATATTTGCGTTTGTGCTCAAAGCTTAACTTAAGTGGCACTTATCCACACACAATACAAAGGAAAGTATAAAAGTCAATACCCATTTTATTTATTATTATACACAGATCGTACGTACGTACGTACGAGTGGTGCTGATTGTTGTTTGTTGGATTTGAAATACAGATATTTGGATAGTTTTTGTGTGATGAAATGTGATGTAAAAATTGAAAAGTATCAACACAATGGAGTAAAGTATCCACAAATGGTCATGTTCACGGAAAACTGTATACCCAACCTGGATAGGTAATAGGGAGACCAAAGGTTTAGGAAATTATGTACCAACTGGAGTGTATGTATTCAATAGGATAAAGATAAAATAACCAGTAATACGTCTGAATGACGCAGCTATCTGGATAAATATATGAGGGGATTTGGGACCAGTCGATATCTTCTATTTCTTTAGAAAAAGAAGGAAGGAAATGGAGAGAATGGGGAGAAAGTCATATATTCTGCCGAAAAGTCAAGACAAACTTTTAAAACTCTTTTGTTATTTCAGCAACTGAAAAAATTACCCGTCAAGGCAAACAAAGAGGGTTGAATTGAAGGGAACCTGCACTTATGTATGCAGAATTCAGGATACTACGATACTATTTGTTAAGATGAGACTGATCGACTGAACTTACGCTACGATAGTCGGTTTTCGCAATTTTGTACGTACCAAACATTTGTTCAAATGATATTACGGATGAAGTGATATCTCAACTGACTCTTATTAATTTATAGGCTGGACAATACCGTCAATTGTGGACCCTTCAATGGACCCTTTACCAAAGGAACCTTTCCACACTGACATGACGCGATGATCCAATAAAGCAATCTATGAACGCAATAAGTAATATACCAGAAAAATATACACATTTTCAAGTTGAATGTTGTGACTTTGAACCTCAATCCATCCAACCAACCAAACTTTGTCGTCGTCCAACCTACATATTTCTTCACGCCAAGCATCCATACCCCACAATGGACATCCATACAAAAAGGCGACGTTGAACAAAGTGCATGTACTATACGCATATTACTCCTTATCCTTATACCAGTTGACTTTTTGATTCTTCTAAACTAAATGACCACGGCACGATCGGATGGAACGGATAATAAGAAAAAAGAAACTCTTTTTGTACATTATGTCATTCCATCTCTTCTTAAAACCAAACCCAGTTTGATTTTACTCCTTACATATTTTATAGCAACGCAAATATTCAAAATGTAATCTCACATTATTGAACGACTTAAGAAGAAGGAGAAGATTGTACTTATTTTAGTCCGCTCTTTTACTGTGACGCACGATGGAGATGAGTTCAATTTATTTATCAAACTAGCGGAACGCTTACTTAGACCCGTCATCGCCATGCATCCAGCCCCATATTATTATTTAAACGAAGAAGAGTATAAATATTATTATACGAGTATAACAAAAGAATAAATAATATATCAGGCAAGCAGGCACAAAAGTTATGAAATATATGGCTGGATAACTTTACTCGCTTTTTGGATGCACATCCAACACAACGAGAATCCAAGTCGAAGAGTCGTAATCACCGACGGACGGACGGATGGGATTCGAGCGAGCGATGCAATAATGCAACGCAATGACGCCCTGCTGCGACAAAATCGAAAAAAAGAGTCATGAATTTCTGACTCTTCTTCTGCTTACTTACTTATTTAGAAACACAACCATCCAGCCAACTGCATGCATTTCTGTGGATGAATGTACACTCGTTTTATGTGATGGAACTGTTTTTCAAGATGATCCATGCGGGTTTTTCCTTTAATCAGCAAAAATTCATTTATGTAGTGCCCGAACACTTTCATTTTTTATTCGAAATGAGATGACTGCATCGTAGCAAACTTTCTTATTAAAAGATATTTTTAGCCACTTTCAATTATCTTTGGGGGGAAAATAAATAAATCTAAAAGTCCTAAAGTCATGTCTGATTTGTTTCATGATGGAACAATGGATGCATTTATTTATTTGTGCATTTGAATAAGTGTTTTCCATTTGTCTCTCTCATCTTCATCCTGTTTGGAAAAAATGGTATTGCTTTATCGTACTTACATAGTTACCTTTTCGTTCATATCTTACCTGTGTGTATATGACATCCATCAAGCAATACATACATTATGGCATGGCCCTACCTTTGCTGATGATCGGACAATAAATAACACTCTCCGCAATCGGAGCTGATCGACAGGAACAGGATTATTAATGTCGCCTCGAAGCAGGACTAGTGCCCATCAGGCCGTAGAATCAAAATCTGGACTGAAATTGATGTTTGTGTTAAAATCTGTTGCGACTCATCCACTAAGTGACTTTGAATTTGGAGTTACAATTTTCTGAAAATCATCGTTTTTCATAAGAAATTTGTATTAATAAATATGTTTTTTTCGAATTTTCCATCCATCGCTTGATACAGGGCTTGGCTAGGAGAAGGGAAACAAAATAAATGATACGTATACGAGGGGGAGACCAAGCATTAAAGTTTCTGGCTGGAAATGGCCCATCCCTTATTATTGTCGACAGAATGGAATAGTCCGCGATAAGTTATGTGTGAAATAAGACAACGAAGGAATACTTATCACTCACTGGGTTGGGCCAAGAAGAAGAAGAGAAAAGTCTCCAATTTTTCTTTTCTAGTCGTATTTACTTATCTCCTACTCCGAAACTTTGTATCTAAATAAATACATTTGTTTGTTACAAAACATTAAGTACTACGCTAGACTGACCTTATCTTGTCTTATTCCCATTAGCTAAAAACACCAGAATAAAATATGGGTTTGAGTTTAATCCAAGAATAAAAATTTATTTTTGGTCGTGGTTTTCATTTCATCCAAATTCTCAACCTTTTTCATCCCCGGAAACTTGGCTTTCTTGAGTAAAAGGTGTTCTTATTACGGGAACGTGATGTCATGTCGCATGGTTTCGCGTCGTCCCGATCAATACACGGCAACGTCCGCCAACGACGATGGAAGTTTGCCAAGTAAGTGGTCTACTAGGGCTAAAGTAAGGAAAAAGGTTGTATTCCTCCTCCTGCGGCAAAGTTATATACGGGAGAAAGTAAATAAGTTTCGTAGTTTTGTGGGTTTGGCATCCATGGCGGTGGGCTGTTTGTTGTAAATACGTACGTATTTTCTCCAACCAGATACGTAGTCTGTTTTAGGTGGATGCGGGTTTTTACCCGAATTTCGTACAGTTCTGCAACTGCAAATCGTGGACTCGACTTATGTAACAAACAATTAATGATATCAAAATTATGTTCCAAAACAGTACGAAAGTTGAGACTTTGCGCTAGTTTTTTTCCAAAAAAATTATTCCCCACATTGCTTTTGCTTTTCATCCCCCATGTTTTGTGTACTCCGAGCAAAGCCCATGCCACCACTTTTCCCCGCAGTCTTTGGTTTTGTCGGGGTCAATTTACAACGGGAAAATCACGCTGTGTTTTATTATCTCTGCACTGTTTCATCGCATTCTCGAAATCATTATGTTCCCTCTCGAGCTGCAGTTCTTCTCGTGGTGGAAATAAATGCATAAAGTGTGTATTTTATTATCTCTGCCTCTCTTTTCTTGATTATTTATTTGTCTTTCTTGTCGCATTTTGCTATAAAAATTTTACGACTGAAAGTCGTTCTTGTATTTACAAGATGGATGAAAACAATGGAGGAATTAATTATGCAATACTTTTTCCCTTTGGTTTACATTACATTCTTTGTTTGCATGATGAATGATTATATACAGAGAATTAAATAAACTGTCCATTATGCGTTGCAGTCAGAAAAATAATAACAACAAAAATACTACAAAAACGAGTTCATATTCAAAACAAGTTAAGTAAGTGGTGGATTGGATGGGATTTAATTTAAAATTTTAATTAACTCAAAAGCTCGAATCATTTACTTGCATTATTCAAGTTCAGGTTTATTGATCCAATTACGAGCAAACAATGAAGTGAGGGCAAGGCATGGCATGGCATGGCTGGGTATGTACCTTTACGTGTAAGAAATGAAATTAATCATTAATGGAAGTCGAGAATGGACGACGGACGGAAATTAAACCGAGTGACTGACACCCAAAGCAGTACAACCAATCTAAAATCTCCAATCTTCATCGTCGTCCATTTCTTCTCGTTTGGTTTGGCATGCCATGTCATCCTTGTTGACTTGCCTTTGACGTCTTGGAAAACTTGACGTGACGCTGGCTGAGAAAAGTGGAAATAAATTCATCCGTGAGAGAGAAACGTCCACCTTGAAGGATGTGCGTGTCCAGACTTTATGCATATGCATATGTAATTCAATGCTTATCATGGTTGGTGAAAGTAGAGTAGAATACATGGTATGAAAATTGTTAATTAAATTCTCCCTTAATTATCACGATTGCGTTACATACTTCGTTTTATGATTATGCATAATTATTTTTTTTTCAAAATTTTCCTACCTGAATATGTGCAATAATTGGATCGAGGTCTACTTCCCATATTCCCGTAATGAATTGTTCAATTCATTTAAAATTCTTTTTTTTACATGGAAAAAATCTGAGCGAATTAAACAAAAGATTTACGAACGCGTCCCATCGCGGCCTGTCGCTCAAGCTTTCTTATTGTTTCTCCCGACTTTGTTTTGCATCAGGGTCGTCGTCGTCGTAAATATGATAATAATAATAATTCGGTAAAGAATGGATGGATGGATGATAATGGAAATAAATCGGTGTATGTATATACGCTGTGTCGTATCGGCTCCCATTTCCATGCCTGTTGTCGCAGGCTTCCCTTTGTTCCTGACTTAATCACTTGTCAAACGAGCTAATTTAGAACCCTTTCATCCCCTAATTATTAAATATTGTGGAAAAAATCGACTAACGAACTTGATACGGGATGACGTTGTACATATTCTGATCGGGATGAGAGAGATTCAATGACTTTGTGTGTTTTTTGTACATATTTATGTTCAGACCCTTCTTCTTTCGGGATGCAGTTTGGTTGGATTGGATCGCCATCGTCCGTTGGATGTGCTGCTTCAATCGATGTAATCGTGAATCGATGGATTGATTGGTGTTTTTCTTACCTTAACTTAACCCTTTTTTTCTTATTAGCTTCAAATACTCGTTGGTGGTGGTGGTATTAAATATTGGGATAGGATTTAGCCATGCTGAATTGATTGATTATATTGGGACATGTATGTAAGTAATTCACTTATTGAAGTTTACAATGCTCGATTAACTTTTACATCATGAATTAAAGCAAATGATGAGTGAGTAAATCTGTAAAGACAATAATGAAACTGTAAATAAATAAGATTGTGTGGCTCTTTTAAAAAATAATTTATTCCATTCCTGTTCAATTACATACACGTTAAAATTGATTGTTTCATATTAATATTCAACAAGAAGTAGATACGTAAAAACCAGCATCTGTTTCTCGCAGGCTGGACTGGCCTGGATTAAATATTATTTTATGTGACTGGATGATGATAGTGGTGGTGACGAGACTTTCGAATGGTGGTCCTTGTCGAAAAATCCAGCCGAGTTGTACACTTTTTCCGATGCAATGCGTGTGCATGGTTGAATTATAAAATACATAATCCAACTTGGTTCAATGGTGGATTGGATGGATAAAAGCGTTTGGCTTTGCTGCTGATGAACATTAGGTTTAGTTTCATTATAGCATTTTGGACGAACTGTCCCTGTTACGTATTCCGGTGTGGATGGATGAATGAGAGAGAGAAGAGGGAGGGCAGGTGGGATATACGGACGACGGACAAGAATTTTTTGATATTCAAAATGGAAGGGTTATTTATGTTCACATCTTATTGGCTGGCCTGCTGGAGAGGAGAAGATCACGCAACAGACATAATTCATATCCTATATTATGTGTACCTCACGATGTATGTGTGTACGTATGTGGATCAATTTGAAAAGTTGGCATAAAAGACAAGCTAGCTGGTCGGGTTGGTTTTGCATTTGTCCATTTGTTGGAGTCTGATTTTTGAGAATTAATAAAATTGGTAAGTTATTTATTTAAGGGAGATTTTCGTTCCTTCAGAACAGAACTTAATGCACATTTTGTTTTTAAGAAATTTCCAGACTTTTCCGAACTTTCATAATTTAAGACAAAATAGTAGTAATTAGTTTTTGTGCCGAGATGAAAGAGCAAAATCAAAGGAAAGGAGTATATGTAAGATGATAAAAGAGCATTTGAAATAATTTCGATGGAGAGCAGTTTGCCTTAACTGAGTTTTTAAGAGAGTCACTCAGCAGGATATGATAAAATTTTGATTTGGGGACTCCCTGCTATGTTTTTTCCATGCATTTATAATCTTAATATTATATACGAAATCAGGTGTGGTTTAGGTTTTAAACCTGAACTCAAGTACTCCAATGCATGCATCATCAGCCCTGTGTTCTTCTTAAGGAGAAGAAATTTTTATTTTATTTTATTCCAACCTTTCCATTTGAAATCCATAAAACAAGTATAAAATGAACTATAAAGTGGAATTTCTCATTTAATTCTCAAATTCCAAACGCCATGTGCAGTCCAGTCCACGCAACCCGTTCGTTTCCTTTCCTCCTTGCTGTTGTTGTTGGTTAGAGATTGACTTTTATTTTATTTTTACTTTCCTGCACATTTGGGATAAAGCTAAAAATACACAAAGGGAACATCCAGCTATGTTTTACACCAATTCCGCAATATTCTAGGGTCAAGAATTGAGGTGTACGGAGTGGATGGACCACAAGTACATCGTAATATCTCTCAAAGGACAAAACTTGATGCCATTACACCTTTCTCTGACCAGACAAGAAGACAACATAACATTTCAACTCGTAAAGACCCACAAAACAAGGCAGCAAAGGTTGAACTTTGACTAATGGACAGACACCACGGGGGAATCCTCAAGAAATTTGACCAGGAATGTAGTAAGCCCCTCTGCTCTTTTCTGTCAAATTATCCTGGTACAATTAATCTCAAACCTTGCCTCTCACCTGTGCAGTTAGTTAAAACTATGTACGTGAATTGGGATAGGTCAAGTCAATGATGACGATAATAGAAAAAAAAGTAAAAAATGGTCTCGTTTCAAAAACCGAGATGAGAAAAAACTTTGCTGAAATCTTCAATCTACAGAATCCATGATGGGATAAATGATGATCGATTGGTTCAGAAGGCATAGGACTACATTTATTTCAACCATTTCAACACGTTGAGCAATAATTTTGATTGATTGGAAATAGCACACAATTTATTTAGATGCATGCACAACTCTTTCAAATTCCAGCTCATGTACTCTTGAATAATTTAGAATTCAAGCCGTGTCATTGTCCACTGTTTTGTCAGTCAATGAGACGCAATAATTTAGTGTGATGTGTTACATAATCCATAAATAAATGTGTCACCCACCATTCACCGTCAACTTCATCTGAAGCGCATAGTTAGCTCAAGTGCGTAGGCTTTAAGTTCTTCAAAAAGTATCGAGATTTCATTTACAAATACTTTGCATGCACATACGTCCTCATCTCGTTACACACTTTTCTAAACCGTTGTAGAGTTGCGTGATGTTAAACCTGATTGAAATGACAGACAGTGACAGACGTTGTTTCATTTCATCTCTCACTGTTTGGCTACAAGATGTGGATTAGCGATCGCAGGGTTGACATGACAGAAGAGGAGATTTGACCGTCGTATGAAAGAGTGCATTCAAGCCGAAGGAAACCGTTTTCCACAGATTTTCTTGAGGTTTACGAAGGGTGTAAAAAAATTATAGGCAGAAATACATAACATAAGAAATCTCCACCTTCTTACTTACACTCCTCAGCCTCCCACCCATAACGTAACGTAATGTAAAATTAAGTTTGGCAACCGAAGATGACACAACAATGGGTGATGGATATTACACTTTCATCCCATTCTTGGTGCACACTTGACCTATTCAGTAAAATAAAATAAATGGTTCTTCTCATGGATAGGAAGTGCGTAAAGGAACCGTGAGAATTTTGCTCTTCTTGCTTAATTTACGGACCAACCGGAGAAGAAGAAGAAGAAGAACAGTAAACCCCGTGACCATTGTGTTCACTTTTACCTTCTTCTTTTTGCCGATTAAATTCTCGCACCCATTGTGACGACGTGGCTGTAATATGAATCGAAAGTCAATGCATAATGAGAAATGATGCTCGTAAAGTAAAAAGTTAACCAGAGTGTTTGTCTATTTTGAATTTCTGTACGTTTCGAACCTAAGTTATGCGAAGATCGGTACGTGTACGTGTATAAATATGTTATGTTGGTTCACATACGTAGAGGATAACATGCCAGGATATTTAGTTGTGTGGTTGGTACTTGGTACGAGAGAGAGAGATTGAAGGAGGTCAAAAGTCTTGGGAGAATAGGAAGCAGTAGGAGGTCTTTAATTTCTGGAGAGACCCTTAACTGTCATGTCCCTTCGTTGGATCCTTCTATCCGTAGCTAAGAAGAAGTGCTACAAGATATGAATAGCTAACAAGTGAGTGAGTATATCTACTCATCCACGCCGTGTTCATATGTATTGTGTTGTTCTTATTCTCCAACTCCAAGTCAAGACGAAGTACAATCATCTATCTTCTATTCAATTCTTTTGAAGGGAACAATATGAAAAAAAACGATTAATTCTTTTGTCTCCTGCTGCTACTCCATATTTTTACCTCGATTTTATGATTTACGGACCATATCTCACACATTAATTATGTGCACAAAGGAAAATGAGCAATGCAGCACAACTTGTTTAACTTGCAGCACAGCTTGCGGACACAAGTCAATTTAGCTGGAGAGTGAGTTGGAATTTAGATCAAGTTAGGAATTTTTTGAGGATTCGTTTTTAATTGTGGGGCTAAAAAAATGTTGATAAGGTTAGCTTTTTGCATAATTAGTTAATAAAGATGTGTGTGTTTATGGGGAGTGAGTTTAGTTTTAGTTGAGAGATGTGGTAGTAAAAGTTAATAATCTGTATCGCTAATGGCCCTCAAGGGCGTTCCTTCTCCGATTGGGTTACTTAGATACTTGATGAGTTGGGATGTTGAAGTGTTGAGCAAACACTATGAGAGAAAACCTATAATTTGTCTAATAACCATAACCCACGACTGACATTTAACCGCCCTTATTCCTCCTCAAAAATCCTATAATTCTCTCTGCCACGATATTTTTAACACTTTCAAAAATTAGATAAAACCATTTCATAATTGAAAAAAAATATTCCGCATTAAACGTCTCTCTTTCTCTCTCCATTAAATTTTTATGTTGGGTTGTACATACATAACCATTTAATTTTATGACGAGACTACCTTCCTTTAACTAGCTGCTATTTGATAATAAGCCATATTTTCTTTATTGTTTTACAATGAGGTTGTTTTCCTTATTGCTCATTTTGACTTTAACGTCAATCTCCAATAAATAAAAATAGATTGCTTCTACTTCTGCAATGCTAAATAAATAGCAGATCTCAATTTAAACTCTAAATACATTTTTGTGGTGTCGTTTATGACGAGTAATAATAAATAAATATATTTATGTAAGTTATGATGATGCAATGTTTGTAATTTCCAGGTGCGTAATTGGTAGTTAAAAGATTTAAAGATTCCATTTGTATTCATCATTGACAGGTATTGCCACTCCCTCGAGGCTGGAGGTGATAATTACCTCTCTCACTACTTGGTACTTGGTAGAAAAGAGCACAAAAGTGTGTATAAGAAGAAGTGGGTGGGTGTTTCTGGCTGGACCATTGTATTGTAATATTCGTGTTAAATACAACTATTCAATTGTTTGCACACAATGGTGCAGGGACTCAGATCTGTTATCATGAAGTAGCAAAAGTGTGTTCAATTACAAGTTATCCAACACCTAAAACGAGTTGAGGATCCCGTTCGTTTTCGAGTAAACCATCTGTTTCTGGAAATTGTGAGGATTTCCTGTAAAAACCAATTATTCTGATTGTACACATGCAGGTACGTAGGGCAGGTACCATGATAAAACGAGTATCATTTTTATTATCTATCTACCTACACACACATGCGTTGGTTGGTTTGGTTAAGAAAATGAGAATGGTGGTGGGATCAAGAGACTACAAGTAGACGACTAGATGATAAAAAAGCTGAAAGTGGTTTGACCACTAAAAAATGTTCAAGTTGAAGGCTACGTACTCCATGATGATGATGATTCTAGTGTAGATTATTATTACCAAAATGGAATAAAAACTACTAACTTCATCTCTTCTCTGGAGGAGAAGTGGTTTGGTTTCACATTTTAAAATATATTTATTATTTAGAAAAAACACAAGGTTAAAGACATAATTTTACATGGACTTTATAAAATTTGTAAAATTATCGTGACACCGTAATAATTGTATCAAAATTTCATGAGTTTCATACATATGCCAACCTATTCGATATGTTCATATGCACCTAAAATAGATCGGGTCGATATTTTATTTTCTAACTCATGTATTTACCTGCCACTACAAAAGGACACACATACGTGCTGCAGACCAGGTGAAAGCAATATCTATTTTCTTGCAAATCAAGCAAAAACATGGGCCACCATCGTAGTCGTCACGTCACCCTTCTACCAATACCTAAACCTAACCTTCATAGCGTTTGTAGAATACCCGGGTGCTGCTGTTGACTGGGTGGGTAAAATTCGGTTCGTTCGGTGTTATGTTGGTCTGGTGGGTCGATGTTTGTGATCCAATTGTATTGCATTCCTCTGCACATGAACAGAAGAGGAAGAGCATGCTCGTCGTCTATATGGGAGGGCATCCCAACTATTATGTAAGACTCGGTCGCACACAAAAGGAGGTTTATCTCATGGGAGACATGTTTTTCTAGGAAAAGCACTAAATTCCAGTGGTCCCTCATCTACTAAAATGTCATCTGGGAAGGAATCTGACCGAATTTTTATCTCAGGCTAAAATCTGTCCACTAAATGTTGTATGAAAGTGAAAACTTGAACCTTTTGTCCTACGCCGATGAACATTTACTAAATAAATAAATAAATGCTTCTCCTACCAGACTGCCTGGCAGCACTACGTGTAAAAAAACAGTAATTCTGCAAATGTAATTTCAACCAGAGTCGTAAAAAATCGAAAAGGTCTCATCTAAATGATTTAGTATTTTAAAGGATGCTCCTGCCCGTCTATTTAAACGGAAAGGTATGAAAAATCTCTACAATTGCCAAAGGGCACAATAAAACAAAACCATCATCGGTTACATATCACATGCACATACGAACCAAGGTTGCGATCTAACATGTAAATCAGAGATTAACACAGAGTTGACTTGATCACCGGTGATAAGAAACGTATAAATCTTCCCTGAAATAATATGTACAAGCCGACTACGCGGAATCCATCCAGTTCAGTTTTTTCTGTCGTCGTCCACTCCTCCTCAGTTTAGTTTACCATCTTCTCTGGAAAATGCACTGCATACTAAAAACTTCACGACCACCACCACCGTCACTTTCACTCTCTTCTCTCAACTTTCTCCAAAATCCGAATGTCACAATCCAATAAGATCAAGATTGAAAATGTCACTCACATTTTGTCCTCGTCACAAACTCGAATCCCTTGTGTCATTGTTGACCTCCTCCTCTAGTTAAACCAAATTGTATGCAAAGAAGAGGATGAAAAATCCTGTACAAAATTGGAGATGCGACCACTCGCCAAACTCAACGGTGAATGAATGGGACCGTTTCCATTCGTCACCAAAGATTTGATAGCGTACGTAAATTGGTGGCCTGGCCTGTGCGTGGTTTTTGGTTTGTTTGATTTTGTGGACAGAGTCTCCGAGGATGATGTCTTGACGAAGTGTTGAGCAACGTTTGGTAGGTTTTTGTGACGACGGCGTGGCTATATATGGGGATTCAGAGAGATCATGCTGCTCGCTAAGCTATTATCCCAGCGTGGGGGGGTTTTGTATTTTTTTTGTCGTATCAAAAGAACCAGTGGGGTACCCAGTGGGGGTAAGGCTGAGATTCGCACTGAAATCCTCATCTAACAGTAGTGGGTATTATCATCAAAAGTGAAAAAATCCGGTCCGTCAAATGAGCTATCCAGGGTGTCCGACCAACTTCCCTGCATCCATTCAGCCAGACCACATTGTTCACCGTGCCAGTCCTCCATTCAGCTCCTCTTAAACTATGAAATGAATCGAATCTTAAATCGGATGGATTTTATTAAGGCAGTCCAAACGGGATATGGAAGACCAAGTGCAGCACGTTATGCAGCTAGTCCCTACTTTCTTCCTGTTCTTGATTTTATTCGCTTCTGGAGGGGGTCGGAACCCCGATGTGTCAAATTCTCTCCACCACCACCATCAAATTCCATATGCACTCCAACCTAAAGATAATGTAAAGTAAATGTACATAACTTGGGTTAGGCAGGTAGTAGATGCTTAGCTCCGCTAAGTAGATGGATCCAGACAGCAAGATCCCACCAAAATAAAAGCCAAGGTAAGTCTGCCCAATGCAACTGCGCGTAATGGTTTGTGATATGACTTGCAGAAACAAAAAACAGATTCCGACTTACATAATGAATAGACGAGTCGGAGCGAAATCCTATTTATCTTGTGTGTTTATGACAGCTAGATAGTTCATGATGTTCGTTTATGATGGTGGTGCTGTATAAGTGAGTGGTTTGTCAAGCAAGTTGTGTTGAATTTAACACTGTTACCGCTGTGAGAAAAGTTACGTGGTCCAATACCTCCTTCAAAAATATGTACATACGAAGCTCATGTGTACTTATACACATTTGCAGAAATTGCACTGCAAAAATCCATGAAATATGTACTACCAAGCACTGAATGTATCTAGCATATGCACCCATCATCATTATTTTTTCCATCAAATCATCTTTTAATGTTCTCCCACCCTTCGCCCAGCCGTTGCCCTCGCTTAAGTACAAACAAACCAATCATAAGGGAAAATAATAGTCATCATCATCGTCGTCGTCGTCCTTCTCGAGCATAATGATCCTCTCTGTTTCGTTCTGCCCGTCAAAACCAAACCATAGCCCGAGTCAAGTCAAGGCTACCAACAAACAAACAAATAAGTGATCAATACACATAGAAAATCATCTCATGCAAGTATTTAGGATCCACATCGACCTGGAACTGAAGGGTCTTTACATATACCTTTATCCTTGTTAGTTAGTTAGTCAGCTACACTTACTTACTGACTCATGCTCAGCCCTCATTGTGATCTAATGCAGCTTATAACATGACAAACAAACGGTTATTATTCCCTATTTACTCTGTATACGAGTCAATAGATTCAATTGATTCTGTCCGTCTAACCGTATGGAGGAACGTATGAAAAATGGATTAAAAATGTAACAAAGTGCGTTCACTAGTCTGACAAGGGCTGGGGCTGATTAAGTATGTATTGGGCAGAGATTGACGTGACATGACACAGGCTCATTTAGGCAAGAATTTGTCGCATTGTTGCTGTTGTCACCGTCAAGTTTTTCGTACTCAGAAATGTTTCCGATTTATTTAGGAAACTTATTTTTTGCCAACTACTTCTCCTTTCCCACATTTCGTTTCTACACTAAATCTCGAGTGTGTGCGTGTGTAACGATTTCTTTCTGGACGGATTTCTTACAGTACGGTTTTGGTGGCACGGTTGAGAGATGCGCATGGAGAAGATGAAGCCTTTTTTTATCACGAGAGACAAGGTAACAATGAAAAAATCCAGCAAGATGTCTCCCTGCTGTGAATCCCAAAACGAATTTTTTCCTCAGCTGCCTTTAAGCACATTACTCAATGATATTATTGTATAATGCGTCAGATTAAACAAGTATAAAGAACGTTACGTTACGTTACTTACATTCGCGTTATGCGTTCCTTTCCTTGCGCGTAAATAACTAAACATGAGCCTTTCGTTCAATTATGTTTTATTTATTTATTCATTCTCGGGGGAGGAGGTTTTTAGGTGCATGAAATAAGTTTTATCCAGCCCTCTTCCTCCTCAATTGCAATTATAAAACCCTTCAAATTAATGGAAGCGTTGGATGGATGGCGGTACATTTTTTGACTGCTGGTTTAATTAATATGCTAACACGAGGGCTGAAATACCTGTAATTATTGCAGCGGCATAGTATTTATGCGGCAGAAAATGAGTAAAAAATCTCATCTCCTTCATTATCTTATCCACTTTTGAAACACTGACTGTCATAAAAAAACAGAGACTAAAATTCCACAGTGAAATTTAGCTGAAATCCAGTCACCGTTTTATTTGTCAACTGCATCCACATGTACATATGCAAACCGGTTGTGAAATGTTAATGGACTGGAAAATTTTTAGGGGAGAGTGCAGTTTTGACTTCATCCCATCATCGCACAATTGAATGCACTGCACCAGATATTCATCCATTCAGGCTTTCTTTCCACAAACCCCTATTCCATCCACTACGGTGCACGTACATACAAAATATATGTGTATTGGGTTTTAAATCTGTGATCCCCGTTTAGAAATCATATGCACCCAGAGCTTGTCTTTCTCAAGCTACTCATTCTCATAAAATAGGATGGATGATGACAACGGCAACATAAATTTTAATGCTCGGCTCAACCAAACCTCGTCACTTTTATAAATACATAAACGAGGGGACGGGACGACGACGACGAATCAATCAGAATCATGCGGGGCCTGATTTTGATCCGGGTGAAGAAACAGTGATAATAAAATAGGGTCACTTTCCTTTCCTCCTCTCCAACAATATCGTCATCATCATCATTATTATTATTGTGCGATGAAAACAGTTTTTTTGGTGGGAAGTCCATCGATTTTTCCGCTACTTGATCTTATTCACTTACATTTTTATTATGTAAGGTCCACGTCCACTGGCACTTTTCCAGTTGATAAAAACATAAGCGACGCAGTAAATATTTAGTGTTTCTTTGTGGTGAGGAAAAATGTGGAATATTTAGCAAAAGATTGGTGCCAAATTTCTCAAATTGTTGGAAACTACTCTAATTTCCATGTTTGTTTCGAAAAGCTTGTCCAAATATGTACAAACCTGTATCTTGTTTTCCATCCAATAATAACTTCCCAGCGAACTTTCTCTCATCGTGCTTATCAGTGAAATTCCTTTCTCTCCATCGCATCCTGTCTTTCTCCTCGAGCAGCAGCAGCAAAGTCTTCTGGTTGTGACAATTCCAATTGACTGGGCGGGGTTGCGCTTGTCACTTGCAAATATTACTTACTGCCGACTTTGTCATCGCCCCCTCTGCCTCTGCTGCTTCTCTTCTCTTCTTTGATACCGTGTTATTATCGTCCAGGCCAGCGAAACAGAAACAGAAATCGTTTATTGTCAAGGTATAATTATTGGAGAGGAGAGGAGGAAAAACAAATTAACAAGGGAGAGGTTTCTTTTTTATGAGGGTAAAAACTAAAAGTATGTAATTGCATGGGCACCATTTTCTAATATTGACACAAAAGTAGAAAGTTTTACGTACACAGTGCAAAATTTCGTTGCCACATTACGTAAATAAACGATCAGTTTGATGGGTCGGGAGGAGGAAAACATGAGACAGAAAATGTCAACCCAGAATTATGTATCTAAACCCCGAATTTCTACATGTACCCCGAATTTCGGTTAAACGTATAACTTTCTTTCGGAGAAAGCGTCACTTATTTGCTTTGATCTCAGCCCAGCGTGCTTTCTCCTCTCCTCAAACGTAAACTTATTTCGCTCAATTTTGCCCACGTTTAAAAATAAATCCGGAATGCGTAACACGACAACAAGGAAAGTTTAGCTTGTAGAATTGTCCAAATAACGGATTCATACATATTTTGGCATGATTATTGATTATTGCTGTCAATTTTGCAAAATTTAATTATTTACGATGGTCAAATTTCAATAAGGAAAATCCTCCTCCTTCTTAACTGTAGTACTATTAATAGTTATCATGTTTTACCTTTTGTTATGTGAGCATACTTGTAATTTGACCGTTGTTCTCGTCTCTCTCTACTCCATAAACTACACGAATGATTAATGTCAATTTGTAATCAATCAAAGATTCAATATCAATATCAAACTTAATTGAATACAAATTTATCATGCAAATCGCAGATAAATAAAAACTGAAACAACACAAACAAGTCTGTGTAAGAAAGCCACACCCTTCAAGTCAAGTCAAGCTGTATGCATGTGCAAAGTACAACAACAGATAAATAAATGTATGTACTCGCCTAAAAACCTATCAATTTCAGAAGTCTCGAGATGAATAACGAATGACACCATCGATTGGATAAATCGAAATCAAGTTTTTAAATAACAGAGATCACCTTCATCAGTCATTCATTCCTTCAACTTCATTTAATAGAAGACCTGTCTGACGGACTTTTAAATGTATAAAATTTTGATTGACATGCGACAACGCAAGTTTTAAATGCAGGAATAATGAGCGATGGCGAAATTAAATTCCAATTATGACATGGAGCCCATTAAAAATTCGAGTATGAATAGTTCTCCAGTGGAAATATTTAAAAAAATTAGTTCATATATTTTTAGCAGTCTCATTCTACACCTGCAGAATAAATGAGAGTACGTAATTCCAGGTGAAAAAATAGCATTTTTAGAGAAAAGCAGACATGGAAGAAGGGGATTTGGTAGTTCACTTTTCGTGAGATAGAGTACATTCCGTTCTCATTCTCATCTTCTCGCTGCCTTTCTTTTCCACCTTTCCTTTGTTACGAGGACGACTTACCTGTGTGCAATGCAAACAGACTTCCACCACCACCAGAACAATATTACCTTGTGTTAGTTACCTGTGCAATGTGCGAGTGTAGAGACCCTATTTGCTGCTGCTGCTGCTGTAATACAGCCGAAGAAACCGGTATGACTTAACAGAAGTGCCGGCTGGGCTGTGTTATGATGATGAGCACATTACGAAATGGTGACAAGAATGGACGACGACATGATTTAAATTTATGCTAAAAATATTATGTTTTGCAATGTCGCTAAATGGTAAAGAAAAATGTGTTATTGATGATGCTTTGGCATGATTTGATTTTTATGAAATTGGCAAATTTCGCGAATCACCTTGAACTTGGGTTTTTTGAAGTATAATTTTATTGCTCTTGGTGCATTTTTGTTTGTGCAATTTATTTGCAACATTGGATATAAAAGGAGAACAGAGTTGTAATAGAGAGGAAAAATAAGAAGGAAGGTATAACATTACTGGTTAGCTGGAAGTGTTTTGGAATATCCAACAGGTTAAAGTTACCTAGTTAAAGTTATTGAATAAAGAAAATCCTCATAAATAAATTCACCATAATAAGCAAAGAAAATACCGTCCGTGTTAATAAACCTGGAAAAAAAATCTGGACGCGAGACTCCTCAAATCCTGTCAATTTACTGACTGAGTTATTTGCTAATTTCTTCCTTTTTTGTGGTTTGAAACAAAACCATGATTCCACGAGCGTGGTAAATAGATAAAATCCGATATCATATTTTTATCAAATTTTATCCAAAAGTGAAAATCATAAAAATTTTGCATGGACCAATTTTTAGAACTATTTCACAACTAATTTCTAAATTGAAGAGTTATTTAAGTTGAATATAACCTTAAATTGAAGGCACACATTCTTATCTCATTAAATCACCTCACTTTTTCAACCACCACCACCACAAATTTATTTATGCACCCACCAGAAGAAGACTTGAAAAATCAAGCATATCCGACCAGGTTTCACTTTGCCTAACTGGTCTCATTACAATTGTGGCTCTGGTTCTGGAGATGAGCCGGTCTCTGTTTGTTAGTTAAACTCGTTTCTTCACCAGCCTTCACAATATCATGTAATTGACTGGAGATGAGATGAGATGATGATGGTGGTTACCTATCCATGTAATGAACCGATTCTTCCTAAATAGTCGGTCGCTCTGCTTTCCAACGACAAAAATAATATAATGCCGCTAATTGTTCAATTAGCTGAATAGAGGAGGAGGGTTCATCGTGAAAGATAAAGCAATCAGGGCAGCGGATTTTGCAAAGTAGGTAAAAAAACGGAATAATTATAGTAATTTGTTAAATGGGAAGATTTTACTTATAAAATTATGTGCTTTATAAGAGTACAAATTTGTCAAGTCATAAAATATCAGTCATGTGACGAGGAGTTAACATATGCCAATTTGTATTTATTAGCATTGTCACTGTAACAAACTAACAAACCTCTTCACCTTCAGACCGTGCCAATAGTAAATAAATACAGATCGATCTCAAAATACCCTCTTCTCCATTGTTCAATCCATTGTCCTGTAAATGATATCAACACCAAAAAATTTCATCTCCACTAACATTATCCCCAACCTCGCCTTACAACAGTTGTTGACGGAATGCAAAACTAAATTTTCATTGATGTAATGCAGCATCACACTCAACAAGTAAATATTTTACAAGACCAATTACTAACTAAAGATTGAGACGATGTTGTGCTATAGATCTACCACTCAAAGTATCCAAATAACACGAACGTCGTTGGTTACAGTGTGTAATGTAAGTAAGTACGTTCACGAGATGAGGTGAGGAATGGATGGAATGTGGGCATCTCATCTTTCCTCGCTCACCCATTCAATCCAATCCACATGGTCATGGTCGTCTCAGTTTTTTTACTTACTTACTTTCCTACCAGTAAGCTTTTCAGAGTTCAATTCAAATTTTGAACTTGCCAATGTCGGCGGTGCGGTGAGTGAGTAGTTGAACATACAAGAATCCTATCCAACTGTGAAGTGAAAATCATCGGTCAACTTAAAACTTTACAAAACTCTTCTGCTACTTACTACTTGATGAAACGGGAAGGGCAATTTTGCAACATTTTTTTTGTAAATGGAAAAAAAATCTTGAGTAAAGAATCTAATCCATAATAAATAACCCTTCTTCTTGAGAGGAATGAGATGAGATGAGTGGACCCGTGCCACCACTGACTATTTATGTATACGAAGATCTCGTGTTGTTGATTGTTGATATTGAAAATGTGAAGGATGAAGAAGTGGCCTCTTTAAGAGAGAGATGAAGTGAAGTTGATGGTTCGTGGTTTGGCTTGGCTGGTATTTTTGGACCCGTCTCATCTTTTCCCTTTTGTTTCCTGAACTGGAAGAAGAAGATAAATGATTACTTCACATTTATTTGACTTCATTTGTCATCCCTTGTTGTTGTTGTTGCTGGGTTGAGATTTTTCTGACCGATTCCTTCATATGTAACGAACTTATGCATGTTTATGTATGTCTAATTTTGCATTCCATCGCAAAATTCCAATCTATTCGCAGCGGACGATTACTTGCAGAGTGAGACGAATTTCTGCAAAATGTGACTCACTCAGTCTCGCATACATAATTTTAGGGTGGGTATACAGAAAATGATAAAAAATGCTGCATCTAGACAGACTGGGGCAGTAGTCGCATAGATAACAACAGAGGTAGGTACACACACCACCACCTTTTCTGTCCAGCAGGAAAGATGAGTGTGTCACACAGGTGAATATTATGCTTCAATTGTTATGAAGATGTGATTTTCCTGCGAGGGAACAAGGAGGAGGTATGTTGAGAAGGTGGTGGTCGTGAATGTGGTGGAAGTTGTAATAGCAATATTTATGGGCGAACACCTGTCCTGAGAGAGCATCTCTTTCACACAGGCGACATTTTTTACTGTCCCTTTTCCTCCCCAGGTTATTATTATCCTAAAACCTCATCCGTACCCATACGTACTTTCTTCCTCGTCAGCAGCATCTTCAATCTCGTCTCACCTCCGTATCACATATGATGAACATCTCGAACTAAATACATATAAATTATTCCTTAAAATTTTGCAATTTCGACTTTAAACTTTGTCAAAATTTTGTCATTCGAAATATTATTTTTTCTTCTTCTCCAGTTGCAGTCGTCACCAAACCTGAGAAGATTTTTAAGTTCGTCGTTGACTATTGTGTCCAGTCCATAAATCACGTCTTCTTAAGCAACTTAACTGCAGAGTCTTAAAAGTAGCAGCAGCAAGAAAGAAGTAGCTTGCCCACCGTAAAAAGAACCTATGCTGTAATGTAGCGATGATGATGAATTCAGTGTTTTTAATACGTTAAATCTCGCATTTTTGAACATTGGACAAGATTGGATTGTTGTACGTGGTGACCTTTTATACAGCGTTACATTGGAGGTATGGCGATGTAGTAAAAGATGCACGATGAGAGAAAGGAGAGAAGAAGGAGATCCTTGATTCTCGTAAAAGAATTCCCTTGAGGAATTTACAAAGTCATGGCTAATTTGTGGTGTTTTGTTGTGCACAAACAAATAAGGAGCAAGCAGTTATTATGCAGGTGCAGGGCTGGCATGGAGCGCTACAATAAATGCAATCACAACTACATATCCAACCAAACTATTTCTTATGTACCATCAACCATGATGATGGCAAGTTCTTGAAAATATATGTATCTCACACACAATAGGTACAAATGTATAGGTATCAATAACTGAAAATAACGTGGTGTCGGCTGCATCAATGTTCCAATAATTTTGGATGGCAATGATGCTACTTGATTATGTACATACTGTGTGGGAGGTGACTTACTATGCACATTACACACCAAGAAAAGGGTGTAACAAGTAGGTTTCTTACACATTTTTTTAATGGAATCGATATCCCGAGATTGACTGACGGTTATAATTGTGCACCCCTAAAAATAGAAGAATGTGTCCCAGCCGAGAAGACAATACGGCATGGATGGAATGGACTCTGGAATGCCGAGCTTTTCACTCATCCACAAAACCAAACCACGTATAAGAGAACAGAAGAAGAAGCATCTGTACCTGAAAAACAATGGACAATGGGATGGTCCATTCCTTCTTCCTTGAAGTACAAGTCCTCTAGTTCAGCCGGTACGAGAGGAACAAGCGGAGGAAGCAAAGCTGTGGAAGCGATTGAGTTACAAATAAACCTTATGGAACTCTTGATTTTTTTATATGTGCAGGAAAGCAACCAGAAGGGACGATTGTTAAGTATAATAAGACTACTTAAATTATCTTAAAGTACGTGCAAATATCAAGTACTTATCACACTCGCGAAATTCTTTACGGAAATGCAAAATTTCGAAAAATTTTAGAAATCCATTACAAACAAATTTAATTAACATCGTAATAACCCCATAACTGCACATGGTTTATACTTGAACCACAAAATGCATTACCTTTGCCCATCTTATTGCCTACGTTTTTCCGCTGGCGCAATGCTGTCTGCCACATTACCGGCCCTACTTACTTACATACATAATAATCTCTCAAATCCAATCCAGCAGCAGCATCTCCTCATCTTACACGTCTTCCTGATCCTACATACACCAGCTTTTAAAAAAACACACGCCACGTAATAAACCCATAAGTTCCTACCACGACGACGACGAGTCTCATCCCTCTCCAACTAGTCACATAAACAACAAACCTGATGGACAAACTAGTCTCCATACGACTTCTTATTAAAAACATGCACCTCTCAACTTCACATAACAAGATATTAACTCGCATTTAAAAAAATCTCGCATCCCCCTCACAAATTTTACCCCATGTCCAATATAGATCGTAAAATGGTAGTAAATTTTTGTTACCAAATTGCGCACACAAGTAGGAAGGACATGTCAAGACGTGCAGGAGAAGTTCATCTCTCTCCATTTTTTGTGGACTTATTTCTTGTCGTCGTCCTTAGTAAAACTTGAGAGAAAGAAAGAATGCCTTTCATTTCAGAGTATCTTTGCTCATTCTTTTAGAGAAGAAGATGAATAAACTACTATAATAAAACTACGCGCAGCACGACACGATCAAATTTTGAATTCCAAGTATCGAATGGACATTGGGCAGTGGTGGTGGTACATAAGTTGGGCTTGGTTTTCTTGTCGGTGCGGGTCGTCCAATTTCGTTAAGGTACATTAGCGATTTTCAATTGCCAATTTTACACTTGCGACCCAACCATTACCATCTCAATCTCATTTCAAATTCCTTTCCTTTCTTTAAGTGTGGAGAGAAATGGTCAGCCAGCCCTTTAGCTGATTTTTTTTTACTTGGTGGTCTATGGATTGCATCTCCTCCGAGGATATTCTCAATGGATCTTCGTAAAAAGATTGCCGTTTAAGCTGGCTGCCTCGTCCCCGAAGGAAGGAATTCGCACTTTGCTATTCTTTCTTCCTTGTTTATGAATGGAGGACGAGTTTTTATGAAAAGGTTAAGTTTAGACGTTATAAGATCTTGTTAATTTAATGGGCATTCTTTCCACCTTTTAACACCCTCTCCTCTTTTCCATACTTTACTAACCGCTGTGCTGTGCATATGGGTAGAAATAATAAGTAGGTAAGTTTGGTTGGTGGGTGGAGGAAGATCGGTCGGTACGAATTTTCTGGCTTTTTGCAACTGTTTTGAAGTGTGGCGTGATTTATGCTGCTGTTTTAAACGTGTCCATTTAAGTTCATGGATTTGCACGTGTTCGTCGAGTCAGGAAAGACGGAATTAATTCACTTTTTCCCATAGTTTTGCTGAGGGGATGGGTTGGGCAGCAGACAGACAAAGTTCGTGATATTACGAGGTCATGAATTCCACGCAATTATTTTAAAGTTTGAGTTAGGGAACAGTCTGGGCATCCTAGTGAGCGAGTTGACTTTTTCTCCTCGCCACTTACCAGTAATGTAAATGATTTTTGTCACTAAGACTTCTAATTTGCAGCTAATACAAAATGGATTGATTTCGTTTTGGTGGCAATAAATTCCCAAGTTTGTGCTTTACAATTGCCATGTTGCATAAATTCCATAATAAATCTCAGAGAAAAGTATTGGACTGAAACATGATATGAGTCCATGTTTCAGTTCAATACTTTTCTCTGAGATTTATTATGGAATTTATGCAACATGGCAATTGTAAAGCACAAACTTGGGAATTTATTGCCACCAAAACGAAATCAATCCATTTTGTATTAGCTGCAAATTAGAAGTTTTAGTCGAAATTTTTCTCCTTTTCTGGTTCGCGATGCCCCGTTTGGAGAGTGGGAACGGTCACTCTCAAAACCCAAAGCAACTTTTTACATGCAACTGCCTGCATTGTTTACATGAAAATCAGCTGCTCTCTTCGCCCCGCCCCCCCTCATTAGCAAAAAATCTCTCGGCACACAAGGAGACGCAACCGTCGTCTCTGTCTTTTAGTTATGAGATTTTTTCAACGTATATGCCTTCTTAATGAGCTTGAATTTTAATTTGGACCAAACCATTAACCATGTACGTATTTATTTATCCGTATCCCTTCCTCCTAATTAGCATATGTGTAACGTTAATGAACTAGAACGGGGCAAATTATGATAAAATAAAATGATGATGCGTATCCAATCCTCAACCTGCAAATGTCCGTCTGATTGACATGCACCATTTGTCTTCTTGTGCATTATTTCGCCAGAGATAAATCAGTGCAAAGGGTATGCGTATTGTCTGAAATTAAAAGTGCTTCGACTTGTTTGACACACGTTCTTCAAATGTGAATGAATGAAAGAAAAGACAAGTTGGTTGAAGAGCAGGTTAACTGTTTTTAAAAGTTTAATGAACTTATCACTACATAAGAAAGAAGGTAGTGGATTGATAGATTTGGGGCGCACAACATTTGCATATAGTAAAAGTACACAATATTTTGCATTATTTTACGAATAATAGGACCCTACGAGGATGGTGTCAGGACGGAATTATTCGCTCCATTTAGTGGACCTCTCGTCAACTCTAGAGAAATTTTCAGCTGGACCAAAATTAGAAAGTAGGTGAGCACATTGGCCACCACGGCTGTCAATATTTTCATCTCGACAGTAGTGATCCCATACACGGAGACGATTGTTCTCTCGGTATTTTGGAACATGGTGATCTAAAATTAGTATTAGAGTAATCGGACGACATGATTGTTTTAATAAAGCAAATCTGTCACAGAATTAGCGTGTCGCTAAAATTAATTATTGACCAAAATATGTATCTCACCTGGAACTGAATATCAGAAGTTGAATTCCCAACCGAATAATTGTGCGGTACATGATTCGATCGGTGCAGAGTTTGATGGATCTTGTCACCCTGATGTCAAATACATAAATTGCAAAAAAAGTTCAGGGACACAATTTCGCATATTTTTATTTTTAGAAATAATAGCTTTTTTTGCTACCCCTGTCTTCACCATGTTTCCCCCGGCGAGGAGAAAGCTCAACGTGTACACGGCGAAGTACAGTTGACACGCCAACAGGACCAGCAAGGGTGCACCTCCTCTCACCTCACCGCTGTCGTAGTCCGGCATCTGAGTCGAAAACATGATATACGTCGCCACCGTGAGGCTCAGGATGGACGAGATGCACACGGTCAGCAATGGAAGGCCGAAACAGTTCCCGATTTTTCGAACTATTTCCACCAACTCGGAATAGATGAGACGCAGTTGGACGAGTTGTTGACACTTTTCTCGCTCCGAGATGAAAATAGCGGAGCTGTCGGGGGATAAAGTGTGGTGCAGGATGTGACGGGTGTAACGTAGCAATCGCTTAATGACGAAGCAATGCACGAAGAAAAGCAGGACGATTATCTAAAAAATCAGGACAATTTTAACCTTGATCATGATAAGTAGTGGCCGCGGAAGCCGTGGGGACATGAGGGGACATTAACATTGTAGGATAGGGGAAGGAGGGGTTTGTATTACATGGACAGATGATGGGGACATCGAATAATAATATCCGTCTGTCCCCACGCTTCCGCAGCGAGTGTTTACGTTTTTCTAACCTGTGGACAAATACAAACCACGAAAAACATGATGGACGTTGTGTGAAGTCCAATCGCCGTAAAAACTTCGGAATAACAATTCCCCTCCACACCCTCTGCTTTCATCTCGGCTAAAATATCGCAAAGGGAATGGATCGCAAATGTAAAGAAAATATTATACGCCAAATTTTGAATCAGCGTAACAATCGCGATCGTCCAACTGACCACACCCAATCGGCTTCCCCATTTTTTGGGCGCTGTAAACGGGGGACATTTCAAAGTGTTCAACTGGTTTGAAATGGTCAACATTTGACCCCAGAGTTTGGGGAGTGGTCGGAACGAGAATCTGGGGACGATGAGGATGGAGGGCGTCTGCCAGTAGTAGAGAATGATGTACAAGCCGTAAGTGAATTGTTCCACGCCGACGAAAAATGCGGAAACAAAGTTCCAAACGTTCAGCTGAATCCATAACGCGGAGAAGGAAACGATCACGGTGATGAGGATGTTGATAAGGCTGCCAATACTGAAACAGTGGGAACGAACTTGGCACGTTTTTGGGGGAGGGCAGGTGTGGTGGTGTTGAGTTTCGAACCAATTTAAGCCCAGTACTTTGGCCAAGGTGAGAACGGGTTTGATTTGACTGAGGGGGCAGATGGCCATATGTTACGAATATTTTAGAAAATATTTAGCGTCTCAGTACAACAGATTTTAGATGAATAATGACCAATTAATCAAAAAGTAGTTTGTGATATCAATTATGCAGTTTGCACAGCATGTCCTCCTCCGCCTCCACCTTGTGCTTATCAAAGTCTGATAAACCCAGAAAACACGACAATTGCATTGAACTCCATTTATTGGTTATGCATGCAGCAAGATTTTCGGACAAGATGAATCATATTTCTTGCAACAATTTTATCTTCCCGATAACCGAAAATATCTGCATTTTGCATGAGAATATTCCCAACTTTTCATCCTGTATACCAAAAAAGACCGAAAAAGTCTGGAAACGGCAAAAGAAACCGTAGTAAATAGTACGAAGTTTATTTATTTTTGTGACAAAATGTCAGTGTCAGCCAAACCTGAACTAAACTGACTTTCAATTTTCACTTCCTGTTTTCCCTATTCAAAAAAGTTTGCTTCGCCTTACACAAATATTCCTGTACTGAATTACTCCAACTACTACCACACAAATTGTATATGCAAATTATGCTGACACGTCTTTGAGCAACATTTACGTAATACATCACCATTATTCCGAGAACTGCGTGGCATTTAACGCGAATTGACATTTGGCACGACATTGGCTAGATTTTGCATGGATTAGACACACTTTATATACTCCTCTCGTCATGACTAGACTTCAGATGGATAAGTATATGTAGCAAGTTCAGTTTTGTCCAGAGTCAAACTCTCTACGAGAACAAGTTTTTTTTCCACGGGTCGATTTTCGTGCAATTCGTCATATCTGTGTTTGTACAATGGGAGAGAGAACCAGAAACCACAACAAACACAAAGACTTGAGAGTTTACCTTCATCTCGTGAAAAAAGCTCTTTTATTTGACAATCCACCACTCCACCACATCATCCAAATCCAAACAACTTTCAGTTTCTGTTAAGCACTCCTAGTCGATCCCACTTCACGATGTGGAAATAATACCAAAAGATGATGATGATCCCACTATTTACTACCAACCAGAGCACCACGGATATACGTAGGAGACGTGATATGTGGCAATTCGTGGCTAAATTTAGTGCTAAATGCGTGCACAACCCTATTGACTACGTGCATATCGTGTCAATAATATCTTACCTGTATGCTCTCATAAAAAGAGCAGATGTGGTTTGGTTGGTTGGTTGTTCATCCTCAATTCAATCCACGCATTCAGGTCGCTTTTTTAGAGAGATTTCCTACGCCAGAGTGGATTATTTCTGGCACAATATTGTGTATCTTCGACTACTTTTCCCTCGGCTACTTACACACTTTCTTTATCGATTTATCCACACTTTTCTTTCCTCACTTCCTGCCTAAGGTGAGAGTAGAAGTGACTTTTCCTTTTGTCCAGTTCGACTTCAAGGCATTAATCATGAGGAGTGTCCGATGTAAGAAACGTATAAATTTTATGTGTGTGTGTATGGATTGATTTACAAGAAGAGTTTACTTAACTAATAATAAATAAATTCCGAACACTCATATTTTATCGGAATTTGTCAATAAAATAAAGGCCGTGATTTATTATCTATTACGAAAATCAAAATCATAAATACATTTCCTTCCCATTTATTTATTACCAGAGAAGAAGAGAAGAGATTGAGTTGTATGTATGAATTTTGCCTCCTTTGTTTGTTATGAAAGGTTGCATAATAACTATATTCCAACCCTTTTAGTACACATTAAACCCTAAACAGGAACGTAATCGAATATATCATGAGAAATAAATATGAATGAAATAATTATATAATATCGGGTTGCATTTGCCCAGAAAACGGAAGTTTTTCCTCCTATTTTATTTTTTCCCTGTTCCTAAAATCATTTTATGTTACAATTTTTTTTTTTACTAATTATTAACTTGGCCTCGTAAATACATACATATCTTCCAAAACAATACAGAGTTTAGTTCCCGAGTGAGAAGAACAGGCTTGCTCTTTTCCAAAAAGAAAAATAACATATCCGTTTTCACCCATTTCACAGAATGACATGAACAAACATTCTCAGCTTTTGAGTTGACTGTCTTCCTGTCATACTTGCTTTTAAATAAATGCTTTCATCCATCCAGCCAAATCTCATCTTTATTAACCAGCTCTAGAACTGGAAACAAGGCAACTTCTTTTTTTCTCTATTATTTTCTTAAATTACTTTTACTTTACCACGCCAAGCGAGCTAACGACCTTTAATACAGCTCCCACTAAATGAAACCTTATATACACTCTCCTACACACCAAAAAGGATTTGTACATACATATTTTGTAGGGTCTGACTTCAATCAAATTCCGAAATTCTAGCCAAATCAAAATACATAAGTTGAAGAGAAGAGGGAATGTTTGCAATAACAATTTCCGAGCTGGTTTAGTTATGAAAAACGTCAACCCAACCGACTTGGAGTGATGGGTGACGGGTGGGTGTATGTACATACATATGCACGTACGACGATGAATGTTTGACAGCTTTTCTCCGATTTACTAAACTTCATTTCATACATACATATTGAAACTTTCCGGTTTCAAACAAACCCTCGGAAGAACGAGTAAGAACTCTGAACTTTTGTGACGTGGTGGCAAGTTTTCTGTACATGTCACAAAATATTGCCAACAACATGACGACGTGAATATGGATGGAGGATACGGGTGACTGGTTTAAGCAAAATAAGGTACGCTTCGTTAAGTGTGGGTACACCTACCTTTAAGTGTGACTGGGCTACGGATCGATTCCTTCCCAAAAACGCCGGGTAGCTCGGAGAGACAAACGCTTTCGTACAAAACCCACCCACACCCTGAAACACCGAACCTTGTATTCAGCAAACAGGACGGCGTAATAAGGAGTGATACATTCATGAATTGCATTGTAATGAAACCCACCGTGTTGGTTGAGCTGGTTCCAATGGCGATTTTATGTATGCGTTGGCTGGGTGGGCGTCACATCATGTTTGGGTATAAAATGAGAGGATGAGCAGTTGGTGATGAAACCTGCCATTATTATCTCGTCTCCGTAATGACACCTTCACCTCCATTGGACAAGAACAAGGCTCCGCGTAATTATTTCAGCTATAAAATGAATTATTTTAATAATTGAATCATTTAAGATCCATTTTTGTAAAATGGGTGTCATTATTTTTGCATATTGTTTTAAGTAAATTACGCAATGTCCAAAATTTCCAAATTGATTCGGTCGGGGTGCATTTTCTTTGAGTGAAAGCCTCCTTCATTATGTTTTGCATATAATTTTATGGGAGTCCACTAAGGTCCAAAATTTTCAAATTGATTCGGGTGTCTTTTTTTGAGTGAAAGTATAATTTTGTGCAAATTACGCAATGACCAAATTGATTCGGTCAGGGTGTCTTTTCTTTGAGTGAAAGCGTCCCACTGGGAGAAAGCCGCGTGAGACGGCAACAACACTCGAGGTATGAAGGACACTTGACAATTTGGGGGATTGATGGATAATGATGACAACACCCAATCAACAATTAGCAAATTGACGAGTTGGAAATGCGCAATGTGGAATAATTCAAGAGCACTTTTCTCCTCCAATTTCTTCATAAATAAGTGAACTTTAATTCATTTTCTCTTCAACCTTCTTCAACATAATGAGATGACATTTGAGTTAACATGTACGGAGTGGGTAATAAGTAGTAAATAATAATAGTTTGTAGTACATACTTTATCGTCGTCGTCGATGATTGGATGTGAGGAATTAACAAACAATTGTGTGTGTCCTTTCTGTTAAAAGCTACTTTACAATACGGACGACTCTCTACTATTTATGTAAATTCTGATTCTTTCTCAACTTGAATAGTCAAAAATTCACATAATTTTGTACAACTTTTGTATGCAAGGAAATTCTCTAATTCTTATGCGATCAATAAAACGTATCATGTATGTAAATAGTCTGTGTTTGGTCTTTAACTCTGTTCTCTCCAGGATTAAACTGGATGAAATGTACTTTAATAAAAAATAAATAAAACTCGTTCAAGCAATTTTACAATAAAATTAAGTCTCATCTCGTCTCTACATAAAAAAATCTTGTGTGTCACTTTTTGCTTAAACAATTAGTTAAATATAAATATATGTAGGGAACCTTGTTGTCTTTGGGAAATGTGATGAAAATTACGTGAATTGAGCTTTAAAAACATTACATAAGTCAACAAGTGAGACGACGATTCATGCCCAATTTTTTCACCTGATTGAACCCTATAAATGCTATATACCTCTGATTACCTCTCATAAATAAGTATGATTTGTAATAGTACATCATCATCATCCTCCGCCATGTAAATAGTTTTGTTGTTTGGTTCAACTAACTGAGCCACATTATCACATTTCCTGTTCAAAGGAACACTAAAAAAACTGTCCGCAAAAAAAATTCTTAACTTGTAAAATAGTTTTTTCACAAACCGGAACTACTACTGAATTGCACTTAACAGAATTGTTTTCGAAAAAAAGGGATCACAGTAAATCATACAAGTCCTTGAAATATACGATGCAACTACTCTTCTAAAAAAATCTAAACTAAATAAAAACGATCGATTGCAATGTGCCTTTTGATGTAAATAATTTTTGTAAATTTGTAAATATAGTCTCAAATTAGTAACGAATTAATCCCAACCTGACCTGAAATAATGTTGCTATTTAGTTTGTAAGAGGTGATTCTTCTCCGATGGTTGGATCATATCATTGGATGGAATGGCAGTTAGTTCAATTTAGATTACTAGAAAGCAGCCGTCGGCATGTGATGATGGTGGATGGGGGAATTTGTCGACGGAGGGGTGGGTATTGATCCCTGACATACGTACCTGGAAAAACATGAAAAAAATCCTTAAAATATGTCCTTAAATAGGCGACGGTGGGTGCAAAACTCATTGAAACACTGTAGCATATGAAAAAATATGCCATGATTTTCCCAACATTTTTTTATGTACTTACCATTCCGACAAATTGTTCTGTTGCGTCGCCGCCATACTGAACAAGTGATGGTTCCCATGGTGGGGGTGGTGGTGGTGAGAGGGGTGAAGGCCAGGCTGCGGCTGTAACAGTCCGCCGGGCGGAAGGCCTTGACCAGATACTAATTGAGACCGAAAATCGTGCAAGTTTTGACTTTGGAGTTGCTGCTGCTGTTGCTGCTGTTGAGATTGTGGAACTTCCTGAAAGACCAAAAAAACGGTTCGAAATTAGCACTTACTTCCGATTTCACCGAATTTTTCCTTACCTGTTTTGTATGTTGCTGATGATGCAAGTGGGGCGGCCACCTCGGAACATTTCCCTCATCGGACGAGATATCTGGCAAAATGTGGGTGGGTGACGTATTTTGCTGCTGCTGCTGCTGCTGCTGGTGAAGGTTATTGTTATGATTGTTGCTGTTCTGCTGTGACGGGGGGGACGAGGCAGAATTGTGATGGGGTGAAGGTGGCGATGATGAATTGTCCGAGTCATAGGCTGACCCTGGAGGTGGAGACTTGCCATGCACCTTCATATGCTTACGTAATGAGGAAGGATGTGTATAACTCTTGTCGCACCCACGAACCTACGGATGAAACCAGAAACCATGGAATGTCAAAACTATGCATGTCTTCATACTTCTTCTTACATTACAACAATAACGTTACTCTCATTTCATTAAGATTTTCATTAAAACCGTAGCGTAACTTGCGTGTATCTCTGTCTGATCTTTAACAGAGACGACACGAGGTGATCAAATAATACACATTCACAATATAACCTCGCCCCAACTAAAGTGCAGCTATTATGCATACCTTCGACTATGCACAACTACCCAAACTTTCATTAACCTTCTTTTCTCATAATATTTTTTCAACCAATTGTTACCGTCCACTCGAAGGCGAGATAAGTAAAATAGTTCTTGAAAATTTCAATAGATTTTTTTTCTATTTAGATATTTCGCACTCTCAAAGATCTGCGCATAATAATAATGTAATTACTTATTATTATGTAACTAACTTTTTCTTGCAGATACCAGTTTTACAAGATGTTATAAAATTTAATTTACCCATCACCTCACAAACTCAAGATATTTAGAGATGAAAAATCCACTTTTTTAATGGGAAAAAATTTTATCCGTCCTGTTTCGTATATTGCAAATTAATTACTACATGAATTGAGCGATCGTCCACATTCTTGCGATATTGACACCCTCAAAAACCTGACTTCTTTTCATTCCATCAACATTTTGACACTTGCAAAATATTCAGTCAGTTGCTCATCGTTGCTTTATTTAAATGTGCTTTTTACTAATGCATATGACAGTAAGTAGTTGGTTGCAGTTTTTGTCCGCATTATTGTGTTCCTCCTCCTCCTCCTGTTTAGCTTATGTAATGTTGCGTGTAATCACATTTTACTAACAATGAACACAATGCAATCTTCAACCTAATATGTAATAGCACCCTGTCAAATCAAAGTCGAGAACGGCCATTGCATTATTCTTGTTCATTATTATATCCACAACAGACAAGTACTGCTTGAAATATCAAAAAAAGTTGCAGGCATATTTTTTCCCCTCCGTCAAATCATCCACGTCTACTCCTGCTAATAGTCAAATATTCCTTGCTTCATCTCATCAACTACTCGATCTTCTCTTGTATTTTTTTTACTAAAACTTATCCCCAACTAACTAAAATGCTACTTAATGATGATACGAATTACAAGAGGATAATCTCTTACCTTGCAGTTGTACGGCTTATCCGACGTGTGGACGTGAGAATGTTTTTTCCTGTCGGAACTATTTGCGAAGCGACGATCACAGCCATCGTATTCACATTTGAATGGTTTTTCACCTAAAAAAATGGGAAAAAATCATAATTTTTAAAATGGTCATCAAATTTTGGGCTCTTAAAGAAATTAATGAAAGCAATTGACACGAAAATAAGCTGAAAGAAAGCGAGTCATACTTTAACTTTGGTTTGTCTCGATAATAAGATTAATAACAATATATTAACGATAACAAAAATTCTTTCAAAAAATCCGGAACCCTCGAATAAGATTAATGTTCATATACTCTAATTTCCAACAAGTGCAGCAGTTACATACGTCTTCAGTAAGAAAACATTCTTTAATTTCAAACAGTTCAGAACTTTGTGGAAATTGGTTTAAACTTTTTTGGCCCAAAAGGCAACGTAAAGAAATGTGCTTAAAGAATGTCTTCTTCTTCTTCTGAGGGCCTGTTTTTCACACAAAACACAATACTCTTCACCATCTGAATGGGAGTTATACATACTTAAGAGAAGCATCATGCATCCCAAGGAGGAATAAATAACAATGGTGTCCTCAAGGGTCATTTTTCTAAGAAGAACGTCGTCCTAAAGAATATTACGCTCTCGCACCCTTCTTCTTCTTCCCAAATGTTGATGGCAAGTTATTTTATTTTACTTACTTTAACAGCCATAACCTCTCTTCTCCCACAATCTATTTATCCATCTATCTCATATACCAGCTACACATATTATTGCACTTCTTCTTCCCAACTTTTGGGAATTATTGCCATTGCTAAACTTTCAACTTTACTTCCAAAAACTTTTCTAGAGTGTGAGAAGCAAGACCTTCTTGGACAGCCGAGTCCTTTTCCACACAACAAATGAATAGAAATTATTGTAACATTCTTCCACCATAAACCTCCCTCAAGAAGAAGTTTCTCCCTTTCATAAATAAATCCTCAAGAAGAAGAAACTTTGCATTGTGGTGGTGACCTAAGCGTAAGCAGAGAGGAGATGGACACTAGTAAATCGTATTGTAAAAACCAACCAATATATTATCATGTCGCATTTATTGCCATTCCTAAATCTTTGAAGAAACAATCGAAATAGATTGGACTGAATTGTCTCAATGTTCTTTTTTATGTGTGTTGGCACACACCACCAAACCAAGAAACTATTGATTATCGACTTTTTTTGGCAGAGTGTGACCAGTAAAAAAAAGAGTTAAAAATATTTAAAGAGAATGGTATATACATTTGTCTCTTTCGATCACTCATTTCCATTAAAAAAGGGTCAGTTAGTTAGTTAAATATGTAGTTGAAAAATTTCGGGTAAATATTTCCTGTCCATAGTTTATTTATTTTGGGTGGAATTTGCTCCGTACATTTTTTAACCCTTGAGCAAAGTTTAAATGTTTCAACCCTGTCTTCTGGCAGTTGTACGATGAGTAAGTATTTTGGGCACACGAGCAACGTATTAAATCCATTAGGAAGTGAGTGATACAAAATATTACTTTTGTGGTGGTGGGGTCGTGTCAAAGTATGAAACAATTCTTTCCATTCTGAACGGATAATTTATTTCTTGGGTTGAAAAGGTGAGCTTCCAGAGTAATAAGCACACAGATGGAGAGTAGTAGTAAGCTTTTTTTTAGAACATGAGGTAAACCAGGGATGATAACTTTGGTAATAACAATATTTCACGTTCGAGTGGACGGAAAATATCAAGTGGTGGGTCGAGAAGGTTGGTCTTGTTGATTTGATGATTTTAGGTTTCACTAATCACCAATTACCAAATTAGTCGAATTATGTAACAGATAGATAATTTAATTGTGTCTTGTAAGCCTGTTATTATTATTATTCTGCTAGATTTCCCATGGTGGTGGCAACATTCATCAATCAATTCACACATTTTCCCCAACAATCCGTCAACATCACGGCATTATTCAAGTCGCGGACACGATTTGAAATTTCAAAAGAGTAAAAGTCATGCCGATCGGTACGACATTTTTCATGACACGACTTCAACCCGGTCGTCGTCATCAGCGTCGTCGACTCCATGGCCATTTTACGTATCTCTACAGAGAAGAAGACCTGTCAATCATCCCGGAGGATCGATCCACGTCGTCGACATCACAAGACGACTACGACTCAGGTGGCCTTTTCCCTTTCTTGGAGAGGAGAGATGCCTCATAAACTGGATGTGGACACAAGTCGTATTTTATTTTATAGCGTTGTTAGCAAATGAACCCCCATAAAAGCTCAAGAGCTAAAACTTTTGCTCTACTTTAGGCGTTTTTATGGATTGGATGGATTGCAGAATTATTTGAAATTTGGACAAGTCAAGGAGTGAAAACTGAGTCATAAACCCCCTGGAAGTCTCACCCACCTCGAAACCCAGGTTTCAATTGTTGATCACCAATGCATCTCCGGAGGGGTCTTTACACACTTCCACCTCCTCCACATACTGTGGGAACGTGGCCACCGCACGTGCGAATATGTATAAACGATGGGATGGAATTATTATCATCCCCACCGCCGCAGCGATCCATCCTCCAACACTATTGTCAAGACCAGCTTGTGACCAGTTCATTCAGGAGGAAAAGTCTTTCCCAACTTATAACGGAACCTAACGCATGACAAGTGTCAACTTATGTAGTGCGTCGACAATTTATTACTTGGGAGCTTCTCATTAAGGTCTACTTTTATTAGTGATTTGCCACTTGATTCCTGTGAGTGACGTGACATCCTATTTACTTACGAGTGATTTATGCGTAATTAGATCAACCAAACTAACCGAATTCATGCGACTTAAAAAAAGTATATACATTTAATTTGCATAATTTGAATTTTTCTGTCTTTTTCTACGCATTTCTTGGCAATGAATTGAAGATAGCATTCGAAATATTAAGTAAACATTTTCCACTAAAACTTCCGTGTAATGTAATCCAATTAAGAAATTTAATTTCATACAACTTCAAGTACATAAATATTTATGATTATTTTCTCGAGCTTGGAGAGAAAATCTCATTTCATTTTCCTCAAAAAGCACCCTAGCGTAGCGTGGACAAGAAATCAATTCGGAAACAAATGGCTCGATTTTCCTGGAGAGGTTGCACACAGCGAAATGATAAAAACTAAACTAAGCTTTGGGGAGTTTCCACCCTCCCGTTCAGAGAACGATCTCCTCCTCTTTAAATAATATCGGTGGAGTGCAGTTGACTACATGAACCAACCCGGGTTTTCTTTCACCAGGGAAAACTGGCAACGTTAATTTGCGTGTTAGACATCCACTACGAGTTGACCCTACCACGACCAAAGTGAAATGCGTGTCGTTCGTAATCGTAGAGAAAGTAAGTAAGGAGAGAAAAAAAAACTTTTTGTTGCCGACTTTGTAACAACCCGGATGGTAAAACATAATACAACAAATAAATGGCGAATTTGATAAATTGAAGTGAACGAGGCCCTAAAAATCCCGTATTTTGCACTCACCATTTCCTTTCAGTATCTGAACATATGCAAGGAATTTACGAACAAAGGGTGCCACCGATTATTATCAAGGTCTACCTGGAGACGACGACGACGGAGACGACCAAGATGAAAGAAAAAAGTATGATTAAGATTTATCAAGTGTCAAGAATAATCATCAAAGGCTGGTCTTCTTCCACTCTTTATTTACCAGCACAACATAAAAGGACGAAGGACCATCTATCTCACGAATCAGTATCCACGCTTTATTTTCACGCAAATTAATTATTCTTGATTACAGAAGAATGAGAAGAAGAAAAAAAAAGTGGGAGAGCGACACTACTCACGAAATGAAAAAAAGAAAAGAAATATATCCAATCCACAAGCAGACTTCCTTTCATTTTTTGTTACTAATTTATTTAGCAACACTTCGGAGAATGCTTGGAATAATATTTCATGGATAAAAGGGAAAGCTCTCTCTCTCCAGTTTTATGCCGTTTCGCTCTTTACAAATTCTGAGATACACCAAATCATTAATTGAGCTAACTATGTACGTATCTATACCACGATCCAGGTAAATAGGACTGTTCTGTGCTGTTTTAATAAAAAAGCAGCAGCAGCAGTATTTCCAACCCTTTTTGTACCACCAAAACTCGTATCCGTCTTCTTAATGACAGTGTGTAATTTAAAAATGCGTCAGCTACTCCCTTCTTCTTGCACGCTACTCATCATCAATCTAATTTCAGCCTCTTTTATGACTTGACTACTATAAATTAACGTGGCTAATGCTCTAATAGATAGAAGAACCAGCTAATAATCCAACAACAACCCTTCCCTTCTTCCCCGTTTTTTATTCACACGTTATATAAACCACCAATATGCGGATCGGATCGGCTGAAAGTGAGCAGATGAACTTGGGCCAAATAAGCAATCAGGAGGAAAAGGTTGTCTTTGTCTTTTTCTCATTTTCTCCATTTTACACAATAAATTAAAGAGGAATGAAAAATATATCTCGTGTTTTCCAACCCAGAATGAATATTTGCATGTTTATTAGTGGAGTTTGCCATTTGCACGAGAGGATCCTTTGATTAAGTTGCTTGTCAAAGTAAAGTGGAATGAAAATCTAATCCACTCCTCCATCCATCCAATCTCTCGAATGACAAACAATGCCCAAGGTAGACAATGGGCGATGTTTGATAAAATGATCCCACGCCTGCTTCTCCTCGCAGGGATCCAAATTCCAATTTTCTAAGAATTCTTTCTTTCGTGCGAAAATGTTTGATCATCTGATACGATCAGATATCATCAAAGGGTTCGTTGCTATTTATTATGCAAATTTTATATCGGATGTAATTTGCTTCTCTAATATATTGCTTCACAGCTCCTCAGACAATGGTGGATTTTATTTTTGCGAGGAAATTGGCAAATTTTTAGGGGAGGAACAATACATACAAATTATTTATCGTAACGTAATTAGCTAGCTTTGATGGAAATGACACATTTTTCAACAGATCTGACTTTAAAAAAAACATGCGTTTTACTAACAGATCGTATCACATTGTTGACAGTGACGCTGGTTGACAATATATTCATTTCAATTATCGTCACCATCATCACGGTCCCTTTAACATTCGGTGGTTTGGTTTGGTGTAATCTCTCCAAATGGTAAATGCCCACTTCACTTAAATCATCGGAGGTGAACTGTTTGTAAAAATATTTTCCTTCAAGTCCTCCTCACTCACCCCATGGAAAATAATAATAATAATCTATTGACTCAGAGGCAGAGAGGTTCCAAAAGCCGGAAAAAAATCGAGATTATTACCACCATTTCTTTACCACACGAATAAGGGACGAGGAGCCCTTAGAAATATAAGTCTAGGCGCTCAATCTACATGTAAAGATTTCGCTCCTGCATGAAAGACGGATTTGAATCCAAGTCCTCATATAAGGCACACTACCACAAGTCGCATCCCAATTCAGTGAATGCAGTCAGTCCTTCCGACAGTCCGCCTATTTCGCTTTCTTACGAACTTTTGTTAATTCCCGAAGAATGGATGGGGCTGGAAAGTTTGGGTTTTGAAATCACGGCACGGCACGGCACTTACTTGAAGGTTTTCAATCTCTGTTCTTCTGGGCGTCTTTGAAAGTGCGGAAAATCGGATAGAGTATTGAAATGAAGGAGAGAGAGTTCATATCGCTCATTCATAATACATCATACATAATCATCAATAACAACACGAAAGGAAGTGAGAGGGCCCTTATTCTTTCATAAGAGATCTCTATAATAATATTCGCTTTGTGGAGTAGTATTATTATTCCCTTCCATACAATTATGTGTCAAGGGTCCAGTCAGTACCCACCGACCAACTAATCTGTCAATGCTCCAGCCTAATTTAGATGAATCGCTGTAAAATAAATTCGCACGGGCAATAATTCTTCAACTTTTGTTGACCAGCACTAAAAACAAACAAGTCATGTCCTATCTCATCCCATTATCCTCTGGGGAGGAAGACAGATGATCCTGATGGGGTTACTACTACTAAAATGTTGCGATTTGCACTGGTGGCAACACAACACGGTGTTTGTAGAACAATGAAAAGGCACATCTTTCTACAAAAGTGGGGTCCGTACAGCATCAACTTCAATTTTAACAATAATTCAACTTGAGCCCCGACAGGGACGGATTGTTCGGAAAGCGGTAGGGACGAGAGAGGGCCCTTGAAACTCAAATCCGTGAATGGAGAAAGCATTCGTGCGTCAAATAAGCTCACCTACATGTGAATGTATCTACGTCCATCTGGACAAGTAGATACGTACAAAATGAAATGGTGGTGCTTCAAATGTAACAAAAACTAGATTTTAAATTCTAAATCCGACCAGATTGCTATTAAGTCTCATCATTTCGGTAGTAATAAGTAGTAGCAGGCAGCGTGCTATTCAATGGACCCGCATACATACCCGTCCTCCTATTTAAACTCGCATACATAATTGCCCCCTTGCCGAATATACGAACGGATGAAATAAAATGGCGACGGATTTGATTCGATTTAAAACTTTGATGAATGTCAACCCTCCATTAAACGTCAGCAGCATGATCATCTCTCTTCTCGTTTGTATGTATGTAAAACCAATGTAATACACTCATCCTCAGTCAGCATTACTTACATCAACTCAGGATTTACATGACTTGACACGGTGACAAAGTGACAGAAGGTTGTGTTACCTCACATCTCACCCACTCATCCCTCCCTCCCAACAATCGACGCATTCTGGACATGCAGTCGGTCAAAGAAAAGCTATACACGCATCCGATTTAAATGAAGGCGATCGGGTGGAAAAGTATTTGTTAAAATGTATACGACTGCCAAAGACGGATGGATGGATGCATTTATTTACAACAACGTGACTACACTGATAGGATGGCATCCCTGGGTTTGTTGACGACCATTTGTTTCCTGATATACAAACCTCTCCTGAAAAATGCCGACCAGAAAGGCAGCACGAACCCTTCAGTGGATTGGCTTTATTTTTAAGGGAGCAGAGAATGTATGTAAAATATTCAAAATTGGAAACTGTCCCTTCCACAAAAGCTTAAAAGCTCATCCAGCCCTTCTTCTTCCAGGGAAAATAAATAAGTGCTGGCCAAACCGTGGCTAATCCTTTTTAGGGGTCCAAATACCATATCCGTACCGAAATGCTTACTAAGAAATAATTTAATTGTAGTACAGTTAATTTCCTATCTACGCATTAGTCTAATATTCAAAATTTACTACGCAAAATAATTCTGATGTCTGATTTATATGCAGAATTTAATTCCTAAAACAACTCATCGCTTATGTGATGATGATGAATGGTCGGACGGCACTTAAACTTTTATAGACTATCAGATCGAGTACTACACAATAACAGTTTTAATGCTTGTAAAAAATAATGGAGGAAAAATCATTTCTTTTTTATGCGCCATGCAGAAAAACAACTCGTCAATTCAATCCAGATCGTAAAAATGTGTGCAAAAAAAATCCTTCGCGAATATTTAACATGGATTCGTTTCATTTACAGAATTGTTATTTTCATTTGAATAATTTGATTCAAATAGTTAAAAAAAGTACTTTGGTAGAAACCAATTTCGTTTATTTAAACGACACCCACGTCCTAATTTGATTGCTGATATTATTATCATTGCTACAATTCGTGAGAACGAATTTGAATTTGGCAATGAGAAAAAACGCTGTACAAAAATATAAATCTGGGCTTATTTACAACACGAATAAATAAATGGTTACAAAACTAAAAGCTTTCTGAGCCACGTTTAAAGGAGAAAAAGACAAAAATAAATTAATATCTCTCGAGGGCCCATCCTTCGTCGCCTTTTATAAAAAAGCTGTCTTTTTAAAAAAGATAAAAAATTGGGTGAATGTCGGTGTAATTTTGGGCATAAAACAAGAGACCCCAGAGATATGAAGAGACAACGAAAATTTCCGAGAAGGACTAGGTGACAGGGACGCTTGTAAGTCACCACGTTGGACAAGCAAGTTAAAATTTTTCCAGCTACTTAAATACTAACCAAACATCATTTATAAAAACGAGACACTTTGCCCGGTGTGTATTTGTAACCTTAATTGTCATTCCAGACTTTATGGGTGAGTTTGGTTTGGGCAAAACTGCCCTCTAAACCTTATAAGTTAAGCCCTATGTCCTTCCCATTGTCCGAAGCATCCCTATAATAGGAACATGCACCATTGTGATGAAGAGCAAATGACCAGAACTAACGAGACAAAACACCAACCAACCAGCCAAGATTTTAAGAATCTAGTGTCAAAGATTATAAATGAGAATTTCGGTGGCAGCAAAAGGTCGACTCACTCCATGAACATGACTCTTGTAACTAGATTAGAAAAAGATAGTGGAGGAAAAACACCTACTTTTGTCCGTAAAAATCCTTTCTATGAGAAAAACCTGCCTTAAAACCAAACCACCACTGGCTACAAATACTACTTGCTTTGTACACCAAATTGATGGGAGAAGAGATAAAAATCAGACAAAACTAGCAACTTATTCAATAGAATTCAGAAATTTTTGACCTTTAAACAATAATAACATTTATCACGTCATTGATACCACAATCGTCAGTTATCATCTAGTTTTTCGATTATCATTCCATAACAAGCTTAACTTATTTTTGGTCATATTTCGAAATTTTTGCGAGAAAAAATGCCCGAATAAAAGAAAGTACAACTTGTTTTTTTTTACTTACCGGTATGTGTTCTTTTGTGGATTTTAAGATTCTCCGATCTCGCAAAGACTTTCCCACAGCCGGGAAACGGACAAGGGAACGGTTTTTCGCCCGTGTGTACTCTGACATGATTGACTAATTTGTACTTTGCCTTGAAAGGTCGCCCATTTCGGGGACAATTTTGCCAGTAACAGGCATGATTCGTGATCTCGGGGCCACCAATGTGTTCAACCTGCTACGGCAAAGGATACAAAATTACAAAATAAATTACTTTTGTTATTTAAAAAAATAATCTTCTTCTCGCCAATTAAGTAAAAAAAAATATGGATGATTTATTACTCTTCCGACTCACCGTAATATGGGTGACGATTTCGTGCATACTGCAAAATGTTTTCATGCACGGTTTTTTAGGATTCGGTTGATCCACATCCACCCAAAGACACGTCACTGTAAAAAAATACAGACATTTCAGTAAAACATTTCAGTAAAAAAGTGTATTTTCTTACTACTTACACTCTTGTTTGATAGGTGGTCGCATATATCTGAAAAATGCACCCGACATGGAGTGCATTGTTTGAAACTGGTCACGAGCATATACTTCCATCCCTGCAAAATAATAGCGATTTATTTTTTGCACATTCTTTTTTTAATTCGCAAATTTTTACCCAGTCTCATCTGTGAGTTGTGATCATGGGTCGGATGATTCATTAAAGGAGGATGGAACAAGACATGGTGGTGATTCGGTGTATCTCCGAACATTGCATTTTGTGTGTCAACAGGAGGTAGAGTTGCCCCGAGATCTCTGTATTTCCAATGAAATTATGCATTACATAAAATGAATTGCGTGTTCGGGAAGCTAATTTAGAGAGGAGCAAATTGGAAATAAATGCGATTATCTACACACCTTGACCGGAGGAGGTGAGCAGCGGCGTAGGACATTTGCGGATTGTGGTGGTAGCCGTTGGGCTGGTGGATTTGTTGGTGGTGGTATTGAGTGGGGTGTTGGTGGGAGGGGTGGTGGTGGTGGGGGGCAAGGTGGGAGTGGTGAAAAGGGTGGTGTGACGGGTCTCCACCAGCGGAGGTGATGCTGGGTGGAGATAACTTGAGACCCATGGAGGGATGCGTGTCCATAAACGAGTTCAACATGGTGAAAGGTTTCTTAATTCGAAAATATTTAATAAATTAGAATTTTATAAAATTTCAATTCTTTTAAGTGAAAGTCGAATGATTTTGCGAGAAAAATATTAAAATTTGCTTTCACTTCAGTTTCAGTTTTATTCTTTGAGACAAACGAGAAACGAAACTTTGAAACGAATATTTGTTTGTAAAAAAATTGTTATTTTTCAAAATGCAAAAAAAACATCTCAAAAACTTAAGTTTTACTTGTAATCGACATTTCCAATTATTTTATTTAAATACCATAAATGGATTTCACTAACCTTTCGTTTTTATTGAAACAATGAAAAGTTGCAAATTCCAGGCGTACGATAAATATTTTCACTTCACTTAAAATGTACTGGAAGTGAAACTTATTCCACACTTTAAAAGACTGTCATAAAACACGAGATCAAAAATTGCAAGACACTTTTTTCCTATTAAAGAACTAATTTACTAACGAGAAACATTTGACTAATCACTGAAATGAAATACACTTTTCGTAAAACTAATTAAAAAATGTATTGAACACTTTGTCGTTTTCTCTGCCGGTATTAAAATTCCAGTTAACTTTCTTCCACCAACAATTTTTTAAGTTAACTAACACCCACGTGGCATGGATAAACATGTGCAATTATTATTATTAAATAACTGTTCACACCTAAAGTGACTGAGGTCACTGTTGCAAATGTTGGGAACAAGAAGAAGAATAAGAAGTGGCCACATGTGGCGATAACTCATGTAGAGTTCACAGTACGAAACTATCTGATCACTGATGATTATTGAGTCTCTTGCACGCCAATACCTGGAAATTATGACGCATTTAATTTAACAAATTACCACTTTCTCCAGTAACTTTCTCCTTGCTAAACTTTTGCAAATAATCCAAAACGTGTCCAAAATTTCCTGGAGATTTTCAAACTTTTATAGTTAATCTCTATTTCGTGTAGCTATATGAGATTTTTGTCTCAAGTAGCTCTCTCTCTCTCATTTGGAGAGCAAGTACTTGAGCGTGTGTGCCGTCGGTGGTAGTTGTAACCTCAGTGTGACCCCTTCAAGTGGTACTTTGAGGAAAAGGAAAAAAGTGGGCCAAAAAGGAACCTCTTACTGTGACTCAATGTGAAGCCCAACTGGGAGTAAAGTAAAACTTGAGGAAAATCTCTACCAGAATCATCATCGATAGCTCTCTCAGCTCTCCTGCCTGGCTATCCACTCCACGATGAAGAACGTACGTACGTATGGTGGTTTTTGGGATATGTAGTCGTCGTGTTAAGAGATTTGCCCCTTTGCGTCGTAGCTCCTGACGACGGACCCCGTTCACACCGCTTGGCTTGGAGTTTGGAGTCATACGGCGTCTCCTCCCTCGCCAAGCGATTGGCGATGCTGCGCCATGTATCGTTCTTATTGGCTTGGCTGGATATCCAACCAGCAGGAAAGAAGCCCACCTACCCAGGAATCGCAACATCCTCCAGGACCGCCTTCCTGAGAAACGTCGCCATGTCCGACCCCCTCCTCGGCGTCAGTTTCCATGCATGCATGCAACTAATTCTCGCTTCTCCAGGTGGAAAAATTACAAAAAGACTTATCTCGGCGACAAAAAGATGTGCAATCGTGGAGTAATTATTATGTATCAAAAATCTCGTCGTGGTATCTGGCACACTTGGTATTAATGTATTAATTAGCGCTTTTTCTCGAGCCCTTGTGGGGTAGCAGCACCTAAGTAGCGTCTTCTTGAAGTGAGTCAATTGTTGTCGCTGTTTTCTCCATATGATTAAATGCACCATGTCGATTTCATGTAATCAAACGCCAGGTGAAGTGGGATGTCATACCGGGAGGATTGCTCGCTGTTTCAATCCGCACTCCCCTGCTGCCGATTCCTTAAGCTAACATTACACGCTGCGATTTCTTCTTCGTCTTGACATGGCAGGTTCCATAATATGACTCAAATGTCACCCCGGTGTTGTAATAAGAAGTTAATAATATCCGACAGTTTAGTGTAAACAGAATAAATACAATCGTCACAAGGGGATCTCGATGGCAGGGAAAAATCCATAAGTGTAAAATTGCTTTATATTTATTCAATCTCCTCAACTTCAAGGGTGGCCATCGTAAAATTGAGACAAAAGTGTAATACGTATGACTTGGTTGGTTGGTTGGTTGGTGAGGAGTCGATGATAATTCAAGTTTTATGAGAGGGCATAAAATATGTATGTTTGGCAGCTCGTCAAATTGGAGGTGGATATTAGTATGACAAGTAGTTTTGTATAAGACGTCAACACTTTGAGAGAGGTGGATACTTAATATTTCGTGTTTTTTTTGTTATATTTTTGGTAATTAAATCAGACTACTTGATTTGTATGCACATTTCAATTTGATGACTGGTAAACAAAGTGACATAATTTTTGTGTTTTGTTAAGAGAAATAAGTATTTATGTGAAATTGAGCAGATGAAATCAATTTTTGAAGGATTTAATTGAGAATATTTATGTTGTGAACTCTGTAGAAAAATAAGTACTCATTTTTAAACGATATTTAATTGCGTTCCTCTAAAACCATAAAAAAAATGAGAACGCAGTACGTACGATTGAAATTGCGAAAAAATTGATAATTGATTAACATTTGAAATTGTTTCAAATTAATTTCATATGAAATTCGTATGAAAATGAATTTCATATAACACATGAAAATTTAATTGATGATGGAGATCAATTTTTGAGGGGTTTTCTTTATAATCTTGTTCGACATATTTAATTTTTATGGCCAACTTTGCAGAAAACAATTCATTTTTAAACGATATTTAATTGCCTTCCTCTTAAATCATAAAAAATTTAGTACGCACTCAATTGAAATTGCGAATAATGTGCAATCTGCCTAAAAATAATTAATCAACATTCGTCATTTTGTAGTAAAAATATATTTCTGTCATTTACTTTAAATTGATGTAGAAGATTAAAAGTCTTGCATAACACGTGACCCAAATTAGCTTACTTTTATAGATTTTTTTTGCAAAATCCGCACCTTCAGCACTGTAAAATTCTTATACTTAATTTCATATTTTGCCATTTTTGTAGACAATGAACCCCTAACCAATTTCACAGCCCTAGAAGAAATCAACCACCTGCTAAAAATATACTTTAATCTGCATATGCATCCACGTACTGCTCTCATTTTAAACCAACTATTATCCTCGAATTGAGAATAGTCACAGTTTAAAACGGTAATTTGGTCAATGCAAATTTTGTGAATATTCACAAAAGAACAGAAAATTTAATTTCGTAAGAAAATGTGTTTCTTTAGTCTCGGTTTTCTTTCAATCAAGCTACCAAGACTAAAGTGGAAAGGAAATAAATTTTGCCTCATGTCGCGTAATTGTAAGCTTTCCTCACGAGGCGACATATTTTTAAACACAAATTCATTGTGTCGAATGAGAATTTTATTCAAATCGCGTACATATTTACAAGGATTCACGCTTCTCAAGGAGCTATTTCGTATTTCCGTAACTTTCCCCATGAATAATACAAACCGTGATAATTGGATTCATTCGTCAGGTGGGTTTGCCCACCTGAAAAAAAAATACGACACAAAAACTTCTACACCTACAAAATTTTTGTTTTGTAGCAATTTTACCTATTTCACAACATGGCTATAAAGTCGAACTAATATGAGACTAGTTACATATGTACATACTTTCTCTTTGTATCACTTTGCCTCACAACCCCTTAAACTTTGCATGAAAATTTCATGAAAAACGGTACTAAACATTTTATCCCTAGTATTCTTTAAATCATCATTAATTACGAAATTGCCCACGTACTTCTATATACAAAAGTGGTTAACTCCACTAATGCACGTGGTCTGCCGTGATTGTTACGTAAGAATCATGACCACTAGAATTATGATACCTTAATACTTGCCAACAATGCCACAAGAATCTTCTTCTTCTTCAGCAGATTACGTGTTGTCAAGAATGAAATAATTAATGGTGAAAGAAGTATTAAAAGCTGCACAATGGTTGGACGACCACAATGTATTCTCGAGAAAGAAGGAGAAGATTATGACGTGGAATTATTATAAGAGATAAAATGATTTATGGTCGTTTTGAACACCACGTGCTCGTGCTCTCGAGGGCTCCCCCCTGCGCCGGACGACCTCATCTGCGACCCAGGTGGGGGGACTTACGTAGAAAAATCTCCTCTCCTCTGCCTAGATCACAATCACACAATTGAACAGAATTCCTCCTCAGAATTAGAATTATCTGAGCAAGGTAGTAAAAGGCCAGCCTCGATCATGACCATCATCTTGATGCACATGTCGTAACTTTTTAAAAACTTTGCCACAAAACCCTAAAGAACAAAGTCTTCTTTTTTGTAGAACAACATTCTTTTTTGAAATTTTTCATACGAATCCTTAAGGCTCTTACCTCACCTCATGCAGTCTCAATCTCCCTAATTTAATTAATTTCTTCAAAAATTTATGGAGCACCGCTTTTACCGTCTGCACACCCATGAAATCAAATAAAGGAAATGAAAGAAAGCCCAAATTGTGGCCGACAACCAAGAAAATAAAAAGTTTCCACAGATGCCACAAGCAATAATTTGTTCATTTATCATCGTCCACTTTTTCAAGGAGGAAAATTCCAGCCCCGAACTTTTAACAGGGAGGAAGAAGAAGAAGATCGTGGTGCCGTATTGTCTTGTCTGTCTATTCACTTATTGTATACTTTTTATTAAAAATTTCCAAAAATATTTGTGCCATCAGCACCAAAATGAAATATGATTTCACATTCTTTTCCTGAATTACAAATAGTTTATAAGTATTTTTGAAATTGGACGAATACACTTATTTCTCAGGTGGTGGATTGGATTTTCTTGGCAGGATGGATGATCTGGAGGAGAGATTCATTGTCTTTTCTACTCAAAGAGACAAAAGGGTGGGTACCCTGGTGAGGTGACTCTTTTAGCCTTTCCTGCTGCTTTCCTCCTATTCTAATCATCCCCAATAATTTGTATCATTTGTGTTCTTGCACCACCAGTTACGAGAAAGAATCCGGTGATGTAATAACCCCATTAGTGTGATGATGTTAATAATAATAATAATAATAAAAGCGAACAAGCAACGGGGATATTTCTGGATGAATTGTCCAGTCACTACTACTAGTTCAATGTAACGGAATTAATCTAAAAACACGGCAGGATTCATAGCAGGATAGATTTCAATTTCGTACACCTGAGATTTTCTCTTTCTTTCTTTCTTTATCTGTATTTTGACTCGAACTCCAGGACAAGATTGGCTCTGTCAACTTCTGGCTGTGCCATTCTGTTAGAGAGAAAATTGGATGAAAATCGAATCCTGGAGATGGATTTCTTCTTATAATTGGATAACATTTCCTAGTGTCATCCGGTATCAGAATTGTTCCTGCGAACAGGATGGCGTTGGTTTGGTGGAACAGATGGGGCTAAAAAATTGGGGGTACTTTTTGGAGATTATTTAAGTTTTCATATAAAAACCGTGACGTATATTTTCTTATTCCCCAATAATTTCATCACATTACTAGAATTAGAATCCGTTGTCATCTCCCAATCTGCACCTCCATCTCGAAAATATGTATAAACTCCACAATAATAAATAAATAAACTATGTACGTCACAAGTCACAGTGGGTGCAATTCATTTATTATCATTTGTCTGCCTTCCTTCTTCCAAGATTATTAAGATGCTGCATTTCTCTTGGTTAACTTAACATTAAAACAAATTTTAAATATCAAGCTGCGTATGAATTCAAGGTAAATCTAATCAAGCACACACACATGTACATTCAGCGTCCTCGTGGATAAGTCGTCATCATAAAATCTAGGGGGAAAAAAGAGTTAAAGTTAAGGAACCACCCCTGCTGGACTTAAGTGGGAGTCCCACTGACTTCTGGTCCTCTCAGTTCTATTTTTATCTGAAATACCACAGAACCAAGCGAGGTAAACAAATTAGACGATGGAATGACAGAACCGCGGGGGGAGCTGGCCACAAAATTTTGTAAAAATAAATAAAACAAACCGAAAATAAAACAAATCTCATAAAAGTCGCGACTCATTAGATGAATAAGAATTATGTTTTTCTTCTTCTTTTCCTAAAAATATTTCATTTGAGGTGGGTGTGTTTTTCGTTCTTCCTTCGTAATAATTTAGGCATAAAAATTGACAAAAAAAATTCAAAAATGGATAAATCACACCAGGGATTCATACATGGATAGAGACGGAAAGAAGGGTTGGAAAAGTGTGTGTTTTTCACTCTGAACAATTTTTTCGGTGATTTTATCTGGAGTGAAATGACGAGTAAAGGGACAAGATTGGACATTTTGATCTGGCCCAAAATTCGAGGAAAAACATGGTCCTTACTTTTCTATTATCTGTTTCAAAGCAGTTGACCGAACCAGAACAACAATGTAATGGAGGGGATAATACGTGTGTAAAAGGGGGCCTTATCTGTCCGTACATACATATTTTTGTTGCTTCACTGGTTAAAGATATCAAGATAAAAATGCAGAGAAATTGACTGCACGAACATATCGTCTCATTTTTTACCAAGAAATCGATTACCACTTCGAAATACATGTGTCACTTTGTACCCTCCCTCCCTGGGCACTTTTTCAATTTTTCATAATTCTTCAGGGGTCAAAAAGTCCTCTTTTGAACTGATTGTACAAGTGTAACGAGGGAATGAGTTACATACATTTCTTCCCTTATGCGATTGTATTCCTGCACAATCGCCTTCAACAATGGGTCCTTTATGCCGGCTGAGATGGGAAATTACTTGACTTTTGCTGAGGTCATACATACCAAAATAGATAGAAGATGGTGTGTGTGATACTATATTCAATAATTCTTTTTAATTTAAATAATTGACTTCCCCTCCTTCACTTTACCTTGGTTGTGTTGTAGAGACTTTTTCCTGGTTAAATATTGGTCCAAACTAAAATTATGTCCCCGGGGGAGTTGACATTAAATAGAATCGTATCACATAAACAATCCACAAAAGTACTACGTACACAAATTATGTACAACTTGACTCCTCAACTTGTGCCCTTGGCATTGTAGTAACACACCTGACTTTGTTCATTGTCCACTCCATCCACACCAAGACCAAGGGGACAGTCAGAGGTATATCAGACCTACCTACCTTCCTTCTCCATTAAATTGTACGACCTTAACCTACGAAAAGGAACGGTCATCATCTTCATCATCATATTTTCTTGGGAAGGAAAGAATGAGAAGATGCAGCAACAAGGAATTGTTTAAATGTCGAAGATTGCACCATGCAGAGACAAAACGCAGCAGAAGGGACACAACGAATCTTCTCTTCTCAAGTGCACATGGTTGGTATTCATCTGTTAATATTATTATCATATGAGAAGAAGTAGAAAAAAAAACTTGAGAATTTTTCGAATTGTGAATTGGGCAATTTTTCATCTCCTTTCTCTCTCTCGAGGAGTGTATAGCCGAATAAAAAAAGCCACCTAGGGAGCTGGTCAAAAAACGGCCTAGCCTTAAAATTTCCAGCTAGAAGGGCTCCTCAAGTGCCCACACCCCTCACCACCACCACCACGCACTAAAGACAATTCATTTGTCATCCTCTCCTCCTGAATGGAAAAGTTTATTGAACAGTCAAAGGTATTAAAATTAAAGATGATGATTTCTCAAGAGTGTGTCCATAATTCGTATAAATTCTCAGAGTGCCTCCAACCGAACCCTAAGTCGTATGTGCATTACATACTTTTACCATGTTTCTTTTTCTATACATTATTGATCAGAAATCCTGATTTGATCCTGTCCTCGATATCTCGAAATAATGAGAATCATCTTGCAACCATTATTGAACGTGTAACGCAATGGTAATAAAATATTAATATTTTATTGTACATTCATTCGCTGGATGGACGGTGTGTTAGTTATTGTTGTTGTTGTATCATTGTTGTACTTTTAATAATAATGTCGATCTCTTATCTATTATTATTGTTGTGCCATAAGTGCATATTTGTAGCGCTGGAGGAACGTTTATAAATAAATAGGATACCGAATTTATTAAAGATTTTATGTTTGGCATTCTTTATTTGAAAATAAATTCATTCAATTTTGAGATTGATTTCGATACGTGTAGGAACGAGGTACGACACAGAAAAGTAATTTATCATTTATTTCTCGCGAGGTAGAAAATAGTCTATTTCTCAAACACCATTGTCTCGTCGAATCTGAAATTCCACTCGAAGAGATGAAAAGATTGGTCACACAGAATTGGCTATTACCAACACTAATGGTGCATTTGATGGACGATAGCCATTAAGGAAAATGCATTCATCATCTTACACACACATACGAAAGAATTATGTCAAACCAAAATGGTCGCATTTGATGTGAGATGATTACAAGTGGGGGTTTATTAATCGGTAATCTTGTGAGTGCTCAAAATGGATGGAGTTAAATATTATGTGTGTGGATGGCTTGGTTTTTATACCGTTTTGAAATCGATAAACGGTAAAATTTTTGTTTGGAAATTTCGAAAAATTGGCTAATAATGCAATAATGCACATGCATTTTAAATGCTTTCTCCGAAAAATAAAAAAATCGAATTTAAAGAAACCTACAGTGCAAACTTGATATAGCCCGAGTCAGGCCAAGTTGTGTACTAACCCGATCCGACTTTTTTCATGAAATTTTCTCGTAAATGCGTATGAATAAATTTAATCCTGTCAACTACTGTCAACCGCTGAATCTTCGAACCTTATTCCTAATTTAACCCACGTGCAAAATTTCAAGTCGATAGGATAACAGCAAGATTCCTAAACTTTTTAGCTCGTTTCCGTGGAGTGAATGTATTAGGATTATGTAATGAGGTTGTCCAAGGATGAGCCATCTTTTAAAAATTATTAAAAATTTTCGAGTTGGGGACAGGCACGCATTTTTTGGCGTTGTCATCCGTTGTTGGGTGAGTGAGAAATTATTTTAAAAATTATTTTTGCTACATTTTCTGGGGACTGCTTTTAATTTTTAACTCGATTGCATATTACATATGTGATATTGATGACCATTTTTGTCCCCGATACTTTTATATATTTGTACACGTATTTATATGCATATTTTTATAAAGAGCACAACCAGGTAGATAATTCGAGTTCCGGAGAAAAAATTTTCATTTGTCTAAAACTTGACAAAATTTTCATTATTAAATTATCACTCCCACGATAACGGTGGACCTGGAGGACGAAGAGGAGGAGGATAATTTAGTTCTGGAAGATTTTGTAATTGATGAGGTAGCAGCTGCTGGTGCAGATTCAGAAACCACTCCTGCTGATACCGAAGATGAGTTGTTAACGGTATAAGTTTTTAAAATCATGAGGATGTCAATTTTTGTCAAGTTTTTTTAAAGATAAATAAACATTTCTTTATCTGGAACTCGAATTATCCTCCTGGTTGTGGTCGCTATCTTCATAAAAATATGTATACAAATAAGTGTAGAAATATACAAAATTATCGGGGGCAGAAGTGGTCATCAATATCACATAATATGCCACGATTGCTTGACTTTAAGTATCTAGGTAACGTTAGTCTCCCTTAACGGTTGCGACAAATGGTCGAGTTACAAATTAAAAATTCATTTTAAAATCGTTGGTTCAAAAAGGGCGTTTGAGTCTCCAACTACTTTGACCCTTAATAACTTTTGAATCGGCAGACATAGAGACTTAATTCTTGAGGATGAAATCATCGTAATTTTTTGATTGATTTTTTAAGCTAAAAATCTCGAGAGTACTATTTCGAAAATTAAACTTGAAATCTCCAGTGAGTCCGAGTCAGACTCTGTGGTTGTCGGTCAAACCAACCATTTTCCATGAAATTGTAATGTACCAAATGCATTTTAACTTGTGGAGTGACATATTTTTGAAAAATCTGTATGGATCAAGCCCTACGGTCTCACCCGTTCTGAAAATTTCAGCTAAATCGGTTCAGCCATTTTGGCTATCGTGTTCCGGAAGGACATGATGGTTCCATAAGAACTGACTTAGGCTAAAAAGGCAACAATTTTGCAGAGCCTTGTAAGATGGCATTATTCTGAGAGCAGGACTCGTAATGAACGATGTGCATATGATTTTGTGATTTATTTTTGGTATATAAACCATTACAAAACACGAACTTAATAAACTCGGAAAATTTTTCCTATTTTAATTTATATTGCTACGATTAGTTTTACGACAGTTATCGCAAGACGGACAGACGGACATAACGGGTACATAAGCCCTGATTCAGGCTAAAAACCTATATTTAGTTAAAATTTTCACCAATGCATAATACGCATTGTTTATTTGACAAAAAACAGGCGTAAAGTGCATTAGTAAAATGTATTTGGTACAATAAAATTCTATGCAAAATGGTCGGTTTGACAGATAACAGCGAGCTTGACTCGGGCTGCACACTGGAGATTTCAAGTTCAATCTTCGAAATAGTACCCTCGAAATTTTTAGCTTAAAAAATCAAGCTAAAAATTACGATGATTTCATCTTTAAGAATTAAGTCTCTATGTCTGCCCGTTCAAAAGTTATTAAAGGTCAAAGTAGTTGGTGTATTTGTAAGGGACTTTTACACCAACTATTTTAAAAATAATTATTTTATTTGTAACTCGACCATTTGTCGCAACCGTTAAGGGTAACTAGGCACTAAAAGTCAAGCAATCGTGATAATATGCATTCGAGTTAGAAATGAAAAAGTCCACCGAAAAATAATTTCTCACTCACCCAACAACGGGTGACAACGCCAAAAAATGCGTGCCTGTCCCCAACTCGAAAATTTTTAATAATTTTTAAAAGATGGCTCATCCTTGGACAACCTCATTACATAATCCTAATACATTCACTCCACGGAAACGAGCTAAAAAGTTTAGGAATCTTGGGATAACAGTTATCGCAAGACAGACAGACGACAGACAGACATCACGTGTACATTGGCTAAAAAAACAGACATCACAAATACTCGCAGTATGATGACATCACTAAAATATACAGTTGCTAAACCAACCAACATTGCATTTTGAAGAAGAAAATGATGCACAATTCTAAAAAAAATTAAAAATCAAATTTTTTGTCGCGTCGAAATTCGATCCGAATTTTGATACTCCTCGATCCACCCAGAAATCCTTACTAGTAACTAATTCACAACCACTCAACTTGAACAATCTGACCCAGAAGGACTTGATCGATAGAAATGTGTAAGTTTTTTTACGGGGAAAGTAGGATTTTCGCATTTTCTCCCAAAATAAACATGTTCTCTATTCTTTAGCGGATTATGAGGATGACGATGTTGACATGGAGGAGGAAGAGGCCGTTCGACCCCCCAAAATCTGCAAGTGTCCGCCAAGGGGAGGCGGCGGAGGGGGAGGAGGAGGACGTGGTAAAAAGGGGGCCAGCAAGAAAAGGAAGGGCGTCAAAGCTACCAAAATGAAGAAAAAGAAGGTCGTGGCGACTAAAAAGAAGGTCCCAAAGACCAATCTGGGGGGAAAGAAGAAAAAGAAAAATATTCGCCCCTCGTCAAAATCCAAGTTGAAGAAGGCAAAGAAAGTGGCGTTGGCAGTTTTACGCAAAGGTAAAGGTAAAGGAGGTGGCGATCGTCGTCGTCCAAATTGCTTCATCCTTTACTTCATGGAAACTTGGAGGGTAAGTTCACTTTATGATCCAACATATCCAGATAATAATTATGTCGAATACACATTTACCTGTATTGTTCTGTAGAACTTGAGAAAGGGTGGAAAGCCTGCAAACATGTATGACGTGGCGGTGCAATGTGGAAAGAACTGGTGGAAACTTCCGGAAGATGTCAAGGAGAAGTATCGACAAAAATATTGCGCCAGTGTCAAGAGGTCGACAGTTTGTAAGAAGGGTGGTGGTGGCAAAGGAGCTGGACCCTCCAGGCCAACGTCGGGAACTAAGAAGCCGACCTCGGGAACTAAAAAGCCGACCTCGGGAACTAAGAAGCCGACCTCGGGAACTAAAAAGCCGACCTCGGGAACTAAAAAGCCGACCTCGGGAACTAAAAAGCCGACCTCGGGAACTAAAAAGCCGACCTCGGGAACTAAGAAGCCGACCTCGGGAACTAAAAAGCCGACCTCGGGGACCAAGAAGCCTACTGCAGGACCCTCTCGACCAAAGGACAAGAAGGCAAAGGACAAGAAGCCGAAAGATAAGAAGTCGAACGACAAAAAGCCAAAGGACAAAAAGCCTAATGACAAGAAGCCAAAGGTCAAGAAGCTTGACGACAAGAAGCCTGACGACAAGAAGCCCGGTGGATCTGGACCTGCCCCTCCTTGCTAGTCAAGCTATTCCAAGTTCCTTCCCATTCTCAAGAACAATCTTCTCATAATTTCGTCTTACACAAACCATTATCTTAACCACAAAACCACTTAATACGAATCAATAGCCACTTAATGATGCAAAAACAGCCAAATTAATGTCGCACATTGATGAAATTTGTATAATCAAATGCAATTTGTAGTAAATAAATCCATTACCTCCTGAAAAAAACAAGCTTCTCAACATCCCCATTCCTAAATTCCCCACCAACCAACCAACCAACTACATACTTAAAACCATACATAAATAATCCCCAGATTCAACACTTTTGGCAATTTACATCAAATAAGAATGACAATTACGTCACATAAATTTATGCTAATTGTAGGATCCCATGAGTGTAAAGAGCCCATCAGACAAAGGGCCGTTGACAGTTATTACGTACAAGTCCGATTGTTCCGTCGAGGAAGAAAGCGACCCAGCCAGCGCAGCAATACGCAACAATGCTTCACGTTACTTTGCCCTCTCTCGAGAACAACAATGCAAAATCAACTCTTTTAGTTGACATAATGTTCATGTACATTTCATTTCAATCAGTATTGATGTGAACCGACACACAAGACGACAAATCGGCTCATTTCAGTCGACTCTCGGATTCTCGAAACCTATCATTATGCCCACTTAACCCGAAAGAAAGAGCTTGAGCTTGGGGTGGCATTTCCACAAAAAGAGTCTGAGAAGAAGAAGAGGGTTTGACTTTCACGTTACAATTTGCTCACTCAAACAAGACAACTTCCTACCCCTGCCATTGCCACCCTTTATTATATTCCACTCCAAAAGGTATATGTATACGTAAAGAATTCAAAGAAAGCTCGAATAAAATCCGAAAGGTACAAGTCTCGTCAAAAGATAACGTTCAAAAGAAAATTGAAGAATTGAATCCTCGTTTGCTTGACTTTTCTACATAGTAAATCGACCCACCACATTATGACGGGTATTTAAGGCATACGCATTATGTAACTTGGAAGAATTGAATGTCAAATTGTGACTGAATTCAGTTCAATTGTGTGTCTGTGACCCTTCTTTCGGGGTGGGATTCGTCAAGAGTTCGAGTGAGTGAATTGTCACCAGTTGAACTTTATTATATTCTGTTAAGAGATTTGTAATGCAGTACTTTATTGTTCTCTGAAATAGATTTGTACGTAAATTTCGGTGCATATACATATGTATTTTCCACTTGAGAAAGAGGAAATCAAACCGATTTGCCAAACAAAACGCAGTATTTTGGGTTCATTTGCTTTATTTTGACAAGCAGGGAAACTGTTTTCTTTGTTACCTGTAATTGCTTTTCATATTTGTCAAGCAAGGGATTTCAACGAGATTTGAATGAAATAATTGTATTTTTGGAGTGGAAAAATTCGGATCTTATTCATTTACTCGGAGAAAATTTCAATTATTTTTCAGAAATTCACATGGAACACTTCATTTATTGTACACAAAAAATGTCATTCTCATCTCGAAATAATAGAAATATTTTGTAAGATCACATGGAGAGAGAAGGCTTTCCTCGGACTTTACAAAGTGAACTAAAGTCGATGAGAAGGTGCCGATGCAAAAGTGCACAATTTTCTTGCACAACAATGCACAATAAAATATCTTATGAAAATTCTCACGAATCATAATTTAAGGTTTCGTACCTCCATAAGTTTTGTTAAACCTGTGATTTTCACAGTCCCGTAGCTCCCGTGAAATGGTCACCCCTTTCACTTTTATATCGATACGAGACATTACGAGAAAGAAAAGGGGTGAGTAAAAGCATGAGAAAGGTAGCCAACAATTATATTCATTGTCCAAAAAAAGATATACAATCGAGATATCCAAGTACTGAATCATCGTATAAAAGTTGACTCGTAGTCACTCTTAAAAAAATAATAATGGAAAAATCGTCAATAGAAAATGGGCGGACTTTGACCAAGCTCCCATCACATCCCTCTTTCCATCATTCGATCTGCTTCCTTTTTTCTATAGACGACCATCATCAAATGAAGGGTATCAAGTCAACCTTCGTGAAAAGCAGTCAGGCCTATAATTACTTGGGCGTTGGAAATTTATTTAAATGTACGTACGTTTTTAAAGGACTTCGTTCAGCGAAAAATCTCATTCTTTCTTATTACTCACTCGTCAAAAGTCGTCGTCTTGCAAAAAAGGTGAGACAAACGAATAAAAAAAGCTGCACCCCATCAAGTCAATAAAATAAATGAATACAAGTTTCAACGTAAAGAAGAGAGGTTCCCTTACGTTTTGCACAGTTTGGCTGTTTGATTTCTTTTCGTTGAATTGTCAATTTTGTAAATACGTACGCGATTGATGGTTTTGTGAAAATTTAACAAATACGACGACGATGGAGGTCTTCAGTTCGACTAAATAGATACGACATGTTTACAGATATGTGGAATAATTGCCACCAAAGTTTGATGTGACAGGTTGCAATAAATATTTTCAAGAAACATGTCGAAAATAAGTAAAGTTGGTGATACCTACATTCTAATTTAATTCAAGTTTCTTTCCAAAATTGTCGTTTGTTTTTTGTTTATCATTGGAAAACAAGAGCACAGTTTGTTTGTAAGGCTTTTTGTTTCATGTTTTCCTTGGAGGTTTGGTCTGGCTTGGTTTTGAGATTTCTTACTTTGTCATTCTCTACGATGAAGGGCTCTCGTAAATAAAGTGCTATGTATTTACATTACTATTTACTTACTACCACTTTTAGTTGTGTGGTTGGTTATTGTGAGAATTGTTTTGAATCTTGATATCCTGCCTCAAGATTTAATGAGAACGCATATTCTCAAGCGTGCCTAAAAGTGTAACAACAAGTTTAAAAACAAATTCGTGCTGAACAACACAAGTAGTAAAATAAAATCTGGTTCGTTTTGTAGTCAAAATTTCTCCTTGTTATTTCTCAACTATCAACAGTCAGGGAGGTCTCACGGTGTTGAATTGTTTCACCAATTTTATTCCAAGTTCCGTCCCAATAAATAAACAAAAGTCGAGAGTTTTATTGCAAAATTTTTGTAATAAAATTGGGAAAAAAGCAAAATAAATTTAAAAAATCGAATATGTTAGTGTAATTTCCGTTATTTATTACACACACACATTTCTTGATGGATACCACCATGTCAGGTTTTCACATCCATTGTCATCTTACCATCATCACACGGTTCCTTAAATTCTCCTCACACACAATTCCCCAAATCTATTGACTTTTTAAATAATACAAAACTTTAAATAAATGGGGGTTACACATTGCACGAAGGCTTTATGCGATGCTGTAATTGTGTATACTGCACTGCACACTAAATAAATGTACATACAGACATACAACTTGAATACATAATACGAACCCCTGAACAAAGCATGGAAGCGAAAAGAGTCTTCACCAAAAATTACAGGGAACCGAAACCAGCAATCAAGCAACATCGTCATTTTATTTCCTTTTTATTTTATTTCCAAAACCGTCGACATGCATATGTACACACATTTCTTCATCATCGTCGACATCGTCGTCTCCGTCGTCGTCGTGTTTCATGTCCGTCAATTCATTTCCATTGAGTAGCTTTCTTTCTACAACTTGGCAGGGAACCCGCTATTATCTTGGCCATTCTCTAACATTTGCATTGTCAACACTCACAAATCACTCCATTATTCATCCCTACTCAATCTACCAGACCAACTATTTACTACATCCCCATCATCATTTCTTACCATTATAATGCAACTACTTGTTCTCTTTCTCCCATCAAAAAAACTTCATCAAAAACAAGGATCATCTCATAACGTGTACCGCTCAAGAAAATCTTCTCCTCTCTGTCGAATTATTCACATCAAAAGGTTTAATTCCCATGTTTTAGATGATGATGTTGTGTGTACCGAATGCACTCATCATCATCAATTCGTGGATGATGACGAAGTTTATGTTTTGTTGAAAAATCTGGCTACAAAAAGAGTTGAGGTTTGAAATAAAATTTAGAAAATGTTCGTCACGATTTTGTATATTTCCGAAGGGTTGGGTGTTACCATATTTCAAAAGTTGGTAAGCAAATCGAATAAAAATGGGCAGCCACACCACAACCACAATCCGCATATTACGAAGGAGTGGGTGTGTTAATTGCGTCGAGCGTGTTGTTTAATACTGTTCGCTGTTGGACATCTTAATTTTATTATCAGTTTAGATTTATACTTTGTACCTGCTGCAGCATTGGATGATGCGTTAGTTAATCCTAATGAGCAATAATGGAGAGTGGTGCGAGTTAGGTTCAACTAGTCTCGTCGTAATTTGATTTATTATTAACAGGACTTTTTCCATTTACGTGGTGCTATTTAGTACTACCCAAAAAGTTGTCTCAACTTTCTCGCCGAGGAAATAATTCCACCATTTTCTCGATATTATTATTACCCACTCGGAAATGGAAATAAAACGAGAGACTCGATACGTCCATTAAGATCACTTTATCCTCTAATTCAATAAAGCTATTGATGACCATGTGGACGTAATTACGTTACTTGAGGGAAAACAAGACACTTTATTCCTTTATAGCCAAACCAAACCACACAACTCTATAAAACCATTACTGTACTCGCCCCTACTTCATTTTATCACGAAATAAATCATGTTTCATATATGAAATAGTCATTATTATGTTAGATTACATTACACCACTCATGTTGTTGGAACATGCTAACATTTCATTATTTTATCTCTCGATACTTTAGAAGAGAGAGAGAGAACAATACATCATCTTCTCTGCAGAAGTCTCTCCCTCCACCAACCAACGTCCAAACTGCCAAAATTCTGATGTTATCTCGCTCTCTTAAGTCAATGGATGGAAAATAATAACAAATAATAAAACCTCTCCCGTATAATTTTTATGTCTCATCAGCAAATCTCGTCTCGAATTGTTGCTCTTTGTTGACTGATCAGACGACGTATCAGAAAGTGAGGCAAAGAAAGTACGCCTAAAATTTGTATACTATCCGAATTTGGGGTCCGTTTGGGTGTCAATCAATCGATAACGGGGCAAAATTTAATGAAAAATACACCCTCTTTTAAATATTTGCATTGTTTGTTTCTCATTGAAAGAGAAATTCGATTCTTCTTTTTTCAATTAGAAAGTATGCGATGCTGATTTACTTGCAATTACTTAACAGGAAATATTTGGAGTACTAACCAAAAAACAAGTCAATACGTGTACCTGACCACAATCTCATATTTCAGTAGAGCTCTCATTAATGAAGCCCAGTTAGTGGGCAATAATTCATTTTAACGATCCACAAATAAGATTATTTCTTGGCATATGGTTTTATTTATTTATAAATACGATTGTCTCGCCGTACATTTATTATCTCTCGGAGCCGGCCAAATGATGATGAATGAATTCGTTACTGAATATAAAAATCTTTTATAAATCTTATTATTATTTAACCGAGAAATGCATGACTTGCCTCTTATTTTTATCCACAAAAATAAGTACAAGCGCCAGGTCAGAAATCTGTTAAGTATGAACTACTCAGGATTAGATGTTATCGAACGACCATTGCATAATCATCGTCATGATCATCATGTTTCAAATCTAAAAATACTGACACTAAACCGATGATTTGATGGCAACATCTTAACAAAAAGCCAACGAGGAACAAATTGAAATCCAATTTACGAATCCCCCCACTCGACTCCCACAGAGTGCCAGGAAACTCTCTGACATTTAAAAGTGATTAAAGGATTACCAACCACCCTTCGCCGTGTAATAAATGAAATGAAATAAAATAATCGTGGTGCCCTGTCGAAGGTTAAGGATGATGAACCATCAATTTATTTAATACAAGGGGCACACTTTCTTAGCCAGATTTTTTTTTCTATACTCAATCAATCCCATCGCCCCAAATGTCTTCAGAACGACCAAACTTGTAGAGCAATCCGCTCAGGAAAATAAGCAAGTTTTGGATAAATATCGCCACCCCGTACGATTTGTGGGGCTTATCGGGAATAACGTATGCAACAAATAGAATCCATCCGGCCGCGATTAAGGACGCGAATCCAATCGCAAATCCGACAAATAGCCAGCCAAGAGCGCCGCAAGGTCCGAGACATCCTCCCGTGAAGGAGTCGCCTCGTAAATGGTGGCGTCCGACGAGATTGATCATGATGACGGAGAGGGTTCCGGTTACGCCGCAAATGTAGTAAACGCCTTGGAAATCGGAGGATGACGGGGATTGAGCAATAACGTCAAATAATATCCACCAACCTGGATGGGAAAATTGTCAAGTTTTTGGATAAGGGGATAAAGGAAAATTAGGGGAAATTTGCGTACCAGTGAAAAACATGGCGCCTGCGATTGCTGCCACGAGTAAATTCCGCTTCTCGCTTAAACCCCCTTCTTCACAGCGCCACTTGACTTTCTCCCAGCATTCGGATTCACATTTGAGACCCATTTTTATGGAATTTTACGCAAAATTTGGAATATTTCCAAAATTTTCATGGGGAAATTGGGAAAATGAGCCACTTTATTTTTGGGAAAATGAGACTTTCAAATTTTTTTTCACCATGGCGTTTGTTTCAGAAAAATATTTGCAGAAGTAGAAATTACAAAAAAATCTGTCTTTAGCAGAAGAATCAAACTGGTTCCATTTTTTCCTCACCAAAGTTGATTTCCGAACAGCGGAACAAATGCAGAAACTAAAATCGAAACAGCAAATACGCGCCGAGTCATGTGGATATCCGCCACCTCGACCAATGACGATCGTTAGAGCAGCAAAGCAACTAATTAACAATTAAATTTAATCATATTGAACATATAAATCTCATTATTTCTCTTTTTTCAGGCCGATCTCGCCAAGTTGTCCGTCCGATCACGTCGTGGCGACGATGCGAGCAACCCTCTTTGGAAGTTTGACTACGATAAGCACCGTGAGCGAGTGATGGGGGTGAAACCGATGGTGGACAGCCATGCTCCCATCGTCTGCAAAAATATGTACAGCTCTCCAGCAAAGTTCAACCGTTCCATCACCTCCTTTGTGCGTATCGAGAGAGAAAATGCCATCATGTTGCAGAGAATCGCCACAATTATGAAGAGTCCTCCCACGATTGACAATCGGCTAAGTTTCAAACAACACAGTATCAACATTCGAAGCAAAGCGAGAGAAATGACCCTCCTGAGGATTGCTTTTGATAATTTGGAAATGTGGAAACGGATCCAGACTGTGGTAAAGTTTATAAAGTGTAAATTTACACAAATTTCTCAATTATTGTTTTGTACAGCGACCAGCATACGATCGGAAACAACAATTGAAAGATTTCGCATATGCGGAGAAGGTCATGGGTATGATATGCTAACCAAAATTTAGAAACTTATTTAATGTAGGACGACTCATTGTCAAAGTCGGCACATTTTTCATCATTCCTCTGTGAATTTATTTCAAAATTCTGTACGACTTTGTAAGTTTATTAATAGAATGACCGTGAGTGTTTTGATGAGGGTTTCTTAAATTTGAGATATTCTCCTTCAAAAACTGTCAAAAGTGTATATTTTTAATAAATTGGCTCCACAAATTTGTCGTTCAGAATTTTAAAATAAACTCCCTCATCCGAGAAATGATTAAAAATGCGTTGATTTTGACGATTTTGAGTCCAACATTAACAAACTCCTCCAGGCCTCCTCTCGTACTATCCTCTCTACTGGAAACTATCGCCCAACAACGCCTTCGAAGGGTTGCGGGAACAGGCCATGACCAACGCCAGGCTAAACCCTCGACCAAAAGTATTTCTCAGTTTGGAGACTGATGAGGAACCTCTGGGAAAACTTGTGATCGAATTGAGAGCCGATGTCGTCCCAATGACCGCAGAAAATTTCCGGTAGAAAAATGAGAATTACAAATTGCGGATGAATTTTAAGGCAGAATTTGCATTTTATTCAAGCTGTCTTTGCACCGGGGAGATGGGAATTAGCTACAAATGTTCAACAATTCATCGTATAATCCCGGATGTGCTGCTGCAAGGGGGAGACGTCGTGGGGAAGGATGGTCGTGGAGGGAAAAGCATTTATGGAGACACTTTTCCCGATGAGAACTTTAAGTATGTTGTTAATATGTTATGTTAATAAGGAAATTTAGAATTACTTAATTTCACGCAAACACCTAAATTTACTGCCAGCGTAAATGGGAAACTTAGAATTTACGTGGGACCCTTATTAATTCGTAATCTCTAATATTTGCCTGATTTTTACACCAAAATGCTACAATTTTCAGGCTGAAGCACAAAGAACCTGGTGTAGTTTCAATGGCAAATTATGGAAAAGGTGGAAAAATTAAGAAAAAATAAATAAATTAAAAAAAAACATTTAATAAATACTTAACTTTAACCCTGTTATGTTAGATACTAACGGATCACAGTTTATCATCGCTACAACCCGCATCGGAGCTTTAGACGGGGTGAATGTCGTCGTGGGGAAAGTCGTGGAAGGGTTGGAGCTTCTCGTCTCGGTAGCTAGCTAACAAAAATCTCAACTTTCCCATCTTTCTCAAAACTTATCTCACTTTTTTCTTATACAAAAAAAGCTTAACAAATTGGTAACTCCGTCTGGCTCGATTCGTAAGAAAATCTGGATTTCTAGCTGTGGTTCTGCCGACGGCGGTGAGCTCGAAGGGGACGAAGATGAAAACGAAGGCTACCCCACAGAATCCGAAGGTGAAGAAGAAACCTATCGTCCCCCGTCAACCCGACAGTACGAGGCTGGACCGGATACGACGGATGCGGAGGAAAATGAAGGCTAAATTAAATCCCAAATTGTTCATCATTATCAGAGAAATAGAACCCCGACAAATTTAGAAACGCAAAAAAATCCCACCATTCATTACATTAATATTATTATTAAACTGATCCTGTGACTATTTAGCCATTAATTAATTAATTAATCTCGAGATAGATCCAAAACAATAGAATTGATTAACTCAAAACTGTATATACGCAATTGTTTAGTGCACAATTGATTATAAAATATCTAATTCAACCCCATAAAATTTCCTCAACTTTCCTCCTTAAACAACAAACAATGAATATTTCGAATAATAATAAAAAAACTTTCAATGGTGTCTGCATTTGCATACTTGAGCTGCTAAAAGTGCATCATACCACGACCACCAGACCACTATCATCACTACTACGAAATAGTACACATAATAGCATCTGCTTCTTCACTAACATGTAAACCGTTGGTGTTAAAGGGTTGAAGTTGTAGTGGTGATAAAAAAGGGCGAAGTAAACCAACCGCCACATCTTCTCGAGGGAGCGAAGATAGCAATTATTTTGATAGCACCAGGAGGCCGTACTCACGCTCTCATCAAATCATGACCAAAATGGCCTACCCTTTAAAATATCTAATTCTTTCTTACCAATCCTTCCTCTCCATCAGAAAGAAAATCCATACAATGTATAAAACGCATGTATGGACTTATGTGCATGAGTAATAAAAAAGCAACAAAAAACTCACACTACACCTCCCACTTCTTTCACTCGGCTAACCCTTTTCACACCTCGGTTCATGATCATCTCTCCAACTTCCTCTCCTATCTGCGAGGCTAATGCTACTAATCTTTAGGGGTTGGGTGGGGATAGGCACGAACTAACTAATCTTTCGATATCCTCACGTATGTAAATCGTAACTATTTAGTTTTGGACTAATTAGCTAATTCGACATCAGCACCTCGACCGTCCAAATTTGGTCAAGAAACATTTTTTGTATGTCTGTAAGTAGTAAATAAATGCGAATAAAAATCCGGCCAGAATCAGAGCAACCCTTGCCGAATGACATTTAGTGACCCCACGTCGCATCCATTAAGGTATCATGATGCCACAACGACGCAAAAGTGAGTTCAGAGTTCTGAGCGAGTGATTTGATTATTTCCTCTCGAGAGTAAAATCTCAGCATGGAACCTCAACACCTACCGTGTCAGGCTCCAAATTCACACAAATTCACATAAATTCACGACTCCTTTTAGTTTTGCACCCTTTTAGCCAGTCTCGTTTGTTACAGTTTGGCTGGGATAGTGGTCCTAAAACGACTAATATACTGAGACTGACCACTATTAACCAAGTAATGCAGACATTTTGACCACCACTGCATAATAATATCTAACAACTTGAGTAACTTTTCGCGTTATTGGGCGACAAATATTATCAAGAAAATCGTAGAGCATACTGTGAAGGCAGCATATGAGAGTTTTCTACTCGGTGAAATATCACACTTTTGCTCGTATTTAATGAAATTATGATAAATCCTTCCGAGGGGTACGGCCACGGCCTGATACCAGAATTTATTACTTAATCGAATAAAAATGGAGTACATTTTCTCACCATATTTCGAGTATGCCACCACCCACGCTCACTACTTTATTTCCCTTCTCTCGAACATAAATAGCTCGAGATTGGGAAGGGAGAAAGGAAGGGAAAATAAATAAGTGGGATAATAAATTACGTGCATTATTGACCACTCAAACTGCTTTCCCCATCTCGTACATGTACATTTCTTCTCGGTGGATTGGATATGTATTCCAGGGAACGGAACTTATTACGACAGAAATGGCTCCGGAGACTAATGTTGTGTCTAAAATTTCGAACAAACGAATGTCATCGGCACAAAAGGAGAGTAGAAATGAAAATGAAAATGGCAGTCTGACATGACATTTATAAATTACGTGTGTATACACCTTTGCCTTGCTTGGTGAGGGAGAGTACTTTCAATTTCATAGTACTTCCGGCCACCATTTCGATCCTTCAGTGGAAAATGGAGAAAAAAATGTTGAATTATTTTAATAATTTTAAAACTTTGAAAACTACAGCGCAGAAAAAATGGAGTCTAACTTTAGGATTTTTGTATTTTTACAATTTGATATATTTTGAAGTCAGAAGTAGAAATTGTAAAATTACGTAATGCTAATTTCAAATTTAGATATTGCTTAATTGTGGGAAAAGTCTACAAAATTGACAATTGCAAAATTGCACGAAATATGACAACTTACAAAATATTCGGGTTTTCAAAATTTGATGTTTTGCTGGTTTGCATTTTTTTAAGTTGGCATATTTTAAAGTCGTAAATACAAATTGTAAAATTTATTTTTTTTTTGCAAACTTAGTTTCAATTGGTCCAATTTTACGATTTTTGTATTTTACAATAATTGTAAATTGACTCCAAAATATAAAATTATTTGAAGTTTTGAAGTCAAAAATTGTAAAACTACTTAATGCTTATTTCGAATTTAGATGTCTAATTTTGGGAAAAGTTTACAAGATTGAAAATTATAAAATTGTATGAGATATCACGACTAACATCTCGAATTTTCAAAATTTGGTATACTTTAAAGTCACAAATACAAATTGTAAAATTAATAAAATTTTGTTGCAAATTTAGATTTGTTTTAAACATTTTCAGTGGAGAAACGGTTACAAAATCAAAAATTGCAAAATAGGACGAAATATTACTTTCACCATGCTTATTTCCACTACCAATTTCACCTTCCTCAAATTCTGTCTGTGTGAATTACTGTTCAACATTGCAATACAATTCACCCCTTATTTCTATTATTTATTAAAGGAAGTACATATGTACATCTGCTCCTCAAAAAATCCCCCTCTCACCAAGTCCCATAATACATAACAATTTAATAAATAGTTCTTCTTGGGGCGTGGCAGGGGTCCAGCTCCAGTTCCACCTTTATTTTTTTCCGGAACAAATGGAACCCACCCCGGGGAGGAAAATTATTGATGGATCGGGAAAAACTTTCCATTGAACGAAAATCCTTCACTTTATTTCATACCGTTATTATTAGAGAAAAATATATATCACAAAGGGCTGGATGGAAATGAAAATGGATAAAAAAATTCCATCAAAATACGAGACAAATCTTGGCGATGACAATTTTTCGGGTTTATTGCATTAATTTTGAACAATATGAGATCAAAGATTTCTTAGTCGAAAAAAGTTTTAAAATTATTTTCATAAATTCTTCAAATTAACCATAATTTCTACGCAATTGCAATTTTGAAGCGATATTTTTTCTGCATATGCAATAAATAACTAAGAAATGCATTTTTTTGCATGTGCGCAATATGAGATTAAAGATTCTTTAATCTACCAAAATTTTAAATTATTTTCATGCACAAATTCTTCTGAATTAAAAATTAACCATAATTTCTTACAATTTCATAATGATCATACTTTTCTGCACACAAATAACTAAAAAATGACGCTACTCAAACAAAATATCAAAAACCTCAGGTGGTATAAAACGTAATTTCATCGCATCTCTAAATCCACGCCATTAGAGAAAACCTCTTCTTGTAATGATTCTTCTGACCACGAATGAGCATGTCTTTGCTTTGCTGCTCCTCGAAATCTCCAGCCGACTTTTTCCTCCCTGATTTTCCTTCTGCTTAAATAATTTAATAATAATCTACAGTACGTGAATCATTCGTTATAACATCAGCGGTATAGTCGTCATTTAAGGTAATTTAACTTTTAATTCTTCCCATTCATTGCACAAGTCGAGGGCAAAATAATGATCATGAGAGACATGATTATTAGTCATAAGCACACAATTATCATTACTTTGCTTCTCTGCAGATATCTATGAGACGACGAGATGATGACGACGATGTGACCACCAGATTCTCAATGATCACGATGATTTTGAAATATGTAGAATCCTAATTATTGTCTCCCCTCCTGACGGATGTGCTGAAGACTGAAATATATTAAATTTATGCCTCTTAAAGACCTCGCTTTTTGTGGTTTCGTACGAGAGAGATGGAATACAAGGAATTAGCTTCGGTTTCGGTGGGAGACTTTATTCCGCCGACTGAACTGAAAACTGAAGCCATAATTGGTTTTGCTTTGCTCTAGATGATGATGAGCTGAAACAATTTATTTTTGTGATACAGACATTTTCTTTGATTGCAGGCCAATTCGTATCGTATCATTCTTTTGGTTTTTCTTTTCTCTTAAGGCGGATGAAATAAGTAAGTTCTTTTGACTGCTCGGTAAAAGTTGAAGAAATAAATAAAAGGTAATTGTAAACGCAGTAGGTAGACGATTGGGTGACAAAAAATCCTATCGAAATTATATCAATAGGCGGTCCCTCCTCCTCTTTGTAGGCAGCAAAGTGGCAAAAAATAGTTTGTAAAAGATTTTATAAACTGTTTTATGATTGCTTTTACATTTAGAAAAATGTGAATGTTGAAATCTTTTTGGACAAATTTTATTAGTCAGACTTTGCTGAAGGGAAATTACGTAGAAAAGTTGAGCGACAAGGCAAACCAATTTTCATATAGTGCCGTTTTTTATATAAAAGCGATCCTATTTTCTCATCATCATCATTTCTGATTTATTATTATGAAGAAGAATGCAATTCTGTGATGAAATTTTTCATGCATTTCTGTTACACGTGTCAAAAAATTATGTGTAATCTGATGAAATGATGAGATTTTTAGGTTCAAAATGATGTCTAAAAGTTATGTATAAAAATTTTGTTATGAAAAAAACGACACCGTCAACCGTGATAGACCGCAATAAAGAGAAAAATATAAAGATGGCTCTCGTTTCATGAGAAAAAAATACTAAAAAAAGAAATAAAAACGAGTTATTTTCAATAAGTAAAAATCCCACCCACTCAAAAAACCTGTGCATGTAAAATAGGATTTTCATTTTCGTAAAGTTTTAAAATTATTCCAAAAATAATCATAAATTTCACTCTGTCTGAATCTATTTTAGGTCTTCCTAGATAAAATGTACTTTTATGAAGACACGTTTCCCATAATTCAATCAGGTTAAGTGGAGAGAATAAAATTTCATAAATTTGAAAAAGGCACCGAAAAACATACACTCGGCTGGAGACTCGACCGGGTAGCGCTCGACCTTTTAATAAATTTTAATAAGGTCACGTGCAATCAAGTCAGCCCTTAAGTCTCTCCTGACTAATTTACAGCTTACCAGAATGTTTACTCTTCACATTACCACAAGTGGAAATTCTTATTTTGCTCAGGCACAACCAGTCTCATCTTTTTAGACCACCTATGGCCCCGTATTCTCTGCTATTCGTCCAACCCTTTAAAGTCTCAACATTCCTCCTCGCTCGACTTCACTGGCTGCATCCTTGTTTTACATTTTGTCTGGAATGATAGCCAGACTTCATAACTCAACTCTTAAATAGATTTCGAAATTTAATCAGGAAACAACAACTGCAGTGAAGGACGAGTCGTATTTAAACACAGAATTTTATTATGTTCAACTTTACATGAGAATGAAAATTGATGGGAGAGATGATACGATTAACTTATAAGTTATTACTACTGGCTAGTTTTTGGTTTTTAAAATTAAAAAAGACAGCAGCCCCCATGCATGGGTTGGCTGGTGTAATAATTCTGTCATCCGAATATAACTATAGAGAAGGAGTATCACAGCTCTTTTTTAGTGGTTTTGTCTTTTAACTAGCTGACTAGCAGTGGAAATTTAATTTTGAATCATAATAGTAGAAATTAATACGTTTATTGCATCTTGCGTAGGACAGGTTAACTGAGTTTCTGCAGAATAGTACACAGCAACAATGTTTTCCAATTGAAGGAATCCATTTAACACGTTGTTCTGCATACAAGAAAGAGTTTATTTTAGTGCTGGGACATATTAAGACAAATGCGAATAGTGGCTGGAGCTACTCACCTTAACGGGTCTAAAAAGAATGAATTCTGTTTCCCTGTTGGCCAAGTAGAGCTTCATACTTTTATGGATAAAGGGGAGTTTGGATTTAAGACTTTCCATCGTCTCTTGGATTAACTGGGAGAGAACGTTTGGTAGGGCGAAGGATTGTTGGGATAAAACCAGGTCTGGTTTCTCCTTTAATGCTTCAATTATTCGGGAGGCCTAGAAAATACAAATCAGACTTAAACAAATAGAGAATGAAATGCATCATGAGTGAGAAGAAGGAGGCGAACAGAAGAAATACATAAATCCTGTATGTGCATACCTTCGTGATAAAGTTTTTCACGGGTCCAATAAGAATGAGCGTGCAATGACTAATGAATTGCTCACAGGTAAATTTCAACTGCTTGTCAACTTCTTTTTTCGAGTCGAGAAAGTATTCCTTCACTTGAGGTGTCCCATCAACTATGAACTCCAGCAGAGAATTGTTACTATTCATCAACAAAACTTGCTTCTTCTTCTGCAGCAGACTCAACGCTGTGATACCAACAGCGATTTCCAGTTTATTAATATCATAGAAACATATTGGTGTCAATATTTCAAAAATCTTATCAGCTAGCTTTACCTGCCGTCTTCATCCTGCTAAAATCCAGACTTGTTTCTTTCACGGCAAAGTCTGCTTGAAATGGTGCAATCTGTTCCCGTAAAATGAGCAAATGCTTAATCTCAAACAGCTGCCCGTCAACCACGGTCTAATCAAATATGAAAATTTCTCTTATCCAATCTGTTTGCATTTCATCTACTAAATCAAATGATAAATGTGTATAAACCTTCTTGGAGGAGATAGCTTGAGCGGAGAGAGAAACGTTGGCAATGCATGCGATCAACGCTTCTTGAGACAACCCTTGAAATATGGCTTTATCCAAACATCGATGCAGTTTCGAAAGACAGAGCAATGTACGACGGACACTTGGGAACCACATTCCATGCAAATCCGCAGGAGAACCTGTGTCAACAATAAATAAAAACTTGTTAATCAATTCCCACCACCAGAAAGAGAATTAATTAAGACATAAATCTTACTGCTTGATTTTAATGGTCGTGGTATTTGTAGTTGGGAATTTATGGTGCCAACTTCTTGGGACGTCACGGAGCTCAGAGAAATGATCGAGGTTTGAGAATTAGATCGGACCAGGGGACGATCTGGGGGCGCGGTTTGATCGATAGTTTCAGCTATTTGCTGCTTAAACCAGAAGGAAATAAAGTAAAATTGTACGAGTTGGAATTTGAAATAATTAGTACCTCCATCATCTCCAATTTTTCTGGATATGCCAAATCTCCTGGACCTGGATTGTAATTTCGAATGTCTGTTGAAATATAAATATGCGCCCGGTAGACCAAGCGTTCCTGCGTGTCCTGAAGGAGTTGTTCCACAATGTTGATAAACGAGTTCAGCCCTTGAGCTAAAGCAAGTAGTGGATTAATTGTTACCCAAATATGCAATTTAACAATTGAAGTCTTACGAATATTAGAAACTTGTTCCTGTAGCATCTCCACTCTTAAAATGGCACAAATTTCAGCCAACGTTTCCAAATGTTGTATTTTTATCACTAATGGTCTCAACGATTCGTAGATCGGCGTGAATAAGTTGTCTGCAAATTCACTGTAATTGGCAACAAGACAAATTTTAAACAAACTTATTCTACGTTTAAATGGAAAACTTTAAATTGTAAAACTCACTCAAACACCACGGTATACGATGGCTGAAAAAAGTCGCCAAACAGTCGAAATTCGTCAAGACATAGATTAATGCAAAATGAACATCCCATTCGAATCGTGCTGCATAAATCCACTCCTGTTTTTCCTCTCTTATTTAATTCTGACACAGTCGCCCAAACGCTTTGACTAAGCAAATTGTATCGCTCTTTTAGAAAAGATTGCTGAATTTCATTAAATAATTCGGCGTATCTAGAAAATTAACAAGGAATTAGTTAGGAAATAATAAGGAAATAGCGGAAATTGACATACTCTGGCCAAGCATTCCTCCGTTGCTCAATTTCCGTAAAAACCTTCTTCATTTTCGAAATTCCAGCAGAAAATTTGCCATAAATTAATGGAAACAAAGAATTGGCAGCCGTTTGAAGTTCCGGATTTGGACCCTCACTTTGTTCCAAAACTGTAGCAGTGATTTCATACGTAGTTTCCTGTAAAGCTTTATTAACTTCGGATTTGACAAGCGATAGTGCTCGGTTTAAACAGTGCTTGAATTTTGCTGCGTAAACGGACGATTCCTTGAAACTGGGCTGCAATTATTAGAACAAGTTATCACCATTAAATCAGAAATCGTAAAATTAATATAAATATTTTCAATTACATTATGAACCATAAATGACAGGCAGGTGTCAATCTGTTCCAAAATTGCAAAGAATGCATCAGACGTCACCAAAATTGTCGGGACGCTAAGTTTCGATGCGACTTTTTCTAGCTGAAGGAAATGGTCCAGATTTGTGTCCAATTCTTGTGCGACACCATCCAAAGTTTGCTAAAGGAAAAATATTCAAGTTATATATTTAGCGTTATATATAATTACAAAACAACAAATATTACTAACTTGTTCTTGGATAAGTTGTCGACAAGAATTATGTAAGGCATTTGTCTTATTTGAAACAAAATGGTAATTCGATTCCAGCGATTGCAGTTCGTCCAAGGCCGAATTTACAGCACCGAGAACACCACTGACCGTTTTCCTACTCTCCTGCAACGACTCTAGATACGTCAACACCTTCAAGTCTTGTTCCTCACCAATGTCATTTTCTACTTCTTTGAACCATTTCGCGAACTGGAAAAATAATTAATTAAGTTGGTAATGAATGAATTAAAATTGAAATTCTAATAGTAGTCGTTACCTCATATTTTGTCGTGAACTCAAACTTGTCAAAATCCACCCCTGCTTCCTGCTCAGAATTTTCCTTCAATTCCAACGTCTTGGTCTTCGGGATAGGTTTCAAATGTGAGGGTATCGGTCGCTCGACCGGATTATGCGTAAGGTCAAGAATTAGTTGGCGTTGCGCAGGGGTCAGTGGGGCCAGGGGGTTCGTGGAATCTTCGTACTGACCAATCCGCTCCTTGTATCGAGAGAGGGATGGCGATTGTTGGGGGGATGAAGTTGTCAACATGTTGCAACCTGATTAACAAAACGGTACGAGGTTAACATGGACAGATAACAGATTATCACCACAATACATTTCGAAAAATCTAAATCTTACCGTATTTATTTTTCACCAACAAACCAGATGCAATGACACTGACTCCCGCATTTCGACGTGGAATCTCTTATTTCACCTCACGTGTGTGCTCCTCTTTGTTCATGAAAAATGTTCTCAACTCCAATACAATTTACATAAATAAGTTAAGATTTTTAATAGGTTCTAATAGATTTCAAGTTTTTTTACTTACTGAATTGAGATTTTGAAGTTTTTCTTACAGTTTTGTGGTCGCAAATATTTAATATGGGAGAAAATAAATAAGCAACGTATCATTTAATAAAACATTTGCAAAAATTACTGCCAAAAAACTACTCATGGATATGATTCAATTTTGCGTAGTGAATATAATTTTTGACTGGATATTTATCCATTTTTTTAGGAAAAAAAGTTTAAATGAAACTCAAGTGGAAAAAATGTAAAGTTCTCGACGCCAAGAGTGCAATTAAATTGATTTTTGATTAAATTAAAATAATAGATTTGGCCAAACGATTTTCATTTACAATATTTCAAGTTTATTATTACTTATTTATTAGTTTTTTATGTATAAAAAATTATGGAGAAAACTAATCAGTAATTCTATAGGCCATGAGCCTTGATCTCTTATCGACTATTAGATAAATAAATTAGCACTATTATTAAATGACATGAACTCATTTTTTAGCAACTATTCGAATACTTTAGTTGCTTTGAGAACTCCTTGAATCGCTTTTACGAGCACCGTAGTGTCCCTCACATTTTCAATTTTATGGTCTAAAAATAAATACATTCAACATTTTATACGTAATTATAAAACGAGTCCAATGTGTAAAGATCTTACATCTAGAGGCCACATTATCATCCCGAGGATTAGCTCCAGCTCTGTCCAATATTTCTTGAAACCTAGTTTTCACTTTAGCAGGGTCCTTCGGCTTCATGGCTTTCTTCACCTCCTTCAACAATTCATCCGGAGCAGGATCCACTGAAATTTAAAATGTTAATTTTATTATCGTATGACTTTTATGACTTTCAAACAGAAATCTCTAAATCTCTAACATGTATTTATTTATATAAAAGCACCTCTAGTATTAAGAGCTTTATTAGCATTCTTCTTAAGTTCCTCGGCCTCTGATAACCTCAGACCCCAGAATTCATTTACGGTTCCTTCTGCAAAGATATTTACATTATTTATGACATCAGTGCCGTTTGTAATTTAACAATTTAGCGAAATTCAAGCATTGTTTAACCAAAGCACTATCAAAGTTAAATCCGTTAATAAAGGTAATACATGTAATAAAGCTTTACAGGGCGACGTTCCAATTCCTGAATTTCAAACTTTATGGGAATTCTTTGTCTCCATTAATTTATTTGCACTTACTTAAGTGAAGCACCGTGACTTACCTAACGATTGGTTGATTTTTGTACGAATTGATTGAACCGTTGGCGCTTGGATCGGCACTTCCGGCTAAAGTTTGTAAAATATGTAAGGTTAAATTTGCACGCCAATTTGGAGCAGTAGTTGAAGGTTTATTTTCCACTTAATGTATGAATTCAGAAATTGAAATTACCAAAATCAGCACAGGCATCTCGAGATTCGGCTGTCCCAACAGTGCAATTTCATCTTCTTGCACTCTAGTAAGACACATTTTGCAGATTTGGATAAATCTAAAAGAAAATCTAAAATATTTCTCGAAGGGTTTGTGTATAAACCCTTGAAACTTGTCGAACCTGAAAAGTTTTGACACAAATGTAAGTCCTTAGAAGAAAAAGCATTACATTGGTTTACAGTTTATTTTACCGTTATTTCATAAGCAAGGGTTCCATCCTTTTTCTAAGGACATTAATTAAATGAAAGCAAGCTTTATGAAAAATGATCATAGCTCGACATTTGCATACGTATGCACTTACTCTGACTTATTAAATTGTATGAAATGTACGTATATTGATTCCATAATAAGTGCATATGCAGCTAGTATGTACATTATTGTACATTTGTATATGTGACTTATGAAAATGTATGATTGCATGTTAATTATAACATCTTTAAATTTATTACATAATCATATTTATAACATTTAATTCCCCATTTTTTGAACTCTTGAAGCATTAACACTCATCATCTCCACCTCATCCCAATAATTCCTAATAATGTCCACCCCCTTTTCCGCAATTACCATCGTGGCCGCTAGAGTTCCTCCCACAGGAATGGATGGCATGACAGAAGCGTCAATTATTCGCAGCCCGTTTACCCCTAAAACTTTGAGATCTCCATCCACAACTGCCTGCCCCCCTCCACCACCACTACTCGCCTTTACCCCCATTGCACACGTCCCCACCAAATTATTTCCACTCATCGTAAAATATTTTAGATAACAGGCCCAGTAAGATTTCGTCTTAAATTCGAACTCTGCGCAGGACGGAAACGGTTCCGAAGTGAGGGACGCACCCATGACACGAAATGAAACGGAATTCTCGATAAGGCTGAGGGCCCGGTAAATCCCGTCCATCATGACGTCCGTGTCTCTCGGGTCGGAAAAGTATTTCGGATTTATGACGGGGTCGGAATTGATGTTTGAATCCACCAGCCGAACGTTTCCTCTACTAAAAGGTCTCCCTGCAGAAATTATGATTGAGAAGGAGTCCTGTCCTTTCGTATTTTTAAAATATTGGTCGGCAACTTCCGGTTCGAGGTTGAACATGTCGACGAATTCTTGGTCCATTGTTGCATGGTGGGACATTCCATAGAGGGTGAGATGCAAATCGGGCCACATTAAATTTCCACTCATTTTCTGTTGCGACGAGGTGAGGATGGCGTTGGCGTGGATTCCCGTTGAAGTGAGAGGACCTGTCAGCATGATAATTCCAAATTTGGGGAATCTCTGAAATTATGGAAAATAAAATCGAATCAGACCTTGACCATCTGCGAGACCAAATTGGGCTATTGTTTCAGCTTTGAGGTCACGGTCGAGGAGGAAGGATTTCGTCGTGTTCAGCATAAATGGACCGAGATATGTTATCAAATGGTCTTGAAGGTTTTTCCCGACGCCAAGGAGGTTTTTCACGATGGGAATCTGGCAATAATTCATGTCGTTTAGTAAATATGTGAATTTATCTATCAATTAACAGAGCTGGCCAAATTATTCGGAAGTCAAATTACAAATTATAATTACAATCACAACATTACTTCAATTACAATTACATTTGAGATTTTTTTAATGAACATCTATCATTTAACATTCAAGTAATTTTAATAATTACTCCATTTTAACGATGTAAATGTTTTTACTTCAAACTTTCAAGTCAGAAAAAAAATAATTTAGCAGAAAAATTTTGGACTATTTTAAAAACATTTACATTTATTTTAAACCTGTTAAACGTGAACAAGTATTGAAGTTATTTGAATATTAATGATGATTCATCACTGATGAATTTTCATTGAAAAATCTCAAATGTAATTTGTAAAAAAAAAACTAAGAGTGCATTTACTTTTATTACTTGTATGCATATAAATCCTTCGAGGCATTTGGTATATGCAATATTCGTAATTGCATACAATACCAAATGTCTTGAAGGATTTATAAAGATAGGAATTTATTTTGCGTAATGAAAAAATTCGCAAATATAGGAAATTATAGAAAAAATGAAAAAGGTAATGAAATGTTCACTTTGAGGATTTAAAAAAACGACTGATTTTGATTGGTGATTTAGTAATTGCAATTAAAGAAGTAATTGCATTACAATTACACTATGTTGAAATGTGCAATTAGAAATTACAATTACATTTTTTGAATGAAGTAATTGAAATTACAAATTACAATTACAAATTTGTAATTGTAATTTGGAATTACTAATTTATCAATTAGCGAATCTGGTACCTTGATTGAGTGAAGATGGTTTTGCGGACCAATTCCCGATAGCATTAACAACTTTGGCGAATTAATAACCCCAGCGGATAAGATCACTTCTTTTTTGGCCACTGCCATAATCAAATTTCCATGCCGAGCGTATACAACGCCATAAGCGGACGGTTTCGCTGATGGGTCGTTTTTATGAAAGAGGATCTTTTCAACTTGCGCATATTTCCGAATGTCCAATTTTGGCCGGGGTCGAATCGTGTTGAGATAAGCGGTTGTCGTCGTTTGACGATATCCACGTCTCAAAGGGGACAAAATATAGTCAAACCCTTCAGTAAAGAATCCATTCAAATCCGACATTTTGTAATTCATTTCAATCCCAGCTCGGATAAATCGATCCGCCATTCCAGTAAAATTAGGAGTTTGGAGTTGAACTTCCCCTTCGAAACCGTGCGTCATTGCTGGATTTTTATTAGAAATTTTATTTACTTTCAAAAATATTCACCACAAAATTAATTAATAATCAATTTACGATTATTCCACCTCCCCTGATAATTCTCAATCCTTCGAAAATACGGTAAAAGGTTGCTATATTTCCAATTTGGATTATCCGTCAGATTTGCCCAGCTTTCGAAATCAAACGGCGATCCACGCAGGTAGTTGAGCAGGCCCAGATTACTCGAACCACCGAGTCCCTTGCCTTGCGAGAGGTTCGTTTTCTGGAAATTTCTTTGGTTTAAGAAAATTTTGTAAATTTCGAAAATTTAAAAAAATCTTCACCTGTTTGTTCATGGCTTGGCAGGCGTATTTCTGCGGAACGCTTTTGTACATCCAACTAATATCTTTTCTGCTCATCATCATGTACGGCGCCAGACTGGGGACGGATTGAAGCGGAAACGGTTCTCCGCCAGCTTCCAGTAGTAAAACCTTGTACTTTTCTGACAATCTGTTAGCAACAATTGATCCCGCCGTGCCTCCTCCCACTTAAGAAATATGCAAATTAGCTATTTCGTATGTAAAGTCCATATTTTAAATAGTAATTACCAACCAATTATGAAATCATACGTCTCGATGGTCGACGGGGGAGCTTCCTTTGTCTCCATTTGGAACTTGTCCCGAACTCGGTCATGCTTCGTGAAGGCAGTGATAAACAGTCCCATCATGGACAGAGCGTTGTACACGAAACGCATGAAGGACCCACTGGCTCCTCCGATGCCCAGAATCGATTCCGGCGTCATCTTTAAGCACTAATATTTCTGTAAAATTTGCATAGTTGAACTTGCAACTTCCTGCAAAATTATGTAATTTTAGCACAAAAACCACGATGCATGCAGTCGTCGCATCGCACCACGACCAACTGACTAAAAGTATGCAAACAGAATATACGACGATGAAAACGAAAGTGTATACGCACACCTCTGCTAATTAAGAAAATTGATCCAACGGACTCATTGACATCTTGTAGTTTCCATTTCTTTAATGCTGACTTTATGGTCGTCCATCCGCATTCAGTGTGACCGTGTCCTTCCTACCGAGCGGAAACAATCCTTCTTTTGTCATAGTAAATGTGTGCAGTTTTGCGTAAAAATCGAATGGATAAGCTCGACATGCAAAGATGTGGGCTGCCAATTTGCACACTACAATTTAATGAATGTGTAGATCTTATTCGAGAGATTGGCTCTATCTTTCGTTATATGAAAACCGTAACAATTCACGAGAGAAGAATCCTTATTAACGATATGAAGTGCTAAAAAGTGAAACCCTTTTTTTAATCACGCTGCATTTAATTGTCGTTTATTAAAACTGAAACTTCATTTATTTCTCACTTCCGTTCTTCTGAGAGTGATGTAAATATGGGATGATATTCCTGCGCAATAATTTTCTCGACTTCCTATACGCAAATTAATCCGATGCAAATTACAGTGTATAGCAAACAAGTATCAATCGTGGATGATTTTTATTGGGATCAAAATTCACACAATCTTTTTTCATGATTATTGTCATTTCTTCAAAAGATGCAACGATCTGGTTTCGAATCTAGATAAAAAGTAAAAGTTTTTACAAGATAATTATCTTTAACAAAGGTTAATTAAGACACAAACCTCATTTAAATGACTGGGGTGAAGAGGATCCAGAATATCAAGGCTCCCACTGGGATGAAAAATAATGGGATGAGAACAATTGCGAGAACGATTGGGAAATATTTGGTGACTTTAAATCGAACGGGTGGATTTTTATGAATCTGGATTTGTAAAGGATCTGGTGCGAAGTTTAAGGAATCGTCTTCTCCGAAATCAAAAGAAGATTCGGATTTTACTTGGGAAACGATGATTACAAGAATTGTTAAAATCAGACATAATTTTAGGGAAAAATGGTGTAAATATTTGATTTGAAATATGCTGGGGGCCATGTTGGGTGTGTATTAATTACGAAAAAGATCAAAAAGTAGGTAGAACAAGAGCTATTCTTTGTCTATCGCATCTTATTACGGGATAGCTGTAGCATGAACTCATTTCATACATTACCTGCTTTAAAATATCGTAAAATTGTAAATTTATAAAATCATGCATGCACATTTAAAATGAATGTGCATCGACTTTTTTTGTGGAGTGAAATATCAATGAATTTGTGAATACGGCTCGAAAACTGGGTATAGTTACAAATATAGTTACATTGCAATGACAAAAATCTCGTAGACATCAATTAGCATAGCAACTTAAATTTAATAAAATTCTTGTTACTTCGATTTTCTAAAAAATTCCCATTCGTAAAATTTCAATTAATTTTTTGTCTCCATTCGAACTTTCAGTTATTCGAAACCCCCACCGATTTATTAAACTCATTCACACTAAATTCTAAGTTGAACTAAATTTCTGTACCCTCCACCCACCACGACTAAAATAAAATGGAAAACAAGACGGACATGGTGGCAAAATACAATAAAATGGCAAACTGTACCCAGCGTTGCCCACAAGGAAAATCTCAAAGCAAATCCGACACCACTTCGCCCTGGTTTTCTGGCCAATGGATCATGAAATTTGAGGAATTCACATTTAAATATTTGGGATATTTGTTCAGAACGCCGGAAGAAATCGCGTCAACTCAATCACTGACGGACGGAGCACATCCTTTGGGACAAAAAGTAGTTTTGAACGATATTTTGAATGAGTAAGCTTCAAAATAGATGCACCTTTTTGAATAATTTATAATTATTATTATCGTTTATTTTTTAAAATAGAATCATTCGAATAGAAAGCGAGTTGGACGAGGACCACATCGCCGCCGTGCTTCCACTCATGGCAAATTTGACCTTCTTGAAGAAACAGGACTTTAAATGGGTCAACACCGAAGAGCTCATAAGCATGTTGAACGTGTTCAAAAGAACGGCAGAAAGTGCGGCTTATCGATGTCTGGACATGGACACGCAACTCAACAGTATCGTAGATTTTGTCGAAAGTATTCGCAGATTTGCCGAGTTCCTCTTAAAGACTGCAGGTTGTACATTGTACGATTTGTATTTTATTCTTATTTTACAGTTTTCCACCCTTCTTTTTAGGTCTTTATAATGATTTTATTTTTAAATTTCTAATCTGCAGTTCCTCCGCCGACTCCCCAAGAGCTTTGTATCGAAAACTCAGTCACGAATGTAAAGAACGCCTCCGAGCGAAATCTAGGCCAGCCAAGCTCCAAACAGGTAATCGCCCAGCCTGGGGCCAGCGGAACAAGTAACGTTCCGAAATATGGAATTGATGCGGCGACGGAGATGGATGGAGTTGTTGGGGTGAATAATGGAGGTTGGACGAATAACCGGGCACCGAGCCCTGAGGACAATAATGTCCCAAACGACAGTTGGGAAAGAGTTGAAGAATGCCCATCAGTCAAAAACATGCAAAGCATAACCTCCACGAACACAGGAAATCGGACGCCAAAAGTCGTGTCGGGACACCAGACGCCTCGGACGCAGCCCTCCTACCAAACTAATAATCAGAGTTATATAAAGAAACCGAAATCAAAAAAGGGCAACAAGTTGGGCTTATTTCATTTTAATAATAATTTATAATTATCTAAAGAACAATTTAATGAAATATTTTTTAAAATCTAGAACCGAACAAGCCAGCTGCTCAACTTCCACAAAAAAACCAGTAGTAAAAAGTTGTGGCACTAATTGTCCCTGCCAATCCGCCGATGTTGACTCTTACCAAGGAAAGTCGCGTCGACCTCCAGAGAAGTCACGTGGTGGTGGTGGTGGGAGGGGTGGCATTCCACCTCGAGAAAAGAGACAGCGATCGTCACCACCTTGTGCGAAGGGGCCGAGGGAGCCGAGAAATAATGAAAACTGGACGCCTATGATGGTTCAAGGGACCACTGTTAAGGACGACTTTCCAAGCGTGACGTATTTTCCGAACAGGAGGGAGCTCAACAGTAATAAATATAAAATAATCTTAATGTAGGACTCTGATCGTCAAAATCAGCACATTTTTAATCATTTATGGACATTTATTTTAAAATTCTGGACGACAAATTTATTTTGTTTTGTTTAAAAAATGCACTACAAATGACAGTTTTTAAAGGAGGAGATCTCAAGTTGAAGAATCCTTCAGAAAAATTGGAACTCGTCGAAACTAAGATTAAAAACTCGCCGTCATTCTTTTGATCAACTTACTGACTAGTCGTCCAGAATTTTTAAATAAATTCCCAGAGCCGAGAAATGATTAAAAATGCACTCATTTTTGAGTCCTGCTTTAAACTAATTATTAGTCTATTTAAAAATTAATATTTTAACAGTTCCTGGCATGAAGATATTCGACTTTCCCCCAAAATGTGCCACTGGTCCACCTCCATATAAACAGCTCCATCCTCAAACCCTTATCCCCATCAATTCCACACAAAAGAAAACCAAGAAAAAGAAAAACGTCAAAACCTTCACCGACACATCATGCTAGAAATTGGACGCGCCCCACAAAATAAAAGTCAGTACAAATTCTTTTTTTTGTATAATTTCCACACAAACACATTATCTTGCGTTTTTATTTCATTTCTTGTTTCGCGATTCTTACACACATCATTTTTTTCATCAATATTTATCATTATTACGAGGACACCGCGTACATTCTGGTGCCCAAATATTGATTAGTTTGTTGCGGACATTACATTTTTTTTTTCAACGATTACAAAGCAATTATATTCTATCAATTTTTTTATGTATTAATTCGCTAAAGAGCCAATTACATATAGGATCATATTTTGCCATCCCCATTTAATCATGGAATTTTTTCATTAACCGTGTGAGCAGATTTTAAGAAATTACAATGAGTTTTTTTTATCAGAAGATGAGAGAAGTCTATGCAAACCACATAGTGTATTTTTTCGTATAAAATGTGTATTTCCCTTTTTTCTTTTAAGTCAGACCCCACCCACACGCACGCACACTGACACGACGTCAATGATGAATTCGTGTTCATTAACGGTATGAAAGTGCGTGCATATTTAGTCCAGGCTTTTTGTAAGTAATAATTAAATATAATTTCTTTTTTTCAGTACTTGTTAAATCATTAAAAAAACTTAACAAAAAAAATTATTTCAAAGAAACAAAACAATTCAATACTTCTTTCTCTTTAAATAGTTGATGATTGAGGAGAGGGTAGAGTTAGGTAGGTAGGCGTGCAGGCAGGTTAATTAATCCCCCACCCACCCACCAATACATAATTGATGAATTAAATAAGTAATAATTTAATTACGTTTTCTGACTCTTGTAAAATAGTACCGATATTTTTCTTAACGAGATCAGTAGTAGTAGTTGCAGCAACTTTTTCCACAAATTTCTTCCTTCCTCCCTTCCTTCACCACCACTGTCAATTTCTCCATTTAATAAAACTGATCAATTCTCAGCTCTCTTTTACATGATATTTATCACAGTTTTTGTAATTGTGTTCATTTTTAAATCAACTTTCTTTTCTACTTTCCCCAATCGTTTTTTTGTCTATATAATACCAACAACAACTGACGACAGAGAGATATTCGCTTCAACGCTTCACATTTATTTGACCAGAGATTCACTTTAATCGAGTACGACGACGGACAATTGAGTTAAAGAAAGACGATTATGCTGTTTACTTTTTGTATAGGAAAATTGCTAGGCAGTATCGATAGTTGTAGTAGTAGTAGTAATAGAGTAATAGGAAAGATCATGGTTTTTAATATTTTTGCAGATTAATAATTACTATAAGCTCCGTGTTCAACACGAAATTATATTCACGAGAGTTCACGTCCTAATCTGCGCATTTTTTGATTAGCACGTCAACTCAGACCAGATGTGTGAACCTGGCATTGAAGAAGTATATTATTAATTAATTGCAAAAAGGTGTGTAAAAAATGCAGAGATCACAGTTTGAGAATCAGTCAATATCACATCTGCCACTTTTTTTGCGGCAGCAGAATTCATTATTTTTGGTTCAGATTCGTATTCGTTTTTGTTAACATGAATGAACATGGCAGTGATTATAGTCAAAATTCAAAGACTTTTGTCTGTATAATCCTGTGGCTAAAAAAACCCACCAAATTTTTCGAGTTTCAATTTTCCTCTTCATCCCCTCCTCTTAATATTCTAAAACATCATCGTCAAGTATCACATTTTGCATTATAGAAAGTTGCTGACCTGATATAATAAAGGTAATGATAAAGAATGAACAACATATAACGACTTCACTGGCTTGGCTTTCTTTGTATAAAAAAACGTAATAATCAGGACGGTGGGTATTTCATTTTTAAAAATCATTCATTCCTAAAACAACCATATATCACTGCAGCAGCTCAAAAATCGGTCAGAATCCACACTCATGACTCTCCTTTTTTGTATTACTTTTTGATTCCATTGACTCGCTCCTCTCTTCATGTTCTCTCTGCATTTGCATCGGGTTTCGAATTTTATAAATTAAACCAAAAAATGTAAAAAAACTAGCGGCTTATTGATGGGAAAAACGATGTGAGATCATCATTAAACCAATTACAGCAACTAATCCTAATTTGTGTGTAGCACCAGATTATTTAATAAAAATAATTAAAAAAAGCCTAGCTTGTAAATTGAGATTGTGTTTTTGACTTTATATTTAAAGAAACTATTAATTATCGAGTGCGATGACTGGAATTTCATTTTCTACTAATTTCTAATAATACATTAGCGGTTTTGTTTTATCACAAAAAAAAACGAAATATTTTCTCCCCTCCTTCTTTTTTCTGGTAGGAAGTTGAACTATTATTATTAAGTTTTTTTTTGCAAGTGTGTGGTCCAATTCGTATAAAATCTCAACCTGTGTCAACGTAAAAAGTGAAGGTATTCTGAACATCTCGCTATAAAATACTGCAGCTGTGGTAAGTAAATGATTTTTGTAACCATTTTTGAGAGAGAGAGAGAACTCTTTATAATTCTCTCTCACAAAATTGACTCGGGTTATCAATTTCTGTTTTGCTAATAAGTGTACTTCATCATCGTGGCGATGATGACGTGATTTGAGTGGGAATGGAAAGTTGATATCGTAGATAAAAATGACGACTGTGGTCAAATATATCATGATTGCAAAAGAGAGCTTTTTTGCATACCATCTTTAACAGCTCTTCTTCTATTACACAAATATCTGCCCTTTTTTACTCACTTCAGATCAAAATTGGAAGATACGACGGCTGGCAGGCAGACATTTAAATTTTGATTCATTATTTTCAGTTCTGTCGAGAACGCGAATATTTTTTTTGTAGCCCGCATCAGTCTCCTTCGAGTTTAAAAAGTAAAAATTATCCTGTAGCTAGTTTCTTTTGAGAGAGTGACTGACTGACTGATGAGAGAGTTGATTCACTAAACACCCTAAAAAAAGGTGACAACAACGACAAATTTGATCACCTTTCCTTCTTTTTCTTTGTTATTGTTTGTTGATCTCGTTAAAGAGTTAAATCGGTTAACTTAATTTTTGTTAAGTCAGACCCATTTTTTGTAATACCTTGCAACCGGTTAAACAGACTTGTGCACTCGGGTCTATGAGAACACATAATGTGAGATAGTGGTTTGTTTTGGGACGGCAAACATTTCCCCATTGTAGAATAGTAATAATAATGATAATAATAATAATATGTACATTTAGTAGGATATATAGTAGTGGATTTGTGTAGCAGGAGAACGTTAACTAAAGTAGAACATTCAAATTTTTCTACGTCTAGTACTTGGAGCTTTTAAACTTATAGGATTATTTTTTTATGTGTACAAACTTTTTCTTTCTTCATGTTGAATTAACAACAACGCACGAATACCTATTCATTTCGAGAAAAATGTTGAGAGATTTGTATTGTAAGTAAAATGAGAAATTCAAATTTTGATGCTTCTACTGCTATTATTTTTTAAAGCTAATAAAAAAAATTAAAGGTTCAGAGGGTTCGTTTTCGTATGTAATTTTTTTGTTATCGAGTAATTAACGTCCACTCTCGAATGTATACTACTATCAAACAAACTTACAAACGGTAGTATATAGTAAAATTAATGGGTAACTTAAGTATGTTTTGTAAGGAGAGGAAGTAGAGTATGTAAGTTTCTTTCCTTTTCTCTACACGACAGAGTGGACGACAAAATTTTGATACTTGCTGCGTAAAAGCAAATATATCTTTTCAAGTGGAAAGTAAAAAGTAGAGCCTGAGTCAAAATTATATTACGCACCCCAAATATTTTTCGAAATAGGTATTCGGAATTGAATTGTTTGTAATTTATTTGTCCCACCAGTCCGTGGTAGATCCAGAGTTGTACGATCCACCGTAGCCAGCTTGGGGGGCATACATTGGGTAGGCGGGTTCTAGAAATTATAGTTTTTAATATTTTTGGGTTAGATTAGCAATCCAGAATTATTCAGTTGATAATTAAATCGAATGCATCTTACGTGGAGGATAACCGCCATAACCACGGCTGGGTTGATGTCCACCGCCTCCGCCACCACCTCCACGTCCATGAGACTGACGATAATCCCTTGCGCCAAATCCACCTCCACCATATCGTTTGGGGCCGCCACGACGGTTGGCTGCACCGCCACCGAAAGAAGACCGCATCTCATTGTTGATCATCTCGAGCCACGTGGGCATTTCTTGTTTGGTCTCTGCCACGAGTTCCACCAAATCTCGGACAAGATTCTTGTTCTTGTCGTTAAAGAATGAGGTTGCCAATCCAAGATTCCCCATTCGTCCCGTACCTGTTAACGATCAGAAAAATTATCTTTATTAATGCACTTTGCTCTGACTAGCGTATCGACTATTAGCTCAACTTACGTCCAATTCGGTGAACGTATTCTTCAATGTCAGAGGGCAAGTCAAAGTTTATGACGTGCTTAATATGAGGAATATCTAATCCTCGAGCTGCCACCTGCATTAGAAAATTAGGATAAATTAGTCTTTTTAATTGAATTGCTCTTAAATTATCGCGTAATTTAAAGAAAATTGATTTAGTTCAGTAGCGAAAATACTCCTCAAAAATTTTAGGGTTTCAAGTGTTCTTAAATTTACATCATTTTACTAAAAATTTTCTGAAATAGCTGCAGAAAATAATGATATTGAAAACTCACCGCAGTAGCGATCAAAATTGGGAGTCTTCCAGCCCGGAAATATCTTAAAGCTTCTTCACGATCTCGCTGACTCCGATCTCCATGAATTGAGGTTGCAGGGAATCCTTCCGACATCAAGTAGTCAGACAGTTGGTCGACTCCTCGCTTAGTTTCGACGAAAACGAGGGTAAGATTCTTGTCGTCAAATGCTTCAGATGCATTTAGCAGATCCAAAAGATATGCTCGCTTGTCATGCTCCTCCACCCACAAGATTTTCTGCGTAATGTTCTCAGAAGTGGATCCAACACGCCCAACAGCCAAGAAAATGTAATTATCCAAAAAGTCACGAGCCAGCATCTGTTAGTTAAATTTAAATATTTAATTGGAATACTTATCGAGAGAGCATTTATAGAGATAAATTGTCAATTGCTCAATCACCTGAATTTCCTTTGGAAACGTAGCGGAGAACATCAACGTTTGTCGTTCTCCAGTTTTGGGCATCGTATTGCCCTCGACGATTTCACGAATTTGGGGCTCGAAACCCATATCCAACATGCGATCTGCTTCATCTAATACTAAATATCTACAATTGTCAAGTCCTACGCGATCACGTTTTAACCTGTAAACGAATATTTATTATTATTAGATTATTCCAAGGCACATTCAATATTGCGATAATTGTTAAAGAGTGCACTTACATGTCCGTCAATCGTCCAGGCGTTGCTACCAAGATTTGACATCCTCGTTCCAAGTCACGAAGTTGTTCTTCAATCGGTGCTCCGCCATAGACGACGCAGGGTCGAACACGAGACCGATAAGCAAACTTTCTTGCTTCTACATAAATCTGAGTCGCTAATTCACGGGTTGGTGCTAAAACAAGAGCCACCGGGAATTGTTTAGATTTTCTGGCGTATGCTTTCGGCTGAAAGCTAAACAGCTCAGGTCCACGCTCAAATATACTGTTCAAAATCGGGACCAAAAATGCTGCAGTTTTTCCCGATCCTGTTTGCGCACATGCCATCACGTCTCGGCCACCCATCACGATCGGGATGGCGTATTTCTAACGAGTTACAAATAAAATAATTAGAATTAGCTGGGAATTGGTTAATAATTTAATCATGAGAATAGTTACCTGCACTGGAGTGGGATGCGTGTAACGAGCCAACGTAATATTTGTCCGGACGATCTCTGAGAACTCGATTTCGTCAAACTGTAGAAAATTATATTTCATAATTAAGTAAGCAATTACTCGTGTAATAAATAATCACTAATTAAGTGATCAAGGACAGAAACTTACACTGTTAATGTGAGGAGGACAAGCATCTCCCGTCGCCTCCACCGGGATATCTTCATACTTGTCAAAGTTGATTCCTGTATTTCCCGTAGCGAAAAGTTCCGCCTCGATCCGGTCATCTTTGGGCAGAAGACATTTGAAATCTTCCATATTTCCACTAAAAGTGTATCCTTTGGTGCTATTGTATCCAGCGTAGCTGAAATTTCGACCGCCTCCGACACCAGCACCACCTCCACGGTAGCTGGATTGTCCCCCTTCTTCATTCCATCTATTATTTCTGACCGGTGGGGCAGCCCCGTTACCCGCCGCGGCGTAGCCATTGCTCCAACCGCCACCACCTCCGGGAGCAGCGCCGCCCCCATTTTGGTATCCGCCACCGCGAGGTGCGCCTCTTCCACCGCCGGCCCCACCGCGCGAATATCCTCCTTGATACCCACCACCACTGCCACCATTGCTCCATTGGTTTCCTCCATCACCGTTGGCAGCAAAGCCGTTCTGATTGTTGTAACCACCTCGACCTCCGGGAACATAGCCGCCTCCACGGCTCATTCCATTTGCACCACGAGGGGGTCCACTTCCTCCTCGGGGAACGTAGGCTTGCGCAGCGGCGTACATTTGCTGCTGCATTTGGGGAGGAGGTTGTTGTTGGAATTGTTGTGGTGGAGGGGGTTGCTGTTGTTGCTGGATAAATTCGGGGGCTCCTTTGGGAAAATCGGCGTATTCACCTGAGCCACCACCTGAGCCATTTCTCATGTGGGGGGGAACATAGCGTTGATGAAGAACTCCGACACCTTGTCCGTTCAAGTCTAGACCAGCCAACTGTGAAGATTCCAAAACCATTTTTTAAATTTATTTTCTAAGATAAGAATTTTAGACTAGTTTATTTGCTGAACTTTTGTTAATAACTGAGAGAAACGTTATCTCGTTTTAACTGCGCGGACGTATTAATGAAACGCACGAGTGACTAATATAACGAGGGTAATGTCTAATCGTAATTGAAGTTAGTGAGAAATAGTGGTGATGATGTGGGACGGCTCTATACACGTAATGCTACAAGTTTTTTTGCACATCTTGCGTAAGCGCAGATGAACGTTGGTGGATGTATGTCTCCTCCTCGTATGGGATACGCATTGCCAAAAAATTTGCATTCGCAGACTTGTGTGAATGACGTCATGCGATGGATCATGCATTGTAATTTCAGATCAAAATTTTCCATATACGATAGACCTACGGAACAGGTATGGATTCGAGAGTGAGGAGAGAAAAATGATGTTCTCTTTGGTTAATGGAAGTTTTAAATGTTATGGGAAAATGTGGAATTCTTAAGAAGAATGTGAATAAAATATGTACCGATCCCGGTGTCTGAATTCTATTTCGATAAGAGATTCAGGGCATAAGGATCGGACCAACCCCAACAACCAGTTACTTTTCGAGACCTCTAGCACCAAGTGGATATTTAAAACTCTAATCGGTGACTCTAGGCTCGCCCAATAAATTGGGATGCAGACAATGTGCAATTAAATTCATTGTTTAATTGCAATTTTATATGCTGTCCCATGTTTAAAATATCGATAAGCTTCGATCGGAATGATGTTTTATAAATTGATTATTTATGTCGGGCATTTATCAATGTGAACCATATGACCTCAAAAAATTTATTTTAAATCAATTGCCCAGCCTTTGATTTATGGATTTTTTCAACGAGATTTATTCCCAACTTGGGGAAAATCCTGAGCGATAAAACGATGCTAACTTTATCAATTTAAACGTTATTTAAAACTAATTATTATGAATCAACGTTCCGGAGACGTTCGAAAATAAATTGCTAATTAAAACCTCGTACTAAACTAAAACCTTTAACATTTTAAACCCCACCACTTTAACCATCCCAATTTCCTCTCCTAAACCCTCAACAATTTCCGCACTGCTGCACCCACCAATTATTTAAAAATCTAATTTTAAATTTTTAAAAAACCCACCCCACCTTCGAAAATAGCTCAAATTTCAAAAAAATCACTGGCTCACCTGCTGCTCGAGACCGGCTCCATTGTGTGGTGCATAACTCATAATTTGTTAGAAGAGTTTTGTGGAAATTGTTTGAAATTTCTTTCAAAATTGTGCACAGTTTGGGAAATTCGTCCGTACAAAATGGCTATCGGGGAGAGAAGAAGGAATAGATTTCACGGGCTCGCCACGTTCAAATAGCATCCACCATGCACACCAAGGGCCGTTCACAAAAGACTTACTTTATTTTTTGGAAATTTCCAATATTTCCGTATTTCCTCGGTTTCACAATTTAATGACTTTAAACTGCCCCCCACAAATTTCCGAACCTCCTCTATTTTAATTGGCATATCCACCAATTAATGTGTGAACAAACCTTGCTGGCCTCAACTGGGGAGTGCATTACCCTCGTTGGATTTCGGATTCAGCCATGCGCTAACTAAAATGTCACATCTTGCAATGTTAAGTGATCTACGGTTAAAGTTAACTGGTGTCGCAATTAAGATACCAGCAGACAATTAAATGCCGATTAGCAGGTCTTAATATGTAGGGTGCATGCAAGTGGGAAGTGATAAATCCGAAAGTTTATGCATTTGGACAATTTTCATAATCATCAGTTTCATATGCAGCAATTTCATGGCACAAAATGCAACCCGACAAAAAAAACCATAAAAATGATCAGACTGAAAATATAAGAATTTTTGAAGTTTCTTTTTTATTGAGAAAAAGTTTTTATCATCTGAACATTTTTTTCAAGCCACGGTTTTAACAGCTTTTTTCAACTGAGCAGCAATTCTGTCCAAATCTCTGCGTCCTTGGGATGTCAGGCGTCGTCCGGCACCGTCTGGAACCTTCTCAACTAACTTAATACCCTCCAACGCTTGCAGAGCCTTTCGTGCCACGGACCCCGACCCTCGACAAAAATGGCTCGGAGTCGCCCCGTTACGTTTCCTTACTGCGAGTATATTAAGAAATTGTTAGCTAATTTATTGGGTGCATTTAGTTAGTTTTTGGTATTTTATAAAATCCACTTTGTGAACTTACACCCGTAGATTTTAGTGATGGTGTTGGTTCCAATGGGTGATCGGATGTAGAGATGACGAGCAATTGAAGCGCATCTAATATAAAACCAGTCCTCATCGTATGGGGCCAATTCCTTAGCCTTTGACGTCTTCACGAGGTCAACCCATTCGGGCACCTTCAATTTTCCTGACCTATGCAAAATCACAAGAATTAATCAAGAGCTCAGTATTAAATTGACGCTTATTTATTCAAAAGTCGACTTACTTCTTCAGGAATTGTGCGAAAGATTTAACAAATTTATGTTGATCCACGTCCTTCACGGAGGACGGGTATTTGAACTGGGTCACAGTCGCCATATTCCTGCAAAATGTCAAAAATAGTATTAAACACTAGTTAAAAAGACTAAAAGTTAAAAAGACTTTCACCCACTTTAAAATTGTAAATATCCTAATCTTAAAACTATGCCAAGAAATGTACCGATCCCGGTGTCTGAATTCTATCCAAGAAATCCAGGGCATAAAGGATCGGACCAACCCCAACAACCAGTTACTTTTCGAGACCTCTAGCACCAACCATACATTAAAATTGTTTAATCGGTGACTCTAGGCTCGCCCACAAATAATTTCTCTTAAACTCGTGTCAAAACTTTAAAAGTGAAAGATCAACAAAACAAATTGAAACATTGGAAATCTTAATTTCGCCCCAATTTTTCGACTCGCACTGCCCACACCCACACCAAAATGACTCAAAGAACACATAAATTGGGAAACTTACCAAAAATTTACGCCAGAATTTTGGAAAAATTGATCCGAACCTGGGAAAGAAAGAAGTTGGAAGCGGCTCGTGGAGAGAAGATGGAGAGCATGGGGAGAGTTTGTAATGGGAGCCAGGAGACCACCACCACCGGAGATCAATTCTCCCCACGCTCGCCAGATGGTGGTGGGGAATGTGGGGCAGTTGGGGGAAGTTGTGGGGAAAATGAGACTTGTGACAAAAATGGGAAAGTGAGAATTTTTGAGACGTTCGGAAATTTATGGGAATAAAAAATTTGAGATTTTTATTTTAAATTACTTTACTTTAAATTTATTACTTTAAATTATTTATTGTATTGTTCATTTCGAGATTTGTGAGGAGAAGTTCGGAATGAGACTTAAAATTGCTGTGGGGAAAATGAGACAAGATTTTACATCAAGAATTTATAGGCCACGAAATTGCCAATAATTCCGATAATTTCCAGTAACTTTATTCCATAACAGAACATTTCCAGTAACTTTATTATAAATAAACTTTGTCATTCCGCTCAAGTATTTCATCATTAAACAAGTTTGTTTACATGGTATTTCAGTCCGTCTCATTCTCCAGAAATCGCCAAAATCCACTCCACCCGACAGAACTTTCACCCCGTGTGTAAGTTACACAGTGTAACTAATAGTTTGTTGTCCACTCCGGCCTGCCTAGCAACTTTCTCTCCTCCAATTCACACATGCTTTCACCTCACTCAAAGAGAAAATTCCTTCCTTTTCATTTCCATATTTTCCCACACAGCAGTCCCACCAGCGGAATAAAAGGTGCATATCAAAATGGGATGAGAGGCGATGGTTGTTGTCTGTGTACCCAAGAAAAAAGGTGTCCCCTCCTTTCTCCAAATACTCTTTTTGTACATTGCTCAACCAAATAATTGTGCTATAACTATGCTCCAACTTTCTCCTTATATTGCTGCTCAAAAAAATTGACACTACAAACACTGCGTCCTTCTTTTGCATAGCGTTACTCACTGGTCAGCCAGCCAGCGTTACCTTGAAACTTGGATAATAATTGATAGCACGACATGGAGGACAAAATCGATACAAATATAAAACTCCTACTGCTCTGTGCACTACGCCAATTTCAATAATAAAAAGGTGACGGGTAGGAATAATTGGATTAGTTGGATGAGTGCCTTGGTTGCCTGCCTGGAAATATTTTGCTCCACGACGAGCTCAGTATTAGATTCGGAATAAAATGAAGTTAATTTTCTTAATTTTAATTGTAATGTTAAGTTGTGATTTTTCTTGGGCGAAATTCGTCTCGGGACATTTAATCACGCATGAGGTGGGTGGAAATTAATTTTAATTGGTAGTTTATTATTGGAGATTAATGATTGTATTTTATGGACAGAACTGGGCATTTTTGGACAGATTTTGTTTCTTATCGATCGATGGCAGTTTTGAGTATCAGATTGAATTCGAATATGATCCGCAGGTGAGTTGGGTCGTAATTTAAGTGATTATGTAATCGTCTCAATTTTTTACACGTGGGGGACAGAACATGGGGGACATAAGTTTACTCCTCTACCCAGACCTCCTCTGGCCTAATGCGTACAATAATCTTAAAGCTAACGTGAGTTAATTGCATATTAATTTTAATTAGTAAACTTGTGATAATTCTGTGTAATTTCTTAATAAATTGATGATGCTAGCATACAATTTTTCTGCTTCAGACATGTCAAAAGCGAACCGAAATTCTCAAATTGGGTGAAAATCAGATCGTTCCTTTAGCCAAAGGCGTCCTTGGTTCGGGATGTGAGGCTGTAAATCACCCAAAATTGGACGAAAATGGGAATACGACTTATTCTACGACGCTATTGTGCAAAAATTATAGAAAATTTAGATCTGCCAGGGAAAGATGGTGGTTTATTGGGATTGCGAGTTGTAACAGCAAAAAGGTGAATAAATTTGAGGTTTTAAGGTGAGAAATTAGTAAACTTTACACAATTCGCGTGTTACAGGGACTCGATGTAAAATATAAATTTTACATGAAAAATGGAGATCGTGGCGATTATTGGTATGAACATTTCTCGGCAGATGAATTTTGTAAGTATTTGATAATAAATTTTATGAGATTTCCTGAAAATTTCTGTAAAAACGATATCTTTTTTTTACAGACATCCTCCCAATTTTGACATCATTTTGTTTCGTGTATTTATTTTTGCTATTCTGCGCATTGATTTTTGCCGGTATGAATTTTACTTTTCAAGCATTTAGCGCTGAATAACTTAATTAATTTAATTCCAGTTGAGTTAAAATGTCGTCAGCTGTTGCACACGACGTACAAACTTTTCCTGGTGTCGCTCGCCCTCCAAACGGCCGGGATTATGAACTTGTGCATGGCCTATGGAAATTTTGCGTCGAACGGCGTTGGTCTTCCTGGCGTCAAATTGGCTGGTATTTTGTTATAAACAAATTTCATATAATTTTCTTTACCTCACAATTTAATCAATTTTTTCAGGGAGAATTTTAGAAGGCGGAAGTGAATTCGTCTTTGTCCTCCTTCTCCTCCTCTTGGCAAAGGGCTACACCGTGACTCGAGGGAGATTACGCCCATCCAGCGCAGTCAAATTAACAGTTTTTAACTGTTTGTATATTTTATTGTATATTTTACTCTTCATTTTTGAACAATATGTGAGTTTATTTTAAGTGGTGAAAGTTGTGCTTTCTCCGGAATTTTTATAATTTTATAATTTATAATTTTATAAATAATTTTATAATTTTATCTCTTTTTAGACGTTCGATCCAGGTCTGGTCCTTTACATTTACGAGTCTGAAGCTGGCTATGGAATCCTGATTTTGAGACTTGTCGGTTATTTGATGTTCGTTTATGGGATTTTCTTCACGTTGAAACATTATCCGGAAAAATCATCGTTTTATTTTCCGTTCTTTGGCATTTATTCGTTGTGGTATGGGGAAATTTTTTACTATGAATTTTTCCTACTTAACACAATTGATGTGCTAATTGATGATTTATTTAAGGTTCATTTCCGGTCCGATTGTAATTCTAATCTCGAATTACGTCATTGATAAATGGGTTCGAGAGAAGGTTGCGTTGTCAATTCTGCACTCGATCGCTTTCGTGGGACATGTCGTGTTTTTGGTATAAAATCAATTTCGTTGTACCAATTTTAATCCAATCTAATCGTAAATTGGTCTAATTTCATGAAAATATTATTTTTTAACCGCAGGGTTTGACACGACCTTCCGCTGCGAATAAAAGCTTTCCTTACCACGTTCGAACTACGCAGGTTAGCTATTTATAATTTCCTAATTTTTTGCATAAATTAAATTCCGCTTTAAATCCAGGTCGGCATGATGGACGACAAATTCGAGGGTGGCACCGGTGGCGTTGCTGGTCAAGATAATTTCGAAGCCCATTCCTACGCACCGTCCGCGCCCGCTTACGACATTTTCACAGTCACCGGAGTCGTCCAGGTATTAAGATTTAAATTTAAAATTAATTAATAATTAGTTAATAACCCCCTAAAACCTTCCTCCTCTAGCGAACTACCGACGGCCCAAATTTCGATTTATTCAGTGCAAATGGTTCCTGTGGCGTCCAGCCATCGAGTGGTCCCATATTTCCGGCCATGTTCCCCGCACCTCCTCCGAAATATGAGGACGCATTCCCTCACGAGAGACCAGGTCAGATTGAGGAACTTTTACGAGAAAATGATGACGAAGACATGGACGAATGTGGGGACGGAGGGGATGAACACAGTCCCGCCGGCCTAAGCAATGATGAAGATGACGCTTCAAGTGCAAGTTATCGTCCTACCAGTTCGCACAATAATAACAATAATAATCCCAAATCTGCACCACAACCAATCTCCATTTTAGGAAATAGGGAAAGTAAATACGTTTGTGACTGATGGGTTTAAAAATCAGGAAATAAATTAGTTTATTGCACTAGAAAAAAAGCAGAGGCACACAAAAATTAAGCAAATTAATTTACACACTACAGCTCGTTATCGTAAAATACTACAATTTACTACTGCTTAGAAAGCTCAATTCCTTAAAGAAAATTAGTAGATTTCCATTAAAACGTGTCACAAAAATAGTGTGATTTTGAAAGAGTGTTGTGAATTAAGGCCGTTGTTTTTCTTTGTAAAATTTCATCAGAGTATTGCAGAATTTAGGCCGAAAACCATTCATTTTTATAAATAATCATGGACGACAAAGTTAAAGAAGGGAAGTGTCCGACGTGATTGAGTCATCGTCACCGGCGGCGTCGTCACCCCCAGCCCCTCCGACGGCGGCGGGAGTATCGGAATCCACCACGTCCGAAACGGAAGGCGTGGTCGACGTCGAGAAAGAAGACGCGGATCCAAATTGTGACCTCGACGTGGGAAACACGACGGCGTATTTGGTCGCTAAAATGTTCACTTCGGACGCGTATCGTTGCATGGCTTCGTGCTTCGACAGGCCACGATTCGCCACCCACGCGTTGAATTTGGCCTTTGAATCCAAATCGACCAGGTTCATGGAGCCTGGAAATTATCACCAATTTTTAGAAATTTTCCCATAAAATTCTTTTAAAAAAGCCGACCAAAAATTTTCCAGTCGTTGCAATTCCCTTGCGTGGCTTGTTGAAAGAGACCGTACAACTTGTTGAGGTCCTCCTTGCTCAGGACGTTCTTGGTCATCATCATCCTAGCTTTTGGGAGGGCTTGACGGAATTCCTGTGGGGAAGGAGAAAATTGCCATAATTACGCCAATATTAATAGGAACGCCCCAGAGTTCCATGCATTTTTTTGCTACTACCTTCTCCATCTCAGCTTTCACCACTTTGTCCATTTTTCCCAAAAAAACAGGCCAATAAATAATCTCAATTTTTCTACTACTCTACTTACGAAACGTCGAAAATGAAACTACTTTTCTCCAAGTGTAATGAAATCCGACTGAGACTTTGCACTTGTTACATCATGATAAAAGCCGAGGGATCGATCCACATCGATCTTAACATTCGTATACGTGGCAGGTATGCAGTAGGCCTTAAGTTAAGCAGAAAATAATAAAAAGAAATAATAAAAAGTGGTCAGCTCTGCTTTCTCGCTCGTCAGGCTTGTGCATGCATCATGCAATCTTAAACAAACCGAATAAATGAGCCATATTTTATTTAGCTCGTGGTCGTGTCGCAATGCGCAAATTGTCCGGAATTATTATAAGAAAGGTGGATCACTTTCACGTGTTGGCTAAATCAACAAATGAATCATGACCGTTTAAGACTTTGTTGTTTGCATGATTAAATATTCGTGGAGAGTGGGACGGTCCCCCAAAAGAACTCCTCCTTTTTTGATAATAACACGGTTTACATGCAAATTATAACTTTCATTTTCACCTGAAAAACATCAGTCTGAATGGGTGTAAAATGACCTTTATTTTGATTAAATCTCGGCATAAGAGACTTGTTAGAGGGTCTCTCAGGGTCGTAAACTTTGATCTTTATGAATTTGTTTCATCGTGTTTATAGTTCGAATTTATATGTAAATTGGAAGTTGTTAAAATGTAATTGATAAGGAGAAAAAGAGAAAGTTTTGTTGAGATTTCTCAAGTTACCCCAACAGAGAAAGGTAAGGATGACGTGAGTGTGTGTGTATGACGATGAACAACAAATAATCATCATCTGGTTGGTGCTAGCAAAAGGTGAGTCATTATTTTTCCTACCGTTATCAGTTAACTATCTCCTACGTCAAGTGCTGGTAAATTTTTAATTTGTGTGACTAACAGAGACACGACAGACCTCAAATACTGCTTGGCAAAGTAAAGAAAAGTGAAAAATAAAGAAGGTAAGTTTTCGAAACGTGTTTATTAACGAGAGTTGAATTGTCAGGTTCATAAATCTGATTGATTTTGTCATTTTTAGGTTCAATTCTTCAATTGTGTTGTAATTCCACCAAAATCTCGCAAAAATGTCGCTCTCTTCGATGGAAAGTAAGTTTAATTTTTATTAACTAAGAAATTTATAAAACAGCTTTCTAAATTCTAATAAATAAATTACAGACCACTTGTTCAACATGAAATTCGCCGTGAAGGAACTCGAACGAAACGCAAAACGTGCAGAAAAGGAGGAGAAGGCAGAAAAGCTGAAATGTAAAAAGGCCATCGCCAAAGGAAACATGGAGGTCGCGAGGTCGGTTTTAAACTAATAAATTTCAACAACTTGAATAAAATCCAATTTGTAAATCTAGAATCCACGCCGAGAACGCAATTCGTCAAAAGAATCAGTCTTTGAACTACCTCCGGATGGGGGCACGGGTGGATGCGGTCGTGAGTCGGGTGCAGTCTGCCGTCACGACGAGAAAGGTGACCACCTCGATGCAGGGCGTGGTTCGTGCGATGGACGCTGCCATGAAATCGTTGAATTTGGAGAAAATATCCGGATTGATGGATAAGTTTGAGAAGCAATTTGAAGATTTGGACGTGCAGTCGTCTTACATGGAAAATACGATGAGTCAAACCACCACCACTGCCGTTCCTCAAAATGATGTGGATCATCTCATGCACCAAGTGGCGGATGAAGCGGGGTAATTAATTAATTAATTAATGATAAGTGATGATAATTAATTTGACTCTTAATAATTTCCAGTTTGGAGTTGAATATGGAATTGCCACGCGGCGAAACCGAGTCCATCGCGTCGACACAAGTTTCACAGGAGCAGGACGAATTAACTGCCAGATTGGCCAGATTGAGGCAGCAAGAGTGATTTAATTACGAATATTTTTTGTAATACGAAAAATTCCAGTTTATGTGTAACCAATCAAGCATTACCTTTTCTAAATGGAGTCGTTATTAAAACTTATGATATACCAATCGCTTTATTTCGTGGTATTAGCGTCTTCTCCGTGTAAATAAATTCATTATTATACGTGTGCTTTGAGATGAAAGTATATATGCAAAATTATCAAATAAAACATGCATTATTGAAAATTGTCCACTTTTTCATTCTTATTACATAGAAAGTTGTAAAGGGAAAGTTGCTCCACTTCCGCGCATGCTTTTCCCTGCTGCACTTTTTCCTCTCTCTACATCCCGAACTTCCGACTTTCCTTTCTCCTCTACAACAACACACGATTATTCGCAAATATATATTTTAAGCGTAAAAAATTCTTCCCTCATCAAAAATGATAAAGCATAAAAACCCCCTGTAATTAAATCTCTAACACCAAAAAATGAAGCGTCAAAACGTCCGGACGCTTTCCCTCGTGATAACAACCTTCACTTATCTTTTAATCGGTGCTGCAGTCTTTGATGCATTGGAATCCAGATCGGAACAGGCCATCAAAAATTCCGTTGATGGTAAGATTTCAAGTCTTGCAAATTATTGTTCAATTTTCATAAAAATGCTCAATATTTTCAGAAATGCGAGTAGATTTGCAGACAAAGTATAACATTTCCAACGAGGATTACGAATGGATTGAGCAAATGGTCATCGAGGTGGGGTTTTTAATTAATTATACATTAATTGTGTACATACATTTATAATTTTTTTTTAAAACAGTACACCCCGCACAAGGCTGGACCTCAGTGGAAATTTGCTGGATCGTTTTATTTCGCCACCGTCGTATTGGCAATGATTGGTAATTTTATTGGTGAAATTTTATTGGTGGAGATTTAAATAAATAAATAAACTGCACAGGATACGGCCACTCGACGCCCTCGACGGTGGCAGGACGCGCGTTTTGCATGCTTTATGCGGCCATTGGTAATACCACAATCACGCTAATTATCTTAAATACTAATGCAAATCACGTTCCATTAGGAATCCCCCTCGGAATCGTCATGTTCCAAAGCATCGGTGAAAGATTAAACAAAGGAGCGAGTATCGTCATACGAAACCTTAAAAAAATCTGCAGATGCAAGAAAACCGAGGCCACCGAGGTTATTAATAAAATAATTAATTAGTTAATTAAATATCAATTCACTTATCCTAAAAAACTTCTAGTTAAACCTCATGACGGCCACCTCAGTCCTCTCCTCGATCATAATGACCTCGGGCGCAGCGGTATTTTCCTCGTACGAGGGATGGACCTATTTCGACTCGTTTTATTACTGTTTCATCACTTTGACCACGATCGGGTTTGGAGACTACGTCGCCCTGCAAAATGATCACGCCCTGCAGAACAAACCTGGCTACATGGCGCTCAGCGTGGTTTTCATCTTGTTTGGATTGGCAGTGGTGGCTTCCAGCATCAACATTTTGGTGCTACGATTTATGACAATGTGAGTTTTTTTATGGTAATTTTTTTTGAAGAATCGACGCTAATTTCCTTTAAAAAATTTCTAGGCAAGCGGAGGAGATGCACCGCGAGGACACGGACATGGGTCCCGCCTCCGAAAATGTGAACACGTTTGACGACGAATTGACACCAAATGGGAAATTGTTACAACAAAGTGACGCCAATTTGTGCAATTCAACATCATCGGATAATGTCTCTGTCTGCTCGTGCACTTGTTACCCGAGACATGTACGCATGCTACTTAATTTGCATATTAAAACTAATAATGAGTGGAATTAATTCATGCAAATTTCTTTTCAGACGGACATCCAGAGCGTGTACACCCGAAAAACGCGAGCGAGTCGACTTTACCGAAACGACGCGAGCGGGACGGAAGAAGAATTGTACAGCGTCGAAGCCGTTCCTGCGATTTTAGAAAAACGGGCTTCCGTTTAAAATTTTTATTTTTAATCTCTTTTTTGCAATAAATAATTTCATTTTAAATAAAAAACGATCAAAACTCCCACGATTCCAACCATTTGAGTCCATGCATCGTGCTGTTCGCTTCGGAAGCCAAGGGACCCGAACTCCCGTAGGCCAAGGGCGAAAAGAGGTAGAAACTAAGGGGATTATTCACTTTATTGATATTATTATTGCAATTTTATAACTAATTTTTTACCTGTACGCCACCCCGGCTAAAATCCCCCCGTAAAAGAAATGCCACGTATTTTTCCCCAGCGTTTGAAACAAGTAGTCCAAAATGACTCCAGACAACATCGAGGAGAAAAGCAGGGCTGGAAAGTAGTGGTGAAAGTACAAAACCCTTCCCATCGTGTAAAACGGAAGATAATGCAACGACCAGCCGACAAACAACCAGACGCACGTCGACATTGTTTTACTTCGGCGTTCTGTAAATTTTTAATTATTTCAAAATTTCCCATTAATTCAATTAATTAATTATCACCTTTAACTTGCTCATCCTCCTCTTCGCAACCCCTCTGCCCCCTCCACTCATGAGACGCGTACAAGGCTAAAAATCCCCCCAGTAAAACAAGATTTCCCCACCAAATGATAGGATTTCCCAATAAATAAATCCTATAACTGCTCCCACTGAAATACTGGCCTCGCAAATCAATCGGCCACTGCCACGGTCGGGACGTGACTTCGCCCTCTTTCGGCTTCAGCCCCGCATTCCCTTCAAACATTATCGTGTGGGACTCGAAGAATTTCTCCATAAATGATGGGGCGTGGACGTGGAAGGAGGTGTTGGGCACTGCGGATTTTTATGGTTTCAGAATTGAATTTAAATTTAAATTAAGTTAAATTTTACATCTCGGGAAATGATTTTCCTCCACGTTCCAAAACGTGGATTTCCGAACGTCCCTTAAATTCGAGTTGCAGGCGACTTCCATTTGTTCGTAGGCCCATTTCGGCAGTTGTTTCCCGGTTCCGGATAAAACACAGTTTTGTAATTGATGGAAAAATCGGAGTCGACTGCTCACGACGTGGATTAAATCGCCCACTTTCCCACCAACGACCTCGATTCGCCACACGTCGTTCGCGTCACCGGTGCCGTTCTGAATTTTAAATTTTATTAGCCTGATTTACATAATTTAGTGGATTGACTCACCTCCCCATACCCCGTGACCTGCCACTGCTTCTTGCTAACCGGAGCAGAGATCCGGTGTCCATGCAGATTTCTTTTGGTAACCAAATGCTCCAATCTCACTAAATCTCCGCTTTTAATAAACTCGATCGGAGCGGAGGCGTTATCCAGTTGTGGAGCAATTTCGTTATATTTCTTGATAACCCACTTGTTGTTGTCGTCCTTGTGAGCGTACGTGGTTATTTGTTGCTGTTTAGCACCGATTCCTTCGGGGTACAAGTGCCAGTGGGAGTGGAGGTAGCCCCCACCGGTCCGTTGGGATTTTAGCGTTATGTGAGCTCCGTAGGCGACTTCGCGTGGCATGGAAGCGTTGTAGAGTGGGTTTCCGATCAGTTGGGATTGGAAGGCGGAGCTGTAGAAGCCGTCGCCGTTGCCGCTAAAATGGGGAGATGTTTTTAATGAATTTTTGCATTTTTTTGAGGTATGGTGGACTCACCTCCGGTTAAGCACGGTCAAATGGATGTAGAAAAATGTGACGTAGAGCACGAGGGGGAGGAGGATCAGGCACACGGCTCGGGCCAGGAAGTGGTACAAGGTGTAGATCTGTAAAACCGGACAATATTTAATAATCTTGGTCATTAAATTAAGAAATCCTCACGTCAAAATCATTTTTTATTTCGCTTCAGAATTTTAAAATGAATTATTAAAATAAATATTTTGAAAACAAATCCTCTCGACGTCGAAATCATCAAAATCACCACATTGCATAATCATATCTCGGCTCATTTAGTTTAAAATTCTGTTAGTAAAACTCCGCTTTCGACGATTTCCACGAAAAATTCCCCAACTTATTAAACTAAAAATCCTCTCACCACGAGAAATATTAAAAATCTCCAGATTTTACGATTTTGAAAAATTTCCCGATCTGTTAAATAAAAAATCTCACCACCGGCCTCGACAAATCCCCCAAGATTTCCCACAATTCATAAATCGTCCTCAATCCAACGTACAAAACGGTGAATAATCCCACAAATTTTACACTCATCGCGCAGGATAAAAACGTCCCCGTCAGCGCAAGCCACATCCACCATGAGAAACTGAAGGGGCTGGAAAATAGACAATTATTATTTAATTTCACTACCAAATTAATCACCGACCCAGAAAATTAAAATTAAATCTGATTAATATAATCACCTCTTTCTAAACGAATAAAATTTAAACGACGAGTAGACGGAGATGCTGATGAAAAAGAGAAGAATCGGGTCCAAGAGGATGTACTGCGTTAACGTGACCAGCCCCACGTCGAACAAAACCAAAGCCGACGCCATTCCGGCGGCCGGGGTCGATTCGGTCATTTCCCACGTCGTCAGATATGTGAGGGGGACGAGGAGGGTGCCCAGGGCCGTGCAGCACTGGAATTGTTGATAAATATTAATTCTAGGGGCTAATTTCATGAAAAATATTGTTATTAAACCAACCACGCGCATCCCCAAATAATTAGTTTCGTTATATTTTTGACCAGGATTTTCAAAGGAAAATGTTCCGTCGTAGCCGGTGGCGTAGCCGAACAGGCCGATCATCATCTGCAAAAATTCATATTTATAATTTGTTAATCGTCATAATTTTTAGGCATTTTTTGGCTTAGCTGACCTTTCCCAGAGGGGGATGAACATCAAAGAAAAACGTCCGATTGATGTACCAACTGCCCATTTTGCCAAAATGTGTCTCATCCCAGCAAACATGGTCCGGTTCTTGGACTTTGTAGAATCGGGTGAGCACTGATAAGGTTAAAATTAGGAGGAAAATGCTCCACGACCAGGAGGTCAGTGATTTACTACTTGCGTCATCGGATTTATTTGGGGGAGGTTTCGTCGGTTTTGATTTTGTCGACATTTTTTACGGTAACGAGATAATTAATAAATTATTGGACAGAATTTTCATGGAATTTAACAGTCAAACTGAAGAGAATCTTTAAGTATTTTATAATTAATTAAAATTCCATAATTTATTTTACGGCACCGAAGTTGCACAATTTTTTTTGGTAAAGTTTCCTACTTTGTAAATACGAACGGGAATTTTGATAGAAAAGCATAAAAATATTTCTCTTCAAAGATTTCTTTAATTTCTTTAGCAATTTTCATGCTCTGAGACGGAAAACCTTTAAGTAATTTGTTAATAATCAAAGTTTGTTAATAATCAAAGTTCCATAATTTCTTTATCGTCACCGAAGTTGCACAATTTTTTTAAAACTTTCCTATTTTTTATATGAACGGGAATTTTTATTACAAAAATATAAAAATATTTCTCTTTATAAAGATTTCTTTCAGCTGTCTTTGAACTTGCTCGGAAATGATGTCTTACGGATTTTGTCCATCCTTTCATGCAAATATTTCACTCTGGTTTCGTTTAAATCTTTGTTAATAAACTTTTTAACTCTATTTTAAATAATTTCATAATTATTTGAGTCTAAAAATACTACAAAAAATATATAAACGAAACCACTATTGAACACAAAATATAACAAGTGTTATTGACCGAGAAATGCCTTCAGGCTATGAAACAAACTTCTTGTAATGTGCACATGGGAAATGGATCGATGGCTGTTTGCATGCAAAAGAAATGCGTTACATTAAACCGTTTAACCGTTTGTATGGAGATTATTGGAGATTTTTAGTTAAAAGTTAATTAAATCACTCAAGTCATAGAGTTTTTTTTAACTACACGATTAATAATATTATCATCTCTGTTAAATGTCTAATTTTTTACCATGAACAAACTCGTCAACCTTGTCCATGGCCCAGACCGGTTTTTCTTCTCCTGGAAAACAAATTACCATTCCATAATCTCTCCTCTCGTGAAGAAGAAGAATTTTACGAATATTTTCAAAAATCCTTCATACACCACGAAGACCATGTCGAAACCAATTTTGTACAACTACTTTCGCAGCAGTTCTTCTTGGAGGGTGAGAATTGGTGAGGTTTTAGTTTTTAATTGTTTAATGGATTTGTAAGGTTTAGAAAATATGTGTTTTTTCCAGTCCTCGCCCACAAAGGGATCGATTACGAGTACAAAGCTATCAATTTGTTGAAGAAGGAGCAGGTACACTAAATTTTATGGGGAATGTTTAAATTTAGGTTAAATTGTAATTAATTTTTTATACAGTTAACTGAAGAGTACAGGAAAATATGCCCCATGCAACAAGTTCCAGCGTTGGAAGTTGATGGGAAAATCATTACTCAATCCGTAATAAATATTTTAGTGAAATAATTAGTTAACAAGTTTTACACTGTTTTTTTGTGTAGATGGCAATTATGGATTTTTTGGAGGATTTGTACCCAGAAATTCCAATGATTCCGAAAGATCGCTTCGGCAAGGCGAAGGTTTACTTTTAAATTTTTATCATGTGCATTTAAAAAATATAAGTAATTTTAAAACAAACATGGAATTTTCAGGTGAAAGAGATCAGCGACATAATAAACTCGGGAATCCAACCGCTCCAGAATTTGTCGGTAATTTTGAAATTTAGTTCAGTCCCAGATGAAAGAACGGAATGGGCCAGATTTTGGATTGCAAAGGGATTGGATGGTGAATTTTTTAGTAATTTAATCGAGTGTTGCTGCTTAATTAATTTTTTTTTCTCCTGAAAAATCACAGCCCTCGAAATCATCTTATCTGAAACGAAGGGAAAATATTGTGTCGGAGATCAGATTACAATTGCAGACGCGTGTCTTTACCCACAAATCGCGGCGGCGGAGAGGTGCTGTTCTACTTAATAAATTTAATTATTTACATATTTATTTAATTTTGGGTGTGGTTTTACAGATTCAAAGTGGAAATGGAAAAGTATCCAATTGTGAATGAAATTTATCAAAATTTGGGTGAATTGCCAGCATTTAAAGCTGCGCATGCTTTCGTTCAACCCGATTGTCCAGAGGATTTGAGGGTTAAATAAGGGTGGTTTTTTGTAATTTTATTGATCCATAAGATAATTATTATCTTATGAATTTGGCTGTAATGATAAATAATTGTTAAATAAATAAATTGCTTGGGAGTCCCTTGCATTTTCATACACTAGTAAACATGTACTTTTTTGTCGGGCATGCCATGATAATTTGGTTTCTTGTGGAAAAGGATGCAACCCTGCTTCTCTGTAAAGTTAACGGCAAAATAAAATGGGGACTGATGAAGTCCTTTCACTTTCTCCCAAAAATAGCATTTTGGTCAAAACTTGTCAGCTTTCTACAGTTCATGCACAATCCAGTGCAAACCTCAAAAACATTTTATTTTACATTTTATTTTGGATTTATTCAAATCTCCAAATCTCTGCAAAAATGTGTCTTACTGGCAAGCAAGACGAAGTTGAATTTTTGGACTACCCGTATCTCGATATGCCAATGCTGATTTTGGTAAGTTATACGATAATGTAAATTTATCGTTCAGTTCATGAGATGGAAGCAGCAAATAGCGAAATCAACAACAATTAAAATTAAAAAAAAAAAATCTTTAGCCCCTCATCACTGACAGCCCTCTGGAACTGGGTACGGCGAAAGACATTCGCTCTGAATGTAAGGGAGCACTAGGTAAGATATATTTTTTACGGTATTTGATTTGAAGGGAAGAAGGGAAAGGAAATGACGTGAGGTACATAGAAAAGTTGAGCGACAAGTAATTTTCACATATTTTTAAAAATATAATTTATGCTCCTCTTTGTTCATGAAAAATGTTCACAACTATTTAAATTTATTTTGCAGTTCCAATAAAATTATATGTTTCTGGAATTGACGGCAACGGGGGAATCCTTGACAAAGCTACAAAGCTTAGGGATGCTGCCCAAATGGAATTTCAGGGTTGGAATTTTTTCATTATTTTATAAGATGCATTAATGATACAAATGTTCCATGTCAGAAAACGCGGAGATACCAACCCAGGTGAAAAACCAGATCAGAAATGCGGGTGATGATATCAAAAAATTGACAGCAATCTTGGCAAAGGACGATGAGGAAATTAAATCACGATGTAAGTAAAATTAAATTGATGTATTTAGCATGTAATATATTTTTTAGCCCGAGTCTGTTCAGTTCCGACAAAAATTATAAAAGAGGACTCTATCCCTTTTACTCTGGCTAAATGAAGGCTGCACTGTAGGTTATTTTTATGATTTTTAATATTTTTTCTGCAGACCATGAAATTGAAAAAGTTATCGAGGCGGTGGAAATCTTCAACGACGTGGATAATCTCTTAAATGCTATTGTCAAATTCGATAAATGAAAGCAATTATATTATCAATAAAATCAAGTAAAAAATGTTCCCCAATAGTATCATATAAATAAATATACAATGTTGATGAGGCATCTTTTTCGTTCGTACAAAAAATTTCGTAAAAATGTATTCATGCATCCCATTTAATCGACCTCCTCCAAAAAAAACAACCTTGATTATGTATTTTCTTTACCTTTTACTTTTTTATATTTTCTTTCGGGTTATTTTTAAAATTAATTAATGTTTTAGCTGAAAATTAAAAAAAACACATAGTAAAACAATTGTTTGAAATACTAATAAATTACAAAGTATACTAAATTTAAGTACTGTCGTTAAACACAAGCCAGTGAAATTTTCTCACGAAATAACAAATAATCAAAATTCAACCCGATTCTCCAGAGGATTTGAAGGTTAAATAAGGGGTGACTTTTTTGGATTAATTTGGCTGCAAATATGCATAAGCAAAAATATATAAATTTAAAAATAATTGTTAGAAATAATAAATTACAAAGTGTATTAAATTTACATATTTGCGTTGAACTCTATATGCGCTCCTCATATTTTGTAACAAAAAATTCACATTTATATAAAAAATAGAAAAATTGACAAAAATGTGCAACTCGCGTGCCGTAAAAAAAATTAAAGAATTTTAATCAACATTTTATTTAAACATTCTTTTTACTGCAAAGTTAAAATGAAAATTTCACTCTTCATTAATACGCACCTCATATGCAAAATATTTAATCATTAAACCATTTAATTTGTTCAACCCGATTGTCATTAATGAAATTTTCTTGACATTAAAAACACATAATCAAAATATAAAGTTGGTAGAAACAATGGTTAGAAATAAGGGTAAAGTACATATTAAACACTGGCGTTGAACACATGCGATATCGGAACTATATCATGCAAACCATGCTCCAAAATAACCTTGATTTCACCACAACAAAGTTATGCACAAGTCAGTAAAAAAACCCCAAATTCATTCATTCTCAACCATATCATTTATCTCATGGATTCACCAACGTCCCGATATTTCGCACGGCAAGGACACCTCTTTTATCCTTCAACTTTCTCATAACAGAACCAACTAAATAAATCATACACATTTTCTCTCATCCACAAAATGACATAGCATCAGCAAAATTGACAATTTAATTACACGATAATTACAACCACCACTTTCTACACGAATGAATTACATCCCCGTGTATTCCATCCTTAATTGCATTTGATATCTCTCACCACCATCAGTCTCATATCCGATTCGTGTCTGTGCAATTGTGCATACGTGGCTTTGGCAAGAGCTTTAATGTCAGAAGAGTTGTTTCGCACTTTTTTTCTCCTACATAACTGCATCTCATCCACTGCATTTCACGGAATGATGAGAGGAGGATGCCTTCCGTGTAGTTTATCTCTGGGTGGAAATAGCCTTGAATTTGAGGTGGATATAAAACCCGACAGAGAAAAGTCTTTGTGATTCTATAGAGAATTCGTCATCATCTCATCCTCGGTTTTATTAGAGTGAGTTGGTTTGGTGGGTCGATCTTTTTATTCCGTCGTCGTCGTGTTTAGAGAGCAGAAAAAGGGTTGAGTTGAACATTTGTAAAGTGGACACGACACGAGAAGTGCCGTGTGTTACAGCAGTTTTGCTCTCGAGTTAAATAAAAATAACCTCATTAAATTTAAAGGTTTCGTAATTTTTGTTAAATAACCTCGTTAATTTCCTCATTGTTTTTCGGGAATTTATCCACGTGTGTTACATAAAAATTAAGAAGGTACGTTGTACGTTTCAATAAAATCCCAGATTAAAGTTCAATCAAGTTCAAGTCAAACTTTGAACTTCTTCTTGATTAAATATTTTTGAATACTTTGTTTAATTGGTCTTATCTCTAATATTTTTTGTGAGCAGGTGATACTACTGACTGACTGAGAGTCCACTACCACGTCAGGCTAAATATTTCAGTGAGTGAGTGAGTGTGGGAGTGGTATCATCGATTGAGAGAAATATTTATAGCGGAGATAAAACTACGAGATAACCTTCGGCTGATGAAGTGAATTTTAGTCTTCTTTCCAGATAAAGAATTTACTTGGTTTGATCCGCTGCCTGTTTTTTCTGGATATTTAATTAAACTTGTAAAAGTGAAGGCTAAAACTTCGTTCTTCAATCTCCACGGTGACAGTATAAATTTCGTGTGCGTGCCTTTGAAATAATCCACGAATTACATAACTTCAATTCCACAAATGTCCACTACATCGCTCGAAGGTCAGCAGCTGTCTGGAGGATCCGCTGCTGCTGGTCGAAAACGACACGTTGGGCGAATGAGCGATTTGTCAATCTCTGCCAAACCGGAAACTAATTTAATTCAACCCAGTACTCCAGTACGGAACGGATCATCAAAAACGAGGAAAGCCACCTCGTCAACTAGTCCTTCGTCCACGACCACGACGAAAGCCAAGCGTTCATCAAGAAAAAGATCTCATCAGAGTGGACGACAGAAAGAAGAAAGTGACGAAGATCAGAGGATGTCGACCTCCTCAGCGAATGGGAGTTGTGGAAGGAAGGCGATGATAAAAGAGGCGAAAAATGGAGGACATCATTTCCATTTTGATGATGATGACGAGGATGAAGACGAAGATAGTTACGTGGACAGTTATGTCGCTAATCATGCGGAGAGGTCGTTTTGCGGTGGGAATTTGGATGGAGAAGAAGCTCCTCCCCTTGGGTCTAGTTCGTCGGATCCGGAGAAATTTCAAACCGTCGATGCCGTTCCTTTGGAGGCAAGGGCGCTGTTGCCGGTGAGTTGATCGTAAAGTTCAATTTTTGGTCGTGACCCAGATAATTTTAGTGGAAGTTTTTGGCAGTGACATTGAATTTTGTCAAGGTTTTTTGCATATATTTAGGAAAAGTACTTGTCAATTATTCATTTTGGGAGAATAATTGACAGCACATGGTATTGAGTGCATGACACACTTATTCATAAGAACTTTGACTCATTTTCTTGACGTCATTTGCTTTTTTTATTATCCTCAACTGGATCTCGTCAGCAGTTAGGTAGCTGGATTTTTTTTGGTGCACCTGAGAGAGACGGTGAATTATTAAGAGGGTGAAGTAGTAAAATGGAAATGATAGTGCTCTCTCCAACAGAATTACGCACGACAACAATAGCTTATCAATTATGCAATGAGATGACCTGCATTTATTTTGATGTCATGAGATGCTGCTGTGACGTAAGACAACGAGGAGCGTATTTATCGATCTGTGTAATAATTTACAGTAAAAAAAATTGACTTTTCCAATATAACACTCAATAATTATAGGTTCTGACAGCCCTTCAAAAAAAACCCGAGTGGGTATTAAAAATGCATAAGCAAAACCAGCACCACACGCACCATCAACTTGTTCATTAAAACGGATGCGCAGCAGTTGAATGTTTTCGTGTATACAACAAAAATTGTTTAGTAAATTCTAGTCAAAATCGATATTTAATATTCAAACAAAAACATCAATAGCACGTATTCACCAGCACTGAAAAAAGATTCTATAGCGTGAGCCATTAGGTATAATACCATTGTCACAAATATAAAATATCGCCTAAAATTCTTAGAAACTAATCCTAGTCTCAATTTTAAATAAAATCTTTTATATAATTTTCGAGACATTAAAAAAATACCCAAAGTATAAACAATTATGACGTATTGTTGCATCGTTAAATAGTCAATGTGGTTGCATATTTATTAGGCTGCGTTGAGTCAACATATTTGGTTAATTTTGTGTATGTGTCCCGTTGCATGCATATTATCATTTCGTCAGTCAGTTAGTGGTGTTTAATTGGGGTTACACACTGTTCATTAAGTGTTACTAAAAAAATGGGCAGATTTGAGAAATCATATCTAAAAATGGGGGTAAGAACTTTAATCCTTTTCATAATAACCAACTAATTACTTGTCCATTTTCCAGACCCTCCACCGTCCCGCCCCCTTCAGCGACGAGGACGCAGCTGTAGAGGAAAAACAAAGATGCGATACTGCCATCAAAATTTCCATCGACATGGCCAAAACTGGGTCAGCCCCCCGTCCAATCCGCGTGTATGCGGATGGAATTTACGATTTGTTTCATCAAGGACATGCTCGACAGTTGATGCAAGCGAAAAATCTTTTCCCCAATGTTTATCTCATCGTTGGAGGTACGCGATTTTTTTAAATTAAAATTATTTCCACTAATTGCTAAAATAGTATGTATTTCGTATTTGCAGTCTGCAACGACGCGCTGACCCATTCTCGCAAAGGCTGCACCGTGATGAACGAAACGGAGCGGTACGAAGGCGTGAGACATTGTCGTTATGTTGATGAAGTCGTTCGTGATGCTCCTTGGCAGCTGGATGATGACTTTATCCGAAAGCATAAAGTTAGATAAACACTAAAAACTACATTTCTTTGACGGATTGCTTAATTCTACAAAATTTTTTGCAGATTGACTTTGTGGCGCACGACGAGGAGCCCTACACGACCGGGTCGGGGGACGACGTTTACGCATTTCTCAAGGAAAAAGGAATGTTTGTGGCTACGCAGAGGACGGAAGGCGTTTCCACGTCGGACATTGTGGCAAGAATCGTTCGAGATTATGATGTCTATGTCAGAAGAAATTTAGAAAGAGGATACTCTGCCAAAGAATTAAACGTGGGATTCATCAATGTGAGTTGACTGTGTTTATAGGTTTTTTTTGTAAACTAACGAATTTCTTTCGTGTAACAGGAAAAAAAGTTCAAATTCCAAACCAAAATGGATTCATTGAAGACGAAAGGAAAGCGTGTTTTGGAAAGTATTGAAGAGAAACGTGCTGATATTTTGCATAAATGGGAGGACAAGTCGCGTGAATTTATCCATTCGTTCCTCCTCTTGTTCGGCCGCGAGGGTCGTCTGTCCAACATTTGGAATGAAGGACGAGGACGCATCCTTAAAGCACTTTCACCACCAGGATCTCCAAACAGATTGAATGACGGGAGTAGCTCGAGTAGCTCCAGTGGAGAAGGACACGACGACGAAGATGATCAACCACCAAGAAAATACCCGAAATTGTCCAAAAATGGGAAAAAATCCCTCTCACCCGATTCCTCGTTTCATTCAGCGAGGGATTTTGATGTGCATTCTGCGTCGGTTGGTGGTGGGGGAAACTACTCGGAAGATGATGATGACTAGATTTTTGGATGGTTTATTTATTGCCTTTTCGAAGAATAGTTTTAATAAATAAATGTAGTTTTGGAGTTTAGAGAGTAGTCGTTATAAAAGGTTAGAAATTTAAATGTATTGAAATTAATGGTTTTGCCAAGTGTTACCAGAAATGATCGTGTGCTAACTAAAAATAGAATTTTATCCTTTTTTCTTATGTTGGAGAGGAGCATTTATTGAACTGATTTAATTTAAACTTTTATATTCAAAATAAAAGTAACTTATTTTTTAAAAGTAATTTATGAATAGAGAAAAATTATGGAAATTGGACATATTTTTATTAGATTATCATTCGCCGTGTTCAAAAATGTTACCAAAAAGTTTAAGCCAAAATCATTAGTTAAATACTTCAAAAATTCAAAGTTTAAACTTAAACTCTAAAAGAAATTGTTTAAAACGGTTCATTATTGGAAACCTGTGATAATGATGTTTAAACAAAAAATACCTTGTTCTGAAATATTTATGAGAAAAAAATCGTTAATAAATTATTATGAAGAATTATGATGGTGCTTTCACTGTAAAATTTCCCGAGTGTAACCAAATTTTTTATTTTCAATTTTCTAAAAACAATAAATTCCACAAAATGAGATCACAGGCCCGACTTGTCACGTAATCTTTCAAAAAATGTTCTTTGATCCGCCTGACTAATGAATTCCTTCCATTCTTCACGTTTCTTTAAATTCCGTGGACCCCAGTCGTATTTTGGCAGAAAGGTTCCCTTCAATTTCTGCGGATTAATATAATAAAATGTTAAATTTTGTAGAAATTTTTAGAAATTCTAATAGGAAAACCAACCTCCATCCAAGTAATATTTGACGATTTGTACATTGCATGAAGGCCGCCGACCTGTTAAAAAAATTGGGTCAGACCAATAACAATTTCGAAATTAAACTGATAAACTCACGGGAAAACAAATCAACGCGGTTACGGCAATTATCCAGCCGCAGACTGAAATTGTTGAGAAGTTAATTAACCTGATTAATTATTTTTAAGTTAAATGTTGATTTTTCTTTACCCGTGGCAGAGACGGGATAATCCATGTCGTTATATTGAAGACTTCCGTCCGTATAAAGCGAGTAGACGAGCAGGATCACGAGGAAAATTGGGATCAGTGCGCCTACAAATTGATTTTATTAGTTAATTAGTCAATAAATTCTTTAATTGACATTACCCCAGCAGATTTTCCAATACCAGCCCAACTTGATCCCCAGCATGAATTCCATGTCGTTGATGAACTTGTACAACCCGTAGCACCACGCGACCCCCACCATTTCCAACGTGCACATCGTGTAGATCACGAAACCTGATAAGAAGATATCGTTAATCCTTAATCGTTAAACCAATTAACCACTTAAAACTTACCTCCACCGTAAAAATCGACCAAATCCAACATCCACTGCCCGCCCTGATTAATTGTGCGTATAATTAGTGGCATTTCTCAATTAAGAAAAATTTTAAATCTCACCGGAGTAACGTAGATAAGCCCGACGGCGCACCCGAATAAGCAAATGACTCCCGAAACCATCCATCTTTTAAGGACGGGATATCTATCACAGAAAATGGATGCAATTGCACCCGCGTCCGCGGAGGCGGAGCCCACGCCCAAGGTGAACAGCATTCCTGTTAATAATTATTTATTTATAATCACAGAAATAGTTATTTATTTATGTTAACTGATCACAGAAAATTGTGACTAATTTTAAAAGTACCAAAGAACAAAACGGCGAATAGTTGCGGAACCCAGTCCATTTTTGCTACATAAATTAGGGATTTTTTAAATAGAAATTGTAGCTATTTTTTAAATCGTTTTTTTATGTATCATTACCAAGTGCATCCGGATAGCTAAAATGGTAAAGAAATCCGAAAAAATTAAAATAATGCCATGAAAATAAAGTTAAAACTGAAGAATAAATACGTACACGATGAATGCGAGCCCTGATCCCGATTTGACCACGGTCTCCACATCAACGTCGCCCAATTCATGAGCCAAATTCCCCAAAATGGCAAAAATTGTAAATCCTGCGAGCAGCGAGGTGAACGTGTCCATGAAACTTACGACCAGGGAGTCTCTGCAATTGAAAATTAGAGAAAGTTATGAATTTGGCATCGTTTTTCGTAAATTTAATTACCTGTAAATATTGTGATGAAACGGATTGTACGAGGAGAACATGATTATCGAACCGAATCCAGTGTTCAGCGAAAAGAAGCACTGCGTCACGGCTGCGTTTTTTTTAATGATTAGTTATAATGCTAATTTATTTTAAATGTTTTTACCCACCTGCATACCACACCTGAAAATAGCAATTATAATTAATTACGATTAAAACAAGTTAATTTCCTGACATTTCCCACTCACCCCCGGTTCATACAACTTTTCCCATTTCGGTTCGATGAAATACTTGATCCCGTTCCACGCTCCGGGTAAGGTGACCCCTCGTATCAACAAAATGAAGAGGACCACGTAGGGGAAAATGGCTAAAAAACATAATTAGCTATATAAATACATATCGAAATAAAGACGAGAAAAATGCCCACCCGTAAAATAAGCAACTTTCCCACTGGATTTGACCCCCTTCATGATCGTAAAATAGATCAGGAGCCAGGACGCGACAAGGCAAAGCGTCAGTTTCCAGTCGGGTGGACCAATCCCGTCGTCAATGTTGTCGTACTCTTTTAGCACTTCGACTCTGGGATTTTAATTAGTTTTTAAATTTTTAATTAATCACAGTTTAAAGTGTGAAACTCACTGAAAGTACATTTCCGGGATGGATCCGTTAAGGAGCAAAACGGATCCGTTACAGTTCCCTTCGCCAGCCCAGTTTTCGTTACAATGCGCCCAGGGTAAGTTCTTTTGGAAGGACATTATGAAATAGTACACGGCCAGGGCGAGGATTGAACAGTAGTACGTCAGCACGCAGAGGGCTGCAACAAAACGTAAAATTTATTTTAGTTAAGAGATTGATTTAAATTAGTTAAGTGCTTACCAGCCACCATCGTCCCAAAACCAACGCCCTTGAAAAACGGGACGCATTTCCAGACTTGTACTTGACTTTGGGGAAATTAGGTGTTTTATAAAATGAGTTAAATGGAATTTTTTAGTTAAAATCTCACCTATAGGATGTAAATTGTCCTAAACACAGCTCTAGAAAGTAGATTGGACGACCGATAAAGATCAAAACTATGAAATATGGGATGAGAAAGGCACCTGAAAAAAATTTAATTAGTTGTAGGTGGAGTTTTTCATATAATTGTAAATTTCATACCTCCCCCATTTTCATATGCTGTCACTGAAAAAGATAATAAGAAAGTTATTATTTTTTTAAAAATTGCAAATTTTGAAGAGGATAAAAAAACTCACCTGGAAAACGCCACACGTTCCCCAGCCCCACGCTCATGGAAATGCAAGAAAATAAAAATTCCCATTGATTATCCCACGTCATTCGATCCGTAGTTTCCTCGTTGGACTCTACTTTTCCTGGACTTTTCTCCTAAAAAAATTATTAATTTATTAATGATTTAATCTTTTACAGTATAATTATATCTAATCCCACCGTTGGCCCAGAACTTTCTCCCACTGGTGAAAGTTGCGTGGTTGGTGGCGTTGGTGGAATGTATTCCGGTGGTGCTTCATCTTCAAATCCTTTGTTTTCTATCCCATTTTCTGGGTCGGCTTTCTTTTCATCTTCCATTTTATTAAAGCTGGTGCTGGGTTTCTCTTCAGCTAAAGTTACGTCCTCGGTGGTTGAATTAGGGTCCTACATTTAATCAGCAAATTCCATTAAAAAATCCAATTAAGAAAAATAACTCATAATTTCATACCATTTTTTTAAAAAACGCAATTTAAAATTCCAAAATAAAATCCATGTAAAAAATACCACTACTACTCCATGATCAAAAATTACATGTTTAAATGGCAGACTAGAAATATTCGGTCGGTATCACAAATAAAACCCTCAGTGAGATTGATCATTAAATAATCTCAAGTTTTATATCAAGTTAAATTGCATATATCTGCATATCAGTTGTGACGCTCTAACCTCGCATTCCTTGATTGATATCGTGTATATTCGATCAAATTCGATGAAAAATTGGACAATGGACTTAAATCTGATGAAATAATATCGACAATTTGCAGTTGGGCATGTTTGGTCAATGTGTACGATTGTGTAATTGACACGGATTGAGAAAATTGCTTGCGGAAGAATCACGGAGTGAAATTATGCTCACCTTTTGTCAAAGAATAAATGTCAATGACGTGTTAGGTACAATTGAGTATTAATTTTATTAACGAGTCAGAGAAAAAAAAACAATTGACTTAAACTAACTGGCACATTTTTTATTTAATTAGAAATTAAAGTTATACTTTAACAAAGGCTGTAATAAATTAATGCCTTACACTTTAATTAATTGTCCAGTTTGTGAAACTATTTCCGCGTAACACCAGCAAAACCAAAACTACTTTAAAGCACTTTTTTTCTAAATTATTACAAATTTCATTATTCATTCAAAACATGTGCTTGTGCATTTAATCAATTAAAATGCGGGTGCACGACGTGTGAATGTTTGATAAAATTAATGGATTTGCGTAATCTCTTAATTTTACTATGATTAATTAAGTATTATATTATATAACATTTATTCGTACAAAAAAAACAGTCACGTTATCAAAATCATACGTCATTTAAGGAGGGTCGATTTTTTTCCTTATTAAAATTAAGCTCCCTTAAATAATTTTTTCCAAAAAATTCGTCAATACTCTAAAAATTAAACGTCAAAGGTGGGTTGATTCCTTAATAACTTAACTTAATTAACTTAACAAATTCTTCTCCTTAACAAAAACCACCAACAAAATTGCATAAAATCGCATAGCTCAACAACATTCAATTTAAATTAGACAAATTAAAAATAATTGTATTTCTTCCTTCCAAAAATATTGGTTAAAGAGGCCAAAAACTTCCGGGCAGAATTTCGATCAAAGGAATTCGACACGACGGAGTTTTCACTTCGCACGGAAACTGCAACGTTCACGCATTGGTGTTGGTCGACCTGGTGGAATTTTTAATAAAATTTTAAGTTTCCGGTATAAATTTATTTAAAAAAAATGATTCAAAATTTCCACCTTAATGAGTCGTTTAGGATCCAACCCAAGAACCTTGATCTTATCATAAATACGATGAATAACTTGTTGCGGGAGCAGTGCCGTACGTCCCAGCACCCAAATCGATTCTGCACAAAAAAGAACAAATTAATCACAAATTCCCGACAAAAAAAATCCATTAAAAACTTAAAAAAAACCCACTCGAATGCTGTCTCCCCCTGCAGAAATCGTCACACGAGTAAACAACAGCGTAGCTCTCATAATCCGTGTCAAGGATCCAATAGCCAAACTCCAAATGCGTCGGCGACCCCGGCGTGGGCGTCATGCTCAGCGTCATTCGGGCCGATTCCCCATATTCGAAATTTGCCAGGCCGTACGACACCTTTGGCATCCCGCTTCTGTAAATTTTTTTTTTAAAAAAAAGGTCAAAATTTTTATAATTATGCAACCACGCGGATAGATTTACAGCATCGCCGCGGTGACTTTATAACCCGTCATCATGATTTTTTTTTCTCGTCTTAAAATTATTACATGTGGGTGACTTTGCTTTATTTTGTGGTTAAATTCAACGCATCACAATTTTTATCGTAATTGAATGGATGTAAAATGGTGATAAGAAAAAAAACGAGTCAATTTGTGTCGTCGTCTTTGTGAGGGTGCGAGGTGTGTGTGGATTTTGTTGTGTGTTTACATTATGGGAAAATTGTGGTGATTTATTGTGTTGCGGTGTAATTTATGACAAATCATGCTGCTCACACACGATGGGTGGCTGTGGCGTTTATGCAATGATGACATTTGGGTTTTTTAATAGGTTTGGTAGGTTTTTGGGGTTTTTTGGGGGGTGATTGAAGAGTTTGGGGAAATTTTGTAAATTTCTGAATCTTATAACAGATATTAACAGATCTGAATTATTAACACAGTAAAACAATCCAAATATATTCAAAGAATCATTCCAATTTCCTTATTTAAATCCCTTAAAACAGTAAACGCCTCGGAAAAAAATATAAAAATTTACAAAACGGGAACTTCCAATTTTTTCTTAAATTTCTTTTTTCCCCACTTTACAAGACGTGAGTGCATGGCTTGTTTGTCAAATAATTTGATTAGTTAGAGTCACACTTTGTCGCCGTTTGTTATTTCCTCTGTCTCTCTCGTATTTATTTTTTGCCAGGCTAAAAACCGGTAACGCGACGCGTTTAACGGGTACACAAGTGGGAATTTCTTCTCGGAATACACGTTTTTACCAAGAAAAATCCTGCTAACACTAACGTAAAAATATATTTTCTGTGTACGGAATATTTGATGGAAAGAAATAATAACAGATTTTTGTCCATCGGATTAAATTGTCATGTTTTTTACGTGACGTAGAGTTCACAGTTATTTTGTAGTTCATATTTATGCAAATCGACCAGTTCTTCCTTCCTTCTTCCGTCGTCGTCGAAAGAATGATTGAAAATTGTGCGTGAAACAATCATCGCGTGTTAAAAAATTGGGAATGTAAAGAGATTTTTAAGAGACCACCACCGGAGGAGATGGTTTGGATTTGTGTTCTTATTAAGAGGGTAAATAGGAGACGAATTTGTAATTTGTTTGGTGGTTTTAATTTCCAGTGGGATTTGATTTATTTTAAAGATTGGAAATTTTTTGAGGATTAAAAAAAATTGCACCTGCTATTTTTCTTTTTCTGAATGAAGTGCATTCCTTCACTTTTTGTGTTAAATGAATGAATGTAGTTCATGGGATTGAGCGGAGGGAGGAGGTGCATCTCTTCTTCTTGAATTCAATGCAATAATTGAATTGTGGCTGAATAATGTCGTCGCGTGTATTGTGTTGATTGCAAATGTGGTGCATTTCATGTCACACGACGCGATCCCGCATGAAAAGAAGTGAGGAAAGAGGACACGACGGGATATGAAGACGACGACGAGATGATATTTTTGGATTAGAGAAAGACTGGCTTTGTGGAAAGGAAATAAGGTTTTGGTATAGTGGTGATTTTTTTGGGTGTGGTCAACTGTGTGGGGGGGAGATTTGAGTGGTTTGTAGGTCGGACGTAATAGTGGCGTAATAGTTGGGGTTAGGGATTTTTTCTGGGTTTTTTTTATTGAGGTATTTAAGAGAAGGTTAAATTTAATGTTTTTTCGGTGATTTTGTAACTTTTAAGAAGTGGAATTCTTTGGAATGGCAGATTGTATAGGAATGGAAAACGGATTTAGAAAAAAAAATATCAATTCTGATAGAAATGATGAACCTTCTTTGATCTAAAAGTCACAGAAAATTAATAAAATTCATGAAATTTATATTTTGACTTTAAGGTACCACAAGAGGTTGAATATTTCAATTTTTTCTGGACTTAGCAACATGACTTTTTAGAGAAAATGAGTCAAGACATGAAGTACGGCTCCGCATAACAACAAGAGCATTTGGGTATTTTTAAGAGCTCCCCGAGATGGAGGGGGTGGACTTTGAGGTCATAATGGTTGTTATTTGGAATCATTATATATTTCTGCAGGGTGTATAATCCGTTTATGGGCTCACTTGTGTCAGGTGATGAGATGTGAACCATTTTTGTCCTCAGAAACATAAAATAATATGGAGGGGCAAGTATAGAAATGCTGTTTCGGAAAGTATGGAAGAGAATATGGAAATGAGACCCATTATGCTCCCTATGTAAAACTATTTCGCACGATGTGGGAGTCGTTCCACATTTGTGCTCCGTATGGTTTGGACGCTAGGACGTTTTAAAAAAAATTCATCATGGTCGACTATTTTGGCTATAAATACGTAAGTATAAGTAACAGCAAAAGGGGACATTTACCAAAATTTAGAGCAGTAAATTTTTTACAAAATTTGTATTTGAACCAAATTTCTACCTACTATAATTTCTGAGAAAATTACAATCAAAGTTAGTGGTATAATTCCTTGCCAACTCTCTTGTGGTACCTTAAAGTCCAACAATAAAATTGATGTTTTAAATCATAAGCGTCGTATGTAGAAGTCGTCATAATTTTGAAAGTATTATTTAGTGGTCAAATGTGGTGGGTTTTTTTAAGTCGGACGTAACGGTGACGCAATATTTTCGTTCTATTTACGAGAAAGATGAATTTAATGTTTTCTTCTATGATTTTGTAATTTGTTAAAAAATGGCAATTCTGATGCAAATGAAAGGAAAATGGGCTTTAGAAAAATAACAATTATTCAGATCATTATAAATCTAGTATTATTTAAATGCCACCGAAAATTAATAAAATTTCCGTTTTGACGTTAAACTCAAGCAATAAAATTGAGTTTTTTAAATCATTGAAATTCAGAAGTGTCGTAATGACTGATTATAGATTGTAGATGACATAATTTTAACTTTAAAAGTATTATTTAGTGCTAATTAACTCAATTTTAGCATTCACACCAATAAGCCACCACCATTGAACTTTATTAAAGCACAATTTCCCCATATTATTACAGGAAATATTAACCCCTTTCTAACAAAAAAACTTACTTTTCCTGAATGGCCGACGTAAGAATCCCAATCCTTCCATCCGGATTATACGTAAAGTCAATCTTGTTACACTTCGTATTCACCTGGTAATCCGAGTAGTATCGCTCAATCTCGTACCACGTTCCCAAAAACTGAAATACATTTTAAAAAAAAAAACATAATTAATTTCCAAACCTCAAACCCCCATTCATCCCACATCTGCTGCTTTTTTTACTCTCTAAAAAATCCACATCAAATATCCACTCCATTGTTCCCTCATTGTTCCCACACACATTCCAGCCTCACATACACAACAATACCACCACCACCAAGAAAACACCGTTTGAACACTTTCTCAACGCAAAAATTTATGCAAAATATAAATCTGCCAACAAACAAGACACGCAAAAAAAAGAAATGATTGTCAACCCGTTAACTTTATCTCACTTGTCAAATCTCTCGGTATATAAAAATATTACACACATCTCTCCCAAAATTTTATTCCATTTGTTGTAGTAATGCTCATCAAAATAAATTTCTTTCTCACAATTTGAACCATGTTTTTTTCGCCACACGGCAAAAGTGACTCGACACAATTGGATTTAATTTAAAGTCGTCTCTCTTCTTCGCATAATAAGAATTGGTTTAGTCTCTCGAATGCATGCATAAAAAGCATCAGGTGTAAATTCCTCTCTCCGAGATGGAAAGTCTCTAAGGCCAGGAAGAAGCAGTATTTTACAAGTAAAGCAATGTGTATTATGAGGAAGTGAACAATACTGACGACGATTCTCTTGAAGGCTTATTATTACGCGGATTATAATGCAACCATTTCCGTCAGTCCTGTGGAAATTTCAGGAGATCCACTGCTACGACTCTAAAAATAGACCAATTGTTCTTAAATCTCTGTAACTCTTGATTTCTTTTCCATCAGTGGAATTTCAAGACTTGCTTAAAAAAAATTCGGTACTGTGTCCAACCAATCCACTAACCCAACGTTTTTTTTAAATAAAAAAAATTTTAATCTCTCTTCCAAATCGCCAACACTTTTCTCACGGCGAATATTGCCCTCTCCCATTTAAACTCCAGCCACTAAACCCCACTAAATAATTTAATCTCTTTATTTATCGATTAAATCCAACCAAGCTTAACAACAATAACATCACCACGGCTTCAAGTTGGTTGAACTTGACGTGCGACTGATGAGATGACAAAAATTGCCTGCCTCGTTATCCGAATCTCTCTCTCTCTTATCACTCGGGAGGGGAACAGATGAGTAATTAGACGAAGCGTGAAAAATCTTTGGGCTAGCAAAATTCTAGAGAAAAAGGATTATAATTTGGAGTGTGTATGAAGAATGAGTAAAAGTAACCCGTCCGTATCAATAAATAGAGATTGAAATTGGTCCTAATGGAGATTTTTTTTATTGCATAGGCGGATTTGTGCTAAAATAAAAGCTTTTAAGAAAATCTGGCTTAAAAGATTAGCGAAATGTTTGCCGGTGCGTTAAAAAAAGTGCGAAACATGTGAGGGAAATTGCTTACTCTGAGAAGTTGTAAAATTCATGAAATTTCAAATTTTCAAAAAACTTACCTTATCCGGTGAAAAATTCTTCATCACGGGAATCGGCGGGCATGATCCCTCCATTAAAACTTGTCCCATAATCGTTGTCGATATCCCCACGAGTATCAAAAGCACCACCTCCTTCACCATCTGCAAATTCATAATATCCAAAATTTTATAACTAAATCCCATCTAAAACCCCCCTCTAAACTAAAAGAAAATGTGCAGTTGCACTTTTTTCTCTCTCTGAATGCAATTGTGAAAAAGATTTAATCAATTTTCTAATTTAACAAGCGACACGTTGGACTTGGTTTGGTTGTCCATTTGACAGAATAAAAGGTTGAGGTTGAATTCCGTTCTTTATTTATTTATCTAACGGGACACACACCTCCTTGGGTTTCGTCAATTCAATTAGAGATTCAACGAGCTGATGGAATTGCTACCTTTTTTTCTCATCTCCCATCTCTAGAGATCGCTATCTTTCGGATAATATTGTATCTTCAAAAATGATAACTCGTCGTCACACAAAACGGGACAATCAAATGGAATAAAACTGCATTCGTAGTAGAAGAATTTTTTCTGGTCAGCCGAAAATGTGTCTCAGTTTCGAATTTGGAATTATTACGAGGGGGGAGGAGGAGGGGAGTTTTTGTGATCTGTCAACATCTCACCACCCGTTAGGTTAAATGAGCTTAAAGGATTTGTTACCCATGCGGGATTTGACTTCTTAGTGTCAAAGGAGTGACTTAATTAAGCCGGCATTGTTTTTAGGACGACGAGTAAATTCAGGGTTTTAAAAGAGAGAGATGCCAGTTAACAGGATGGTTTACATGGATTTTGTTCCTTAAATGGTGTGGAGGAAGGATGTCGTATTTGGATGGCTATTAAAGAGGAGACGATGGCTATTATTTTGACTTCGGAGAATTTAAGAGACCAGGAGAGTTTAGTTTGCTAATTGAATTTGACATGTGTGGAAAAATTCTAGGATGATTTTTGCATGTTTTGAAAATTATTGGAGAGTAACTGTAGTTTTTTCTTGAGGGTAAAATATTGATTTCCAGTTTGTTAACTGAGGTTCAATTATCTGCTGTTCATCCATCTCATCTCCCAATTAACTATTGGTACTAAATTTTAATTGGTTTGTGGTGTGGTTTTTTGCTTGCGTAATTATAATGTGCGGTTGCTTGTAGTAAATTAAAAAAATGTATAATGCGTCTCCGGGATGGAAATTGAGACTTGGGAGATTTGATGCGTTTTTACGCATGTTAAGTAAATTTGAATTGCTAATTTTTAATTTAAAAAAGTTTTTTGTTTAAACCTGTAATTTTTTTTACGTAAGTTTTTGTTTGTATTTGAAAAGTTAATGAAATATTAAATAAGAGGAAGTTTGTTTATAAAAACCGATTTAAAAATTGTAAAGTTTTTAAGAACGCAATTTCTTAAACACTTTCTTAAATCTTACATGTTCACCTTTAAAATGAATTAAAAATTCCTTCCTGATCGTAAAAAAATTCCATAATTAAACAACAAGAATCAACTTGAATCGTGTACCTAAATTATTCCAAAGCAATTTTGCCATTCCTGAATTTTAAATAATCGATAATGAACTTGTACAATTAGCTCGAGGAGATTTTTTATGTAATGCAAATATGTAAACAAAAGTGAATTCTTATAAAAAATAATAAGTATACCTATGTAAATAAAATATTTTACGCATCCGAATATTTCAATCATTTATTAAATAAAGTAATTTCTCGAGTCAAATTTATTATGAAATTTTTTGCAAATTTTGATTTGTAAGATGAGAGATGAGTAATTAGATGTTTTATAAAAGCCTGATTGAAATGTCTGATTATTAATCGAAAACCAGTTCAATTTCGATTTCTGCAAATATTGAAAGGATTTTGGAGCTTTTTTTGTGTAATAAAATTTGGATTTGATTAATTATTTTAGGGAAAAACAAGGCGAAAAAATGGGAATCCCGACGTAATAATAATTTGGACGTATCGTATTTTTTGATTATGAAGATTTAGTTATTTAAATAATATGCACAGAGAAGTAACAATTTCAGGAAATGATTTTTTCGCTTATATTTTAATTTACATATTAAGCAAATAATTTACCAAATTGAGTCATCAAAATTCTGTTTTCGTAAATTTTATTACATAATTTATCATCATTACACACAAAATCTTCCTTCCTACACGTCAAACTATCCACATTTTCCTTAAAAAAATAACTGGGCCAGAGTGTAACAGACGAAAAGGTAGCAGTCACACAAAACCCAGTGACAAAATGACCACCCAGCAGAAGAAAAGCAGGTAAATCCTTGAGCGATTATGATTCGATCCATCTACTTTACTAAACCATGTTACACGAGATTCTGCAAATTTCTTACACAAAAAAGTGGGATTCTTATCTTTAAAGAGATTCATCTCACTTAAAAAACCTTTGTGTGTGTAAAAGGATTACGTAATCTCGGGGGTAATCTGAGGAAATTAGCGAAATTCCTCGATTTTTACGCAGGTTTTTTACCCCCAGATTTTAAAGAGATTCGCAACAAACGGGACGTGCCAAATCAAAAATGTAGAGCTTTTTTGAAAATTCCATTTCAGAAATTTCCAAATTTTAAAACTGTAAATTCCCATAAGTTCCCAATTGAAAAAATGCAATAAACCCACCTCGAAAACTAATTAATATAAAAATCTTTATGAGATCTACCACATCACTCCCGCGGCGACCGGTGTCACTTTATTTAATAGAGTTGACCCTTCTCCGCGACCCTCATCTCATGAAAAATGTTGCATGACACGACGACGGAAGACAAATGAACGTTTAACACTTTTTATTATTTCAAATATCAATTACACAAAATCTAACCCCAGTTTTGATGATGTAGACAAAAATTCACATTTTTCACACAGTCAGAGGCGGATTGATAAGAGAGGAAATTCCGTCTGTCCATCTCTCTCTTTATCAGTTGCAATCATAACTTTGACACTTGTGATTATTTAAGAGGATGAGGACTTATATAACTCTTTTTTTTCCTTATTAACGTATGCCCATCAAGAAAAATGTGACATCATAAAATTTAAATCAGTCAGCGAAACAATGGTGAATGTCAACTTGGATTTAAATAGAAAATTTTGTTATGCAAAATTATTCCGAATTATAAAATTTGTGATGACAACTTCCAGCCACTTGTTTTTCGACGGGATTTTTGACCTCATGCAGTGTCAACTAGTTGCGTGTTGAATGTGTGATGGATGGGATTGGATGAGAGAACAATGAGCGGTTTAAAAACAATGTGAAATAAAGACATTATTTTTTTTGTAATGGAAATTTTAAAAGTCTGAATTTTTGGGAAATAAAATAAAATCCTGTTACATTTCCTTTTTAAAGAAATTGTTTCCTAGGAAAAAGTCGTGCCAACACCGCACCCAAGTTTTTTTCTCAAAAGATCAATAAATCAGCCCGCAATTTAGACAATTATATTAAAATCTGGAAATTTGTTAATAAGGAAATTTGAATAATTTTCCAATATCTCTGATAAAAGAGGAAAAAAATGACAATTTCCGCATTTCCTAATCCAGCAGGCGTTTAGATTTATGGCCGTCACGAAGCGTTTCGATAATTTACTTGTCGTCAGAGTTCGTGGCTTATGGCTTCATTTCCGAAAAACAGTGTGATTCTTATGGAAATGGTCACTTTAAAAAAATAACATTTACATAAAAATTTTGAAAAAAAAACTTTTAAAAAAATCTCCATTAAAAGAAATCCAAAATCCAAATCAACTCCACACCTGTTCTCCTTAATAAAAATCTCATTACTCTAAATTCATGTGGTTGTGACCCAATAACCCTCGTCGATCCGAAAGAGTAACCCAAATTATTTCGCGACCATTTGACCACAACAGAGATCATTTTTCCAAAGAATTCGATTTTTTCTTTTTCGCTGACATCACTTTTCTTCGCGAGAGGAAAGAAAGGACGAATTCTTTGACTCACTTTTTCTTCATTTCATAAATTGTATTCTACTAATTTTCTATAGATTTTTGTTATAAATTTCTAGGTTAGGGTTAGGGTGGACTTTTTTTAATGAGAGTGGTGATGATACGACAGTTTGTGTTACTGAATTTTATAGACATTCATCTCATGAGGTGCATAGGAAAAAGCTACAATTTTCATGGGAACTTCCATTAAGAAAAATCATCAGTTTTCTTTAAAAAATTGTGTTGTTAAAATGGCACGATCATCGCGAGAGGTTTGCAGATTTTTGTGAATTTAAGAGTTTGTTTAAAGTTTAAAACACTTTAAAAACTTGGATTTAGGTTATCACACAGTATGAAAATTTCTTATTAAAAAGAGCACTCTGAGAACTTCCCCCTGGAGGTGGTGGTCGCCCTTCCAGAAATAATTGACCGAAAAAAAACGTAAATGATTTCACACCACAACGATATGACGCCAAATTAGCAAATGGCATATTGCATTTAAACAAAGGAAGGCATTTCCCATTCAAAAAATGGCTTATTTAACGGTTTAAACTGAAGAGAAGTGTGTGCTCAATTATGTCGCGATTGAGATTGCTAATTCGGAGATGGTCTCGAGTGATACATGAGGATTTAGTTTGGCAAATATGGACATGTCATGAATTCCTTTCATTGATTTAAAGATAAAATTCTAATTAATTGACATTGCTAAACGGTAACAACCACTTTACAGAGAAGAGCTATTACCGGTTCGAATCATGAGTGGATGCTGCAGTTTTTATTTTTAGAACTCGTATATGCACACAAGTTTGGGATTTAGGTCAGGAATTTTATTAGTGCAGTTAACGAATTTTTAATTAAGTTTAATTATGCAGAAATTTTATTACTTTTAATTCTTTAATTCTTGTTTAATCATGTAAAAAAATCGTTTTTTAAAGAAAATCTCATCTGCATTTTTACAGTTTCCAGAAAGAACAGCTAAAATAAAAATCATCGAATATTTATTTCCTCTTTTCACAAAAATTAGCTAAACGAGAAAGATTTATTTAACAAATATCCATCGACTGTGACTTCCGTTTTTTTTTCTTACTAAACCATCGCACGCCTATCGTTCTTGCCAAATAAATTTTTGTCAATTCCATCAACTGTGAATTACTCAAGAAAAAAAAAAAGTAAACAACCTGCCATGTCTCTTAATCCTTTCAAAAGGTAAATTCTAATCCTTTAAAGTCGGAATAAAAATGCAAAAAGCGGATGAATTAGTCATAAATAAATTCTGTTACTTAATAAAGTTTAACCAGGTGGTGGATCTTTAGCTGACTAATAATTTTGCCATAACTGCACTTATATTTTCTACCCATTTTTTTTACACACCGCTCTTATTTTCTATTAGATTATAAATAATTAATATAATAAAAAATAGTATAAACCTTTAAAAATTTGTAGCGAATTTCGTTCCACGAGAGACTCCTCCGACCAGTCAAGTGTCAAGTGCAGTTGTTTCCGAGACACAATTGAACTGAATTCTCGGCAGACAATGCGACGAGAAAAGAATTAAAGAAGTCAGTGTCAAGAAATAAAAAAACACAAATTAAAGGAGAGACACGATTTATCAGAGAGCACTTTTTGAGACGGGGATAGTAAAAAAAATAAATCAGCCAGGGAGGAAAGTATTGAATTTATTTTTACGAGACAAATTTGAGACGACGACGGAATTTCTGCGAGTGTGAGTGAGGTGAGATTTGTGCAAAGGCTGAGCGTAAACTGGAAGTGAGGAGGATGAGACGGGTGCTTTTAAGAAGAAGGCACTTCTCTCTCTCACCTGTCTCTAATCTCAAGGTAATTTTTGGCCAAGGAATAAAGTGATTGCGTGTGTTGGTTAAGAGAGAAATAGAGAAATGGGAGATGGTGGTGTGGTGGTGGTGGATTTATTATGCCAATTTTTGTCGAGTGGTGTGGATTATTTACAATCTGTTTTTAAAATTTTGGGCTTTTTATTGATCGCATATTTAGTAGAATCGAATCGTTTTATTGTTTTCACTTATTGCGTGTTTTTAGGAAGGAAAGCTCCTTTTACACTTTCATATTAGCGAATTAATCAAATTTAATTAGATGATTTGATATTTATTTGGATTGACACTTTCTAGTTTTATTTGATTGGAAGATTGCTTTATTTTGTGATTTGGAATTAAATGGAAGTGTGGATTTTTATTGGATTGACACTTTCTAGTTTTATTTGATTGGAAGATTGCTTTATTTTGTGATTTGGAATTAAATGGAAGTGTGGATTTTTATTAGTTTTTTTATCGTTTTTAATTTGATATTACAGAGAAATAGCTGGAAAATGTACACAATTTCTTAAAAAGACGCTTCTATTCCAGTGGTAATCTCACATTTTTACAAAATACACACCACTTATAACCCACCAGAAACTTACTAAAATCAAAATTCTGTTATAAAATTCCCCCCAACCAAGGTCACCATCCCTCCCCTCCCCCCTCACAAACACGCGCCTGCCGCGTCCTCCTGTCCTCCTAAACTTTCATCCCCTAAAAAAATCAACACCAACTTATCTCTCTCGTGTCATGTCAAACATCCACCCTAAAAATCAAAACTACATAATTATCCAATTTTTCATTTGTACATACTTTTTAAAAATCACTGACATTTTGTATCGATGTTTTTTTTCTTGCATGTGATTTTTATGATTTTTAACATAATCCAAACACGGAAAATGATTACGGTAGTGGAAGTTGTGATCTGTCTTCATGTCAGGTTTTTTTCAGTGAAATATTGACACGGCATCGCATGCAGTGGATTTAAAACAAAGAAAAGATTAATTTATGGGATTCGACCGAGAAACCCGAATAATTCTATGAAGATTTACTAAAATTTTGGTAAAATATGTAAAAATTTTGTTGTAAATAACAATTGGTAATAATTAATAATTGGATTTTTTTGACAGGACAAATGGTTTTTTTTATAAGTGAAATATTGGGAAATTGCGTGGGGATTTTGATGGGTTTTTTATGTGGAGTTTTTTTTAAGTGGGATAAAAACTTTGTAGGAATTTAGATTTTTTTTAAAGAAGTCAACCATTTTTTAGACCATAATTTCCTCCACTAAAAAACTCCCCTCCCCCCCCCCTTAAAAAACCGCTCCACATTCCCCCCCCCAAAAAAATAACCCTATTGTTAAACCACCACTCCACTTTACTCTTAATAATAATTAGTTAATTACCCAGCGAGCCACTGGGCACCATTCACTCCTCGCACATCACATTGATTGAGCTGTATAGGATTTTTCTTATTATAAAATGAAATGCAGCATAAAAACACCGGTCAAAAAGTAATTAAATTCGAGACCACGGCTCAAAAGACAAAAGAAATCTTCGCCACAGAGACTGACATTTATGGAGCAAAAGATGACAAACTAATCTCGCTAATAAAGCGAAAAAAAATCTCTTTTAACAAATTCCGTTAGAGATTCACCCATTTATTTTAAATGAGAAGATTCGAAATAAATTCCAGTAACGCAAGGTCATCTCGATCTAAAAATCTCTTGTAAAATGTGTAATTTATGATTTGACGGGATGATCTTTTACCGTATTTCCTCCAATCAACATTTAAATATATTTTTTAGCAAATCCATTAGCGTAATTAACCCTGTGCGTAAAAGTGATATGTGATACCTACTTTTTTGTTAAAAGAAATCCATTAAATAAAGACCTCGTCCTATAAAATTAAATAACACCGGTTTTTCTTGGCTGCTACTACCTCAACTTTTTTCAATATTCACATATTATGTGGTTTATTTATTTATGGTCAGGTTGTCATTTTGCTCTAGATTCGCGTCTCAAAAGCGGATTTATTTTTATGGCCGGTGCTTGAATGGGCTGCTGCGGTCGTGGCACGGATTTTTGGGTTATTGGAAAATTATTATGAAGGATATCAGAGCGGAATTTGGAGGTTTGTAATTTAATTAGGGTTTTGCTGATTTTTTTTTGTAGAGAAAATATTAAAAAGTGAAATAAAAATTGTAATAAAAATCCTTATAAAATTTGGCACGACTAAAATTTCGGATAATAAATCAATGTCGAAATGTCACCCTAATTTCGTTTCTCTTTCGCATTAAAATTGTCACGTGGGTTTAATCAAGGGGAATGAAAGGAGAGAGATGTGTAAAATGAAAGTAAGAATGGGTTGGGATTATTTTGGAGGTGCTAAAATTCTTTTAAAAAAAGAGTGTGTGCCCTCAATTTTTGAGATTGTTATTAAGGAAAAATTGGGGGAATGAAAGGTGATTCCAACGCGTCGTCGTCAAAATAAATAAATTTATTGACAAGGAATTGAATGGAGGAGGATTTTATTTTCAATGTCGTGTGTGTGTGTGATGATTGGAGAGATGTTTTGTGGGGGAAGAAGGGTATGTGGATCATTTAGGATTTGGGTTATTAAAATATTGTGATTTGGATGAATGCAGGAGGTGGGTGAGTGAGTGGTGAGTTTTTTTAAAGGGTTGGAATTTCGGAGGGGGCGCTAATTGAGTTGGTTAAGAAATTATTGAGATTTTTGTTGGATTGTGTTAAAAGATTAAAGATTAATTTAATGGAAATAATAGAGTCAATTCTATGCAAATTGGGCTCTATGTTGAGCCCTAGCGTATTATGGAAAATTTTTAATAAAATCTTTGACATTTTATTATTTTACTCTTAAATCTAATTATATTGCACTGTTTAAATATGAGATTTCCGGAATGTGGATTTATACAAAATTTACGTGAAATATGTTTTAATCATGAATTTGAATAAAAAGTTATCAGCTATTTTACTCTTACTTTTTAATTACCGATAACGTTACATTTCAAATTATTTCAATTATTTCTTTGATATGTTACCGTCAAGCGTAACAAGATTTTGTTTTAAATCAAGCTTGATGCGAATAAATAAAAAATCAAAATTTTATGATTTTACTCTTAAATCTAATTGTTTCACTGATGTTTGTTATGGCACAAATAAGCTTATTTAATATGACATTAGCATTTCCGGAGTGTGAACTAATTTATACATGAAATATATTTGGATCATGAATTTGAATAAACAACTTTGAGCAATTTTACCCATTTTTCATTCACTTTTAATTACGGAACGCTGCATTTCAAACGATTTCAATTAAACAGCGTTTTACATGCGTTTTTGTAAAATCATAAAGTTTAACATACAGTTCTGCTGTATAAAACACTGCATATTCTCTGGAATTTTTCAGGTCCAAATCGTCATCGTATCTTGACAATTACATGTTAAACTTCAATATGTATCATCACTACAAATCGCTACCAGTTAAAAAATGTGCATTCCCGGATTTTAAGCACCACTTACAACAGTCGCATCCATAAAATCTCACGATTAAAAATATATTTTATTAACAAGACACTTCAAACCGATTTCAATCAAACAGCGTTTTAATGCATTTATCTAAAATCATTATGCAAGATTAGAAAGTTTTATATGTTGTAAAACTGTCTATTTTCTTCGCATCAGCATCAGCAATAATTTCGATTAAAAAAAATTATTTTATTAACAAGTTTACAAAAAAAAAATCAAACGGCGTTTAACTCGTTCACTAAAATAAATTTTATCAGTGACTGAACTGGTGCCATAAAATCAAAGTATAAACAATTTGTGCTGTGTAGATTTCAAAAATGAATTTCACTCTTCGCATCGCCGCCTCATCTCTGAAAAGACTCGTGCATCTTCTCAGACAACGTTTGGCGTGCAAGTCGCAAGGGAACGGGCGAGAGGCGATTTTATTCGTCGCTTTGTTGTGGGGTGATTATGTTAAGGGGAGAGTGTTTATTTGGCATGAAATTCTAAATATTTAAATTGGTATTGCATAGCGAAGTTTATGGTTATTTGGGTGTTTGGAGATTAAAAATTTGGAAATTCAAACGTCAATTTTACTGGAGGCAGAGTCTCTCGTTGGACATTCGCTGGACGTTTCTATCCGTGTATTGATTTGCCTCATACCACGTTGCAGTTGCCCAGGTTTTGTCTGGGGAATGTGAGAATTGCCAGTCTTTTTGCTTATTTTGCTCTAGTTTTATGTGGCAGATCGGAGATCCTGAGACCAGATTTGAGATGAAATTTAAGTAATTATTATTTTATAAGGTTCCATTACTAAATTCTAGTGCGTGACCCCGTCGTTTCTGCAATTTTATTCCTGGCTAAAATTAAACTATTTTAATTTATTTTAATTTTACAAAATTAAGCAGAAGATGAGGAAAATTACAGCTACGATCAACTCTTAATAAGATGCCGCTTGACTCTTAAAAACATTGGTGTACACAACGGTCTGATGGTCTTAAAACGTCCCATCTATACTAACTTTCAACCATTTACTTTAGCACCACAATCACATGACACACACACAAAATCCTCCTATGCAAATAAACCCACGCTAACAAACAGAAAAAGCACTTATCCAATTTCCACCTATTTACCTTCAAGCGATTAAGCAAAATTAATTTTTTTCCACTTAACTAAACTCCACTGAATACAAACATAATTAAAACAATTCTCATGATAACGAGTCCCTCGTTACACCGACACGAAAAACCCTGCGGACTTCGATTAGCCCGAGTCAGTGTGTGGTTCCGACTTAGTTTACGATGGTTATCGCGAGACAAACAGACAGACATGACGGTTACATAAGTCCTTCTTTAAAAAAATCCAAGCTTTCTTCATAACTCTGAACAGGGGTGGCGAATAACTGCCCACTAAAAATATCCACAAATAAAATCCCCCCCAGCTTAATTCCTAATCAAAAGAATAAATTCCATGTCCGATCGATCATCGATGTTTCCTCACCGTGCACTGCACCACTTTCTTTTGATGTAAACAATTAATCAATCAGCGAGATCAAGTGATTGTCTATCGAAAAGAATAATGGTCGTGACTGCTCATGACTACCCCCTTTTTTTATTTACAAATAATTTGGTAATAAATATTCAAAATCTAAAACAATGCATATTGATTTTTTTTCGAAACATGTTAAACGATTTAATCGTGATTTAAATCGTATCACGTTACTTTCACTTTGGGATTTTGTTTTTAGTTTTACTTTTATTTAAAAAATTTGTGTGAATTTGTCAACGCGGATTCACTTTTTTTTCTAAATAATAAAAAAAATCTTGACCTTTTTGCAAATTTCTTTACAAAATTTTACTGCAGCGTGTTAAAGCTTTATTAGCCCAAATTTCTTCGAGTGGACACGTTTTTTTTAACAAATACTTGACCAATTCAGTCATAAAATTTAATCGAAAGAGAGAGACTCTTATAAGAAAAATAACTGTTAAGTTGGCAGTTGGTTATTGTTCAGGGGTTTTAATGCTTTAATTTTTTAGTTAAGTAGGTGATTGTTATTTGGGGATTTTTATTTAATTTAAAAGAAAAAATGCGGAGATTTTAAGTTTCTTAAGCTCTTTACAGTATTTTAAATGTGTGATTTCCTTGTATTTTTTGAAGATTTTTCATTTAAAAGGTTTAGTGAATTTCGAAATATATTACACAATTTTCAAACGTTAATTGAATTTATAAAAATTCACTCGTTTAAAATAGTTTCAAGTTTCAAGTGGTTTTTTTTATATGGTGAAAAATCGTGTATGCACCTTTTTAGAAACGTGCGAAATCATACTGTGCACAAAGTTCGTGCTGGTGAATAAATTTGCATGTTTTTAATGCGTGTGGTTTTTAGGAGTGAGTGAAATGTTAAGATTGGATTTGACAAGTGGTCAACGCAGAGGGGTCGTAAAGGTAATCAATTAGTGTCACATAGAGAGAGGATTTTATCTTTTTAAAGAATCGCTAGTTTGGTGGAGGTTAGGAGATTGTTTGTGTTATCAGATGAAAAAATTGTAGAAATGTTCATGGATTTTAGGATCGAAAATCGATGAATTTGTTCAAATTTTAGATTTTCTTTTAATACAATTTTCCCAATAAAATCTCGATTTCAAAATTTGACAGCCACACGAAATCCAAATCATATCAATTTAACGTACCCTCGGGAATTATTACGAATAAAAAAGTAAAAGTAAAATAAAAAAGTGAGTAAAATTGATCAGCGAAATTTCTTATGTGACGAATTTAATAGAGCTGAAAAAAAAGGTTGAGAAATGCCATAAATTATTGGTTTTAACACCATTGAAAAGTTAATTACGAGCGGGGAATAGTAATTACAGATGTGTAATTCCATTTAATTAAATTAGTTATTAAAGAAACAAGAGCAAGGAAATTAATGGTCGGGAATTAAATGGATGTCACAAATCAGTGGGTAAAATTAAAGGAGCAATTTATTAGGTGTCAAATAGTAATTTTTAATTTATTAAAAGCAAAATTATTCGGTTTAAAAATGGTTCGTGTGGTTATGTTTACACGTTACAGAGGGAGGATTTTTGTGCAGATGAGTGACTTGTGTGTGTGTTAAAGAATGCAGCTTTTTTTGTGTAAAGAAGAAGAAGAGTGAAGTGTAAGCAAGTCTTGGGGCACAACTTCATTGCCCGTTTAGCCTCCGAGATGAAAGGACGAGGAGCGGATTTTCTCGTTGTGGCCACGTTTTTATTTGGAATTTTTGAGATTTAAAGGAATATTTTAAAGGAAAAGGGTGGGTGGTGTATGTTTTTAAATAAAGAAAAGTGAGGGTGTATTTTGAAATTCTCTATTTGTTTTAGTTGGTATTTTTTCTGTAACCCGAGAAGTCAGGCGAGGGGAGGTTGAGAATCATCGATCTCTGTGAAAACATTTACTAAATGGAAACACTGCACGTGCATTTGGTTATAAAAAGAAAGAGAGGAATTGATACTTGATTCGTGAATAATTCAGTGTGTGCGGATCAATTCATCAAGAAGACTGTTTTATTAGAGGATTGTGTGGGTGCGTTGCATGAGAAGAGGAAGTTAAAGAGTGCGTGTTTGGTGCGTTGTTGGGATAAATTGTGGATTTTTTTCATAAGTGATTTTTGGAGAAGATTGGGATTTTTTTTGTTATTAAAGGATTTTTTTAAATGAGAATTTTTCGGATTTGATTTTGGGATCGTGAATGAAAATTTCTTGGAGGATTTTCCAACTTGGTAAGATTTATTTTCCATGAAAATTATGTAATTCCCATGAAAATATGCACCAAAAATAGCTCGCATGCACAAAATTTCATAACCAACAACGCGACAGAATTTCCAGGCCAAGGCCAGAGTGTCCACACTGCATGGATAAATTAACAGAGTGAAGGTTGATAGGTATTCATCACCCGGCATTGAATTCAATAGTGACTCACCTAGCATAATATTGACTTTTGTGTGATAAGAGTGATACCCGGGTTTTAGGAAGGAAACTCGTTAGCAGAGTGAGAGACCGGCCCCTTTCCGGAGTTTGGAATGGAGAGTTGTGGTTTGTAAGAGGATTGCGTAATATTTGTGGAAATGTAATGTAGTCAAAGAGTTGATTAATTGAGGGGATAAAGAAGTGGTCGATATTTTACTGGGGGAAATATTCATTTTCTTCTGTAATCACGGTGAGTGAGACTAATTGGGCGGATTTTTTCTCTAGTTATTACGCGTTATTATGAGGGGGGATTATGAAAATTATTAAGCGGTTTTACAATGGAATTATCATATTATTAAATGTGATAATAATAAAAAGTTCAGGAGCTCAGACGGATTAATTTAACGCTTTTTGAATATCAGAAATTTTCAGTCCAAAAAAAACTTTCCCCAGGATTTCATGAACTTTTCAAAGCTCAAAGTATCACATTTTTGGGGAACATATCCTGTTACAAACTGTTCTCTTGGGGATTTGGTCCTATTCTTGGATGCAGTGGTGCAGTTGCAGTGCAGGTTGGGAAAGGTGACGAAATGTGAAAGGTGGTCACACCTTAAACATGATTTCTTAATCTGTTTGTATAACGATTAATTGGGAAATGGAATATTTTGGTGTGAATTCTGAGCGATTTTAATAAATTCATCGTATTCACCCTCAAAAATAAAAGGACCGAAAATATCGAGTTGAGCAAAGTGAAAGAGAGATTTTATTTGATCATCATCAGAAAAACGGGGTCACATTAAAAGTCAGCACCTCTCGAGTGGAGCAGCAGCACTCTACTAATTGGGACATGCCAATTAACGTGGTCCTTGTTGTCGATGATGGTGTGAAGGCTTTTCAGTGGGTTTGTTATTAAGCAAGATTTTGAGATGTGAGATTTTGTGAATTTAGTTTATATGTAAAATGATTTTTCTAAAGTTCTGGACGTTAGTTTCCGTCGAGAAATCCACCGTGTTGCCGTCTTTTCAGTCGGTGCTCATTCCGGGATCGTCGTGAATAAATTGAACAAAGAGAGAGGAAAAAGTGGAATGAGAGAGATGTGTTTTTTTGTTTCCAAAGCTTACACAAAGCAAGTTTCGAAGGCATCAAAGGATTCTTCTTCCTCGGATATGTGCAGTCTCATTACACGAGAATTTTCATTAGTTTTTTGTGTTGTCCAGCGAGAGAGGAGGAAGATGATGCAAGAAGAGGCGAGTCCAGATTCTCCTGGAGGAGGAATTTCCGAGACTGTTTTTTACGTACAAGTCGAGGTTTATGAGGAAATATTATTTTTCTGTGCGAGATTAGAAGGATTTTAAACGTGGAGAATATTTTTAAAAGTCCACGGAAATTTGGTCATTTTTTGGGTTTTGCGAGGGGATTCTGAGCAAATGTTTGGATTTTTTTTGAATTTTTTCTGTGGACACACACTCCTCTTAATAAAGAGTAAAAATCGTGATTCATGGGAAAATTGCATGCAATTCCCGAACTTTTAATTTTTTAATTTTTTAGAAAAAATGCTCATCCCTGCATCACCCCCTTAAGAGAAACCACGGACAACAAAAAGTTTATGCGCCCTGGGGTTTGATGGATTATTGGGTTTTACTGTTTAGATGTTTCCGGTTTTCTTAGGTGGATGTGGAATCGGTGGTAAATATTAGTTTATGAAATAGAATTCAGTTTTTGGATTGGTGCGATTTATTTTGAGAGTAGGATTGTTAATAATCTCCGGATGGGAAGTTATGTTCCAGGAAGTGCGAGAGCGTATTAATAATTTTGCATTATGCGAAATCACGTGTCTACAAGGTGCAGTTGCGATTATGCAGTGATTTGTTTAGGGAATTACGTGACTTACTCGGTATTCTGTGCGTGGAGGTGGAGCGTGGATTTTTTAATTAAGTTTTTTGGGGGGTGTTTGATGCGTTAATAAATGTTTGATCAGAAACTTTCAGGTTATTAAAGCGGAGAAATTCGCATAAATGCTATTTTTCGCTGTTAAAACACATCCTCGCAGAAGTCATCTCCACAGCGACGAAGATTTCAGCCACACCCACGTGACCTCTGAATAAATTGTCAATCAAACAATGGGAGCATTTGTCATTTCTCGCATTGTGTTTCTATTTCAATTGAGACGTTTGATGGATGGAGGTTTTTTATGAGTGTCACGTGGTTTGTTCTTGGGTTGTGTGTGGATTTATTGGTGAAGGGTTTATCTGATCTGGGAGTTTTATTGGGTTTCCATGGAGATTTTGGAAAAATATTTTATTTCAAAAATGAGAATCTCTTTAGAAAAACCACCCGAACGGCACCCAAATCAAGCAACTTTTGAATCGAGCGATTCACGAACGCGAGCTTAAAACAAATGCCATTCAAACACGTCAAAATACAAACTTTGGATAAATATTTTCAACGCCAAATGTGTGGCAGCCATGGAAACTCGAGATTTATTTATTTTAAAAACAAGGAACCCTTTAAAGGAGCGCACATGTAAAACCTCAGAAGGTCTAAGAAAAAAGCAGATGTTTATGCAGCACGCGTTTCAGTTTCCATAGAAACCATTGCACACGACATGTGGGTGACATGTGTGTGTTTAATAACATTAAAATAATAATTTTAAACCTAAAAATAATATATCCATGGCAACCCGTTAGTCTCCTTAGCAATTATCCCCTTGCATAACTAATTCTTTAAAAAAACTCAAAATTACAACTGGGGATTAGAAAAAAAAGTCATGACTGATGGATTTCCCATCACACCAAAAGAAACGTTGCCATAGAAACCAATTCCACGAAGAAGACATAAATTATTCAGAGATTGCTGTGCAGGGGTCCAGTCCTTAAATTCGTCTCGGTTGTCGTGGCAACCTGATTCCTTTTTAATTCGATTCTTTATTAATCACTGTGGAAATTATATTATAAAAGAAAAAGGTCGCTGATCTGTTGTATTCGGGGTATTCATGGATTTTGTTTGGGTGTTTTTTTAGGGTTGCCATGGTAAATAACGTAATGTGTGAATGTCTCGGTTTTATAAAAAATGGAAACAACTCAATCTATTTTTTTTGCTATAGAGATGATGATCTATTTTTAGTTACTGTGTGGAAAATTGGATTTATTGTTGCCATGGAAATCTTATTTAAAAAAGTTTCCATGGCAATGAAGAAAGGAGAAAAAAATGTAGATCCAAATTGAATTCGCAGCCATCGCAATCGCCACTTTTGATCCTAATTTATGACCAGTCCAAGCTCATTTGCATAATGATGAATAATTACCTCACGCACCCAGAGCGAGAGTGTTTTTTCCATGACAACTCTTTTTATTTTAAAAAATTAATCAGAGTGTTAATAATTACAAAATATGTGTGTAAAAATCGTTGTCATAGAAAATCCGTAACCATGACAAGAATTTTTCCGTTGCCATGTCATTAGTCTGTTAAAAACTGTTTTTTTTATAATTCTGTGGTGATAAAAATTTAATTTACGACAAAGACACAAGATTTTATAATTCCATGGCAACAAACAAAACATGTAATTACACATTCGAGCACTTTTAAGAAACGGTTTTTAATAATTTTTTTTAGTTGCTTGGCAACTTTTATGAAAATATTTTTCTAATGCGTAATTATAAAACTGTTATCATATTTCCGTCACCGTGGTAACGAGAAGAGAATTTTCTGTGTTGTCATTCTGGGAGTGGTGACAAGGAAAGTTTTTTTATTGACCAACCTTAAAATTTTTGGATTGTCATGGCGATAATTTGTTTTGTTGCGCAGGCGCAGAATATTCTTTGTAATGACGAAGGGGGGTTAAATTGGGGGCGTGGGAATTAAAAAAAATAAAAATTTCCATGGCAACCAATTTTTTCAAAAATAAATATTTCGCCTCGAGGGTCATCTTCCTATTTAATTTTAATGTAAAATAACGATCTTCCTGGGTGATAGGTGACTCGCGATTAGGGATCGATTTCACATCGCACGCGCTAAATAAACTCGAGTAATTAACGATTTTATGCGAAAAATGAGCTTTAATTGTCATATCGCGTTTTGCTCTTTTAGTTTTTTCAAAATCACTTTCACCTCTCTGGTTGCCATGGAAATTTGTATCGTTTCCATGGTTACAATTTTATAAAATATTGTCAAAATTGTGATAACTAAATAATCACAAAGATTACACTACGAAATTTCCATAATGAGACAGAAACAAAACAGTTATGTTAATTCTAAACATTAAGAAAAAAAATCACCATGACAACAAAATGGCCCAAACGTAAATATTGACTATATGAAAATCACCCAGGAAACGAGGATCCATTAGTCAAAAGAAGAAACGTTAAACGGAGCCATAAACCTATGCCGTCTTTCCTTGTCAATCAATCTCATCTCATTAGATTTATTGTGTTGCTATAGAAACACAAACACACATTTTGTGTACCTTTGTAAATTATTGCGCGCATTTAGGAACTTGTTTTCTGTGTGGATAAATTACCGTATTTGTTGCCATGACAACGCATGATTAGTTTTTGTGGTTTATTCGTAAATGGGATTTTTTAGTGGAAATAAGAAGAAGAGATTTATTATTTGACCGAGATTTCGGTAAGGTTTTAGTGTTGCTATGGAAATGTTATTATGTTGTTATGGTGATTGATTGATTTGTTGGCTTTGAGTGAGATGTGAGAGAGAAAGGATTTTGGCCGAGATTTTTTTGGTTGCCATGGAAATGGGGATTTTTAGGAAGGGAATTTTTGAGATGTTAATTTCCATGGCAAACTTAAAATCTTTTTAAGGAGCTAATCTAAATTTATTAAAATCATTTCCATGGCAACTTAAAAACTATGCATGAAAAACGAAAGTTTTTTTCCAGATTAGGCCTGTCACCATTAAATTAGATTACCAAAAATTTCCATGGCAACCAAACTATCGGCCCCCACAAAGTAAATTGAATTATTGGGATCAGTGGATTATTAAGAGAAAAACGAGAACCACAAAAAACTGCCCCAAAACTAGCAAAATCACATTAAAAATCCAGTTTTCATTCATTCAAATATTTGTTTTATGACGACGACGCGAAACCGCAGAAAAGAGGTGAAAGTGAGGACACAATAATTTCTTTACGCAGGTTCTACGCGTGAAATTAATTTCCATGGAAACCCTTGCGTCTAATAAAAAAAAATTGGCTATGCAAATTAGATGGGCGATTCGATCGCTCATTTATCAGATTTATTGGAACAATTAGTCATTATAATTTGAGATTTGTATCACCATGACGACCATTTTTGGAGTGTAAATCGTGACCCCCGTTGATTTAGTAACTTATTAAGGTTACACATCCGGAGATTTGCAATGTCGAAAAGAAAGTTTCCATGGTGATTTTGAAATTATAATTTTAATCCCATAGGAACTGGTTGCCATGGAAACATTGTTAAAATCTTAACAAAATTGTCGTCATGGAAAACAAAATAAACTCAAAAGAGTCGGCTTTTTGTATAAAATTTCAATGCCATTTTTAAAAAAACGCACAGCAGTTTCCATGGCAACATGACACATTTACCACCCATGATTTCATTGTTGCCATGGAAATACGAATCAACCTCTGTAAAATCCAATCCCCAACCCAACAAAGCAAACAAAAGGGGTATTCATCACCCTGTTTTTTTTTGTTTTAAACCCTTTTCGCTAATGCCGACAGAGTCACCTTTTTTAAACCACAAATTTATTGCGAGATTACGAAAACAGCGAATAAATCCATGGAAACGTCGTCGAGTTTAAAGATTAATCCATGATTTTTTTGGAGGTGCTGATCTTTTCAGAGTGAAGAAAAAAAGTGTGCGTGTGGAATTTTTGAGGCTGCGAAAGATTTAGAATCGAGATTTATTTTCGATGGTGGTGCGTGGGTGGAAGGGTAAAAAATGCGATGATGCAAATAGTTTCCATGGATAAAAATACAATCGGGTTACTCAAAAAAATTCTTATTAAAAAAATTTCAATTAAATTCCATGGAAACAAATCCATAAATTAATGTCATAAATGACACTCTCGTAAATTACGCGTTCTTCGCGTTGAACGTTTGATTTATTAAGCGGCGTTTAATTAATTTTGCTGTTTTTTGATGTGTCGCTATGGAAACGTAGCTTTGAAAAAAATTTGACACCTTTCACCAATCGTGTTGCTCGTAAAATAAAATCGTTAAATGAATTAAACAGTGGAATTTTAATGCATTTTTTTGTAACTGGGGACGTGTTTCGTTAATTAGGCCAGGTTTCCATGGGAATTTTAAATTGTGAAATAGCGTTACCATGGCAACCCTCATAACTAACGACACTGTCATAAAATCACAATAATCGTGTCTGTTTGGTGTGCGTAAAATTTGCGTAAATGTTTCGATGGGTAAACAAGAATTATAATAATTTCCATGGCGACGACTGATAATTATTGGTTGCTAAACTCCTCTGCTTCTTCTCTAAACGGCTTTTAAACCGGATTGTAATTAACGTGGAAGAGTAAAAAGTGCGTAAATTACGACACTTTACGCATACATTTGCCATTTGAATATATTTCGTTGGTAGTCATGGCGAACGTGTGATTTTTTTAGTTGCCAGTCGAAACATGCGTGTTGCCGTTGTTTCGTGGGATTTTTTTTAAAGTTGTCATGGAAATTTTGTGAAATTGTTTAAAGTAAATTTTTATAACTCTGAGAATTTTTATGTGAAATGGTTTCAATAATATTTTTTCGTTTTCATAGATTTTTTACGGAATTGGTTTCCATAGGAACGTGAAAAATCGGTAAGAGAATTTCAGTTTCCATGGCGATAATAATTCTCGGGTTATTCACACGCAGCAGGTGAATTGATGCCCATTTATGAACATGACACAATCAACGAAGATATAAAATTTTTTGCAACTCCCGTTTCTCACACTTTAACAATTTTTCCTTATTTGGAACTCGGTTGCCATGGTTACCTTTGTTTTTAAAGTGGTTTTTGAATATCATCGTGGTATTGTTGGGTGGAAGCGGGGTTTAAATTTTTTTCGTTTCCATGGCGACTAGAAATTTTACATGGCAACGAAATTCGGTAACCATGGTAACACAAAAATATTCTTTCTGACCTCTGTGTAACCCCAGCTTGACACTAAATCCTACTTTTCATATTTATAAAAAAATCTCCTTGGAAACTAATTTTACTCGAATGTAATTACAATCTCGAATTTTACACGAATCTCTCTCTGGTTGCCATGGAAATGAAAAAATCTGTGACACCAAAACTGACCTCTGCTCATTAACGTCTTGTTATTAAGACGTGTGTGTGTGGATTTCGTGCAGGTGTGGATTTTATGGGTTGTCATGGTTACAACAACCGACCTCCTTTGTGCCCAGGCGACGTAAGGTTGGAGTCGGTTTGTACAGAAATATATTTTTAGTTTCCATGGCAACTCGTTTTTTTTATTTTTGGGGGAGGAGGCTTATGTAACGAAGTGTGTGTCTGTCCTGAGACATTTCCCATGCAATATGAAAATTGACCAACCCAACGGCTCGGGCCATACGCATTATCCTCAATTTCACACATCTCTTTAAACAAACATTTCCATGGAAACAAAATCTCAAACTAATTATCATCCCGTCACTACGGCAACAATATTTACCCAAAAAATTAACAAATAAATCACCCTCCTCCTCACGGTAACCGTAGCAACGCCATCGTATCCACGGCATCTATGGCATGCAATTTTAAAACGCTGCAGCAACAGCGAGATTAATATTTCATTTGGTAACTACAACAACCATCGCAACCCTTTCCTCACTCGTTCCAATCTCCAATCTCGCAATGCTCAGAAAACGCTTAGAATTGAAGGGATGCAAAAATACCACCCTCGCTCTCGTCGTCGTAAACGTCGTCGTAAAGCAGCAGCAGGTTGATCAATGAGCTACGAGTGACGAGCTACGAGTGACGAGCTACGAGTGGAATTTCTGTTGGTCTTTAGAATTTTTCAGTTTCTATGGAGATTTTTTGATTTAAAAGCGGGTGTGGTTTTTAATAAGTTAATTGTGTGGGTGGTGGTGGGAGTGGGAGTGGTCGTAACCATGGGAGATTTAATTGAGGGGTGAGTCTGGTGTTTTTATTTTTTTAAAGAATGAAACCATGGCAACTGATTTACGAGATTTATTTTGATTCGTAAAACTTAAATTTGTAGATTTTTATCTCATTAAAAAACGTAAAGCTTTAACGCCGAAAATATATTAATTTGATTTCCAACTTTATTAATTCCCATGGAAACCTCTCCATAAAAAGCAGGAAATAATCACTGGACATAAATATAAAATTAAAATTATAAAAATTAAAATTTATTAAACTTCGTAAATACTTTTTCCAAAAAAAACGTAAACTCTAACGCCGAAAACATAATAATTTAATTTATCAATTCCCATGGAAACTCCACACCATTCACGCAAAAACCAGGAAATACTCACATACTGGACATTTAATATCCATATCCATTGTTTCCCACAGTGACCTTAAACTTTGATTAATATCGTTGCCATGGATACCCATTCGTACCAACAACGTGGTAACCAAAACCTCCACGACGGTTTATTTATTTACTCTTTTTTTTGCGTGTTTTGTGTGCGGTTTGTCCATGA